>NW_027361775.1:9197500-10397500 GCF_039654945.1 Dendrobates tinctorius | reverse complement strand
GACAGGCAATCAACAACTTTATTTTACTACAACAATTTGCAAAAATGCAGAACACAGACATGATCAAATTACATAAAGGCAATGACATCTAAATGTGTTTTTTCTATGAACAAACAAAATGGAAAACAATGTCTGGATTGGTTATTTCTGATGTCCATACACTCCAGTACCTTTATAAAATGTGCCTAATAATGTCCCCATGGTGTTTCATTACCAAAGAGTGTAGTATAATGCATTCGGCAGAAGATAAGAAGTCAAACAGAAAAATTGAGCAAATGTCATGAGTGGACTGTGAGGGAGATGGAAAATTATATCTTGTTTGCATCCATTCGCCCGAGGACAATGTAAATGAAATCAACATTATGTTTGTTGACAATCATAAAATGACAGTTTAATTTAATAATGCAAGCAAGGCCAACTCTCATTTATCTTCCTGCTGACTTACTATATTTGCTAGGTCTTCATGTACATAATTTACTTACCTGCACTGCACCACCATGTATTTTTATATATAGGTATTGTGTCATCTCCCATCCTTAAAGTGTTTTCTGGACTATGGTGACAACACAAAAGTTTGACTAAAAATATTAATAAAGATATTAATACATATCTATGTAAATATACAGTATAATACATATAGTGATAGGATTACTTTAAAGGTTTAATTCTAATCAACATTTAAAGAAAACAAGCCAATACTTCTTAGTAGCTTTCTAAAACTCTTTGTAATATACAAAATACAACACAGAAAATCTATATCCTGCAGATTATATCTAAATGGTCAAAAAATTACAAATATATTCTGCACATGGAGCCATAGTGCTTACATAACAGTAATAGAAGTGAGACTGCTGTGGAGTCCACCTCCTGAAAGGCCAGACAAGTGTGGAACTCCTATATCTAAAGGCACTGTCACACTAAGCGATATCGCTATAACTTGTGACGCTATAGCGATATTGCTAGCGACATCGCTGTGTGTGATACTTACTGACAACCCGCTCCCCCGCTGGTTATCGGTGATCGCGCGAGAACGTCCTGGACTGTTTCTCGTCGTCAGCTTCCTGCGGCGCTTCCTGTGGAGAGACGAGCGACGAGCGGGGAGCTGGGCGGGAGGACGCAGGATCGCCACGTCTGACAGGTAAGTAGCGATCCCCATCCCCAGCGATGTCGCTGGTGAGATCTGCCTGTGTGGCAGCTCACTAGCGACCACTTAGCGATGCACCAGCTATCCTGACAGCATCATATCGCTGGTCGGGATCGCTGGTACATTGCTAAGTGTGAAAATACCTTAACAGTTTCAGTATCCAAGTCCATTCAATAAGTCTGAATGTGTCTTGCCTCTGCAGTCTTGGACTTGTAGTAATGCATGTAAGTGATGCTTCTCAAGCTGCAAAGAACCATAGACCACCGCCTCGTGGTGGTTATCTGCTACAAGATAATATGTCGTATGCTACGTACCTTTTCTTTCTTTTCTTTATTATTAATTTACTTTCACTCTGCCTGATATTAACCACTTATATTAAAATGTATCAATAATGGTGAATAGGAAGCCAAAATTCGGTATCCAGAAGGAGTGAGTTCAAAGAAATCAAGGTTAGAAGGAATGAACCAAATGGTGTAAGCATGTAGGGAAGGATAGCAATAAGTAGTGGATTATAATTCACAGACCATTCACAAGTAATATAAATTGCTGCTGTTGCATTTCAACATCTTTGCTAAAGGTTTGACTAAGCCAATATAGCAGTCCCACTAAGTACTATCGAGAAATACCTGTTTAGGGATTCATGTAGTAGTGAAGGAAAACTCCAGGTTATCGCAGGCCCTTCACACTGTCAAAATATTCCACCTTGGACATTGCATGTTGTGTATTTGAAAAAAGCAAACAGGTGAAACGCGCTTCGAGTCTCGGTCGGGTGGTCTCACTTTCTTCACTATGGGTAAGAGACTCATTACTGTGGTTGGTTTTTACATACAGGCTGCATGTGTATTTGAGACTGAAATCAGATCATCATACAAAGTAGAAAACATTTTATGCTGATGACTATTTTATGGAAATTTTACAGCTGATACAGTGGGGAAAAAAGTATATAGTCAGCCATCAATTCTGCAAATTCTCCCACTTAAAAAGATGAGAGAGGCCTGTAATTGACATCATAGGTAGACCATAACTCTGAGAGTCAAAATGAGAAAACAAATACAGAAAATCACCTTGTCTGATTTGGCAAGATTTATTTTGCAAATTATGGTGGAAAATAAGTATTTGGTCATTAATAAAAGTTCATCTCCATATTTTGTTATATATCCTTTGTTGGCAATGACAGAGGTCAAACATTTTCTATAAGTCTTCACAAGGTTTGCACACACTATTGGTGGTATGTTGGCCCTTCCCTCCATGCAGATCTCCTCAAAAGAAGGGATGTTTTGGGCGTGTCGCAGGGCAATACGGACTTTCAAATCCCTCCAAAGGTTTTCTATGGGGTTGATATATGGAAACTGGCTAGGTCAGTCCAGGACCATCATATGCTTCTTACAAAGCCACTCCTTCGCTGCCCTGATGGTGTGCTTGGGATCATTATCATTCTGAAAGACCCATCCACGTTTCATCTTCAATAACCTTGCTGATGGAAGGAGGTTTGCACTCAAAATCTCATTATACATGGCCCCATTCATTCTTTCATGTACATGGATCAGTCGTCCTGGACCCTTTGCAGAGAAATAGTCCTGAAGCATGATGTTGCCACCCCCATGCTTCACAGTAGGTATGATTTTCTTTGGATGCAACTCAGCATTCTGTCTCCTCCAAACACGACAAGTTTTGTTTCTACCAAACAATTCAACTTTGGTTTCATCAGACCATATGACATTCTTCCAATACTCTTCTGGATAATCCAAATGTTCTCTAGCAAACTTCAGACAGGCCCCGACATGTACTAGCTTAAGCAGGAGGACACATGTGACACTGCAGGATCTGAGTCTCTGGCAGCATAGTGTGTTACTGATGGTAGCTTTTATTACGGTGGTCCCAGCTCTATGCAGGTCATTCACTAGGTCCCCTCATGTGGTTCTGGGATTTTTGCTCACTGTTCTTGTGATAATTTTTACCCCATGGGGTGAGATCTTGCATCGAGCCCCAGATCGAGGGAGATTATCAGTGGTCTTGTATGTCTTCCATTCTTATTATTGCTCCCACAGTTGATTTCATCACACCAAGCTGCTTGCCTATTGCAGATTCAGTCTTCCCAGCCTGGTGCCGGGCTACAATTTTGTTTCTGGTGTCCTTCGATAACTCTTTGGTCTTCACCATAGTGGAGTTTGGAGTGTGACTGAGGTTATGGACAGGTGTTTTTTATACTGATAACAAATTCAAACAGATGCCATTACTACAGGTAATGCGTGGAGGACAGAGGAGCCTCTTAAAGAAGTTACAGGTCTGTGAGCCAAAAATCTTGCATGTTTTTAGGAGACCAAATACTTATTTTCCACACATGCTTTTCAAGTATTTATATTACTAGCTGTGATATTTTCTACATACATTAACAACATCATCACTGAGGTTGCCTTCACAGCCAGGCACCAGAACTGCAGGACCTCAGTGAGACCACTGCTAGCACAGTGAGAAAAAGTCTCACAGTGCAACGGTGAATTCACCGCAAATCACCAGGAGAAATTTTGAGACTTTTTCTCACTGTGGTAATGGTGATCTCATCGAGGTCACCACAGTCCAGGGGCCCTACTGGGAACACAGCATCAGTAACCCATGGTAACCTCAATAAAGTCACTGCTAGTAACTAATGCTATGTTCGCAGCAGCTCATTCCTCAGTAGTTCTCAACTTGGACGGTCACATCTTGGTACCATCCAGGTTGAAAACTGTCTATCCCCAGACATGGATTATGGCGTGGGACAGAACAATGGACAGGTGAGAAATATGGTTGCTTTTTATTTTTTTTTTACAGGAGACCATGGCTTCAGTGGAATGGGCGTTAGGTGAGTAAACTGTGTGTTATTTTTAAACAGAAAAGTAAAAGTGTGTTTTTTATTTCAAATAAAACACTTTATTTTGGCTGTGTGTTCATTTACAATACAACTATAGAATTAATAATGGAGAGGTGTCTTATAGATGACGTTCCATTACTAAGCCATAGGTTTGATGTCCCTGAACAATACAAAGGTGACATTAACCCCACAAATATGAACCTCACCTGTCACTGCCATAGAGCAAGTGGGAAGAGCTAGGCAAAGCAACAGAATTGGCCATTTATTGGAGGTGCATTTTGTGGGTTGCTGCAGGCTGCTATTTTTAGGCTGGGGGGCAATATCCATGACCCCTTACCAGCCTAAGACTACCAGCTCCCAGCTGTCTATTTTAGCTTGGCTGGTTGTCAAAAATGAGACAGTCCTTAAGCCGTTTTTTTAAATTATTTATTTAAATAATTTATAAAAACGGGGTGGGGACCCCTCTATTCTTGATAACTAGCCTTGCTAACGGTGACATCTGAGGGCTGCAGCCCACAGCTGTCAGTTTTGCCTTGCTGGTTGTCAAAAATACAGGGGAACCCATGACATTTTTTTTCAGTCACCACCTGCTCTCACTGTGATTAGCGGCAGCAAGGCATAGGCTGATGGGATTAATTGCCAAAGCGTCCCAAAGATACTCAAATGGCACTTCCAAGAATATATGTACAACAAAGGAGCAGTAATTATACTACTACCAGAAATGAAGAGAACCATTAAAATATTAACATTTATTGAGAAAAATTAAAATCATGTACAAAACATATAAAAAGGCCATATATCCATTGTTCACACAAACATACCCCAAAGGGGGAAACCAATAGCAGACAGGTATTGCACACAATATAAGATCAGATATTAAAAAAAATCACAATTAATTCATGCTCAAAAAATATCATGCCTATGCTGCCATAAAAATATCTCTATTTAAACCAAAAAATGAGAAATATAACTTATCAAATAAGTGCACAATGCATTCATTTGATAATTTCCCCATATTAGTACTCTATCTCTATTAATAAGCAGCCCAAGCATGACCAGGTAATCCAGGAAATAATTTGGGTATCAACATGAAATAAGGCTAGCTTCAGACTAGCATTTTGGCCCGCAGCACATGGCCGCAGCTAAGCCCCGCCCCCTGCCGCACCCCCTCCGGTCATCTCCTCCTAGTGTCGCACATCGCTGCATGCGATCTGCACACCTTATCATTAGCATAGGGTGCCCAGACCGTGCACTCACCGTACGCTAGTAGGATTTTGTGTGTGCTGCGCCCTTTTGACGGTGCGCCGACGTGTGCCGAACGAACCATGTTGCATTTTGGTGCGCTCAGAGCACCGTCAAAAGGGTGCAGCGCACTCTAAATCCTACTAGCGCATGGCCAGCGCACAGTCTGCGCACCCTATGCTAAAGATAAGAGGGGATGACCGGAGGGGGCGCGGCAGAGGGCGGGGCTTAGCGGCGGCCATGCGCTGTGGGCCAAAACGCTAGTCTGAAGCTAGCCTAACCCATTTATATACAACATCCGTATCACAATACATAGGTAACCTTTAGGTTACCTTTAAATAGTGCCAAGGATAGTAACGTTGTCACGCCGTCTCTGCATACTCACCCGGCCATCGCTCCCACACCGCAGCCCCTCATCGCCCGACAGCCACGGCGGTCAACTCTGACAGGCGTGCGGCCGTCAGCATCTTTGCATGCAATGCGCATGTGCCATAGTCCGCGGCCGCGCCTCCCTTCTGCTTCTTGTGCTCCGGCTATGCCCTGACTCGGAAGCACCCCCTGACCAATGGCAGACCAGACAGGGGCATATCTGGCCGCTTCCCCCTGAGGGAGGCGCCTGATCGTTGTGTTTCCTATCACACTGGGCCTTGCTTCTTTGTGTGCTCTCTGCAGTCTCACAGTCCCGTTCTCGTGTGCTCCCTGCAGCAGCCTCGCAGTCCGGCTATCCGTGTCCCCTGCTGTACTCCAGTCCTGCCTCCGGTGTTCCTGGTCCATCCTGCTCCAGTCCTGCCTCCGGTGCTCCTGTTCCATCCTGCTCCAGTCCTGCCTCCGGTGCTCCTGTTCCATCCTGCTCCACTCCTGCTGTCCTACTCCAGTCCTGCCTCCGGTGTTCCTGTTCCATCCTGCTCCAGTCCTGCCGTCCTGCTCCAGTCCTGCCGTCCTACTCCAGTCCTGCCTCCGGTATTCCTGTTCCATCCTGCTCCAGTCCTGCCATCCTACTCCATTCCTGCCTCCAGTGTTCCTGTTCCATCCTGTTCCAGTCCTTCCGTCCTACTCCAGTCCTGCCTCCGGTGTTCCTGTTCCATCCTGCTCCAGTCCTTCCATCCTACTCCAGTCCTGCCTTCGGTATTCCAGTTCCATCCTGCTCCAGTCCTTCCGTCCTCCTCTAATCCTGTCTCCTGTGTTCCTGCTCCAGCCATCCCTCCACGTTCCAGTCTACTGTCTTACTCCATTCCTGTCCCCTGTCTTCCAGCTCTGTCCTGTCATCTACACTTCAGTCCCTCAACATTCCAGTCTACAGTCTTACTCCACTTCTGTCTCCTGTGTTGCAGCTCTGTTCTGTCATCTACACTTCCGTCCCACAGTCCTACTCCAGTCCATCCTGAGCCGCCCCTCTCGGTACCGGCTACCGTGGTACTCGCACCCCTGGGCCTGCTCCTAACGGTCCCTGTATAGGGGTTGGTTCCACCTGGCAGCTCGCCCGGGGCCCCTCGGAGCCACGGCCCAGAGGGTCCACTCCAGGAGATTCCGGCTCCAGACCAGCCAAGCTAACAAACGTCTGTGGTCTGCTATGTGTCCCTCAGTGCCCCAACGCAAATTTAGCCCTTCTGCTTCTTCCAGGGGGGTGTCCAACTAGATTAGGGGGTATTTTTACACAGACGATGGGCCAATGGGCATGCCGAATGTATTAAAAAATGATATCATGCCCTAAGTCCAAGAAACAACTCAATGGTGCATGCGCCCGGCATACTGCTCCAGAACTGAAAAATAGGCTATTCCGAACATGCGTCGCATGGACTACATGGTGAAACACATGCCGGTCCCACTGATGATGCTGTCGGAAGAGCATGGAGCAGTGACAGTATGCGCATGCGCTCTGTCCTGTGGACCTAAAAAATAAGTGTGCATATGATCGAGAAACTGGAGAAAAAAGTGTCATCAAAAAATAGCATACAAAAACAGATACATATTACTATTGCACGAAACCCAAGCGAAATCTGATTACAGTGACAGGTGAATGAGAGTTCAGTGTCTGATTTTTAAGCCAGCAGACAAGGGGGCAACCTGGTAATTTGGCCAGTTCAACAGTATGAAAGACAGGCCAATAAACTGCTAAACAATCCTAAATTGTACCGCAAATTGACTTTCAATCCTTTGTCCTCCTTTCAGAGCCTTCTGGTAGACATTTTGGATAAAGCCTTTGTGCAAGGCATTGTATCTAAAAAAAATTGTTGGATCATATTCGAGACAGCCATCCGAAATTTCCCACTTTTTATTTGATCCTGAAAATACATAAAAACCCTTTGGATCCTCCAGGCCGCCCCATTGTGTCAGGTAATAATGGACCTTGTGAGTTGATTGGGGACATTATTGATTATTTTCCTAAACCATTGGTAACTAATCTGCCTTCGTATATCAGGGACACCACATCAGCATTACAAAGGTTAGACCAGTTATACTTGGACGACAACATGGTCATTGTGACGGCTGACGTGGAGTCCCTGTATACATCTATTCGTCATTAAGATGGATGGAATTCTGTCCGTTTTTTTTTTTATTCCAGTTCCCTGGATGGTAAACTGGTAGAGTTGATTTTGATTTTGTTGCCATTTTTGTTAACTCATAATGTATTTACATTCAACAACCAGATCTACCTGCAGGTATAAGGCAGTGCGCTAGGGTCCTCTTGTGCCCCCTCGTATGCTAACCTGTTTCTTGGGGCTTCGGAGAGAGATGTCTTCCATAGTGACCTCATCCAGGAAATGAACAATGTTCATAACTGGATGAGGTACATTGATGACATTATCGTCTTATCTTCCTTTGGAATGGCACTCTTGAGGGATTAAATAAATTGATGCAGCAACTTAATGAAAATGACAAAAATATTAAACTAACTTTCAAGTTTGGAAGGGAAGTTGATTTTCTTGACATTAAAATGGCAGTAGGTCCTGATGGCATATTGAGTACTGACAATTTTAGAAAAAGCACAGCAACTAATCCATTCTTATCTGCTGATTCTAGTCCTCCTGTTTCAACAATCCTTGGAATTCCGGTATTACAATTCCTCTGTGCAATAAGGATCTGTTCAAATGAAAAAATATTTGAGGCTACGGACCTCACTAGGAGATTTATTGAGAGGGGGTACCGCAAAAGGATGATTAGGAGAGGCTATCTTAGGGATTCAAAAATTCCACGCAACCAACTTTTATATGGATCTCCTACTCCCAAAAAAACAGGATCATTTGGATCAAATATGGTTCATCAGTACATATAGCAATAAATCGACCAATTTGAAAGATACAAAAAGGGTGGGGGAACAAGAGGCGCAATAGTGCCCTATCACTAGTGACACTCCAATGTGAGTGGTGTAATGCAGTTCCACTCACCTATTCCAGTTGTGTGACCCACAACTGGCTTGAAGACATAACACAGTATCAGCTGCTGCAGGACTTCCACCGACCACTCCAACATGGAAAAACTGCCAGAAAATATGGGAAGCAAGGTGTGCCACAGTCCGCGCTGCTGAGTCCACAAAATCACCTGGGATGCAAGATGTTGTAACAAAGTACTTCTTTATTCCTTCCTACGCGTTTCGGCGCCCTTCCTGGCACCTTCCTCAGGGATAATCCTGCAAAGTTTTCTCAACACGGATATATCATGCATAATTTCAAATGTGAAAGGTGCATGGTAAAGGACGGATAAAGGACGGAGAAGTGGATATGATGCTGATGGTGAGTGTAGAGGTCCGAGGCAATGGGCAAGGTGATACTGTACCTGCTGCTGGAGCACAACAAACACACACATCATGTCGACCTAGCATCCGGTCTCACTTTGAAAGGGGATGTGGAACATCACTCTTGAACCCAGACCAGTGTGATAAGGTTGTTGGATGGATAGAAGATAATGCTTCTAGTCACTTTGCGATCACCATCCTGTCTTCCACACAGTCCAGCAGCAGTAGCCATGATTTTGGACCACATAATTCTCACCCTGATACTCCTTCCTCCCACCATGTCAAGTGCCTGGAGAGAAGTGATCCCACACTTGGACACTCCAAAGAGCTGTTCACACTTTCATTTATAAATTCTGGTCTCTCGCCCAACCTGTTTCAAGCACATGAGGAGATCGCATGTAGTGATGCCCAAATATTTTACCAGCCATGCTCACAAGAAGGCAACAGTTGAAAAATGCAATTACTATCACAAGAGGTGGATGATGATGAGACAAAATTGCCTACAAGTGATGTTGTTAAGTCAGATAGAGGAACAGGGTGCAGAAGTAGAAGTTGAGGTGGTGCTTGATG
The DNA here is from genome assembly GCF_039654945.1 of Dendrobates tinctorius. NCBI lineage: Eukaryota > Metazoa > Chordata > Amphibia > Anura > Dendrobatidae > Dendrobates > Dendrobates tinctorius. The sequence goes on along the minus strand of NW_027361775.1, from coordinate 10,387,960 downwards.
AAACCACTGACCCAACCTGGGAAGGTGACATGCAGAGCAAGGACAGCACACAAGGGGAGTGATCTACAGTACTACAACAGGCTGGAAGAGGCAGTGGGGTGGCCAGAGACACAGGGCAGGCAACTGTTCAGCAGAGCACCAACATGATTGAAGTTGCCACGCCAATGGCTAGTTGTTCCCAAGTCTGGTGCTTTTTTAAGGACAGCCCAATTATCCCAAAAAACGCCATTTGCAACATCTGCCATGCCAGCATGACCACCATCAGCATGCTGTGGCACATAACAGCAAAGCACCTGACTAGTTGAGCCCAATGCTAGGGTCCAGAAATAGTATCTGCTGGTGACACCACTGCCTTTTCTTTTTTTCTACATGCACACAAATCCCCTGTCCATGACGAAAGAGAAGATGCCTCCCACCCTACCTACTTCTGTCATTGCACACTTGAAACCACTATCAGTAGCCACGTCCACATCCTTCTCCCATCGCAGCGTTGAGTTGTCCCTATCCCAGTTCTTGGGGTGCAAGAGTAAATATACTGCCACCCACCCACAGGCCACAATCATAAAAGACTACATTTCCAGACTGCTTGCTCTGGAAATGCTGCCGTTTAGGCTTGTGGAGACAGAAGTTTTCCACAACCTCATGGTGGCGGCCGTCCCTCACTACTCGTTCCCCAGCCACCATTATTTCTCCCAGTGTGCCATTCCCACTATACACAAGCATGTGTTCCATAACATCAGCCGTGCACTGACCAACGCTGTTACTGGGAAGGTCCACTTAAGCACAGACATGTGGACAAGTGCTTGTAGCCAAGGATGCTACATTTCCCTGATGGCATACTGGGTAAACAAAGTGGAAGCCAGGATCCAGTTGGACCCATTTGATGGAACACATGCTAACAACACAGAGAATTGCGGGCCCTGGTTCAATCAGGGTTTCCCCCACTTTTTGTAGCAGTTCCTGCACCTCCTTGATTGGAATACAAGGCTAGAAGGATACAACTTATTTGCTAGAAACAGACTTGATATGCGAGGAGGAGGTGTCGCATTGTATGTTAGAAATGCGTATATCTGCACAGAGATTGAAGCTTCAGAGACTGGGAGTTCTGTGGAAACTGTTTGGGTAAGAATACAAGGACAGAACAATGGAAAGGACACCATTGTAGGCATTTAATACAGGCCGCCTGTGCAAGCTGAAGATATGGATGAACTTTTTATACATCAAATGGCCAAGTTCTCCAAAAAATATGACTTAGTTGTCATGGGAGATTTCAACTATCCTGACATTTGTTGGGAATCTCTCTCAGGCAAAACTAACAGGTCAAGGAAATTCTTATCCTCTCTTGCTGACAACTTTATCTTCCAAAAGGTAGGGGAAAAAACAAGGGGAACTGCTACCTTGGATCTAATCCTTATAAACAAGGAGGAAATGGTTGAGGAGGTAAAAGTGGCTGGGACCCTAGGAGGTAGCGACCATGCTATTTTAGAATTTTGGATAACTAGAGGAAGAAGACCTGTGAAGACTCAGACTTCAAGGTTAGATTTCAGAAAGGCAGATTTTAAGGGACTCAGAAAGAGAATTGGAGGGATCCAATGGCTGGATATCCTTAAGGACAAAAATGTCCAGGAAGGATGGGAAATCTTGAAAAATGAAATTCTCAAAGCACAATTGTTAACAATTCTGAAAAGAGGGAAGAATAGGAAGCATTTAAGGAAACCAGGATGGATGAACACAGAACTTAAGCACATGCTAAAAAGGAAGAAAGAAATGTTTATAAAATGGAAATTGGGAGGCATATCTAAAGAAGAATATAATGCTATCTGCAGAACTTGCAGAGCACAAATCAGATTATCTAAAGCTGACAATGAATTGAGGCTTGCAAGAGACGTCAAAAGCAATAAGAAAGGACTTTGGGGATATGTCAAAAGTAAAAGAAAAGTCAAAGATGCTGTAGGATTTTTACAGGATGAAAATGATGAAATGGTAAGACAGGATGTTGAGAAGACCGAACTTTTAAATTCCTATTTTACATCTGTTTTCTCTCAGAAAGGAAATGTAACATCAACTGTTCTTCACTGTCCTATTAAGGGAATAGAAGAATCCAGCATACTGTATCTATAAACAGAAAGATAGTGAAGAAACACTTAACTAACCTAAATGAATTCAAGTCTCCAGGTCCAGATGAATTGCACCCCAGAGTACTGAAGGCGATAGCAGAAGAAATTTTTGAACCCCTCTCCATAATCTTTGAAAATTCTTGGAGAACAGAAGATGTCCCAGAAGACTGGAAAAGAGCAAATGTTGTTCCTATCTTCAAAAAGGGGAAGAAGGTGGACCCAGGCAACTTTAGGCCAGTGAGTATGACTTCTACAGTTGTGGCCAAAAGTATTGACACCCCTGCAATTCTGTCAGATAATGCTCAGTTTCTTCCTGAAAATGATTGCAAACACAAATTTTTTGGTATTATTATCTTCATTTAATTTGTCTTAAATGAAAAAGCACAAAAGAGAATGAAGCAAAAAGCAAAACATTGATCATTTCACACAAAACTCCAAAAATGGGCCAGACAAAAGTATTGGCACCCTCAGCCTAATACTTGGTTGCACAACCTTTAGCCAAAATAACTGCGACCAACCGCTTCCGGTAACCATCAATGAGTTTCTTACAATGCTCTGCTGGAATTTTAGACCATTCTTCTTTGGAAAACTGCTCCAGGTCCCTGATATTTGAAGGGTGCCTTCTCCAAATTGCCATTTTTAGATCTCTCCACAGGTGTTCTATGGGATTCAGGTCTGGACTCATTGCCGGCCACCTTAGAAGTCTCCAGTGCTTTCTGTCAAACCATTTTCTAGCGCTTTTTGAAGTGTGTTTTGGGTCATTGTCCTGCTGGAAGACCCATGACCTCTGAGGGAGACCCAGCTTTCTCACACTGGGCCCTACATAATGCTGCAAAATTTGTTGGTAGTCTTCAGACTTCATAATGCCATGCACACGGTCAAGCAGTCCAGTGCCAGAGGCAGCAAAGCAACACCAGAACATCAGGGAACCTCTGCCATGTTTGACTGTAGGGACCGTGTTCTTTTCTTTGAATGCCTCTTTTTTTCTCCTGTAAACTCTATGTTGATGCCTTTGCCCAAAAAGCTCTACTTTTGTCTCATCTGACCAGAGAACATTCTTCCAAAATGTTTTAGGCTTTTTCAGGTAAGTTTTTGCAAACTCCAGCCTGGCTTTTTTATGTCTCAGGGTAAGAAGTGGGGTCTTCCTGGGTCTCCTACCATACAGTCCCTTTTCATTCAGACGCCGGCGGATAGTACAGGTTGACACTGTTCTACCCTCGGACTGCAGGGCAGCTTGAACTTGTTTGGATGTTAGTCGAGGTTCTTTATCCAACATCCACACAATCTTGTGTTGAAATCTCTTGTCAATTTTTCTTTTCCATCCACATCTAGGGAGGTTAGCCACAGTGCCATGGGCTTTAAACTTCTTGATGACACTGCGCACGGTAGACACAGGAACATTCTGGTCTTTGGAGTTGGACTTGTAGCCTTGAGATTGCTCATGCTTCCTCACAAGTTGGTTTCTCAAGTCCTCACACAGTTCTTTGGTCTTCTTTCTTTTCTCCATGCTCAATGTGGTACACACAAGGACACAGGACAGAGGTTGAGTCAACTTTAATCCATGTCAACTGGCTGCAAGTGTGATTTAGTTATTGCCAACACCTGTTAGGTGCCACAGGTAACTTACAGGTGCTGTTAATTACACAAATTAGAGAAGCATTACATGATTTTTCGAACAGTGCCAATACTTTTGTCCACCCTCTTTTTTATGTTTGGTGTGGAATTTGGTGTGATTTGGCTTTAGGACAATTCTTTTTGTGTTTTTTCATTTAAGAAAAATTAAATGAAGATAATAATACCAAAGAATTTGTGTTTGCAACCATTTTCATGAAGAAACTGAGTATTATCTGACAGAATTGCAGGGGTGTCAATACTTTTGGCCACAACTGTATACCAGGAAAGATCTTTGAACAAATTATTAAACAACATGTATGTAAGTACCTGGATAAGAATGAAGTGATTAAGCAGAGTCAGCATGAGTCTGAAACTAATAAGTCATGTCAGACTAACTTAATTTCCTTCTATGACAGAAACACTGATTGGGTGGATCAGGGAAATGCTGTAGATATAGTATATCTTCACTTCAGCAAAGCATTTGACAAAGTATCTCACACAACCCTTATTGAAAAAATGGCTAAGTATGGAATGGACAAGGCAACTGTTAGGTGGATTCATAACTGGCTTAGTGATCAGACCTAAAGAGTGGTCGTAAATGGCTGCACATCCAATTGGAAGAATGTCTCAAGTGGGGTACCACAGGGCTCTGTCCTGGTCCCTGTATTGTTCAACATCTTTATCAACGATTTAGATGAAGGAATTGAGGGTAAACTGATTAAGTTTGCTGATGACACAAAGTTAGGAGGGATAGCTAATACTAGAGAATAGAGAGAGAGGATTCAAAAAGATAAAAATAACCTGGAGCAGTGGGCAGCAACTAACAGAATGGTTTTAACAGGGAAAAATTCAAAGTACTACATCTGGGCAATAAAAATTAAAAAAGCATATACAGAATGGGAGGAATAGGGCTAAGCAACAGCACATATGTTAAAGACTTGGGTATACTAATAGATCATAGACTGAATATGAGTCAACAGTGTGATGCAGCAGCAAAAAAGTCAAATGCAATTCTAGGATGTATTAACAGAAGCATACAGTCTAGATCACGTGAAGTCATTATTGCCCTCTACTCCTCTTTGATCAGACCTCATCTGGAATACTGTGTCCAGTTTTGAATGCCACATTTTAAAAAAGACATCAACAAACTGGAGCAAGTTCAGAAAAGAGCGACCAGAATGGTGACCGGTCTGCAAACCCTGTCTTATGAGGAAAGGTTGCAGGATTTGGGAATGTTTAGCTTGCAGAAGAGAAGACTGAGAGGAGACTTAATAGCTGTCTACAAATATCTCTAGGGCTGTCACATTGTAGAAGGATCATCTTTATTCTCATTTGCACAAGGAAAGACTAGAAGCAATGGGATGAAACTGAATGGGAGGAGACACAGATTAGATATTAGGAAAAACTTTTTGACAGTTAGAGTGATCAAAGAGTCGAACAGGCTGCCATGAGAGGTGGTGAGTTCTCCTTCAATAGAAGTCTTCAAACATAGGCTGGACAGACATCGGTCTGGGATGATTTGGTGAATCCTGCTTTGAGCAGGGGGTTGGACCAGATGGCCCAGGAGGTCCCTTCCAACTCTACGATTCTATGATTCTATGATTCTATGATTCCTTCTCCTCACCCTCCATCTCAGAATTGTCAACATCAGTCGCAAGCCAGAAGCACTGCAGCACTGCCTCAGCCAAGTGGCAACAGGAAGCTAATCTGCTTATCTGCTTAGGTGACAAACTGCACACCAGTAGACTGATGAGCGAATATGTTCGGAAAATGATTGCCAAACATAAATTCAGCACAGATATGGTACATTTGGATTCCTGATCGGTAACACAAGCATTTTTCTTAAATTCGGAAAAAGCCGGTAACATTCGGTAAAATCACAGCGTGACAGGTTAGAATAGAATAGATATATACATATAGTATACATAGCTATATTGATGTCTTTTCTGAATCAACTTTTTGTCCTGATTTCAAAAATGTATATAGTTTTTCTGTAGCACATATAGTTTCCATGGAGCTGCATCCTTATTATAAGAAAAAACAAAAAAACTGAACTGAAGTAGAATTGAATGACATGCATGATGTAAAAGCATGTTCACATTGGCCATGAAAGCAAGCAAAACCAAAGGAAAAAAAACAATGTATGCATATACCCTAATAAAAATAAATAAGTAAAAAAGCAAGTGCATTAAATAACATAGGGTACTTAGTAAACACTATTTTGATCAAAAAATGTCCGTTTGGGACCCAGAGACTCTGATACTATTCACACTAGGTAGGTTTTAACCGTTAGTGTAGTTACTGTCTCAAATGGGTACACCTTGTCGTGGTGGGACAGCTTTATACTTTTTTGATCAAAATAGTGTTTACTAAGTACCCTATGTTATTTAATGCACTTGCTTTTTTACTTATTTATTTTTATTAGGGTATATGCATACATTGTTTTTTTTTCCTTTGGTTTTGCATCCTTATTATAAGTCATACACCAAAAGACATGAGTCTAAATTGCCAAATGTACAAATTTTATTCAATGCAATAGCATGATATACATTACTCAATAAAGAACATAGATAAAATAAGGACACTGCTATCCAAATAGGGAGCCTATATTGCACAATTGCCCAAAACAGTATATACTAATAGAATAAGTGCATGAAGACATCATACATATGCTAAACAGAGGTTACATCCATGAAAAATGCATCTGAACTGAAAGGAACTTTCCACAGTGGAAACAGGCATAACCAATCAACAGGTTCATATGGATTCCAGGTATACATATTGTACTACTCAGCTATTACTAAGTACCTCGACCATATAGCATTACAGTATGAACCCAATCAAAGTTTAGTAGATAAAAAGATGTTTACACCAAGGCACTTACATAGTTAAAGTGTGTGGCACTTGCTTCCCTGTAGCATATGTATGATGTCTTCATGCACTTATTCTATTAGTATATACTGTTTTGGGCAATTGTGCAATATAGGGTCCCTATTTGGATAGCAGTGTCCTTATTTTATCTATGTTCTTTATTGAGTAATGTATATCATGCTATTGCATTTAATCAAATTTGTACATTTGGCAATTTAGACTCATGTCTTTTGGTGTATGAATTGAATTTTGAGTTTTTGCCTTAATTATATTTATTGGGTTTGTTGGTTATTATCCTTATTATAAGGTATAGGAAATATACTGGCGACTAGAGTTGAGCGAAACGGGTCGAAAAATTTCAAATGTCGCCGACTTTTGGTAAAGTCGGGTTTCATGAAAGGAAACCCGACCCTAGGGTGAGGTCGGCCACGAGCTCGGTGACTTTAGCGCCAAAATCGCATTTCAAAAGTTTGTTTTCCGCCCTTTTTCAGCCAATCAGGATCCACGGACATTGTGGGCAACGTGATGACATAGGCAGGGGTCACCACCATCTTTGAGAAGGGCATGCAAGTGATTGGCTTGCTTTGGGGGGAGTCACAGGGGGTATAAAAGGGAGTGCACGCCGACCGCCATGTTACTCATGCTGATCTCAGAATAGGGAGAGCTGCTGCTGCTGCTGATTCTGTAGGGAGAGCGTTAGGCAGGGAAGAAGACACCAAAAACTGCTGTGCAGTGCAAGTGGAGGCTATATTTTGCTGGATCAGCTGTGTTGGTTGTTAGGCTGCCTTATAAGGCTTCCTGATAGCTGCATTGCTGTTTTCCCACTGCTCTGCAAACTGCTTTTTTAAAAGCAGTCCAAATTTTTTTTTTGGTCCTGGTGAGGTACTGAGCGTGCATTTTTTCACACCATACAGCAGTGTACGCTCCTCACACAGTACCGTGTAACGGCTGTTATCACGGCCACAGTGAAGCTATCTGTGTGTGACTCTGTAAGGATAAGTCGAGGACATGTTCCATTCTTACAGACCTCCACCTTCTAGTTTTGTCTGGTTTACAACAGTTAAGTATATTTGCTGTTTGATCACATTCAAAACTATAGAGAGACAGCGTGTGTCAGTCTGTATACTTAAAAAACACGGAGCTTGACAACTTTACGGACACCGGACAGCGGTGTACGTGTACGCTCCTCTCTCAGTACCGTGTAATGGCTGTTATCACGGCCACAGTGAAGCTATCTGTGTGTGACTCTGTAAGGATAAGTCGAGGACTTGTTCCGTTCTTACAGACCTACACTCTAGGGAGATTCCTATTCTGCCCAATTCTATATACACCTTGTAGTTTGTCATACACTAGCCAATTTCTGCCTGTGACATAGCGGTGTGATATTCACTGGGCCTCACACAATCCAACAGTGTCCACAAGTGTGTTCAGAAATTCTACATCTCCCCTGTCCTATAGTGACATTTTTCACACCTGCGACATTGAGCCTGTGACATAGCGGTGTGATATTCACTGGGCCTCACACAATCCAACAGTGTCCACAAGTGTGTTCAGAAATTCTACATCTCCCCTGTCCTATATACACTGTTGTGAGTTCATTTTCCCCTTCACCATTGAGATCTGATGAACTCCCTCGTCTGGTGAAGGAAGGTAGTGAGGCTGATTATAAAGCACCTGAGCAGAATGATGATGACTGGGTGACTGGGATTGCTGACTGGATATAAGGCAGCCGACGCCCTTCTGCCTTGTGGGTGATTACTCTGAGGGATTCTTGGAGACCAGTCTGATTCCTGCTCCTCAAAAGCTAAGTTTTCTGCTCTACTTTTTGCATTTGTGTTTTGGTTTTGTTTTGCCTTGTTTTTCTGGATTTCAGCCTTTCCCTGCTGGGTGACCTGAATTCCTTTTTGCTCTGTCTTCAGATAATACTGGAGTACTGATATAGTCTTTTTGAAGCCTAGCGTCTTCAGGGCTTTTTTCTCTATCAGACTGTTGGCTCTTGTTTTTGAGAGGGTTTTGGCGGATTGCAGACAGCAGCTTTTCTATTCTGTCCTATTTTGTTAGCTTGGGCCCCATCATTTTCTCAGCCTATCTTTCTATCTGTGTGAGTGTTTTTTCATCTTGCTTCACCGTCATTATATGTTGGGGGCTGCCTATTGCTTTGGGGTCTGCTCTGGGGCAGTTTAGATTTCCCTTTCTGTCTTTAGGCTATGTAGTTCTCCGGCTGTGATCGAGGGGAACCCCCCCACGGCTACTGCTAGTTGTTGTTGTTAGGTTCAGGGGTCTGCAATCCGATAGCTGCCAACTTCTCTGGTTTTCTGGACTTAGCTAGTATTTCTGTTTTTGCCTCCTATGGTGACTCATTCATAACACATCGGGTTCCTGCAGCTGCACAGCGGGAACCCAGAGCCTTGCATCCAGTGGTCTCCCATTCTCCACCTACCGCTCAGGAACCTGCACAGCTATCTCGGCGTCCCAGACGCTCTGCTCAGACCAGCTCTGTAGGACTGGTTGTTGCTGCCACCTCTGGGTCAGCAATAGCAGCGCAGGCTGTCCTGCAGCAAGCCACTCCAGAGGCTAAGTCCTCTCGTCCCACTGCTGGGCATGCTCACGAGATGATCTCCCATTGGAGATCAGGAGTCACGTGCTCAGGTCCTTCTCCTGATTTGATTGGTCCATCTCAGAGATCTGGAAGGTCCCGGCAGCGCATGGCTATAAAAGGCCCGCATGGCGGCTCGGCCATGCGCTAGTATAGACTCTTCTTGCTAGATATGTGAATGGTGATGGATGTATGATTCTGGTGACTGACTTATTAAGATTCCCCTCCCTCTGATATTTTGCATATGGATAGGGAACTATAGAAAGAGTCAGCACCAGTCAGTGGCAAACCTTTGGCCACTGTGCACACCGCATCTCTACATTAGCGTCCGGTGGTGTCACGTCTCTCACGGCACTATCTCATAGCGGCTGTGTCTGCCGCCACACTGCATTCAGTAGCACTTACCGGCGTCCGCAGTAGCGATGCCACACGCACGGTAGGTCTAGACGGACACCGTAACCCTGTCTTGGACCCTGTCCTGTGACCTGATACCGTGCTTGCAATTACGCTGAGACCTGTGAGTATAACAGGCTCGGTGTTTATGTTTATGTTACAGCGCCTCTGTGAGTTAACAGAGTCCGCTCTGCGCACATCGGGTGACGTTGAACCCGTGCACATTATACCGCCATATAGCGCGTCTGCCATTGTCTAGCAGCGGTTTTAACACCTACTGCATGGTGGACCCTGGGCGGGGAACGCACTTTCTATTATTTAATATTTAGTGCGTTCCGCCATCCCTAACAGTATGGTTTAAGATTTAATAAAGGAGTCTGTGTGTTTCTTTCAATTAAAGGTCTTTTTTCTGGGTGTCTGTGTTTTCATACAATGTGACTATGGGGTTAGTAATGGGGGCATCTTATTGACACCTCTCCATTACTAACCTCAGGGCTTGATGTCACCTGACAATACAAAGGTTACATAAATCCCCCCAAACTATCACACCACTTGCCACCACTGCAGGCAAGTGGAAAAAGTGAGGCTAAGGCTGGTTTCACATTTGCGTTTTTTAGCGCTGGAAAAAAACGCTAACCTGCGCATGCGTTTTTTCCCCTATATTTAACATGGGTGCGCATACCTGCGCGCTTGTAAGCGCATGTATGCGATTTTCATGCGCTGCGTTTTTTTGGGGTGTGCGATTGGATTTTCCAGACGCATCATGTTGCATTTTTTGGCCCTGTAAAAAAGCGCATGCGCACATATGCGCACGTTTTGCGCTAAAAATGGCCATTATAGCCTATGGATGCGCATATGTGCGCACTGGCATGCTCATGTAAGCGTTTTTTTGCATATGCGTTTTTTTTTTAACCATGGAATTTAGGGGTTTGGGTTAGAGTTAGGGTTAGTTAAGGGGGTTTAGGGTTAGGGTTAGGGTCAGGGTCAGGGTTAGGGTTGGGTTTTGGGTCAGGGTTAGGGTTAAGTATGGTTTGGTTAAGGGTTAGGGTCAGGGTTAGGGTCAGGATTAGGGTTAAGTATGGTTTTGTTAAGGGTTAGGGTCAGGGTTAGGGTTAGGGTTAGGGTTAGGGTCAGGGTTAGGGTTAGGGTTAGGGTCAGGGTTAGGGTTAGGGTCAGGGTTAGGGTTAAGTATGGTTTTGTTAAGGATTAGGGTCAGGGTTAGGGTCAGGATTAGGGTTAAGTATTGTTTGGTTAAGGGTTAGGGTCAGGGTTAGGGTTAGGGTTAGGGTTAGGGTCAGGGTTAGGGTTAGGGTTAGGGTCAGGGTTAGGGTTAGGGTCAGGGTTAGGGTTAAGTATGGTTTTGTTAAGGGTTAGGGTCAGGGTTAGGGTCAGGATTAGGGTTAAGTATGGTTTTGTTAAGGGTTAGGGTCAGGGTTAGGGTTAGGGTTAGGGTTAGGGTCAGGGTTAGGGTCAGGATTAGGGTTAAGTATGGTTTGGTTAAGGGTTAGGGTCAGGGTTAGGGTTAGGGTTAGGGTCAGGGTTAGGGTTAAGTATGGTTTTGTTAAGGGTTAGGGTCAGGGTTAGGGTTAGGGTTAGGGTCAGGGTTAGGGTTAGGGTTAGGGTTAGGGTCAGGGTTAGGGTTAGGGTCAGGGTTAGGGTTAGGGTTAGGGTTAGTTAGGGTTTAGGGTTTGGGTTAGGGTTAAGTATGATTTGGTTAAGGGTTAGGGTCAGGGTTAGGGTTAGGGTTAGGGTCAGGGTTAGGGTTAGGGTTAGGGTCAGGGTTAGGGTTAGTAAAGTCATGGTTTGGGTAGTGTGAGGGGCCACCTAAAAATGTTGGAAAAAAACGCAAACGCGGTAAAAACGCGCTATAAACGCAACCAAACGCATAAAAACGCTGCGTTTTTTTCATGCATGCTCATAAAAATGCTTGAAAAAAACGCAGCAGTTGTATGCTTATGTATGCGTTTTTTCAATGCGTTTTTTTGCGGGAAAAACGCGCTGCAAAAAAAAGCAAGTGTGAAACTAGCCTTAGGGCCAGAATTAACGAGATGCACCTTTTCTGGGGCAGCTGAGAGCTGATGCTTTTAGCCTGAAGGGAGCAGTATCCATGGCCCCTTCCTAGGCTATTAATATCAGCCTACAACTGTCTACATAGCCTTTGCTGGTTATTAATTATAGGGGGACCCTACATCATTTTTTTAAGTCCCCCATTTTAATAGCCAGTAAAGGCTAAGTATACAGTTATGAGCTGATATTAATAGCCTAGGAAGCTCAATAGGTATTACCCCCTTTCCAGGCTATAAACATAGGCCCCCAGCCATCGGCTTTCCCTCTGATGGTTACGAAAATTGCGTGGGAGCCCACACCATTTTTTTTCCAAAAAATAATCTTTTATTAATTAAATACATGTGCAGTAAGCTGCAAACATACTGTACTAATTGTATTTTTCACAGACATCTTTATATCTACCTACCGTATATACTCGTGTATAAGACGAGATTTTCATCCCATTTTTTTGGGCTGAAAGTCCCCCTATCATCTTATACATGAGTCATATACCTGGGGGTCGGCGGGGGAGGGGGAGCAGGGGTGTCACAGATCATACTGACCCCCCCGGCGCGGTCTCTGCAGCCTCATTTCTCCAGATCTCCCTTCCTGCCTTCAGAGGTCACATGGTACCGCTCATTACACTCATGAATATGCGCATATTCATGTGTGTAATGAGCGGTATCACATGACTGCTGAAGGCAGGAAGGGAGACAGTGGAGAAGCGAGGTGGCAGAGACCGCAGCAGGGGGGTGAGTATAGCGATATTCACCTGTCCGGGGCCCATCGCTGCTCACAGCTGTCTGCTGCATGCTGTGTTAGTGACGTTTACCCAGCAGGGGCACGGTGACGTGGTTAGTGCACGCTGTGCCCTCTGCTAGCTTAACAGTCACTGACAGAGGACACGCAGACAGCGGTGAGCAGCGATGGACCGGGGAACAGGTTAATATCTCAGGTGCCGGGTCCTGACCAGGAGAGGTGAGTATGGCATTTTTTTTTCTGCAGCAGCATAAGGGGGCATAATATATGGAGCACCTTATGGGGGAATATTCTATGGAGCAGCATATGGGGAGCACCATATGGGGCATAGTCTATGGAGCAGCATATGGGGGCATATTCTATGGAGCAGCATATAGGGCATATTCTATGGAGCAGCATATAGGGGCATAGTCTATGGGGCAGCATATGGGGGCATAGTCTATGAAGCAGCAAATGGTGGCATATTCTATGGAGCAGCATATGAATTACTGGCTTTTCATCTATCTATCTATCTATGTAATATACAGTATATATATAGTGGTGTAGTGAGCACTGTGTCCGCTAGGGGGCGCTGTGTGGATGTCCCAGGACGAGACTATAAGCATTTCCAGTGTCCTGATAGGTGTAGGATACTGAATGACCGTTATGTATCCCAAGGTGGGTGGCCTTGATATGGAGACATATGTGTGTGTGGATCAGCAGTGATACTGCTGAGGTGCTGTTTCAATGTGTCAGGGATCAGTTACCTACAAATCCACCCAGGTGTGTGGTTAAGAAAGCTATTGTAAAATGTGTATGAGTGGTTCAAGGGCCTGTGATGAGGTCATAGCCATGTGACCCGGTGGGCGTGGCTACACACCATATAAGGTGGCCAGGGTAGGTCACATGAAGTGAATGCTTGGACCCGGTTGGTCTGTTGTGGAAGGTCCTGCTGGGAGATGGGGCAGTCTTCCTGACAGCAAGTGAACGCTGTGTTTAATGGCTGCACGTGCCTGATAGTTCCCTTGAGGGACTGAATGTCTGCAGTATGGAGAAGCAGCCATGAGGTAAACCCAGAGAGGAGATAACTGTGAGGCTGAAGAGCCTGCGTATGGAACATTGCATAACCTGTGTGACCACAGGCAAGACAGAGTGAAGCTCTGTCATGGACGCTATGCTGTTTTCTATTGCTTTGATGTTTTATGATGCATGAATAAACCGCATGGACTGAGATTGTTTTATGGAAAACCCGTGCTGGATCTGATTATTTGGCTGCCAAGCGAGTGTCCCCTATCTGATTGACAGCGCTACCTTACTATATATATATATATATATATATATATATATATATATGTGTGTGTGTGTGTGTGTCACTGACATATATGCAGTGGGGAAAAAAAGTATTTAGTCAGTCAGCAATAGTGCAAGTTCCACCACTTAAAAAGATGAGAGGCGTCTGTAATTTACATCATAGGTAGACCTCAACTATGGGAGACAAACTGAGAAAAAAAAATCCAGAAAATCACATTGTCTGTTTTTTTTTCATTTTATTTGCATATTATGGTGGAAAATAAGTATTTGGTCAGAAACAAGCAATCAAGATTTCTGGCTCTCAAAGACCTGTAACTTCTTCTTTAAGAGTCTCCTCTTTCCTCCACTCATTACCTGTAGTAATGGCACCTGTTTAAACTTGTTATCAGTATAAAAAGACACCTGTGCACACCCTCAAACAGTCTGACTCCAAACTCCACTATGGTGAAGACCAAAGAGCTGTCAAAGGACACCAGAAACAAAATTGTAGCCCTGCACCAGGCTGGGAAGACTGAATCTGCAATAGCCAACCAGCTTGGAGTGAAGAAATCAACTGTGGGAGCAATAATTAGAAAATGGAAGACACACAAGACCACTGATAATCTCCCTCGATCTGGTGCTCCACGCAAAATCCCACCCCGTGGGGTCAGAATGATCACAAGAACGGTGAGCAAAAATCCCAGAACCACGCGGGGGGACCTAGTGAATGAACTGCAGAGAGCTGGGACCAATGTAACAAGGCCTACCATAAGTAACACACTACGCCACCATGGACTCAGATCCTGCAGTGCCAGACGTGTCCCACTGCTTAAGCCTGTACATGTCCGGGCCCGTCTGAAGTTTGCTAGAGAGCATTTGGATGATCCAGAGCAGTTTTGGGAGAATGTCCTATGGTCTGATGAAACCAAACTGGAACTGTTTGGTAGAAACACAACTTGTCGTGTTTGGAGGAAAAAGAATACTGAGTTGCATCCATCAAACACCATACCTACTGTAAAGCATGGTGGTGGAAACATCATGCTTTGGGGCTGTTTCTCTGCAAAAGGGCCAGGACGACTGATCCGGGTACATGAAAGAATGAATGGGGCCATGTATCGTGAGATTTTGAGTGCAAACCTCCTTCCATCAGCAAGGGCATTGAAGATGAAACGTGGCTGGGTCTTTCAACATGACAATGATCCAAAGTACACCGCCAGGGCAACGAAGGAGTGGCTTCGTAAGAAGCATTTCAAGGTCCTGGAGTGGCCTAGCCAGTCTCCAGATCTCAACCCTATAGAAAACCTTTGGAGGGAGTTGAAAGTCCGTGTTGCCAAGCGAAAAGCCAAAAACATCACTGCTCTAGAGGAGATCTGCATGGAGGAATGGGCCAACATACCAACAACAGTGTGTGGCAACCTTGTGAAGACTTACAGAAAACGTTTGACCTCTGTCATTGCCAACAAAGGATATATCACAAAGTATTGAGATGAAATTTTGTTTCTGACCAAATACTTATTTTCCACCATAATATGCAAATAAAATGAAAAAAAAACAGACAATGTGATTTTCTGGATTTTTTTTTCTCAGTTTGTCTCCCATAGTTGAGGTCTACCTATGATGTAAATTACAGACGCCTCTCATCTTTTTAAGTGGTGGAACTTGCACTATTGCTGACTGACTAAATACTTTTTTTCCCCACTGTATGTCTATGTAATCTATGTGTATATATCTATTCTATTCTAACCTGTCAGTGTGATTTTACTGTGCGCAACACATGAATTGCCGGCTTTTCAAAGGACATTGTTGCGTGAAAATCAGATAGCACTCGCATGGTCCGAGTGCTGTGCGATTTTTATCTCGCATCTATGAGGCTTGCATTGGCAAGTCTCGGCCCAGTCGCCGTGAAAATCATAGCATGCTGTGATTTCACATGCATGCCGAATACGGCTGAGAAAATAAATGCTGATGAGAGCTGCCCCATAGATTAACACTGGGCCGAGTGCTACACGATGTTTTCTCACATAGTACTCGCCTGTATTCTATGGTACTGTGATGCCGGCCTTCATCAGCCGTTCCTGCGCTGTAAATAAATAATTTAATAAAACCTGCATGGGTTCCCCTGTATTTTTAATAACTAGCCAGGCAGAACTCACAGCTGGGGGCTGCAACCCTCAGCTGTCAGCTTCAGCAAGGTACCAAGAATAGAGGTGTCCCCATGCCGTATTTTTTAATTATTTAAATAAAAAATGTTTAAAAAATGGCATGAGGTTCCCTCCATTTTTGACAACCTGCCTTGCTAAAGCAGACAGCTGGGAGCTGGTATTCTCAGGCTGGTAAGGGGCCTTGGATATTGGCCCACCCAGCCTAAAAATAGCAGCCCGCAGCCGTCCAGAAAAGCCACATCTATTAGATGCGCCAATTCTGGCACTTTGCCCGGCTCTTCCCACTTCCCCTGAAGCGGTGGCAAGTGAGGTTCATATTTGTGGAGTTGATTTCACCTTTGTTTTGTCCGCTGTCATCAAGCCGACGGATTACTAATGGAGAGGAGTCTATAAGACATCTATCCATTACAAATCCTATAGTTACATGGTAAATAAAGACACAGCCAGAATAAAGTCCTTTATTAGAAATAAGGCTAAACACAATTTTTCTTTTTTGTTTAAAAATAACAAACACAGCTATATTCACCTAACGCCTAATTCCACCGAAGTCCTCGTTCTCCTGTAATAAAACTAAGATATGAAAACAACAATATTCCTCACTTGTCAGTCATTCTGTCCCATGCCATATTCCTTGTCTGGGGGAGGAATAGTTTTCATCCTGGATGGTGTCAAGATGCAACTGTACAGGTTCAGAACCACTTGTGACTGGGCTGCTGCGAACGCAGCGTCTGTGACAGGCAGATATGTCATTGAGGTTACATCCAGTCGCTGAGGCTGCATTCCCAGCAGGGCTGAACTGCCATGACCTCAGCACCGTGGGAAAAAGTCAGTGATGAGGCCATTGCAGTTCAAGCTCAGTGACTTCACCGCAGATCACGGTGAGAACCGTGATCTGCTGTGAAGTCACTGAACTTGAACTGCAGTGAACTCATTGACTTTTTCCCACTGTGCTAGAAGGGATCTCACCGAGGTCACAGCAGTTCAGCCCAGCTGGGAACGCAGCCTCAATGACCAGACATAACCTTGATGATGCCACCACTAGTGACTGAGGCTGAGCTCGCATCAGCTCAGTCACCAGTGGTTCTCAGCCTGGACGGTCGCATCTTGGCACCAACCAGGATGAAAACTATTAATCCCCCAGACATGGATTATTCTGGCTGTGTCTTTATTTACCATATAACCATAGGATTAGTAAATGATAGGTGTCTTTTGACGCCTCTCCATTACTAAGCCGTGGGCATGATGTCACCAGACAATACAAAGGTGACATCAACTCCACAAATATGAACCCCACTTGCCACCGCTACAGGGCAAGTTGGAAGAGCAGAATTGGTGCATCTAATAAATGTGCCTTTTCTGGGCAGCTGTGGGCTGCTATTTTTAGGCTGGGGGGCCAATATCCATGGCCCTTTACCAGCTTGAGAATATAGCCCCCCAGCTGTCTGCTTTAACAAGGCTGGTTGTCAAAAATGGAGGAGACCCCTCGACCAAGATGATGAGCAGTGATAATGCCATAATCAGCATAGCCATCCCTCTTTTCTGTCTACTGAAATGTTCGCTGCTCACAATTAAAGAGAAGGCTTTGCAGATGGAGCAAGTTACAGTAAGATAGAGTAAGAAACTATACAAGGTAATGATACACAACCCAGCCCTATCTCATCTTCTCAACGCAGATTGGGTGATGATGAGGAGGAGGAACAGGAGCTGGCTGCCTGCACTTCAGACAGTGCTAACTACACCACCTTCATCCCATCTTTTCAGCTTGGATACCCTGAAGATGAGGAGGAGAGGGAGGATTAGGAGGATGAGGACCAGTAGGAAAAGATACAGTCGTCCTCTTGGTGGGGACAGGGAAGTCTTGACTGTTGGCAGTCAGGCTCACATGGTTGAGACCATGGTGCCTTGTAAGCGCTGTACGCATTTTGGCCAGCAATAATTACTGGTTGATCACCCTTCTAGACCCACACTACAAGGAGAATTGTACATCTCTCCTAACATGGCGGATAGGTTTAATAAAATTTTGTAGAACCAGAAGTCCCTAGTTGAAGAATTATTAAAAAAAATTCTCATCTAACAAAGCTGATGGCATTGGTCACAGTTCCTTGGACAACCAATGAGTAGAGATGAGGGAGACACACACACCAGGTGCAGCTGAGGCAGGGAAACACTATCACATGTCTGGAACAGTTTTCTCAGGCCCTTCAATCACCCGGACCCTGATGCGCAGGCTACTCTGACAAGGAGGAAAAAGTTTTGGAAGATGTCAAAGGAGTCCCTTTGCCGACTGTACCAGGATCGCCCATGACTTCTCTTTAGCTTACAGCTATTGGATATCCAAGTTAGACACGTGGCATGCACTGTCTCTCTACTCCTTAGAGGTCCTGGCCTGCACTGCCACTAGCGTTTTGTCAGAGCTGGGTTTTAGTGCTGCCAGGGACATTATATCCGATAGGCGCATCTGACTGTTAACTGAAAATGTTGACAGGCTGACTCTTATCAAAATGAACAAGAGCTGGATTCGCCCCCACACTTTTTTCACCATTGAAAGCAATTCAAACATGCAAAAGCACTACATGTGAACATAGTCCAAGATGTGGAGTAGCATTTTTTTTTTCTCATTATTTTGCCTTCTGCACAAGTCATAATCCTGGGAAGAATGTTTCTTAACATTTTTTTCCAGTAAAATCTATTTTAACTTCAGTTTTGTATGTTTTATTGTCAGGCTGAAAAAGTGGCATAATGCTCCGACAACATTGTTCCCAACAGTGATCTGGGATTCACAAATGTCCCCAGGGGTCTTCCTCATGCTGTTCCCATGCCAATTGAACACTGCTTCCATGGATTGGAGCAATTTTTAGATCCCCCTCCAGACCTACGAGTTTCCCATTGACTTCCATTATACTCGCTACTTGGGTCGAGTACCTGAGTATCACAACTTGCTCGGCTCGAGTAATGACCACCCGAGCATTTACCGTATATACTCGTGCATAAGCCGAGATTTTCAGCCCATTTTTTGGGGCTGAAAGTCCCCCTCTCGGCTTATACGCGAGTCATATATCGGGGTGGGCGGGGGAGGGGGAGCGGGGGTGTCAGAGATCATACTTACCGCTCCTGGCACTTCTCTGCAGCCTCTGCTTCTTCCTCTGCCGTCTGCTTCCTGCATTCAGCGGTCACATGGTACCGCTCATTAAACTCATGAATATGTGCATATTTAATGAGCGCTACCATGTGACCATCTGAATGCAGGAAGCAGATGGCAGAGAGAAGCAGGGGCTACAGAGAAGTGCCAGGAGAGGTATGATGTGGGCAGAGTAATACTCACCTGTCCCCGTTCCAAGCCATGCATCGCTGTGTCTCCGGGTCCTCCTGCTTTGATGGCAGAGGGCGCGATGACGTAGTCAGTGTGCGCCCTCTGCTGTCACTGCAGAGAGCCGGGAGACAGAGCAGTGTATGGCAATGGAACAGGGACAGGTAAATATCGCCGGTGCCGGGGCTCAGGACACCAGCACCTGGCCCCCCAGCGAGGTGAGTATGTCATTTTTTTTATTGCAGCAGCATATGGGGAGTATTTACGGGGCAGCATTAACCCTTGTGCAGCAGCATATGAGGGGTATTTATGGGGCAGCATTATCCCTTGTGCAGCAGCATATGGGGGGTATTTATGAGGCAGCATTAACCCTTGTGCAGCAGCATATGAGGGGTATTTATGGGGCAGCATTAACCCTTGTGCAGCAGCATATGAGGGGTATTTATGGGGCAGCATTAACCCTTGTGGAGCAGCATATGAGGGGTATTTATGGGACAGCATTAACCCTTGTGCAGCAGCATATGGGGGGTATTTAAGGGGTAGCATTAACCCTTGTGCAGCAGCATATGGGGGTATTTATGGGGCAGCATTAACCCTTGTGCAGCAGCATATGGGGGGTATTTATGGGGCAGCATTAACCCTTGTGCAGCAGCATATTATGGGGGGTATTTATAGAGCATCTTCTTGGGCCAGCATTAACCCTTGTGCAGCAGCATATGGGGGGTATTTATGGGGCAGCATTAACCATTGTGCAGCAGCATATTATGGGGGGTATTTAAGGAGCATCTTCTTGGGCCAGCATTAACCCTTGTGCAGCAGCATATCTGGGGGTTTTATCTATGGAGCATCTTCTTGGACCACCATTTAACTCTAGGCTTATACGTGAGTCAATAAGTTTTCCCAGTTTTTTGTGGCAAAATTAGTGGGGTCGGCTTATACACGGGTCGGCTAAAATTAGATATATTACCAAACAATACAATGTCGGTAAAAAAAATTTATGGTGCATTTACACAAGCCAATTTCAGACCGTAAATAAGCGCAATTAACTATATTAAACTGATCTGGTGTTTCTATTCCGGTCTCTTAACACGAGCTGATGAAGAATGATGGGCACAGATCAATCACTCAAAGATCATTCTGACCCCCCATACTGACATTATCAAGTCTTCGGCAGCACATCTCCTGTATACATCATGTGATGTGCTAAAGAGAACAATGGTCCTGCTTCATTAAAACTGGTGTTTTGCATGCTAGTCTGAATGCACGGGCTGCTGGTGTTACCCTAGATGCATAAAAGTCATTATAAAAGCACACCATTTAATAAACTAGGAATTTTACAAGTGCTGTGCGCCTCCATATACACACACATGTATGCACAAACAACACATACATACAAATGAAATTACACAAATAAATGAGAATATGTTACCATTACTTGATATAAGTCATGAAAAAATATATATGACTACAACAAAGAGTGAATGACCACAGACAAATCATAAAAATATATAAAAAGATATAGATTTGATTAATACATACAATTAAAATATATTAAAATGGTGGGGAGCAATACACAGAAAAAATAATAGAGTTCACAACAAAAGTATACATAAGACGTATATGTGGGAGTGCTTAATGGCTATGTTCTCATTAAACAGTTATATATAAAATGAAATTTAACATATATCTATCAAATAGACCAATAAATGTATAAATACGTAAATAGATAAATAGATACACTGGATATACATATTACAAAAGCAATATACCATAAAAAAGAAAAATAGCATGTGATACGGGACCCCAGCGTACATTTCGCTCTTGGCTTTCTCAAGGAATGAAAAAGTCAATGGCAAAACGTACACTGGAGTCCAGAATCCTGTATTACATACTATTTTTCTCTTTTATGATATGTTGCTTGTGTTATATGTACAGTGGGGAAAATAAATATTTGATACACTGTCGATTTTGCAAGTTTTCCCACCTACAAAGAATGGAGAAGTCTGTGATTCTTATCAAATCTACACTTCAACTGTGAGAGACAAAATCTAAAAATAACTAAAACAGTAAATCACACTGCATGATTTTTAAATAATTAAATTGCATTTTATTGCATGAAATAAGTATTTGATCACCTATCAAAGAGCAAGAATTCTGGCTCTCACAGATCTGTTAGTGTTTCTTTAAGAAGCACTCTTACTCTGCACTCATAGAATCATTAAATCATAGAATCATATAATGGTAGAGTTGGAAGGGACTTCCTGGGTCATCTGGTCCAATCCACTGCTCAAAGCAGGATTCACTAAAGGCCCATTACACATAACGATGTCCCAGCGATCCCACCAACAATCCAACATGGATGGGATCGCTGGGACATCGTTAGGCTGATCACTGGTGAGCTGTCACATAGACAGCCCCTCCAGCGATCAGTACCAGCGAGCAAGTTGGTTTCCAATGTAAACATCGGGTATCTAAGAGCCGCGCGGCTCTGGGAAACCCAATGTTTACCTAGGAAAAAAGCATAGACGCTGGTCCTGATCGCTGGAGGGGCTGTCTAACGATGTCCCAGCGATCCCATCCAAGAAATGACCTACCAACTATCTGCGAAGACTTTGAAATTCTGGGGAAGAAAATAAAGGTAAATAGAGGAAAATAGACAAAGCAGCAAATCACAATGAGGTTATTATTATGGGGACTTCAACTACCCCGACATAGACTGGGAAACTGAAACCTGCGTATCTCAGAAAGGAAAACAATTTCTGTCAGTAACCAAGGATAATTATCTGTCACAACTTGTGCAGGGCCCAACTAGAGGGACAGCCCTTCTGGACTTAATTTTAAGCAACAAGCCAGATAGAATAACAGAAGTACGAGTCGATGGGCACCTAGGGAACAGTGACCACAATATAATACAATTCCACTTGTCCTTCAGTAAGGTGCCCTGGAAGGGGGTTACGAAAATGCTGAATTTCAGGAAAGCAAAGTTTGATCAGCTGTGTAAAAAACAAATACATTTAGCAAAAGTGGAAACTGAGAGACTCATTGCTAAGAAAAGTAAAACAAACCCCAAACTATTCTTTAATTATATAAACAGTAAAAAGATTAAAATTGATGGTGTCAGCCCTTTAAAGAACAATGAGGGTGAAATCATAGAGAGCGATGTGGGAAAAGCAAATGTTTTAAATACTTTTTCTCAACAGTGTTCACACAGGAAAATGATTTGCCAGGGGAAATGCAGAGTGATAATGTAAACTCCCCATTAAGTATTACCTGCCTAACCCAGGAAGAAGTGCAGAACTGCCTTAGTAGGATTAAAATGAACAAATCACCAGGCCCTGATGGCATTCACCCTCGGGTATTAAGGGAGTTAAGTAATGTGATAGACAGGCCTCTATTCCTTATATTTAAAGTCTCTATAGAAACAGGGTCTGTTCCTTTTGATTGGCGGCAAGCAAATGTGGTACCAATATTCAAAAAGGGGTGTAAAAGGGAACCTGGAAACTATAGGCCGGTAAGCTTAACATCTGTTGTGGGTAAAATTTTTGAAGGGTTTCTAAGGCATTCCATTATGGAATATCTCAATGTTAATAAATGTTTAACTCCATATCAACATGGATTTATGAAGGATCGCTCCTGTCAAACTAACCTGATCAGCTTCTATGAGGATGTAAGCTCTCAAATGGACCAAGGAGAATCATTGGATGTCATTTATCTCGACTTCTCTAAAGCATTTGACACAGTCCCACATAAAAGATTGGTAAGATGAGAAAGTTTGGGCTAGGGGAAAATGTGTGTAGATGGGTAGGTAGCTGGCTTAGTGATAGAAAACAAAGAGTGGTTATTAATGGTGCATACTCAGATTGGGCCAGGGTTACTAGTGGGGTACCACAGGGTTCTGTATTGGGCCCCCTACTATTTAATATATTTATTAATGATCTAGTGCATGGCTTACACAGTAAAATAGTAGTATTTGCAGATGATACAAAACTATGTAAGGTAGTTAACACAAAGGAGGACAGTTTGCAAATACAGACAGATTTAAGTAAATTGGAGAATTTGGGCTGAAAAATGGCAAATGAGGTTTAACACAGATAAGTGTAAGGTTATGCACATGGGAAGGAGAAACAGATGCTATAATTACTTACTAAATGGGAAACTGCTGGGGAAATCAGACATGGAAAAAGACTTAGGCATCTTAGTCAATAAGAAGCTAATTGGAGTTCCCAGTGTCAGGCAGCTGCCACCAAAGCAAATAGGGTCATGGGATGCATTAGAAGAGGTCTAGGGACACGAGATGAAAACATAATTCTCCCTCTGTACAGATCACTCGTCAGACCACACTTGAAGAATTGTGTGCAATTTTGGACGCCGGTGCTCAAGAAAGACATTACTGAACTTGAAAGGGTTCAAAGGCGGGCAACTAAAATGATAAATGGAGTTGGTTCACTACAATACCAGAAAGGTTATCAAAATTAGGTCTATTTACTCTAGAAAAGAGAAGACTTAGGGGAGACGTAATATATATGTACAAGTATATCAGAGGGCAATACAGAGATCTCTACAACAAACTGTTTGTACCAAGGACTATGACAAGAACAAGGGGGCATTCTCTTCGTTTGGAGGAAAGACAATTTCTGCACCAGCATAGAAGGGGGTTCTTCACGGTAAGAGCAGTGAGGCTCTGGAATTCTCTTCCTGAGGAAGTAGTGACGGCCAACTCACTGAATGAATTTAAGAAAGGAATGGATGCTTTTCTTGTGAGTAACAGTATAGAAGGTTACAAATAACAGAATATTATAGGTAGATGGTTGACCCAGCTTAGGGGAAGGAATTTTTTTCCCTATGGAGAAAATTGGCTTCTACTCTGTGGGTTTTTTGCCTTCCCCAGGATCAGCAATGCAGAACAGCTGCACTAAAAATAGGCTGAACTAGATGGACATAAGGTCTTCCTTCAGCCTTCAAAATCATGTTACTATGTTACTTTTCCTTTCTGAGAGAAAACAGATGCAAAATAGGAATTTAAAAGAACGGCCTTCTCAACATACTTTCTTACCATTTCATCATTTTCATCCTATAAAAATCCTATAGCATCTTTGACTTTTCTTTTACTTTTGACATATCCTCAAAATCCTTTCTTATTGCTTTTGACGTCTCTTGCAAGCCTTAACTAATTACCTGTATTAATTGCACTTCATATTACATCATACTTTGGGGGTGGTTTCTGCAAAGGGGGCAGGACAACTGCACTGTATTGAAGGGAGGATGGATGGGTTCATGTATCAGGAGATTTTGGCCAATAACCTCCTTACCTCAGTAAGAGCATTAACCCCTTTCCTACATTGGACGTAATATTCCGTCCATGTGACCTGGGACCTAAGTCCCAAGGACGGAATATTACGTCACACGCAATCAGCGGCGCTCACGGGGGGAGCGCAGCTGATCGCGGCCGGGTGTCAGCTGATTATCACAGCTGACACCCGGCACTATGTGTCAGGGGAGTTCATGGACCGCCCCCGGCACATTAACCCCGGCACATTAACATGATCGCAGCGTACCGGGGGCATAGGAGAGAAGCGCGCAGGGAGGGGGCTCCCTCCGTGCTTCCCTGCGACCCCGGGAGTGACGCGGAGTCCACCTCCCTGCAGGCTCCCGGATCCAATATGGCCACGGGGGCCTTTGGGGTCCTGCAGGGAGGCGTCTTCCTCACTGCCTGCTAAGAGCAGGCAGGAGGAAGCCTGCAGCAACGCCTGTCAGATCGCCAATCTGACACAGCACTGTTCCAAGGCCAGGATCACACACAGCGAGATACAGCCGAGTCTCACAGGTTAAAACCAAACTCTGGTGCCGGCACTCCGGAGCACAGCGTACAGCCGCACAGCAATACATGGAGCTGCACGCTGCGCTCCGGAGTGCCGGTGCCAGAGCTTGGTTTTAACCTGCGAGACTCGGCCGCATCTCGCTGTAGTGTGACTCTGGCCTAAGTGTCAGATCGGCGATCTGACAAAAGACAGTATTGTCCCCCCTAGGACAATATAATAAAGTAAAAAAAAAAACACGTGTAAAAATAATTTTAAAAAAATCACAAAATAAATTGAAAAAAAAAATATTCCCTAATAAATTCTCTTTTTTCTAAATAAAAAAAAGCAATAAAAGTACACATATTTAGTATAGTTAACCCCTTTAGTGAACCCCTTAAAAAAAAAAACAAAGCAAAAAACAATGCTTTATTATCATACCACCGAACAAAAAGATGGATATGAATAAACATGGTACTGCTGAAAACGTCATCTTGTCCCGCAAAAAACAAGCTGCCATACAGCATCATCAGCAAAAAAATAAAAAAGTTATAGCTCGCAGAATAAAGCGATGCAAAAATAATTATTTTTATATAAAATAGTTTTTATTGCATAAAAGCGACAAAACATAAAAAAACAACATAAATGAGGTATCGGTGTAATCGTACTGACCCAAAGAATAAAACCCCTTTATCAATTTTACCACACGCAGAACGGTGTAAACGCACCCCCCCTCAAAAGAAATTCATGAAATGCTGATTTTTGTTCATTCTGCACCCCAAAAATCTGAATAAAAAGCTATCAAAAAATGTCACATGCCCGAAGATAGTACCAATAAAAATGTCAACTCATCCCACAAAAAATAAGACCTCACATTACTCGGTGGGTCAAAATACGGAAAAATTATAGCTCTCAAAACGTGGTGATGCAAAAACTATTGTTACACCCGGTCCCCGTCCTGGCGCTGCGCCCAGGTCTGCCACAGTTACACCCGGCCCCCGTCCTGGCGCTGCGTCCAAGCCTGCAGCTGCTCTCCGTTCTGGGCACTCACCTCGAGCCTCTCATGCTGCTGCTCAGCGTTCTGTCCTCCCTCCTGCCTCCTCCTCCTGGTGTCCTGTGAGGAGATCTGTAGCTAAGGCTATTAGGGCACGCCCGCCCGCTCTCTTGCCTTCTTAAAGGGTCGGCGTGCATTATTCAAAAAGTGCAATTAACCAATGGCAGCACACTGGCTGCTACTTCTGGCCTCTCCTCCATAGGGAGAGCGCCAGAGCAACGAGTATCTATCATTGCTACATCCGGTTCTTATGCTAACCTGTCTGCGCTGCATCTGCATCTGCAGTCTCTGTGCATTGTCTAATGCACTCTGTTTCCACAGCATATCAGTATCCTGTGTTACCTGGTTATATCAGCAACCATCTGGGCCTAAGCCATCCCGTTCCGCCTACAGCCATCCGAGTCCAAGGACTGTGTGAAGGTCACTGGAACCGACTCCTTACCAACTACCCGGATCCAGGACCCAGCGCATTATGGACTCTGCTGTAACTTTTGTTATCCCTTTTGGTCCCGCTGGGACAGCTAGCACGTGTTTGGGGTTTAACTGGAGGTAGCACCTGTGTCCTCCGGGTATTCCTGTCATGGTTAGGACATGGTTAATGTCCTGTTCTCACAGGGTTAACATTTGCTGGCCTCTCTTTGGATCTGGGAGGGGTATTTATACTCACTCCAGACTAGCATTCTCTGTCAGCTATACTGTTATTCTGGCTGTGTGTCTGACCGACCCCCCTGGTGTGCGTGTATTCTGCATTGCTTGTTTGATACCCATGTATGACCCCGCCTGTTCCCTCACTCTGTCCTCCGTCTCTCATTTTTGTACTATTGTCTTCTCCGGTTCTGACTTGGCTATTGTTACTTTGTTGCAGTTTGTCCCTATTGTACCGTCCATTGCCCGTTCTGGTTTTCTTATCTATTGCTACGTCCTGACTATTTCCTCTGTCTAGCTCTTTGGTACTAACCTGCTATCTGGTGCTTTGACCCTGCTTGATCTGGTTTCTGTTGTTAGTTCATTTTCCCCTTCACCATTGAGGTCTGATGAACTCTCTCTTCTGGTGAAGGAAGGTAACGAGGCTGATTACAAAGCACCTGAGCAGAATGATGATGACTGGGTGACTGGAATTGCTGACTGGATATAAGGCAGCCGACGCCCTTCTGCCTTGCGGGTGATTACTCTGAGGGATTCTTGGAGACCAGTCTGATTCCTGCTCCTCAAAAGCTAAGCTTTCTGCTCTACTTTTTGCATTTGTGTTTTGGTTTTGTTTTGCCTTGTTTTTCTGGATTTCTGCCTTTCCCTGCTGGGTGAGCTGAATTCCTTTTTGCTCTGTCTTCAGAAAATACCTGAGTACTGATATAGTCTTTTTGAAGCCTAGCGTCTTCAGGGCTTTTCTCCCTATCAGACTGTTGGCTCTTGTTTTGAGAGGGTTTTGGCGGATTGCAGACAGCAGCTTTTCTATTCTGTCCTATTTAGTTAGCTTGGGCCCCATCAGTTATGCCCCCTGATGAAGGAGGATCGAAACGCGCGTCGGGGCTGACGTGCTCATCCGGGATACTTCACAGTTCTTGCTGCCGCTGTGACCTGCTGGTAATTTAACCCTGTATTGGAATGGTAACTCTGGGGTAGTGATTAATACATGGAGGTCACTTACTGCTGGCAGGGTGGGATTTTTATGGACATGGCTAAGGGAAATGATTGTGGTATTTATCCCTGGTGTGCACTGTTATGTCCATCATTTTCCCTGTGATATCATTATACATTATAGCGATTTTTTTCCCCATGTGGGTTAAATCACAATTGTGTGATTAGTATATCTAATGCTGTTATATATTAATCTGGATGTGTACGTCTTTGCATGTGCTTATGTACCACCACTATGTGTGCGTTCTTCTACATCGTTCCCATATGTACCTGTCGATTGGATTTTATTAGATGCTTTAATAAAATTGTATTTTTTTATATGTTATTTTGGCCTTGTGTTCACCATTTTTTTGGTTTATTCTCCCTATCAGTCTGTTGGCTCTTGTTTTGAGAGGGATTTGGCGGATTGCAGACAGCAGCTTTTCTATTCTGTCCTATTTAGTTAGCTTGGGCCCCATCATTTGCTCAGCCTATCTTTCTATCTGTGTGAGTGTTTTTTCATCTTGCTTCACCGTCATTATATGTTGGGGGCTGCCTATTGCTTTGGGGTCTGCTCTGGGGCAGTTTAGATTTCTCTTTCTGTCTTTAGGCTATGTAGTTCTCCGGCTGTGATTGAGGGGTCTAGGGCACCATAGGAACCACCCACGGCTACTGCTAGTTGTTGTTGTTAGGTTCAGGGGTCTGCAATCCGATAGCTGTCAACTTCTCTGGTTTTCTGGACTTAGCTAGTATTTCTGTTTTTGCCTCCTACGGTGACTCATTCATAACAGAATCACCCGCCATACCGCAAATCCTAGGGTACTCAATAGCAGGAAAGAATTGTGTTTCAAAAAAAAAAAGTGTGTATATTTTTTCCTCTATATCTCTGAGGCCGTAGGGGGATTGGAATTTTTTTTTCTCTCAATGGAGATAAAGCAATTGTCTGATCGTGTGGAGCAGCTCGCTGCGGAAGTACGGGGAATTTCCGCCTACCTTGCTCATTCACATGCTGCTGAACCAAAGATCCCTACTCCTGATGTGTTTTTTGGGGATCGGTCTAAATTTTTGAATTTCAAAAATAATTGTAAATTATTTTTTGCCTTGAAGCCTAACTCGTCAGGGAGCTCCGCGCAGCAGGTTAAAATTGTCATCTCTTTGCTGCGTGGCGATCCCCAGGATTGGGCGTTTTCTTTGAAACCAGATGATCCTATTCTGACTAATGTGAATGCATTTTTTCAAGCCTTGGAGTTGTTGTATGACGAACCTAATGCTATTGATAAGACTGAAAAGACCCTGTTGGCATTGAGCCAGGGTCGAGATTCTGCAGAATTGTACTGTCAAAAATTCCGAAAGTGGGCGGTCCTTACTACCTGGAATGATAATGCCTTGGCAGCTCTCTTTCAGAAGGGTTTGTCAGAAGCTGTAAAAGATACTATGGTGGGATTTCCTGTTCCCTCTGGTCTTGACGATTCTATGTCATTAGCCATTCAGGTTGATCGGCGTTTACGTGAACGCAGGACTGCACGAGAGGTGTTGCCACCTGTTGAACAAGTGTCTGAACCTATGCAATGTGATAGAGTTTTGTCCAGGGAGCAACGTCAGGAGTTCAGAAGGCGTAATAAGCGGTGTTTTTTTTGTGGAGATGCCTCGCATATTATTTCTGTCTGTCCTAAACGAGAGAAACGTTTTGCACACACGTTTTCTGTGGGTGGTGTTCAACCTAAGTTTCTTCTGGCAATTACTCTGATCTGCTCCCTGTCCACATTTTCCGCCAAGGCTTTTGTGGATTCGGGAGCAGCCCTGAACCTAATGGACTTGGATTTTGCTAAACGTTGTGGATTTCTGATGACACCTCTGCGGACGCCTATCCCTTTGAGGGGGATTGATGCTACTCCTTTGGCGAAAAATAAACCTCAGTTTTGGACCCAGGTGGTAATGCGGGTCGCCCCAGACCATCAAGAAAATTGCAGATTTTGGTGTTGCATAATTTGCATGATACCATTGTTCTGGGGTTTCCCTGGTTGCAAATTCATAATCCAGTTTTGGATAGGAAATCTGTGTCTGTGGTGAGTTGGGGTTGTCGGTGTGCCCTTAGTGAGGCTCCGTTTTTTTCCACCTCTCCTCAGTCGCATGATGTTCCTGACTATTTGGCGGACTTTTATGATGTATTTAGTGAGAATGAGTCTGCGTCTTTGCCTCCTCATAGGAGTTATGACTGTGCAATTGAACTGAGCCCGGGGTGTAAATTTCCTAAGGGTCGGATCTTCAATTTATCTGTACCCGAGCACGAGGCTATGCGATCCTATATTAAAGAGGCGTTGGAGAAGGGTCATATTAGACCATCCTCTTCACCCTTAGGTGCCGTTTTTTTTTTCGTGGCCAAAAAGGATGGTTCATTAAGGCCTTGTATTGATTATTGTCCCCTCAACAAAATTACTATTAAATATCAGTATCCGTTACCCCTGATTTCGGATCTATTCTTCAGAGTTAAAGGTGCTTGCTGGTTTACCAAGCTTGACCTCAGGGGGGCGTATAATCTTATCCGCATTAAGCATGGGGATGAATGGAAGATGGCGTTTAATACTCCGGAGGGACATTTTGAGTACCTGGTGATGCCTTTTGGGCTCACTAATGCCCCTTCTGTCTTCCAGTGCTTCATGAACGACATTTTCCGAGACTTTGTGGATACATTTTTGATTATCTATCTGGATGATATTTTGATCTTCTCCAAGGATTGGGATTCTCATGTGGAACATGTTCGGACTGTGTTCCGGATCTTGAGGGAGAATTCCCTGTATGTCAAAGGATCGAAATGCCTTTTTGGGGTACAGAGGATTTCATTTTTGGGATTTATTTTGTCTCCGTCAACTATTGAAATGGACCCGGCCAAGGTACAGGCCATTTATGATTGGGTTCAGCCCACTTCTTTGAAGGCCCTCCAGAAGTTTTTGGGTTTTACTAATTTTTATCGGAAATTTATAGCAAAATTTTCTAGTATTGCCAAGCCATTGACTGATCTGACTAAAAAGGGTGCTGATGTGTTGAATTGGTCTCCGGAGGCTGTTTCTTCCTTTCAGGAGCTGAAGCGAAGATTCACTTCTGCCCCGGTTTTGCGGCAACCTGATGTCTCACTCCCATTCCAGGTAGAGGTGGATGCTTCTGAGATTGGTGCAGGAGCTGTTTTGTCCCAAAAGGATCCTGTAACATCTAAAATGAATCCCTGTGCTTTCTTTTCCAGAAAGTTCTCTCCATCTGAACGTAACTATGATGTGGGGAATCGGGAACTGTTAGCCATGAAATGGGCATTTGAGGAGTGGAGACATTGGTTGGAGGGAGCTAAACACCATGTCATGGTCCTCACTGATGACAAGAATTTGATTTACCTGGAGTCGGCCAGACGATTGAACCCTAGACAGGCTAGGTGGGCCTTGTTTTTTACACGTTTTGATTTTGTGGTCTCTTTTCTTCCTGGCACTAAGAATGTCAAGGCAGACGCCCTCTCTAGGAGCTTCTTTGCTGATTCTCCTGTGGTGACCAAGCCTGCTACCATCTTAGGCGAAGGGGTAGTTCTTTCTGCCATCTCGCCCGATTTGAGACGTGCTCTGGAAGAGTTCCAGGAGGACAAACCTGAGCATTGTCCCAGTGGAAAGTTGTATGTTCCTAACCAGTGGAAGAAGAGGGTGACGTCTGAAGTTCATTGCTCTGCATTGGCTGGTCATCCAGGTATTTTTGGTACTAGAGATCTGGTGAGTCAGTCATTTTGGTGGCCCGCCTTGTCTCGTGATGTCAGGAATTTTGTGCAGTCCTGTGGGACTTGCTCCCGGTCTAAACCTTATTCTCGCTCTAGTGGGTTGTTGATGCCTTTGCCGGTCCCCAGGAGGCCATGGACCCATATTTCAATGGATTTCATCTCTGATATGCCTGTCTCTCAGAGAATGACTGTTATTTGGGTGATTTGTGATAGGTTCTCTAAGATGGTTCATCTTGTACCACTCCCTAAGTTGCCATCTTCCTCTGAGTTGGTGCCCCTGTTTTTGCAACAGGTGGTTCGCTTGCACGGGATTCCTGAGAACATTGTATCTGACAGAGGAGTTCAGTTTGTGTCTAGATTTTGGAAGACTTTCTGTTCCAAGCTGGGAATTCAGTTGTCCTCCTCCTCTGCTTTTCACCCTCAGACCAATGGGCAGATGGAGAGAACAAACCAGACCTTGGAGTCGTAATTGAGATGTTTTATTTCCACTGATCAGGCTGATTGGGTTTCATTTTTGCCCTTGGCCAAATTTGCTTTAAATAATAGAGCTAGTTCTGCCACTTTGATGTCACCTTTTTTTTGTAACTTTGGGTTTCATCCTCGATTTTCTTCAGGGCAGGTGGAGCCTTCTGCCTGCCCAGGTGTTGCCACTGTGCTGGAGAGAATGCACCAGATCTGGGATCAAGTGGTGGATAAGCTATCTCTCTCCCAGGAAAAGGCCCAGCGGTTTTCCAACTGACATAGGACCATTGGTCCCCAGTTTAAGGTTGGTGATATGGTTTAGTTATCATCAAAAAATATCGCTATGAAGGTCGATTCTCCTAAGTTTAAGCCTAGATTTATTGGACCTTACAAGATTTTGGAGATTATTAATCCGGTCTCTTTTCGTTTGGCTCTTCCTGTCACATTTAAAATTCATAATGTGTTTCATAAGTCCTTGTTGAAGAGGTTTGTTGAACCAGTTGTTCCTGGGGTGGCACCTTCGGACCCTGTATTGGTTGAAGGTAACATGGAATATGAGGTAGAGCAGATACTGGATTCCCGTCTGGCTAGACGGAGACTCCAGTATTTGGTTAAGTGGAAGGGTTATGGTCAGGAGAATAATTCCTGGGTCTATGCCTCTGATATTCATGCCAAAAGATTGGTGCGTGCCTTTCATCGGGCTCACCCTGATAACCCTGGTGGCGTGGATGAGGGTTCGGTGACCCCTCCTCAAGGGGGAGGTACTGTTGTGAGTTCATTTTCCCCTTCACCATTGAGGTCTGATGAACTCCTTCTTCTGGTGAAGGAAGGTAGTGAGGCTGATTGCAAAGCACCTGAGCAGAATGATGATGACTGGGTGACTGGAATTGCTGACTGGATATAAGGCAGCCGACGCCCTTCTGCCTTGCGGGTGATTACTCTGAGGGATTCTTGGAGACCAGTCTGATTCCTGCTCCTCAAATGCTAAGTTTTCTGCTCTACTTTTTGCATTTGTGTTTTGGTTTTGTTTTGCCTTGTTTTTCTGGATTTCTGCCTTTCCCTGCTGGGTGAGCTGAATTCCTTTTTGCTCTGTCTTCAGAAAATACCTGAGTACTGATATAGTCTTTTTGAAGCCTAGCGTCTTCAGGGCTTTTTTCCCTATCAGTCTGTTGGCTCTTGTTTTGAGAGGGTTTTGGCGGATTGCAGACAGCAGCTTTTCTATTCTGTCCTATTTAGTTAGCTTGGGCCCCATTATTTGCTCAGCCTATCTTTCTATCTGTGTGAGTGTTTTTTCATCTTGCTTCACCGTCATTATATATTGGGGGCTGCCTATTGCTTTGGGGTCTGCTCTGGGGCAGTTTAGAATTCCCTTTCTGTCTTTAGGCTATGTAGTTCTCCGACTGTGATCGAGAGGTCTAGGGCACCGTAGGAACCCCCCACGGCTACTGCTAGTTGTTGTTGTTAGGTTCAGGGGTCTGCAATCCGATAGCTGCCAACTTCTCTGGTTTTCTGGATTTAACTAGTATTTCTGTTTTTGCCTCCTACGGTGACTCATTCATAACAGGTTTCTGTCATTGTCTATGCCCCTTGGTAACTTTGTCCTGTAGTTACCTTTCTAGGAGTTTCCCTGCAGCTCCTAGCTCTGTGGAGCTTAGGCCACGCCCCCAGCAGTCACGTGCTTTAGGTCCTGGAGCATGCATTGTCACCGCTGCTGCCCGCTCCACAGGTATCTTTGAGCACTGTTTTTGTACTCAGGACATGCGTACTTGCTCAGTGAGCAAGTGCAGTGCGGTGTTCCTGACATTTCCATTCTGGCTCTGCCTGAGGGACTTTACTATGGGTGCCTGGGGCTCACTAGTCATGCCCTCTTCGGAGCCCCCCGGACCGTGGTCCCGAGGTTCCACTTAAAAAATAAAAATGAATGTGAACTTCACCATCTCTGCCTCCGCTTCCATTCGTTACAACTAATTTTACAATAAAAAGCATCTTTTAGCGTGTGAGAGCTGCCAAACATAAAAACCCACCATAAATAGTATATCAAACCCCCCCTTTATTACCCCCTTAGTTAGGGAAAAATAATAAAATTTAAAAAATGCATTTATTTCCATTTTCCCATTAGGGTTAAGGTTATGGCAAAGCCTAGGGTTAGGGTTTGGGCTAGGGTTAGGGTTAGGGCTAGGGCTAGGGTTAGGGTTAGATCTAGGCCTGAGATTAGTGTTAGGGGTGTGTTGGGGTTAGAGTTGGAGTTAGAATTGGGGGTTTCCACTGTTTGGGCACATCAGGGGCTCTCCAAACGCAACATGGTATTTGATCTCAATTCCAGCCAAAACAAAGTCAAATGGCGCTGCTTCCCTTCTGAGCTCTGCCATGCGCCCAAATAGTGGTTTACCCCCACATATGGGGTATCAGCATACTCAGGACAAATTGCACAATAACTTTTGGGGTCCTGTTTCCCTTGGGAAAATAAAAATTGGGGGTGAAAAGATCATTTTTGTGGAAAGAATATGATTTTTTAATTGTACGGCTGTACGTTATAAACTTCTGTGAAGCCCCTGGGGGTTCAAAGTTCTCACCACACATCTAGATAAGTTCCTTGGGGGGGTTTAGTTTCCAAAATGTGGTCACTTGTGGGGGGTTTACACTGTTTAGGAACATCAGTGGCTCTCCAAACGTGACATGGTGCCCGATCTCAATTCCAGCCAAATTTGCATTGAAAAAGTCAAACGGCGCTCATTCCCTTCTGAGCTCTGCCATGCGCCGAAACAGTGGTTCCCCCCCACATATCAGGTATCAGCGTACTCAGGACAAATTGCACAATAACTTTTGCAGTACAATTTCTCCTGTTACCCTTAGTAAAATAAAAAAAATTGGACCTGAAGTAATTTTTTTTGTGAAAAATAGTTAAATGTTCATTTTTTTTAAACATTCAAAAAATTCCTATGAAGCACCTGAAAGGTTAATAAACTTCTTGAATGTGCTTTGAGCATCTTGAGGGGTGCAGTTTTTAGAATGGTGTCACTTTTGGGTATTTTCTATCATATAGACCCCTCAAATTGACTTCAAATGTGATGGGGTCCCTAAAAATAAAATGGTGTTGTAAAAATAAGAAATCGCTGGTCAACTTTTAACCCTTATAACTTCCTAACAAAAAAAAATTTTGGTTCCAAAATTGTGCTGATGTAAAGTAAACATGTGGAAAATGTTAATTAATAAGTTTTTTGTGTGCCATATCTCTGTGATTTAAGGGCATAAAAATTCAAATTTTTGAAATTTTTGAAATTTTTGCCAAATTTCATTTTTTTTCAAAAATAAACGTAAGTTACAGTACAGACTAAAAGTTTGCACACATCTTCTCAATCAAAGAGTTTTCTTTATTTTCATGACTATGAAAATTGTAGATTCACTCTGAAGGCATCAAAACTATGAATTAACACATGTGACATTATATAATTAACAAAAAAGTGTAAAACAACTGAAAATATGTCTTATATTCTAGGTTCTTCAAAGTAGCCACCTTTTGCTTTGATTACTGCTTTGCATACTCTTGGCATTCTCTTGATGAGCTTCAAGATGTAGTCACCAGAAATGGTCTTCCAACAGTCTTGAAGGAGTTCCCAGAGATGCTTAGCACTTGTTGGCCCTTTTGCCTTCACTCTGTGGTCCAACCCACCCCAAACCATCTTGATTGGGTTCAGGTCTGGTGACTGTAGAGGCCAGGTCATCTGGCGTAGCACCCCATCAGTCTCTTTCTTGGTCCAATAGCCCTTACACAGCCTGGAGGTGTGTTTGGGGTCATTGTCCTGTTGAAAAATAAATGATGGTCCAACTAAACGCAAACCGGATGGAGTAGCATGCCGCTGCAAGATGCTGTGGTAGCCATGCTTGTTCAGTATGCCTTCAATTTTGAATAAATCCCCAACAGTGTCACCAGCAAAGCACCCCCACACCATCACAATTCTCCTCCATGCTTCATGGTGGGAACCAGGCATGTAGAGTCCATCCGTTCACCTTTTCTGCTGCGGTTGGAACCAAAGATCTTAAATTTGGACTCATCAGACCAAAGCACAGATTTCCACTGGTCTAATGTCCATTGCTTGTGTTTTTTAGCCCAAACAAGTCTCTTCTGCTTGTTGCCTGTCCTTAGCAGTGGTTTCCTTGCAGCTATTTTACCATGAAGGCCTGCTGCACAAAGTCTTCTCTTAACAGTTGTTGTAGAGATGTGTCTGCTGCTAGAACTCTGTGTGGCATTGACCTGGTCTCTAACCTGAGCTGCTGTTAGCCTGCGATTTCTGCGGCTGGTGACTCGGATTAACTTATCCTCCGCAGCAGAGGGGACTCTTGGTCTTCCTTTCCTGGGGCGGTCCTCATGTGAGCCAGTTTCTTTGTAGCGCTTGATGGTTTTTGCCACTGCACTTGGGGACACTTTCAAAGTTTTCCCAATTTTTCAGACTGACTGACCTTCATTTCTTAAAGTAATGATGGCCACTCGTTTTTCTTTACTTAGCTGCTTTTTTCTTGCCATAATACAAATTCTAACAGTCTATTCAGTAGGACTATCAGCTGTGTATCCACCAGACTTCTGCCCAACACAACTGATGGTCCCAACCTCATTTATAAGGCAAGAAATCCCACTTACTAAACCTGACAGGGGACACCTGTGAAGTGAAAACCATTTCCGGTGACTACCTCTTGTAATCAAAGCAAAAGGTAGCTACTTTGAAGAACCTAGACTATAAGACATATTTTCAGTTGTTTCACACTTTTTTGTTAATTATATAATTCCACATGTGTTAATTCATAGTTTTGATGCCTTCAGAGTGAATCTACAATTTTCATAGTCATGAAAATAAAGAAAACTCTTTGAATGAGAAGGTGTGTCCAAATTTTTGGTCTGTACTATATATCAATGAAATTTTACCACTGACATGAAGTACAATATCTCACGAGAAAACATTGTCAGAATCACCGTTATCCATGAAAGCGTTCCAGAGTTATTACCTCATAAAGGAACAGTGGTCAGAATTGTAAAAATTGGCCTGGGCATTAACGTGCAAACCACCCTTGGGAGTAAAGGGGTT
Source organism: Dendrobates tinctorius (assembly GCF_039654945.1). Taxonomy (NCBI): domain Eukaryota; kingdom Metazoa; phylum Chordata; class Amphibia; order Anura; family Dendrobatidae; genus Dendrobates; species Dendrobates tinctorius. Next base: position 10,351,072 of record NW_027361775.1, on the reverse strand, counting down.
AAAGATGGGTTGAGTCTTCCAGCATGACAATGAACCGAAAAACAAACAGCCAGGGCAACTAAGGAGTGGCTCTGTAAGAAGCATTTCAAGGTCCTGGAGTGGCCCAGTCAGTCTTCAAACCTGAACCCAATTGAAAATCTTTGGAGGGAACTGAAAATCATTGTTACCCAATGACAGCCCCTAAACCTGAAAGATCTGGAGATTTGTATGGAGGTGTGGGCTAAAATCCCTGCTGGAGCGTGTGCAAACTTGACTAAGACCTACAGGAAATGTCTGACCTTTATATTTGCAAACAAAAGGTTTCTGTACCAAATATTAAGCTCTCTTTTTCTATTGTACCAAATACTTATTTCATGCAATAAAATGCAAATTAATTATGTAAAAATCATACAATGTTAATTTTTTTATTTCTTTTTAACATTCTGTCATATTCTGTCACTCACCATTGAAGTGTACCTACAGTAAAATTTACAGACCTCTCCATTTTTTGTAGGTGGCAAAATCAGCAGTGTGTCAAATAATTATTTTCTCCACGGTATATGGAGTGTATCTACATATTTTTATATTTAAGTATTTATACACTTATTGGTCTGTTTGACAGATATATGCTACATTTCATTTTATATGTAACTAATGTAATGATAACATAGCCATTAAGCTATCCCAAATATACGTCTTAGGTATATGTTTGTTGTGAACTTTCTTATTTCTTCTGTGTATTGCTTCCCATCATTTTAATTTATTTTAATTATATGTATTACAAAAATCTATACCTTTTAATATATTTTTATGTTGTTATTTGTCTGTGGTCATTCACTCTTTTGTGTAGTCACATACATACACATGTATCTACATTGATATCCTCATTACACAAATACACTTTACCTGATCTGCTTCACCCAGTTAGGATTCAAGTTTATGCATATTGGGGTTGAAAAATATGCACAAAAATGATGGTATAGTCAAAGTACTCACTTGCATAATAATTATGCACATGTAAGGTGCCCAAGAGAGGTAGCCACGGGTGAGCTGCTGCTCCAGCTTACTCTGGCACCCTACAAACAAAATGTGTCCCAGTCCCGGTGTGTGCTGCTGTGTGTGGGGTGCATCAAACATACTTGTGGCCCATAGTATTCCACTAGCTTCAGACTTCCCTTTTCTAGAGCAGAAAACAATACAGGGGACACTGAATTTGTAAAAACAATCAAACTTATACTTGACAGCTTGCAGTTTTGAAAATCAAGCATATAGGATAAGGGCAAAAAATTTACAGTCCTTCCCACTGGTAACGGACATAATGTCAGCCCTGGTTATTGGCCTAGAGCATTCCTCTTGCTAATTTCTCTAGCACTAGGAATTCTTATCCACCACTTGCAGTGCACGTGGATTGCATCACCACCTGCCTCTGAGAGTTTGAGTCCATTTTTCCCTGCAGCTCCATAGGCTTAGTGCGCCCAAGGGCCCTGGCATCCATCTCAATGTTTCAAGGCCGACAGATGGATTCACATGGAAGGGTTCTATGGCAAGCCACTGCCCCAAGTAACAGGCTCACGGTGTCCCTAGAAGCTTATTGCCTATGTCTGCTGCAGTCACTTCATCACTCTAACTGAACTTGACACTTCCTGAAATTGGCAGTAACTCTTAGCTCCCCCTCCCCAATCTGAGCTGGCCTTAACCCTTACTCTCTCTCTGTGCCTGCTGTGTCACTGGGGAGACTTCACCTTTCACCTGCTTTCTAGGCAGTGACATCTTGTAATCATTAGTTAATACTGCAACCTACAGGGAAATCAACACTTATCACAAGGTAACATATCAGGAACAAAGCATTATTCACATCCTACATATTCTACACCACAATAGCATTAATGTCTTCAGGGGGAACATGGCAGCTGGTCCCTCTCCTTACACACACAAAATATGTTTGACTCGTAGAGATATAGTTTATGCATGGACAATAGTGTTGAGCATTCCGATACCGCAAGTATCGGGTATCGGCCGATATTAGCTGTATCAGAATTCCGATACTTAGTTCCGATACTTTTTTCATATCGAATACCGGAATCGGAAGTTCCCATAATGCTAGGAGCCCGCTCGATTTGATTCAGCCAATGGGGATCCTCAGAAGTGTGGGCACATCCTGTTAGGCATGTAGGCATGTTAACTACTGGCATGGCTGTGATTGGCTGCTGAAATGATGTCATGATGCACTATAAAAAGCGCTGCAGCCGCCATTTCTGGTCACTCTGCTGTGAATTCAGTTAGGGACAGGCTGCTGTTGAAGACTGTGAGGGACAGTTAGAAATAGCGATTCCACAAAACATATAGTGCTTAACCCAGGCTACATAAACCACCACTGTAGCTTGCTTTTCCCTAGCAGCGCTGTTTTCACAGCTGTCTGCAAGGGCTGTGTGAGTGCAGACCCACGCTGTGTAGTGTGTTCTGCAGGCACGTCTGCTTGTAGGCCGCCCAGTGTGTGTCTCTGCCTCATACACATTTTTCTTTTATTGCTGCTTTTTTTTTCTCATGTATAGTGTGCTTCCATACGTATCCATATACGCTGGTTGCAAACACTAAAGGAGTGGACAGCGGAGCCTTTCAGCAGCCTTTCAGTGCTATAGCCCATTTCTCTGCACTGTTTTTGGCTGTCTGATAGGTCTCTCTGTGTGTGAGTGCAGCTCACGTTGCAGTGTGTTCTACAGCCACCGCTAGCTGTAGTCCGCTCAGCGTGCGTCACTGCCTCATACATAGTCCTTTTTTTGCAGCTAATTTAGCCAGATTTTTGCTCCTATATTAGTGTGCTTCCAACCGCATCCATTGTCATTGGTTGGTTGCAAACACTATATAGGATTAGATAGAGGAGCCTTTTTGCTGGCTTGTGCCCTTCAGGGCCAGCCAGGCTAGTATCACCCTATTTTTTGGAGCCTCATCAATTGCATTGTAGGTTAGCTTCCTGCATTGTAATCGCTCCAAAAAGTTTGTGATACTATAGCTTTCAAACTTTGGTCACATCCTTTTCTTTCCCCCCCCACAAAAAAAAGGAAATAAAGTTCACCAAACACTCCACTTTACAGTTGTCTAGGCCACATTAGATCATATTAAAGTGTAGTACACACACTCTTAGCCAAATTAGCGTTTCTTATACTGGTTAGCAGGTGTTCAGGAATAAGAACACTAAGCCACCCCTTTTTTACTTTTCTGCCTATCTTTATCAGTCTACCAAGATGAAGAAGGCAGGGAGTAAGGCACGTGGTCGTGGCCGTGGAGTTTCAGCAGGGAGAGGACGGGGGGATTCAGCAGGGAGAGGACGTGGGGATTCGGTGTCTGCTGTGGCCACCAGTGACCCGGCATCCCTCACTTTTACCAGGCAACAGTCCTTCATGCGCAGCTTTGTAGGACCTCGCCGTACCCCACTGCTGCGTGACGAACAAATTGAAGCCGTTGTCGGATGGATGGCAGCTAACGCATTCACTTCAATGACTTCCGCATCCTCCCAAGGCCAGAGCACTGAAGAGCAACCATCTGTCTCTTCACCACCTGCCAAATTGCCCAGGCAGTCTGAGAGCCCTGGACAGGAGCCATCTCAATCTTTACTTCTGTTCTCAGAATCTGTTGGCTTGGAAAGAGGTGGCCAGCCAAGCAGCATTCTAGAGCGTGAAGAAGAGGGAGTATGCAGTGATGCCCAACTGCATTGTCCCTCTGAATCTGAAGAGGCGGGTGGGCCAGTGCCTATTGTCAGCACACCTCAGTGCTCATCTGATGATGATGAGACTCAGTTGCCAATTTCTGGTGCGTACGGTGCTGGCGAGACAACCCAGGACCAGCCGGTGCTTGAAGAGGGGAGTGGAGATGATGAGGTCCTTGACCCATCATGGCATCAGCCACAGGAAGGTGGTGAGAGCAGCTCTGAGGAAGAGATTCCCCGAACGGCCAAAAGAGGAGGGAGAGGGCGGGGGCAGACTTGGTTGCCTGTAGCCTCCACTTTGGCACCCGTGAGGAGCAATCCTCTTCCAAAACACAAAACGGGCGCTCCCAGGACTTGCAGTGCGTGGTCCTTTTTTGACACAGTTGCAGATGACATTTGCTTTGTCAAATGCAAGCTGTGTTATCAGAAAGTGAAACGAGGGAAAAATGTGAGCAACCTCAATACCACAAATATGTGGAAACATGTGCGTACCAAGCACGAGGTGGAGTTACACAGACACACTGAAGATGTAGGCCAACCTTCAGCAGCACCTACCACCTCTTCAGCTCGTGTTGGGGCCTCTTCCTCCAGCTCACACACAGCTGGTTCGGCTTCCTCACTGGAACGCCATGGAAGAACCACTGCCACTGTTGTCCAGAGACCCAGTGAAATTCCACCCACTGAACCTCGTTCGCAGTCATCATCACACTCCCAGGCCACTCACCAGCAATCGGTAGCACAGGCATGGGAGAAAAAGCGGCCATACTCGGCAAACCATCCCCGAGCACTGGCTCTGAATGCCGGCATTGCCAAACTACTGGCCCTTGAGATGCTGTCATTCAGGCTGGTGGAGACTGACACCTTCCGGAACTTTATGTCATTGGCAGTTCCACAATACAATGTGCCCAGGCGCTTTTATTTCAGCAGGCAAGCCGTCTCTGCCCTGCAAAAGCATGTGGAGGGAAAAATTAAAAATGCGCTACTAAATGCCGTCAGTAGCAAGGTCCACCTGACCACCGATGCGTGGACCAGTAGCCATGGACAGGGACGATACCTTTCCCTCACTGCCCATTGGGTCAATGTTGTGGAGCCGGGTACAGATTTGGAGAGTGGCTCTGTACGTATTCTGCCAACTCCAAGGATTGCAGGAATGCAGTCTGTACATATTGAGTCCTCCTCCTACTCTTGTTCCTCGGAATCAGCACTGCGTGAGCCTGGTAGGCCAGATATGAGCACAGGTGTGGCCAAACGTCAACAGGCCATCCTTAAATTAATTTCTTTGGGGAATCGGAGCCACACAGCACAGGAGCTCTGGAATGCCATCAAGCAGGAGAGCGATGTGTGGTTTGTGGCAGCGAATCTCCAGCCAGGTTTGGTAGTGAGTGACAATGGCCAAAATCTAGTGGCAGCTCTGGGCCTAGGCAACCTCACTCACATACCATGTCTGGCACACGTGCTCAATTTGGTCGTGCAGAGCTTTCTGAGGGACTATCCGGATCTTGATGCACTGCTGCACAAGGTTCGCCTAGAGTGTGCTCACTTGCGGCATTCCAGCATGGCAAGATCGCGCATTGCATCTCTGCAACGCCGATTCCGTCTGCCAGAACATCGCATCATATGTGACCTTCCCACCAGGTGGAATTCAACGTTACATATGTTGGAGCGGTTGTGTGAGCAGCAGGCAGCAGTAATGGAGTACCAGCTGCATCAGGCGCAAACAAGTCGCACTGTGCGCCAGACACACTTCACCACCACTGAGTGGGCCACTATGAGGGACATCTGCCAAGTTTTGCGTGCCTTCGATGACTCCACGCGGATGGCCAGTGCAGATGATGCACTAATCAGCATGACTGTCCCCCTCATCTGTCTGCTTCAAAAAACCTTACAAGCACTAAGTGAGGAGGTTTTTGAAGAGGTCGAGGATGAGCAGTCAGAAATGCCATCTGCTTCTGGCAAGTCTGCGCAACGTGCTTCCACACAAAGGCCCAGGCAGGGGACACTTAGTGAGGAGGATGACAAGGAGTCAATGGAGGAGGAGGAACACATCTCTCCAGAGGAGGGAGGTACACAAGGCTCTAGTAGTCAGTGTGTACAGCGAGGGTGGGGTGATGCTGAGCAGGCAGAGATGCTGCCTCAAGCTGGGGACAGCGTTTCCAGTCCAGTTGGCAGTCTGCAGCACATGGTTGATTTCATGCTGCAGTGCTTGTTAAATGACCGCCGCATCGCCAGCATTCTCCACACGGCTGATTATTGGGTGTACACCCTCCTAGATCCTCGCTACCGGGACAACTTACAAAGCCTCATACCACAGTTGAACCGGGAGCGAAAAATGCGGGAGTACCAAGAAACACTTGTGCAGGCCATCATGTTCTCCATTCCCCCCGCAAGTGTTGCTGGTAGTGCTTTTCAAAGCAGCCATGTGGGTAGAGGCAGTGGAGGAAGCTCTGCACAAAGAGGTAGCAGAGGCAGTGCCACAGGACAAGGCAAGGCCAGTATGGCCCAAATGTGGAAAAGTTTTGTGGGACCGCCACAAACGGCTACACCATCACAGACGGCTCCAGTCAGCAGGAGGCAACGTTTCCGTCAGATGGTGACAGACTACTTGTCTTGCCCTGTTAGTGTTCTCCCAGACGGCTCTTCCCCGTTCAAGTATTGGGTCTCTAAGCTGGATACATGGCCATAGCTTAGCCAGTATGCATTGGAGGTGCTGGCTTGCCCTGCTGCCAGTGTATTATCGGAACGTGTCTTTAGTGCTGCAGGTGGTGTGGTAACAGACCGTCGCACGCGACTATCCGCCAATAATGTTGACCGGCTTACTTTTCTGAAAATGAACAAGGCCTGGATCTCACCTGAATTTGCCAGTCCTCTTCCAGAATAAATAATTGGCTGGCAACAGGATCCAGGTCTCCTGTTGTGTTCATGTTTCTATGACCTGAACTTTATTTCCTGGGCTACAGCAATGCCCCTTGTTGCTCAGAAGTGCTGTCCGCACAGACAAAACACTCGCTCATGTGGAAGTGGGGTTCGGTAACGTCAGCTGATCCCCTGCTGTGTGTACGGCAAAGTGTCCTGCTCCCTCCACAGTCAAACAAACTCAGATTTACACCTGGCTCCAAGTAGGCCTCGGCCTACTACCTGATTTTCCCTGGGCTCCGACACCGCCAGTTGGTGCTCAGGAGTGCTGTCCGCACAGACAAAACACTCGCTCATGTGTAAGTGGGGTTCGGTAACGTCAGCTGATCCCCTGCTGTGTGTACGGCAAAGTGTCCTGCTCCCTCCACAGTCAAACAAACTCAGATTTACACCTGGCTCCAAGTAGGCCTTGGCCTACTACCTGATTTTCCCTGGGCTCCGACACCGCCAGTTGGTGCTCAGAAGTGCTGTCCGCACAGACAAAACACTCGCTCATGTGTAAGTGGGGTTCGGTAACGTCAGCTGATCCCCTGCTGTGTGGAGGGCAAAGTGCTGCTGCCTCCAAATTGTAACTACTTCAGATATAAACATTCTTTGATTTGGCCTATGTCTCCACTCTCTCTCTAGTATTTCCCCTGACCTCCTACACCGCCAGTTCCTGCTCACAGTTGCCGTCCACGCATTCCACACGTGTTCCTGTGTTACTGGGGTTCTGTAACGTCAGCAGATCCCCCAATATGTGTCCGCCACTGTCTCCTGCGCTGTCCACCTTCCCACTGCAAGCGGTGGGAATGTGGACAGAGCAGGAGACAGTGGCAGACACTCATCAGGGGATATGCTGACATTACAGAACCCCAGTAACCCAGGAACACATGTGGATTGGGTAGACGGCTGCTGTACGCATAAACTGGCGGTGTTGGTGGTCACGTGAAATCCTGGAAACAGAGTGGAGACAGATGCCTAATTGGAGCACGTTGACAGTCTGTTGTAGCCTACAAACAATCTAAAACTGCCACCAAGTAGGCCTCGGCCTGCACCCTGGTTCTCCCTGGGCTCCAACAACGCCAGTTGGTTCTCGGCAGTGTCTTTGGCACGGGTACTCCCTGTTGCCCAGCCTGTTTTCAGCACGCCTGCTGTTTCCAGTAGTGTCAAGGTCACTATGCCACCAATCCGTTGTCCTGTCGTCTTGCAGCCGGGTTAGCCGACTCTACGGTGCCTGCAGTTTAGGTGACTCCTATGTGGGCTGCGGGAACTGGCACTGAAGGCTGGATCCGTAGTGCCAATGGGACATGGACCCCCTGTAGGACTGTGGGTTTCGGTAACTGCGGCCGGCTTGCGGCCTGGCTACTTTGCTTTGAATGGGTACCTTCTGCTACCCACCCGGGTTCCAGCACTGTCTGCTGGTTCTCGCCAGAGCCTTTGGCCTAGGTGCCTCCATCTCGGTATCCGAGGTCCAGCACCGTCAGCTGGTCCTTGGTAGTGCTTTCTAGCACAGGTACCTAGTAACCGTGGTCCAGCACCGTCAGCTGTTCCTCGGTAGTGCCATTGGCTCTTGTAGCTTTTGCTACCCATCTGGGTTCCAGCACCGTCAGCTGGTTCTCGGCAGTGTCTTTGGCATGGGTACTCCCTGTTGCCCAGCCTGTTTTCAGCACGCCTGCTGTTTCCAGGTAGTGTCAAGGTCACTATGCCACCAATCCGTTGTCCTGTCGTCTTGCGGCCGGGTTAGCCGACTCTACGGTGCCTGCAGTTTAGGTGACTCCTATGTGGGCTGCGGGAACTGGCACTGAAGGCTGGATCCGTAGTGCCAATGGGACATGGACCCTCTGTAGGACTGTGGGTTTCGGTAACTGCGGCCGACTTGCGGCCTGGCTACTTTGCTTTGAATGGGTACCTTCTGCTACCCACCCGGGTTCCAGCACTGTCTGCTGGTTCTCGCCAGAGCCTTTGGCCTAGGTGCCTCCATCTCGGTATCCGAGGTCCAGCACCGTCAGCTGGTCCTTTGTAGTGCTTTTTAGCACAGGTACCTTCTGCTTAGTAACCGTGGTCCAGCACTGTCAGTTGGTCCTCGGTAGTGCCATTGGCTCTTGTTCCTTCTGCTACCCATCCGGGTGCCAGCACTGTCTGCTGTGTCTCGCCACAGCCTTTGGCCTAGGTGCCTCCATCTCGGTATCCGAGGTCCAGCACCGTCAGCTGGTCCTTGGTAGTGCTTTTTAGCACAGGTACCTTCTGCTTAGTAACCGTGGTCCAGCACCGTCAGTTGGTCCTCGGTAGTGCCATTGGCTCTTGTTCCTTCTGCTACCCACCCGGGTTCCAGCACTGTCTGCTGGTTCTCGCCAGAGCCTTTGGCCTAGGTGCCTCCATCTCGGTATCCGAGGTCCAGCACCGTCAGCTGGTCCTTGGTAGTGCTTTTTAGCACAGGTACCTTCTGCTTAGTAACCGTGGTCCAGCACCGTCAGTTGGTCCTCGGTAGTGCCATTGGCTCTTGTTCCTTCTGCTGCCACTACGGGTTCCAGTACTGTCAGCTGGTTCTCGCCAGTTTCTCAGCCTTCTTGTACCTTCTGCTACATTTCCAAGATCAAGCTTTTTGAAATTGTCTTTGGTAATCCTTATTGATCTGCATGACGACGACCCTGATGACGACGACCCTGAAGACCACACCAAAGAAGACCAGAAATATGACCCTAAATAATATGACCAAGAGGACAAAGAACATGAAGACAACCACCAAGATACAGAACAAAAGACAGAAGAACAAGAAGCAGAAGCAAAAGCAGAAGAACAGAAAGCAGGAGAACATTAAGCATAAGACTAAAAATCAGCATAGAAGATATCAAAATTATAAGCAGAAGAAGACTAAGCAGTAAATGGGGGTGAGTCCGTTCCTCCTCGTGGTGCCCCTGGAAAATGCCTGCTGCTGCAGGCCAAACTGAACGCGGACAAATCCTGTTGTAAATCTTTTGTGACAGGCTGAACGTAAGGTGTGATCTTATAACTTTTATAGATAAGCACTACAGGAATGCCTGTCACCATAAGAAAATGAAGAAAAAGAAGAATAGGAAGAAGATGAAGAAATAGCATATGAAAATTAATAATAGCTGAATAAGAATATGAAGAATGGAAAAAAAAATAATGGGAAGAAGGTGAAGAAGAAGATGAATAAGGTGAAGAAAAAGTTGATGAAAAAAATGCTACTGCTGCGGATAATGAAGGAGAAAGTGTGGGAGAAGTACAAAAGAAGGTGAAGAGCATGGAAGTTGTGAAACATACATATCTGACAAAATATAAAAAAGTTAACATAGTCAACATCTTTTTAACTCCGAACGTCTTGAAAAAAAAAATTGGAATTAATGCTATGCCATGTGATTTGAATTAACCACTATGCCTTTAATGTCTCCTCCACCTCCCACAATACATTCTACATGATTCTTATTTGTTTTCAATTATGTAGAATTAGCCAACAAGGAAATAAAGGGCTTTTTTTAATTCCGATACCGGAAGTCCCATTGACTTAAATGGGACTTCTGGTATCGGAATCGGCGATACCCGATATTTTTTCGTATCGGGCGATACCATCCGATACGATATTTTTGGGTATCGAACGGTATCACTCAACACTAATGGACAACCATAAAAATACCAACGGCCACTTTTTTCATTAACAAAGTAAATACTTATTTACTATACAAATTTTGTTTGGAAATTGGAAATGATAGAAAGAGGAATAATTTGTATAACAGGTTGTAGGTATGAATGTGAGAAACATCTTTGGTTAAGAATTATATAACAACAATATACTGCTGACAATTAAACATGAAGCTTTTAATGCAGACCAGGTAGAGATGGAGGAAGACATGAGACAGGGAGATATTACCCAACCTCATCTCATCTGCTCAGTGCTGATTGGGTAACAATGAGGAGGTGGAGGCTGAGGAATAGGAGGAGAAACATGAACTGGCTGATACCGCCACAGAAGCTAGAACCCACACAAGCTCCTACATGGATGGGCTGAGGAGGGGAACAAGGAGGAAGAGATGGAGAGTAGTCATCATGGTGGAGAAAGGGGAATGTTGGCTGTAAGGACCTTGGTACATATAACAGATTTTATGTATTACTGCCTTTCCCATACCGTAATGTTACATTCATCTTAGCCAAAAAAGAGTACTGGTCGATCACCCTACTAGACTCATGCTACAAATAGAACCTTGCATCCCTCTTTCATGAGGCAGAGAGGTCTACTAAACTGGTGCTATACCAGAAAGCAATTGTCGAAAAAAATGTTGAAAAACTCCCATCAGACAACACTAGCGGCAGGGGGCAAATTTCGTTGTCCAACCAAGTAGGAAAGATGAGGAAGACACGCACCAGGTACAGCAGAGGCAATGGTACACTGTCAAAGGCTTGAGCCAATTTCATGACACCCTCCCAGGGTCCAGGCTTTGATGCCAGGGCATTTTTGACAAGGAGGGAAAAGTTTTTAAAGCTGGTCAAGCAATAGATGGATGATAAAACTAGCACACTCCCTAATTACTCTGTGACCTTAAGCTAGTGGGTCTCAAAGCAGGACACCTGTCATTAGCTGTCCCTCTATGCTTTGGAGGTGTTGTGCTGCCATGCCATTAGCGTCTTGTCTGAGCAGGGTTTTAGTGCCGTTGGTATGATCATAACAGACAAGCACTTTCTTTTGTCAAGAGAAGGTGCTGACAGACTCACTCTGAAAGAAATAAACAAACCTTGGATTAGCTCTAACTTGTCTTCACCACCAGATGACAGTAGCACATAAAAGTGTTTTTAATGTTCAACATTTGAATGAGGCCTGCTATTTGTTGCTTTCTAAGGTATATGGATGACTGGATGACCCTACTTATAATATTTTTCTGGCTTTGCACAAAAGTGTAGGAGTACTTGAACTACACTTTCAAAACATTTTATTGAGGCTTGCAAGTTTTTGCCTTCAAAGGTCTATGGATGACTGTATGACCCTCCTTATCATTTATTTCTGGCTTTGCACTAATAAAAAATAATAAAAATGTAAAAAACGTAATTTAAGAAATCAACCTTGTTTAGTTAAATCATTATTTTTTTAAATCCTTTTTACATTTTGTCTTATATACAAGGAATGAATGTTTCCTGTAACCTCCGATTTCTCATCGATTTTGAATGTTTTATTGTCAGTACTTAAAGTGGAGTAAAAGTGTGATACCTTTGTTCTCAGCATCCATCTGGGAGTCAGAGATGCTTCCATGGGTCTTCCTAATGCTGTTCTCCTTCCAGTCAGCACTTTTTCCATCCATTTCAATATTTTCACTGTTCCCTGATCTCCTTGTAGTGTCTGCCAGAAAAGTGCTCAGATTTTCCATTGACTACCAGTATACTCATTACTTGAAATGAGCATGCGAACATTAGGAAATGCTCGGTTCGAGTACCAAGTATCCAAGCATTTTAGTGCTTGCTCAACCCTTATACTAACCACCACTGCAAAAGGTATGATTATCAATAACATGTCATATCTGCATGGCATTATGGGCAGGCCTGTGCAGCAACACAAAATGATTTTAGGCTGCTCTCTGCTGTTTCATCAGTGTGGGCAATGATGCCAGGAAAGATTTTTTTTTGCAACCGCCTATTGAATCTCATAATATTCAAATTTGCAATAAGCCACAAATTTCAGGAAATTCAGCTCAAATTCGATCTTCAGCAAATTAATCTGCTCATCTCTAGTAAATAGCCATTTAGGAATGTAGCTGCAGAGTGATGGCTTTAAGTTCGGTTTAGTCGAGCTGTGTAATAATTTACGGTCGACTTGCATACAATCAGATGTTTTTAAATGAATCCTGTCATGTTGAAAATGATCTACAGGAGGGATGTCTTGGAGCAGAAGGAGCTAAGTAGAATGATACACATTTTTTGAGAGAAGTTTCATTCATTAAACCTTGCATTTTCTTCAATAAAATCCCAGGTGTTTCTATGCATACGACAATATACTGATTGTCATATCTCCAGGCGACATTTTACCCTAATATGGGGCAACTAGCATCTGCTGCATGAGATTTTTGCCTTTCCCTGGATCAAAATTTTAGGTTATCGGTGGCATTTGATGGCTTTTTGTCTTCGTTCAATACTAAAATTATGAACCTGTATCACAATTGCAACCGCATATTGTGCAATTAGCCAGCTTCTCTGTGAACAAGACATTAATATGAGCAGGAAATTCACATTTCCCATTCCCTCGTTTAAATCTTCTGCTGTCAGTCAGGTTGCAATACATTGAGGATTCCTCCAGCGCAAAGAGCATGAAGCATATTGTGTGTCAGTATAAATATATAATCTATTATTCATCTGTGACCACTGGCTGTGAAGCTTGTAAATCTTTGTTGTTATTCATTTATTTTACATCCAATGAACTGTGCCTGCTGCTGACATGAAGTCTGGACAAATCTGTTAATGCAAAATGTAGCCCAGCTATTCTTTTCTATTACATTGAACTTTATGAAAAAAGAAAATTTAACTCCATGAAATAAGAAATCCATTTTGTCTTACGAAGATGAGACTTTACAAAAAATATGAATTTTTGTCCTAAAGATAAATATATTGAGATGCCAGAAACCACACTTTCCAAGCAAATGAACAGACTCCTTACTAGTGTAGCAGGCCTGTATTTATTAATGTAGCAGATATATGTTTTTCATTTTTACAATTCACTGTTAATTAAGAATAAATATAACAAATAAACCCTAGTTACAAGTCATCATGATGCACAACTGTTTTGATTTTGAGACAACACATCTATATATCTTTATCAAAATAGAGAGCAGAGGAATGCAAAAACAGTATTTTTTTATTGTAAATATCGAATAGATTTAGATACATTTCAGTACCATGTAAAGGAGATATTGAATAATCACCGAAAGACCAGGGTTCATGATAATGTAAATATGAATTATCTCCTAGCCCTGACAGCAGCCCTTATGCAACTCTCTCCAGCAATGCTCTCACAGGCAAATTTCCTCATCAGGCTACCATCTATACAAATCCCACTCTTCTTCACAAGGGGTCCGGCTGGAGGACAGACTACTCAGGTCAACTTGCAATTTTTGTCTGCTGCTCACGGTCCCTGGCCAGCATCCCCAGCGATGTGGAAGCAATGCATTCCCCAGTTTGACACATGCCTGAACTGGCTGGCAGCACAAAACCCTGCTTTTTTATCTCTTGGGCCCACCTCACATGGAGCCTGTGCAATACATTGCTGCAGCATCTGCACAATTGACCAATGACTCCTACAACTGGGCACCACTACACAAGTATTCTAGTTAGTGATGAGCGAGCATGCTCGCATCTACTCGGTGCTCACCCAAGCATTTCACTACTCGATATGCTCAGAGCTCACCGAGTATTTATGGGGTTGCTCGGCAGGAGCTCGGGTCCCCGCCCTGAATGTTTGGCACTCATTAGAGAGCCAATGAACATGCAGGGATTGTCTGCCACACACTGTAATGCTGCAGCCATGTTGGTTGTGGCAAATGTGAACATGCGTTTATGTGCTGCATGTATACCAACTCAAACCAAGCTCAATTTTTGTTGTTTTTCTTTGTATTTTTGCATTCTGTGCAAGCCGGGGTGTGGCCTCCTTCTTCTCAGCTGGAAATTGTATTTAAATGCTTCCCCTGACTGGTGTCCACTGGTTGGGCCCCGCTCCTTTTGTCTGCCGTTATTCACACACTGCCGTCAACTTTAACACATAATAAGGTTATTAATACTAGACAGTGTAGGACCGCCCCGACCACAGAGTCACCTTGTCGATGGTGGGACAGTTTTTATGCTATATTTGATCAAATACAGTATTACTAAGAACTGTGAATTACTTATATGCACTTTTGCTTTTTATTTATTTTATTACAGCAGGGTTTTTCTTATTTTGTCTTTTGTAGGTTTTGTTTGCTTTATGGCTAGTGTTGAGCATTCCGATACCGCAAGTATCGGGTATCGGCCGATACTTGCTGTATCGGAATTCCGATACCGACTTCCGATATTTTTTCAATATCGGAATTCGGCATCGGAATCGGAAGTTCAGTTGATTGACAGCCTGACGTCATCATGATGCGCGGTGTGTGACCCTGTGGGGGTCTGTACCGGCCTGCCGGGGGGCTGTGCCGGCCTGCCGGTGGTCTGTGCACCCTGTGGGGGTCTGTACCGGCCTGCCGGGGGGCTGTGCCGGCCTGCCGGGGGGCTGTGCTGATGTCCGGGGGTCTGTGCAAGCATCGTCCGATGGGACTACAAGTCCCATCTGGCGATGCCTGCTACCATGACAGTGATTGACACATTAGCCAATGATGGGACAGTAGTAGTCCCATCATCCGGCTAATGTGTTAAATGTAAAAAAAAAAAATACTACATACATACTACATGCATGCTACATACATACTACATGCTACATACATACTACATATATACTACATACATACTACATACATGCTACATACATGCTACATACATGCTGCATGCTACATACATACTACATACATACTACATACATACTACATGCATGCTACATGCATGCTACATACATACTACATGCATGCTACATACATACTACATGCTACATACATACCACATACATACTACATACATACTACATACTACATATATACTACATGCATGCTACATACATACTACATGCTACATACATACCACATACATGCTACATACATACTACATACATACTACATACATACTACATACATACTACATGCATACTACATGCATACTACATACATACTACATGCATGCTACATACATACTACATGCTACATACATACCACATACATACTACATACATACTACATACATACTACATGCATGCTACATACATACTACATGCTACATACATACCACATACATACTACATACATGCTACATACATACTACATATATACTACATGCATGCTACATACATACTACATATATACTACATGCATGCTACATACATACTGCATGCTACATGCATGCTACATACATACTACATACATACTACATGCTACATACATACCACATATATACTACATACATACAATACATTCATACAATACATACATAGACATACAGTACATATAACATAGAGTAACATACTTACCAATACTTGTCACATTGTTCCCCGAAGCCATTGTCTTTTCCGGAATAAATATTAACATAACAAACCACAAAAATACTCACCCACGATCCGAAGCAGTCCACGAGTGTGTCCCACGACGATCTTGGGTAGAGAACTGCAGCATCAGATGATGCTGCCATTCTCTACGGGCTGCAGGAATCCTATGACGGAAGGTAGGTATCCTTCCTCACTGTATTCCTCCGCCACTTAAAAAAAAAAAGTCCCTAGTCTCACTTTATGCCATTGCTGTGTGGGAATTTCCCACACAGCAATGGCATAAAGTGAGACTAGGGACTTTTTTTTTTTTAAGTGGCGGAGGAATACAGTGCGGAAGGATACCTACCTTCTGTCATTGGATTCCTGCAGCCCGTAGAGAACGGCAGCATCAGCTGATGCTGCAGTTCTCTACCCAAGATCGTCGTGGGACACACTCGTGGACTGCTTAGGATCGTGGGTGAGTATTTTTGTGGTTTGTTATGTTAATATTTATTCCGGAAAAGACAATGGCTTCGGGGAACAATGTGACAAGTATTGGTAAGTATGTTACTTTATGTTATATGTACTGTATGTCTATGTATGTATTGTATGAATGTATTGTATGTATGTAGTATATATGTGGTATGTATGTAGCATGTAGTATGTATGTAGTATGTATGTAGCATGCATGTAGCATGCAGTATGTATGTAGCATGCATGTAGTATATATGTAGTATGTATGTAGCATGCATGTAGTATATATGTATGAATGTATGTAGCATGTAGTATGTATGTAGTATGTATGTGGTATGTATGTAGCATGTAGTATGTATGTAGTATGTATGTAGCATGCATGTAGTATGTATGTAGTATGTATGTAGTATATATGTAGTATGTATGTAGCATGTAGTATGTATGTAGCATGCATGTAGTATATATGTAGTATATATGTAGCATGTAGCATGTATGTAGTATGTATGTGGTATGTATGTAGCATGTAGTATATATGTAGTATGTATGTAGCATGTAGTATGTATGTAGTATGTATGTAGTATATATGTAGTATGTATGTAGCATGTAGTATGTATGTAGCATGCATGTAGTATATATGTAGTATATATGTAGCATGTAGCATGTATGTAGTATGTATGTGGTATGTATGTAGCATGTAGTATGTATGTAGCATGCATGTAGTATATACGTAGTATGTATGTAGCATGTAGTATGTATGTAGCATGCATGTAGTATATATGTAGTATGTATGTAGCATGTAGTATGTATGTAGCATGCATGTAGTATATATGTAGTATGTAGCATGTAGTATGTATGTAGCATGCATGTAGTATATATGTAGTATGTAGCATGTAGTATGTATGTAGCATGCATGTAGCATGTACTATGTATGTAGCATGCATGTAGTATATATGTGTTATGTATGTAGCATGCATGTAGCATGCATGTAGTATGTATGTAGTATGTATGTAGTATATATGTGGTATGTATGTAGCATGTAGTATGTATGTAGCATGTAGTATGTATGTAGCATGCAGTATGTATGTAGCATGCATGTAGTATATATGTAGTATGTATGTAGTATATATGTAGTATGTATGTTGCATGTAGTATTTATGTAGTATGAATGTAGCATGTATGTAGCATGTATGTAGTATGTAGTATGAATGTAGCATGTATGTAGTATGCATGTTGTATGTATGTAGCATGTAATTTTTTTTTTTTTTTTTTTTACATTCAACACATTAGCCGGATGATAGGACTATTACTGTCCCATCATTGGCTAATGTGTCAATCACTGTCATGGTAGCAGGCATCGCCCGATGGGACTTGTAGTCCCATCGGACGATGCCTGCACAGACCCCCGAAGCCTGCACAGCCCCCCGGCAGGCCGGCACAGCCCCCCGGAGCCTGCACAGACCACCGGCAGGCCGGCACAGCCCCCCGGCAGGCCGGCACAGCCCCCCGGAGCCTGCACAGCCCCCCGGCAGGCCGGCACAGCCCCCCGGCAGGCCGGCACAGCCCACCGGAGCCTGCACAGACCACCGGCAGGCCGGCACAGCCCCCCGGCAGGCCGGCACAGACCACCGGAGCCTGCACAGACCCCCTGGCAGGCCGGCACAGCCCCCCGAAAGGCCCGTACAGACCCCAGAGAGGCTGTACAAGGGCAGGAAAGGGTTTTTCTTATTCCGATACCGGAAGTCCCATAGACTTGAATGGGACTTCCGGTATCGGAATCGGCGATACCGATACTTTTTTTAAAGATCGGCCGATACCATCCGATACGATACTTTGAAGTATCGGACGGTATCGCTCAACTCTATTTATGGCCAATGTGAACATGTGTTTATGTGCTGCATGTATACCAACTCAAACCAGGCTCAATTTTTGTGTTTTTTTCTTTGTATTTTTGCATTCTGTGCAATCCAGGGTGTGGCCTCCCTCTCCTGAGCTGGAAATTGTATTTAAAGTCTTCCCCTGACTGGTGTCCACTCAATTTTTGTGATTTTTTTCAGTGTAGGGAGTTGATGCTGAGCTAGGGAAAGATTTGCTTGGTTCTTACTTAGTGTTTGTGTTACACTCGTTCCCAGACTGGTTGGCGTGAGCTTGGGGGTGTGGCCCCACTGTGCCACAAACAGACTACCCTGGAAGGGGGGTGACTAAGCAGCTTCCTTTGTGTTCGCTGGTGCCTCTGATGGTGAGGTCAGGCTTGTGAGGCAGGTAGCTACCAGGTATCACTCCAAGGCAGTGTCTGGCTGTAGCAGCTGATCCCACTGGAAAACAGAACACTATGACAGATGCGGGCAAATGTCGATGGGCACGGTTAATACTCTGGCAGGCAGGCGGGCACGGCTGGCACTCTGGCAGACAGGTGGGCATGGCTGGCATGGCTCGGACAGAAGGGACAGGAACTGACTCAGAGTGGATAGGAACATAGGCAGGTATGTGAAGTGTATGGGAGCAGGTAGGGACCTGTTCAGACTGGAGAAGCTGAAACTAATTTGTGAAGGACAGGTACACAAACAGGTATGATTAGTGTGTGGGAACATGTAGGAACCAGTTCAGACTGGAAGGACAAGAACAGGTAGGGTATGGAACAGGAGTAGAGCAAAACAACAAGGTGCAGAACAGAGTGGAACCGCAAGGTGTGGAACAGAGTAGAACCGCAAGGTGTGGAACAGAGTGGAACCGCAAGGTGCAGAACCGCAAGGTGCGGAACAGAGCGGAACCGCAAGGTGCAGAACAGAGCGGAACTGCAAGGTTCAGAACAGAGCGGAACAGCAAGGTGCGGAGGTAGAGCAAATCAGAATCGCAAGGTGCAGAACGAGAGCAAAGCAGAGCTGCAAGGTACGGAGTGAGAGCAAAGCAGAACCGTAAGGTGCGGAGCAAGAGTAAAGCAGAACCGCAAGGTGTAAAGTGAGAGCAAAGCAGAACTGCAAGGTGCGGAGCGAGAGCAGAATTGCAAGGTGTGGAGCAAGAGCAGAACCGCAAGGTGCGGAGCAAGAGCAGGACCGCAGGATGCAGAGCAGAGCAGAACGACAGGATGCAGAGCATAATGGCAGGATGCGGAGCAGAGCAAAGTCCCAGGAAGAGAGACTACAAGGAAGCACACAGTGGGTTAGGAAAGGCAAAAGACAGGGATATAAATGGACACAGGTAAAGGACTTAGCTCAGACAAGGTCAGGTGCTGGATAAGGTACAGGAATAGGACACAGTACAGACAAGGATGGACACGGGAACAAATACAGAACAAGGATACAGGCCTGAGTATGAAGCCCTCAAGGACGAGGGAACACAAGACACATATAGCACAGTAACAGGTCTGGGAATGCAATCCCCAGAGAAGGTGGAAAACAGGACATGACCTGGCAACTCAGCAGCAAGGCATTGACTGAGAGAAATCGCTGCTCAGGCATCCACCTATCGGTGGGGATGCCTTAAGTAACCGAGGCCTCTTGATAATTGGCTGGGGACACCTTAGGAAGGTGCACATTGTCACTATAAGAACTAGGAAGTGCAGGGGCCGCCGTCCTAAGCACACAGCCAGGAAGTATGCAAAGAGCAGGCAAGGACATGAGGTCCAGAGCATGGAGCTGGCAGAGGACAGAACTCACAGCATGGCCTGGAGTGGTGAGTAAGATGGGAGATGGGAAACCAACCAAGCAGTGATGCTGGCAGGGATGTTACAGTGGTTATACCTAGAGATGAGCGACTTTTCCTTTTTTCAGGCTGAGTCGGGTTTCATGAAACCCGACTTTCTTAAAAGTCGGGTCGAACGAAATCAGCCGACTATAGGGAAAAGTCGGGGTCCGACTGAAACACGAAACTCAATGCAAGTCAATGGGGAAGCAAAGTCGGCAGGGAGTGGAGGACAGTAAACACACCTACAGTGCCCATTTCAATGCCAACAACATCAATTCTTATTACTTAAGCTTGGCAACCTTAATTTACTTTATAATAATAGTTACGCATTGAAAACTGGGGGTTATTTGGCTCAAGTTGTGGGGGGATAGGGCTGGCGGCAGGTTTTCATGTGCCCTGGGCCAAAGAGTGTCAGTACGCCCTTTTAACACATACCACAATTCATAATGCTCCGATACGGTACAGAAATATAGGTATAGTACAATGAAAAATACTTCACTGCTTACATGACATGACTGCTATCTATTTTAAATTCTACAATAACTCAAAAAACGGACAGTATATTACTCTATACAGTATTATGGCCACCACCTAGTGCGCCATACAGAATTATGAGCCCCATATATTTCTCCATACAGAATAATTGGTCCCATATAATATTCCATACAGCATATGATGAGCTCCACATAATGCTACAGTATATGTTGGTGTTGGTCCCCATGGATGATGCTCCACTGTCTTATGGGCCCAAATAATGCTCCATAGAGTCCATATATAATGGGCCCCATTTCTAAGGCTCCGGTGTATAATGGGCCCCATAAATGCTGCTCCAGTGTCTGATGTCCCCCATTTGGAATGCTCCAGTATATGTTGGTCCCCATGGACGATGCTTCAGTGTGTTATGGGCCCAAATTATGCTCCAGATATAATGGGCCCCATTTCTAATGCTCCAGTGTATAATGGGCCCCATAAATGCTGCTCCAGTGTCTGATGTCCACCATTTGGAATGCTCCAGTATATTATGGGCCAAATAGATGATGCTCCAGTGTATGATGGGCCCCATATATCATTCTCCAGTGTATATTGCTCCCTAAAAAATGCTCCCAACATTTAAAAAAATTAAATACCTCTCCTCACTGGGCACTGCTCTACTCTGGACTCCTCAGCATTGCCATTTTAAAGCTCTCTGCACTTGTACTGTTTTGGTAGAGGGCATACAGACGTGATGTCATCGCGCTCTGTAACCTGAATGTCACTGTCAGGAAAGGCGGAAGATGTCACGGCGGTGGAGCAGGGAGAGGTAAATTTTGCAAGTGCTGTGGCCCTGAGCAACCATGGGGGCCCACTCATGGGCGATGGCTATGGCACAGGACCCCTCATAGTATGACGGTATGTCTGATGGTGAATGGGCCCTCCCATCGGCAGAGACACTTTTGCGTACTATGAGGGGCCCTGTGCCACTGCCATCGCCCACGAATAGGACCCTCCACCTGCTCAGGGACCCAACACTTTCATCTGCACCTTCCTCTGTGTCACTGTGTAATGTGGTATAGTATGCGGGAAGGGGCACCTGAGTTTCATCAGTGTCACATTCTGGCTCTGTAGAGTGCGAGGGGAATGTAGTGCTGTGGGTCAATGTACCAGCAGAATCATCTAGCAGTGGCTGTGCATCAGTGCACTCCATCTCCGATTCATGTTGGACTGGGGAATTCAGAATTTCACTTGATAACATAGGCATGGCCTGTGAAAAGAGCTCCAAGGAGTAATCTGAAGTGTCAGCTGCCGCATCCTTCACTTTTAGTGGAGGTGAAGGAGGGGTGGTTCCTGACCAGAAGCCTGCACTGACGACTCAGTGCTTGCATTTTTTTAAACTTCAGAAGAGGAGGCGATAGAGCTGGAGCTTTTTCGGCAATGTAAGGCAAAACCAGTTCCTGATGCTTCGGCTTTAAAAGCAGTTTACCTACTCCCAGAAAAGGGAGCCTTAAAGGCCTTCTTGTGCCAGCTGATGATGCAGGCTCAGCACCTCCAGCCTTAGCTGCTATTGTTCTTTTGGCACTACCAGCAGATGCACCACCACCACCATCAGTACCAGCTGGCCCTCCCACACCCACGTCCGCGTCCTCTTCCACCATACGTAATAATTTTTGTGAAAATGGACTCAAAATACCAGCAGATATATGGTACTGTTTCAGAAGCGGACAGCTCTATACAGTCTAGGGATAATTAAAAATCTCCGTATATATTTCATAAGTCAGACACAGATGGTCAAAAGCTGAGTATGGATTAGACAATAAAATAAAAATTTCCAAAAGGGTACAGTATCACTAGATACAAGGTATATATAGTGTAGTTTAAACATACTGATCTCCGTATACATTTCAGGAGGCAAACACAGACGCTCTCAGGCCCAGTATGGATCCGACAACAATATAGAAAGTTGAGAAAGGGTACTATGGCGCCCCTGAGGGTACGATCACCACAGAGGTACTGCACCTCATCCAAAGGTGTGGTATCCCACCCTCAGGTAAGGAGGGATCACCACTCAGGACTCCTAACCCTGCACTCAGCACACACACTAGTTAGTCAGTGCTTTCTAGGTGTACCCGGTGGGAGGATGGCCTTATCCCAGACTGACTAGGAAAGGGTGTTGGGGGTTAGTGTGGAAGGTAGGTAGGTACAGTGGGAGGAGCTTAGGTAGTGGAGTGATTGTGGGCATCCAATCAGAGAGGGCAAGCTGACAGTTGATGGGTGGAGCTAGTCTGAGGTAAATGGATCTTTCTAGAGAGTTGTCAGTCGTTGACAGGACAGAGTAAGAGCAGGATTGCTGTGAGAGGGCTAAGTGTCAGAGATGAGAGAAAAATCTTGTTCAAGCTCCTAGACTGGAAGGAAATGGTCCTTGGGGAACGGGAAGTGCAATAAGACACCTGTGAAGCCTGTTTCTGGAGAAGGAAGGACCAGGCCTCGTTAGGGAAAGTGACTCCTGAAGGTAGTGGAGAATTACAGGGCTCAGCTAGAAAGACGGAGGCTGAGGTAACTTTAAGTGCCTCAGTCGCAGCCGCATTCAATACTCAAAAAGGCAGCAGTTGGAATAAAGGACCCCGGAGCCTAACCCACGTCGCCCGGTGTGATCCGTGGCTGCCGGCTTGGGACACTGTTTGCGAAGGCGCACAGCGAAGAGATCAGCACAGAGACACGGCCTAGAAAGGATACACAAGGAGGAGTCTTGAACAGGTGTTCCTGATCTACCTTGGAGTTTGCCGGACCCCTCCCTCGGATGACACAGTACCAATCGGGTCATCTTGTGCACAAAACTTTTGAAGAAAAACTCAGAAAATGCACCTAAGTGTGGCCTTGGTGACTTTTACAATTCGCCTGCTACACATGCTACACTCACCATCACCGTCAACGGCTCACAAACACCATCTCAACTGCCCTGGGATACAGCTCTGTCCGTGGAGAGCTTCATCATCTTGGCTGCTTTAACACCGGCCCAGAGGATCTGCATTGCAACGTCGGCTACCCTAGCTGAGTACCACAGGTGGCATCATGAGCCCCCTCTTCCAAATTAACTATCATACCATCTTCCCCCTCATCTGAACTGTCATCTTCTTTATTGGACACCCAGGGCCACGGACCGGGTCCCAATCACCACAGTGACATACTTCCCCATTAAAAGAGCTTGAGAGGCCCGGTACTGAGTAACCCCCAGCCTTGCGTGGCGTTTCATTTTAACACCAGATAACAGGGATATATTGTATAGTTTCAACATTATAAATCTACGTATATATTTGAGGAGGCAGACACAGATGCTGTCATGGCCAGTATGGATTCGACAACAATCTAAAAAGTAGAAAAATGGTACAGTATCACCATATACAAGGTATATATAGTATAGTTTCAACATTCAAAATCTCCGTATTTATTTCAGGAGGCAGACACACACGCTCTGAGGCCCAGTATGGATTACAAAACAATATAAAAAGCAGTAAAAGGGGAATGGATCCCAAGCGTACTGCTGTATACAGTGTTGTGGTCATTTGGCGATCTACATATATATTTCAAGAGTAACACACAGCCTCTCACAGGCTCAGTATGTATCACACCATAATATAAAAAGAAGATCTGCAAGAAATAATCACACATGTGAGCCAATGTTCCAGGTGTCAATGATGCACTTTGAGTGGTGGGTGGAGGATGAATTTCGGGCACAAAGGGTACTGGATCAACAGATACAAGGTATATATAGTATACTTAAAATACACAAATATCTCCGTATGTATTTCAGGAGGCAGACACATATGCTCACACACTCAGTATGGATTTGACAATAATGTAACAAGTTGAAAAAGGGTACAGTATGACCAGATACAAGGTATATATAGTATAGTTTAAACATTCTAAATCTCCGTAGACATTTCATGAGGCAGACACAGATGCTCTCAGTCCCAGTATGCATTAGCCAAGAATATAAAAAGTATGCAAAGGTTACTGTATCACCAGATACAAGGTACATATAGTATTGTTTAAACATTGTAAATCTCCCTATTTATTTCAGGAGGCAGACACAGACGCTCTCAGGGTCAGTATGGATTACACAATATAAAAAGCAGTAAAAGGGTAATGGATCAGAAGCGTACAGCTGTATACAGTGTAGGGGGCATTGTAAATCTCAGTATATATTTCCAGAGTCAGAAACAGACTCTCACTGGCTCAGTATGGATTACACCCGAATATAAAAAAGAGAAAAAAGGGAAATGTATTCGAAACGTACACCAGTATACAGTGTTGGAGTACTTTGAAATCTTCGTTTATATTTCAGTGTCAGTCAGCCAGTTCTGACTGTCCGCTAGGTAGATGGCTAAAATACAGACGTAAAGTCAAGTGATTTTAGATATTTTGGAATTAGTAATCACGGGAAAACCTCCCGGGAGAATTCGAAGATGCGATGTTGACCCTCAATAACTTTAACTGTGGATACAGCTAAAATGGAAATTAGTGAAGAAAGGGTTGCTGTATGGCAGTAGCGTCGATCCCATCACCGTAACTCGTCTCCATCAAATTGTGATCACAGGGAGAGCTGTAGACATGGTCCTCACTGCCTATCATGATCTGTCTAGTCACTTTGGAGTGCAAAACACACAAGCCACAGGCCGTAGGGGATTCTATTGGATTGGCATGAGAGGAGACATTGAAAAATGGTGGCAGGAATGTCACACGTCTGTGACTATGAAAAATGTGAAAGGTGATCATAAAGCACCACTGCATTCGATTGGGAGTTGACGTCCATTACAAATGATAGCCATTGGTAATCTGAAGGTAGAGGCCAGCAGGACAGGTCATAGCTACATCTTAACCATCATCAATCAGTACACCAAATTTGTAGTGGCCGCCCCTGTGACACATTTAACTGGCCAGACTACACAGCGGTGGAGCAGGTAGAGGTAAGTATTGGTAGTGCTGTGTCGCTGAGCAAGCAGGGTGGACCCACTCATGAGCGCTGGTACTGGCAAAGGGCCCCACATAGTACGCCAGTGTGTCTGATGGTGAGTGGGCCCCCCCACCGTCTGAGACGCTTTATTGTACTATGAGAGGCCCTGTGCCACTGCCGTCGCCCAAGGGTGGGCCCACACACCTGTTCAGGGCAACAGCACTTGCCTGGGTGCAGCAGGTGTTGACCCGGGCCTGGGGTGGGGGGCAACCCATTTAGGGTGGTTTAAAAAATGGCAGATGTTGATGTGTAGGCTGGACTTTCAGCTGCTGCAAATGGAGGAATTGGAGAAGTCAGAGGAAAAGGAGGACAAAAGCAAGCCTTTTTTTCTGGCAACCTATGTGTTATCAGGGGAGGGTGGGACAAAATCTTTTGAAACCCATGCATGGTGCATTTTAATGAAGGTTAGATCATCAACATTTTGGGTTCACAGACGGGTCCTTTTTTCTGTCAGGATTGATCCAGCAGCACTGAAGACTCTTTCAGATAGCACACTACCAGCAAGGCAAGCGAGCTCCTGTAAGGCATATTGTGCCAATTCAAGCCAGTTTTGAGGCCCAATAATCAAAGGGGAATGACCTGTGAGGGAGAACCTCGATATGGGAGGAGAAGTAGTTTGTAACCATACTTGACAACTGGTGTCTCCTGTCACTTGCAATCGATTCTTTATTAGCTGTCGTGTGCGCGGGACTTGAGAAATCAGACCACAACATGGTCATGAAACCCCTGTGTCCAACGCCACTTCGGCTGTGTGTAATTTGCCTTTATAGCATGGATCGAGGATGCTGGCCAATGAGTAGTCATCATCCCTCATCATTTTTGCAATGCGGGGGTCTCTTTTTAGGATCTGCAAGGCATAGTCACACATGTGGGCCAATGTTCCAGGTGTCAATGCTGCACTGCCAGTGGTGGGTGGAGGAGCACTTTCTGGCAAATCCACATCCCTCCAGTCACGCACAAACCCTGTACCTGACCTTGGCATGCCCACATGTTCTCTTGCCCCCTGAGAAGCATCCTCCTCCCCAAAATAATCATCCCTCTCATCCTCCTCCTCATCTTCCTCTTCTTCCTCCACCTCGTCCACGCCAGTTCCCTGACTAGACAATGGCTGACTGTCATCAAGGCTTCCCTCCTCCTGTTGCTTCTCAGCTGCAGACGCCTGATCCTTAATGTGTGTCAAAGTGTGCATGAGCAGACGCATAAGTGGTATGCTCATGCTTATGATAGCGTCGTCTGCACTTACCAGCCGTGTGCATTCCTCAAAACACTGACGGACTTTACAGAGGTCTTTCAGCTTTGACCACTGCACACCCGACAATTCCATGTTTGCCCTCAAAGTGCCTGCCCGTGTATCCTCCCACAAATGCATTACAGCTTGCCTCTGTTCACACAGCCTCTCAACCATGTGCATGGTGGAGTTCCATCTTGTAGCAAAGTCTATGATTAGGCGGTGTTTGGGGAGGTTGAGTGATCGCTGCAGCTTCTGCATACGACTGGAGTGGACGCTTGAGCGATGGATGTGCGAGCACAGTCTTCGCACCTTATGGAGCAGGGCTGTTAACTCTGGATAATTATTTACGAAGCACTGCACCACCAGGTTCAAGGTGTGAGCCAGGCAAGGTATGTGTGTGAGTTTTGAAAGGGCTATGGCTGCCACAAAAATCCACCCATTATCACTGACTACCTTGCCTGGCTCAAGATGTAGACTGCCCAGCCATGAATCAGTTTGTCGATGCAAGTAGTCGGCCAGTACCTCCGCGGTGTGTCTACTGTCACCCAAAGACATCATTTTTAAAACAGCCTGCTACCGCTTAGCACTAGCTGTTCGATAGTGGGACACCTCGTGTGCAACACTGACAGATGTGAATGGAGTGCTCGTGCGACTGCGCTCTGTCGACGAGCTTTCACTTCTGGAGGAGGAGGGTAGAACGCCTACAGCCAACTGTTTCCTATACCGTGGGCTAGGCAGCATGGTTCCACCACCGCTATCCCCTGTGGAGCCTGCATCCACCACATTAACCCAGTGCGCAGTGATGGACACGTAATAGCCCTGGCCATGCCTACTGGTCCATGCATCTGTTGTGAGGTGCACCTTTCCACTCACTGACTGTTTTAGTGCATGGACAATGCGGTCTTTCACATGTCGGTGGAGGGCAGAGATGGCTTTTCGAGAAAAGAAGTGCCGACTGGGTAGGTCATAGCGTGGGACAGCGTAGGCCATGAGCTCTCGGAAAGCTTCGCTTTCTACCAAACGGAAGGGCATCATCTCTAATGAGATCAGTTTGGCAATGTAGGCGTTCAAAGCCAGTGTACGCGGATGAGAGGATGAGTACTTTCTTGTCCTACTCATAGTGTCTGGTCGGGTGAGCTTGACTTGAGAGCTGCATATGGGGGAACTAGCATTGGACATGACGGACTGAGAAGGGGTTGGTGATGGTGAGGGTGTTGATGGCCTAGATTCAGTGTTTCCTTGCGAAAATATTGTGATTGCCTGACTGCTTTGGCCTAGCGACGACACCTCAACATTTCTTGAGGGTGGTGTGCTTAGCGGTGGCCTTGCAGTGGGGGAAGCGATGGAGCGTTGCCGGCTAACTTCAGTCGGAGCAGGTGCACATGTGCTACCTGAGGTTTTGTAGTCCGTCCACGCTTGCAAGTGCATGTTGGTTAAATGTCTAAGCATGCAACTGGTATTGAAATTTCTTAGATTTTTCCCTCTGCTAAAGGTCCTTCAGCACTTCTTACAGATAACCTAGATTTTCTTCAAAAAAGTGCCACACTGCACTCATCCTACTATGGTACAAATTTTCAGGGCTTGCATGCTGTGCTAATTTGACCATCTGGCCAAGCTGTCCTGCAACTCGTTTAGTTTTCTTGCCAAGTTTTTTGACAGCTACGGGCCTGCCGGATAACCGCTGCTGTGATGACGATGCCTGCTGCGGATCCTTCTCCTGTTCTGACCTATTGTCACCAGCAACCTCTGCCCCCAGTGGATGCCAATCCGGGTCAACAACTGGGTCATCCATGACCTCGTCATCAATGTCATCTGCACCTTCCTCTGTACCTTCCTCTGTGTCACCGTGTAAGGTGGTATAGTATGCGGGAAGGGGCACCTGAGTTTCATCAGGGTCTGATTTGGGCTCAGTAGACTGCGAGGGCAATGTAATGCTGTGGGTGAATGTACCAGCAGATTAATCTATCAGTGGCTGTGCATCAGTGCTCTCCATGTCAGATTCATCTTGGACTGGGGAATTCAGGATTTGACTTGATAACCCAGGAATGGTATGTGAAAAGAGCTCCATGGAGTAATCTGAAGTGTGTGCTGCAGCATCCTTCACTTTTGGTGTGGATGAAGGACACAAGGAAAGGTGTTCCTGACCAGAGTCCTGCACTGATGACTCTATGCTTGCAGTTTTTGTAACTTCAGAAGAGGAGGCAATAGAGCTGGAAGCCAAAACCTGTTCCTGATGCTCCAGCTTTAAAAGCGGTTTACCTACTCCCACAAAAGGGAATCTTAATGGCCTTCTTGGGCCAGATGATGACGCAGGCTCAACACCTCCTGCCTTAGCTGCTATTGTGTTTTTGCCAGAACCAGCCGATGCACCACCACCATCAGTACCAGCTGCGCCCCCCCACCCACGTCCGCGGCCTCTTCCACCAGACTTCCTCATGTTTGGGAAAATGTACCAAAAATACCAGCAGAGAAATGGTACTGTATGAGTAGCGTACAGCTGTGTAAGGTGTATGTAAGAAGTGAAATCTCCGTATATATTTTGTGAGTCACATACGCTCACCCAGTATGTATTTCACCATATTCCAACAAGCAGGTATACGGTACTGTATCAGAGGTGTACAGCTGTATACGTTGTTGATGAAACTGTCAATCTCCGTATATGTATTTACGGAATGTCACACACACATGCTGACTCTGTGTAGATGTGACCGTAATAACAACACCAGATATCAGATACTGTTTGATAATCGGACAGCTCAATATGGTGTATAGAGAAATGGAAATGTCCGTATATGTATTTATGGAGTGTCACACCCACGCTGACTCTGTGTAGATGTGACCGTAATAACAACACCAGATATTAGATACTGTTTGATAATCGGACAGCTCATTACGGTGTATAGAGAAATGGAAATGTCCGTATATGTATTTATGGAGTGTCACACACACACGCTGACTCTGTGTAGATGTGACCGTAATAAGAACACCAGATATCCGATACTGTTTGAGAATCAGACACCTCTATATGGTGTATGTATGGAAAAATGTTAATCTCCGTGTATTTTTTTACGGAGTCACACACATATAGCATGTGTTTGTCCATGATACCAGCCTGTACACGGTAGTGTGTGAGGAGCGTACACCTCTATATGGTGTGTGAAAAAAATTACGCTCAGTATCTACTGTGCAGAAAAAAAGGAATAAAAAAGCAGTCTGCACAGCAGTGTGCAAACAGCAATGCAGCTATCAGGGAGCCTATAAGGCAGCCTAATCACTAACAGAGCTGCTGCACAAAAAAGTGTGAAAAAATGAAGGATTGGTAACTGTGCAGAAAAAAGGAATAAAAATATTTTTGCTTTTAAAAAAGCACTCTGCACAGCAGTGTGCAAACAGCAATGCAGCTATCAGGGAGCCTTATAAGGCAGCCTAATAACTAACAGAGCTGCTGCACACAAATATATCCTCCCCTGTCACTACACACTATGCTGTTGTGTTGGACAGTGACATTCGCTATCAGCAGAAGCTATTTTTTTGTTTTTTGGCCTGCCTAAACACTCTCCCTATTGAGAACGAGCAGCAGCAACCTCTCCCTATGCTAAGATCGGCAAAAGTAAGATGGCGGTCGGCAGTCACGGCCTTTTATAGGCACTGTGACGCCACACAAAGCCAGCCAATCACTTCAATGCCCTTCTCTAACATGGTGGGGGCCGCTGCCTATGTAATCGCATTGCCCACAGTGTGCGTCCTTGATGACTGGATGAGAAAAGGCACTGGAAGCATTGTGGGTAACTCGACTTTGGCGCTCAAGTCGGCGACCTCATGGCTGACCTCACGCTATGGTCGGCTTTCGGTCGGCGAAACCCAACTTTAGCAAAAGTCAGCTAATTCTGAATTTGGCCGATCCGTTTCGCTCAACTCTAGTTATACCATATATAATACACATATCCATCTCAATTAACAGTCCTTCTGAGGCCTAATAAAGCTGCATAGATATCAGTGCTAGGCAGGCAGTGTATGTGGCAGACTGCAATGCATATATCAAGAGGGTCCATTCCAATTCTGTCTACTTCTGCTGCTGCTATTACAGATATTTTGTATACAAAAATATTTGGAGTAAAAACATCCATCAAGAGAGAATAAATTCAAAAAAATTTTATTAAATTACTCATAATCTGAGACAAAAGACACATAAAAATGGGTCACATAATTATAAGAGCTCCATAAGATGAAGAATTCAGGTGCAGAAAAAACACATGCAACAATACACAACAGCAAATGAGCAAAAGTATAATGGATATACAGACATAAAGTGTCAGTGCTTCAAGTCTAATCCAGAATATCATAGGCACCCTAACAAGTGACAATCTCCCAGTAGTATTTAATCACAGCATAATAGCTCAAATCTAAACTTGGAGGCCACATAGTTGGATACCATTCAAAAGTGCTTACCCATAGCTGAAGAGTATGTCGCATGTGTAGCCCCTACGCGCGTTTCGCGTAGGCTTCGTCGGGGGGCTTTGATGTATGCTCTGTCCCACACTCCCTTATATCTCCCCACCACAGCTGCAGAGAATCATCATAAACGGCGCATGTCACCGGGACAGGGACATTGTAGCCGCCCGTGATGTGGATGATGTGGGTGGACTTAAATCGCTTCCCCGGCATTATAAGCTGAGACATAACTGTAATCCTACTGATCTCAAGGTTTATGGGATCGACTGTATTCATTTGGGTATCAGAGGTGGGGATGCAGTGCGACTCCTCACGCAAAGAGAATGCAGATGGATTGCGGTTCTAGATACTGTAGCACCAAAGGGCTTAAATGAGCAAATTAGTTTCTCCTCCTTTTTATAATAATTGTTTTTTGGATTTATTTTTAATTAGTATGTTTTGTGTCTCTTTTAGTTATTTGTCATATGATAATAAGTACCGTTGAGTATCCTCCCTTTTGGACCCCTTGGACATCTAGCAACTGGATCGGGAAGAAGATTTTCTTCAAATTTTTGTAGCGTCTTGACCATATAATATATAGTATCCAACTGTGTGGCCTCCAAGTTTAGATTTGAGCTATTATTCTGTGATTAAATACTACTGGGAGATGGTTACTTGTTAGGGTGCCTATGATATTCTGGATTAGACTTGAAGCATTGACACTTTATTTATGTCTGTATACCCATTATACTTTTGCTCATTTGCTGTTGTGTATTGTTGCATGTGTTTTTTCTGCACCTGAATTCTTCATCTTATGGAGCTCTATAATTATGTGACCCATTTTTATGTGTCTTTTGTCTCAGATTATGAGTAATTTAATAAAATTATTTTGAATTTATTCTCACATGATGGATGTTTTTACTCCAAATATTTTTGTATACAAGATTTTGGGAGTAATTCCATAGCTAGTGCATGTAATAGGGTGGTCATTTTTGGGTCAGGGCCATCTACAATAATATGTTTACTGAAGATTTTGTTTGCTATTACAGATATTTGTAGACATAGCCCCTGGTATCAGGGTCCAGGAATAGTTTTTTTTTACAGGCCAGCTATTTCAAACAGTGGTTTGCCGGTCACATGGATCAGAGATAAAAAAAAAATGCGCTCAAAACTGTGTCATTTCTGGCATCAGTTTAAATTTTGTTGCTGTGTGTCATTGAATTTATTGACACCAGTTAGCTGGTAAAAATAGTTACCTACAGGCCAGCTATTTCAAACTGTGGTTTGTCTGTCAAACAGATCACATGAAAGTTCGCTCCAAATTTAGCCATTTGTAGTGAACATGGAAAATATTGTCCTCCATTTAAAATGGGCAAGGCGCATGACAAGGGACGGAGAACTGGATGTGATGGTGATGGTGCATGCAGAGGCCGAGTCCAAGGCCGTGGCCATGGACAAGCTGAAATTGTGCCACAGCAAACACCCACATCTTCTCGCCTTACCTTCCTGTCCAAATTACTAGGGGACAGCAGCACACCACTATTGAACCCAGAGCAATGTCAAAAGGTTTTTGGTTGGATAGAGGATAATGATTCCAGTCACTTTGCCACCACTATGCTGTCTTACGCACAGTCAAGTCTCAGTAGCTGTGAGTCTGGACCGCATATTCCTCACCCTGATCCTCCTTCATCCCACCATGCCGAGTGCCCGGAGACAACTGATCCCACACTTGGACACTCCAAAGAGCTGTTCACTTTTCCATTTATAGATTCAGACTTCTTGCCCGGTCCACTTGAAGCGGGGCAAGAGGAGATCGCATTTAGCGATGCTCAAATATTTGATTAGCCACGGTCACACGAAGGTGATGGTGGGAAAGTGTGGTGGCCACAGACAGAAGGTGGGCAACCATTCCCCGTAACACCAACATGACGGAAATTGCCAGTCCAACTGTTAGGTCTTCCCGTGTCTGGTTGCTTTTTAAAGACTCTGCCATTTGCACCACCTGCCAGGCCAGCATCAGCAAGGGTTGCAAAACTACAAGCCTGACCACCATCAGCATGATCAGGCACATGGCAGCAAAGCACCCGACTTTTTTTAGGCCGAACCTCAGGGTCCAGGAACTGTGTCTGAGGGTGACATCACTGCTTCTTCTGCTGTTGTGCCTGCAAGCCAATACCCTGTCAATGGTGCATGCAAAGATGCCTCCTGCCCTGAACCTGTCATTGCACACACTCAACTAGCACCATCAGCAAGCACGTCCACATCCTTGTCCCAGCGCAGCATTTAGTTGTCCATATCTCAGTCCTTGGAACACAAGCACAAATACGCAGCTAACGCACCACAGGTCACACTACTAAATTCCCACATTTTGCAACTGCTTGCACTTGAAATGTTGCCTTTTAGGCTTGTGGAGACGCAAGCTTTTCCCAACCTGATGGCGGTACTCGGTCCCCGGCGGCCACTATTTCTTCCGGGTGTGCCGTCCCCGCATTACACAAGCATGTGTCCCACAACATTAGCCATGCCCTCAACAATGCAGTTACTGGGAAAGTCCACATAACCATGGATAAGTGCTTGTGGGCAGGGATGGTACATCTCGCAGATGGCACACTGGGTTAACATAGTGGAAGTCGGGACCCAGTCAGACCTTGGGATGGAACACGTCCTCCTGATGCCAAGGATTGCGGGCCCTAGGTCAATTAGGGTTGACCCCACAGTCTACAGCTCCAGCACCTCATCCTCCTCCTCCTCTTCTTCAGCTTCCATCTCCCAAATGACCGCATCAGTCACAAGCTGGAAGCACTGCATCACTGACATAGCCAAGCGGCAACAGTCTATGCTGAAGCTAATATGCTTAGGTGACAAACCGCACAATGCTGACGAGTTGTGGACATCTCTGAAACAGCAGGCAGATCTGTAGCTGAAACAGCTGAACCTACAGCCAGGCATGGTTATGTGTGACAATGGCCAGAACCTGGTGGCAGTTCTGAGGTGAGCTCACACACGTATCATGCCTGGCCCATGTGCTTAACCTCATGGTTCAGCGGTTTCTCAAAACCTACCTGGAGCTGCCAGATCTGCTAGTCAAAGTACGCCACCTGTGTGCCCATTTTAGAAAGTCAGCTACAGCTTCAGCCACCCTTGCCATGCTTCAGCAGGGTTTGCAGCTTCCGGCTCACCGACTGGTGTGTGATGTCCCCATGCATTGGAACTCTACACTGCAGATGTTGGAAAGGATTTGTGAGCAGAAGAGGGCAGTTGTTGACTACCAGCAACAACAAGGCTGCCGGTATTTAGTTTATACTCCACACTTAAGACCTTAAGAGTGAACATGGATGTCAGACATATGTACCATTCCCCAAATCTTTCAGGACTCCACCAAGATGGTGAGCGGCAATGACACCATAATTAGCGCAACCATCCTGCTTCTCTGTATTCTGAAAAGCTCTATGCTCACAATCAAAGAGGATGTATTGCAGGCAGAGCATGATGAGAAGGAGCAAGGAACCATACAGGGTGATTACACACAGCCGAGCCTCATCTCATCCCAACGTGGATTGGGTGACAATGAGAAAGTGGAGGAGGAAGAAGAGGAGCTAGTTCCAGTGCTATAGACGGTACTACCTGCACAACTGTCATACTGTCCGTTCAGTGTGGATGGCCTGAGGACTTGGAGGAGGAGGAGGAGATGGAGGAGTAGAGCATGGTCAGTCATCCTCTTGGTGAGGACACGGAAGTCTTCCCTGTTAGTTGTCTGGCACACTTGACTGAGATTATGCTACACTGACTTTCCCGTGACCCTCACGTTCTCTAAATTTTGGGTGACAGTCATTACTGTTTGGTGACACTTCTAGACCCACGCTACAACGAGAACTTTCTATCTCTTATTCCTGACCAGAAGGCCCTTGTTGCGGAATTATTAAAAAATTCCCATCTGAAAATGCTGGCAGCAGAGGTCACAGTTTGTTGGACAACCAAGGAGTACAGGTGAGAGACACAACTCCAATCCAGCAGAGGCAGGGGAACACTGGCAAAGTTCTGGGAGAGTTTTCTCAGACCCTCCCATCGCACAGGCCCCGAGGCACAGGGTACTCTCACAAGAAGTGCAAAGTTCGGGAAGATGCTGAGGGAGTACCTTGCTGACCATACCAACGTCCTCCATGATTCCTCTGTGCCTTATAATTATTGGTTATCCAAGCTGGACACATGGCATGAACTGGCTCTCTACGCCTTGGAGGTCCTGGCCTGCCCTACCTCTAGCGTTTTGTCAGAGCAGGTTTTTAATGCCGCTGGTGGAATTATAACTGATAAGTGCATCCACCTGTCAACTGAAAATGCTGACAGGCTGACTCTTATAAAAATGAACAAGCTCTGGATTGGGCCAGACTTCTCAACACCACCGAATGATAGCAGCGTAACATAAACTCAAATCCATTGTCTTTTTTGTGAGATCATTTTATTTTATTTATTTATTTTACTCATTTATATAGCGCCATTAATTCCACAGCACTTTACAGACATTATTGGTTCCCCTGCACCTCTTCACACCCACACATAGGTATACAATTCCTGATTTTGGCTATTTGCAGTTGTCCTCCTCCTTCTCCTCATCCTCATTTTCCACCACCATATCACCAGGGTGACCGTGGTCCGTGATGCAACACCCACATAATTTTTTTTAAAGGGTTTTTATGATGCCCTTAAAAAAATGGTTATACGGTATGTTCATGCATACCCCCCAGTGGTAAATTTTTGTCAGCCCATACACTTAGTGCATGGGCATTACAAGTATAGGAGATCCGCTCCTTTCTAATGGGAACATTTTTGTATGAGACCCTCCTCTATGTCTCTTCAAAGGGGCATTGGAGTGCCTCCAAATTTTAAACAGCCTTTGCATTCACTGCATTGGCAAACAGTATGGGAGACCCTCTTCCTAATAATGGGAACATTGTTTTCATGAGGCCCTCCTGTACATCTCTTAGAATCATAGAATCATAGAATCGTAGCGTTGGAAGGGACCTCCTGGGCCATCTGGTCCAACCCCCTGCTCAAAGCAGGATTCGCTAAATCATCCCAGTCAGATGTCTGTCCAGCCTCTGTTTGAAGACTTCCATTGAAGGAGAACTCACCACTTCTCGTGGCAGCCTGTTCCACTCATTGATCACTCTAACTGTCAAAAAGTTTTTTCTAATATCTAATCTGTGTCTCCTCCCATTCAGTTTCATCCCATTGCTTCTAGTCTTTCCTTGTGCAAATGAGAATAAAGTTGATCCTTCTACAATGTGACAGCCCTTTAGATATTTGTAGACAGCTATTAAGTCTCCTCTCAGTCTTCTCTTTTGCAAACTAAACATTCCCAAATCCTGTAACCTTTCCTCATAAGACAGGGTTTGCAGACCGGTCACCATTCTGGTCGCTCTTTTCTGAACTTGCTCCAGTTTGTTGATGTCTTTTTTAAAATGTGGTGCCCAAAACTGGACACAATATTCCAGATGAGGTCTGACCAAAGAGGAGTAGAGGGAAATAATGACTTCATGTGATCTAGACTGTATGCTTCTGTTAATACATCCTAGAATTGCATTTGCCTTTTTTGCTGCTGCATCACACTGTTGACTCATATTCAGTCTGTGATCTATTAGTATACCCAAGTCTTTTTCACATGTGCTGTCACTTAGCCCTAATCCTCCCATTCTATATATGCTTTTTTCATTTTTATTGCCCAGATGTAGTACTTTGCATTTCTCCCTGTTAAAAACCATTCTGTTAGTTGCTGCCCACTTCTCCAGTTTATTTAAATCTTTTTGAATCCTCTCTCTCTCTTCTCTAGTATTAGCTATCCCTCCTAGCTTTGTGTCATCAGCAAATTTAATCAGTTTACCCTCAATTCCTTCATCTAAATCGTTGATAAAGATGTTGAACAATACAGGGCCCAGGACAGAGCCCTGTGGTACCCCACTTGAGACATTCTTCCAACTGGATGTGCAGCCATTTACGACCACTCTTTGGGTCCGATCAAAAAGCCAGTTATGAATCCACCTAACAGTTGCCTTGTCCATTCCATACTTAGTCATTTTTTCAATAAGGATT
Organism: Dendrobates tinctorius; assembly: GCF_039654945.1. Lineage (NCBI taxonomy): Eukaryota > Metazoa > Chordata > Amphibia > Anura > Dendrobatidae > Dendrobates > Dendrobates tinctorius. The sequence goes on along the minus strand of NW_027361775.1, from coordinate 10,313,964 downwards.
GTATGAGAGACTTTGTCAAATGCTTTGCTGAAGTCAAGATATACTATATCTACAGCATTTCCTTGATCCACCCAATCAGTAATACCGTCATAGAAGGAAATTAAATTAGTCTGACATGACTTATTAGTTACAAACCCATGCTGACTCTGCTTAATCACTTCATTCTTATCCAGGTATTGACATACATGTTGTTTAATAATTTGTTCAAAGATCATTCCTGGTATAGAAGTCAGACTCACCGGCCTATAGTTGCCTGGGTCCACCTTCTTCCCCTTTTTGAAGATAAGAACAACATTTGCTCTTCTCCAGTCTTCTGGCACTTCTCCTGTTCTCCAAGAATTTTCAAAGATTATGGAGAGGGGTTCAAAAATTTCTTCTGCTATCTCCTTCATTACTCTGGGGTGTAATTCATCTGGACCTGGAGACTTGAATTCATTTAGGTTAGCTAAGTGTTTCCTCACTATCTTTCTGTTTATAGATATCCTGGATTCTTCTATTCCCTTAATAGGACAGTGAATAACAGTTGATGTTACATTTCCTTTCTGAGAGAAAACAGATGCAAAATAGGAATTTAAAAGTTCAGCCTTCTCAACATCCTGTCTTACCATTTCATCATTTTCATCCTGTAAAAATCCTATAGCATCTTTGACTTTTCTTTTACTTTTGACATATCCCCAAAATCCTTTATTATTGCTTTTGACATCTCTTGCAAGCCTCAATTCATTTTCAGCTTTAGTAATCTGATTTGAGCCCTGCAGGTTCTGCAGACAGCATTATATTCTTCTTTAGATATGCCTCCCTCTTTCCATTTTATAAACATTTTTTTCTTCCTTTTTAGCATGTGCTTAAGTTCTGTGTTCATCCATCCTGGTTTCCTTAAATGCTTCCTATTCTTCCCTCTTTTCGGAATTGTTAACAACTGTGCTTTGAGAATTTCATTTTTCAAGATTTCCCATCCTTCCTGGATATTTTTGTCTTTAAGGATATCCAGCCATTGGATCCCTCCAATTCTCTTTCTGAATCCCTTAAAATCTGCCTTTCTGAAATCTAACCTTGACGTCTGAGTCTTCACAAGTCTTCCGCCTCTAGTTATCCAAAATTCTAAAATAGCATGGTCGCTACCTCCTAGGGTCCCAGCCACTTTTACCTCCTCAACCATTTCCTCCCTGTTTATAAGAATTAGATCCAAGGTAGCAGTTCCCCTTGTTTTCTCCCTTACCTTTTGGAAGATAAAGTTGTCAGCAAGAGAGGATAAGAATTTCCTTGACCTGTTAGTTTTGCCTGAGAGAGATTCCCAACAAATGTCTGGATAGTTGAAATCTCCCATGACAACTATGTCATATTTTTTGGAGAACTTGGCCATTTGATGCATAAAGAGTTCATCCATATCTTCAGCTTGCACAGGCGGCCTGTAGTAAATGCCTACAATGGTGTCCTTTCCATTGTCCTGTCCTTGTATTCTTACCCAAACAGTTTCCATAGAACTCCCAGTCTCTGAAGCTTCAATCTCTGTGCAGATATACGCGTTTCTAACATACAATGCGACACCCCCTCCTCGTTTATCAAGTCTGTTTCTTGCAAATAAGTTGTATCCTTCTAGTATTGTATTCCAATCATGTGTATTGTCCCACCAAGTTTCAGTGATACCAATGACATCATATTTCTTTTCCTGTGTTAGTAGTTCCAATTCTCCTTGTTTGTTGCCCATGCTTTGTGCATTAGTATAGAAACATTTTAGTTTGTGATTGGTTTCTCTTTCTCCAATATTTTTATTAATTAGATTCTTTCGTGTTTGTTCTTCCTTTCCACTTCTAATAGCAAAGTTCTCAATAGCATTTGTCAGGTGTATGGCTTTTTCTGGTCTTTTGCTTCCCTTCCCACGTTGTTCTAGTTTAAAGCTCTCCTTACAAGTGTAGCAAGGCGACTTCCAAATACCTGCTTTCCAGTCTTCGTAAGGTGCACCCCATCTCTAGCAAGTAGTCCATCGTATAAGTAGTTCACTCCGTGATCCAGAAATCCAAATCGTTGCTGACGGCAAAGGGGTATTGGAGTGCATCCACATTTTGGCCAGACTTGCCACTCACTGCATAGCCAAACAGTATGGGAGACCCATTTCCTAATAATGGGAGCATTTTTTCATGAGGCCCTCCTGAACATCTCGTCAAAGTGGTATTGGGGTGCGTCCAAACTTTGGGCAGCCCTGCCACTCACTGCATAGGCAAACACAATGGGAGACCCATTTCCTAACAATGGGAACATTTTTTCATGAGGTCCTCCTCTACATCTCTTCAAAGGGGTATTGGGGCGCATCCAAATTTTGGGCAGCCCTGCCACTCACTTTATACACAATAACAGTTTAGGAGACCCACTGATTAATTATGGGAACAGCAAAGTATAACCAGCTGATGGCTCTAAGAATAATAAGGTCTGACTGCTGGCTCTGTAAATATAGTAAAGATTGCCTGATGGCCCCATAAAAATAGGCTTTGTGACTTTAAGAGTCCCTCCTTCATAAATGAAACAGGATGTGTCTGATGATGTGTCACACACCACATGGCCAGATAAGGTTGTAAAATGTTAAAATGATATTTCCCAGTGAATGCATTTGTCATGGTTGAAAGCAATGCTAAAGTTCAAAATTGCATCAAAACCTACATGTGAACATAGCCCAAAACCATTTTTGGTTATTTATTTTACTTTATATACAACTCAATACCCTGGAAAGGATGTTCCTTAAAATATTTCCCAGGAAAATCCATTTTGGTTTCGTTTTTGTATGTTTTATTGTGAGTCTGTAAAAGTGGCATAAGACCCTAACAACATTGTTCACAGTAGTGACCTGGGAGTTAGAAATGCTTCCAGGGATTTTCCCCATGCTGTTCCCATTTCATTTGAGCACAGTTCTCATCGATTTACTCAATTTCTAGTCCCTCTGCAGACCGCAGGTGGGGCCGATGGAAAAATGCTCCAGTTTCCCATAGAATTACTTTGAGCTTGTTGCTTGGGTCGAGCACCCGAGTATTCCAATTTGCTTGACCTGAGCAACGAGCACCCGAGCATTTTAGCGCTCGCCCATCACTAATTATAATCTAAAATAGATGTGAGAACACATACAGTGCCTTAAGAAAATATTCATACCTTGTGAACTTCTCCACTTTTTTTCACGTTACACCCAAAAATGTAAATTAATTTTCATAGGATTTTACGTGATATGCCAACACAAAGTAGCAAGTATTTGTAAAGTGTAAAGGAAATGATAGATGGTTTTCTAAATATTTTATCAATATAAATCTGAAAATTGTGATGTGCATTTATATTCAGCCCCCTATAGTCTGAAATCCCTAAATAAAATCCTGAGTGACCAATAGCCTCCAGAAGTCACATAATTAGAAAATTGAGTCCACCTGTGTATAATTTATTCTCAATATAACAGCAGCTGTTCTGTGAAGGCCAGGGAGATTTGATAGAGAACATTGGGGATCAAACAGCATCATGAAAACCAAGGAACACACCAGACAGGTCAGGGATAACATTGTGGAATAGATTAAAGCAGGGTTAGATTACAAAAAATTTAAAAAAAAACACCCAAGCTGTGAACATCTCATAGAGCACCCTTCAGTCCAGTTTATGGGTATGAATATTTTTTAAGACACGGTAAATTGCAGTGCCTCAAAAGAAAAATATGAAACAACATGTATCACTTAAAATATGCATTAAAATAATATCATTAGTCAGCTTGACTCGTTATTCTCATAAGTAGTAGGCAAAATTCACTTGCTGGCTACTTCCCTATAGGCCCAGTACATAAGAGCACTATTTCTATAAATATGTAAAAACTCATGGCATAATTTTGCGCAACATGGCATGGCAAATGTCACAAATTACTTCACTGGTTGTTACAGTTCAAGGATGCATTTGCAGTAAGGGGGTACTTCCATGCTTTGACAGTCCCTGCTGGAATACCCCTTCACAATCTTTGACAGACCTTTTCTCATGTTTTTTATTTTTTTTAAGACAGATCCAAACATATTGGTCCTAATTCATCATTTGTATTTTTTTTAAGTTCCTTTCCTTTTTTGTCTTGTGGTATACGTTACTGTCTTTTGCACCAAATTCTTCAAAATGCATAATGTTTTATGTTTAATGGTATGTTTATTGAGTTCCTCTTTCTTTCCTCCTCCCTCTCCTTCTCCCACCTTTTTCCCAACCCTACCTTCACGCTCCTATTCTCTCCCCTCCTCTCTAACCTACCCAAAATGTTATAAACAATAAAATTGGTTGGACAACAAAATGCATAATGTTAAAAAATAGGCTTTACTTTTCTGTTTAACCTTTTATGCAACATTTGTAAGCCAAAAAATTGCATATTTCACAATGAGGCACAAAAACTGTGCCACAATAACTGTCATACATATAACCACTGTGGGGGGGAGACAGTAGTATATTTACAACAAATTTTGCGACTGTTCATAAAATCACAAAAGATGAACGGGAGAAAACATCTGGAAATCCTAAACTCTACCAACAATGGTGAACCAAGAAAATAACAGGCGAAGATTTTTGAATAGACTTCAAAATAGGTGCAAATGGAAAGATGAATATGGCTCAAACCAAAAAAATGAGCAAAACATTATTAAAAACTCGACAAAAAAGAGGCACAAATGCAATAATGAATTAGGCCCATACTGTTCAAACATACAGAAACATATTCCTGTACATTTAAATCCATCCTCCAAAAAGAACTAAAGAATGGACAATTAGTACTTCTATTAGGTAACGCCTCTGGTGCTAAAGCCTATCTAATTGCTTTTTTTGTATAAAATAACAATTAAGAGAGGTAAGAAAAAATATGCAGTTGACAGTTACAGTTAATGCTGTAATAAATGTGAACCTCACGGAATCGAGGAGCACAACATGTTTGTGAAATAGGATTGTCAACAGGACTGATTTATGATCTAGAAAGTACCGCTGTCTTATTATTTCCATTAAATAAATACATGAGCAGTAAAATATTCTTGATGTAACAAGAATACATGATTATATAGATGTGAAAACAAGACAATAATTGACAAAATACTTAGAAGAATTAAACACTGCTAAATAATATATACTTGCATATATTGTACAATTTTAGGGTGAGAGTTTATATCCAATTTTATCCAATTTTATCACACTGTGGAAGAATTTTTTTTTTTTAACTTTTATGTGCCACAAATTTTCCTTAGTCGTCTTTCCCTAAAAGGTGTCATTTATACATTTATACAGCAGTATTGGCCTAAAAAAGCACTCCAGTGGATTTTTTTAAGCATTACAACCTTTCCCTAATTGTCTATTCATATTTATATTCCTACATTATACTTCTTTATATGATGCTAATACAGTCCACACCACTTTACATACCCTGTGATCGCTAACTGTCCCAAATGAGACACACAATCTAAATTCTCCTTTATATACTGTATTATATATTTACTTCCCTTCAGGTCAGTTTTTCAGGAGGTGGACCAGTTGCCCTGAAGACATCAATGCTATTGTGGTATAGAATATGTAGGATGTGAATATGTTAGCACAACACCAGATCCCTGCTCTGATAGGCAGGGTCTCCAGCATGTCACTTCACTCTCCCGTGCTGCGATCGGTTTTTCTTTCACCATGCTCTGCATGCTTTCAGCAGAGCTTCTAGCTGGGCCTCCAGCCATTTCCTTAGAGCGCATGTAATAAGAAGGACCGGTCCGGGGTACCTCTCTTGCACTGGGTCCAGAACTGTTGGGGCTGTCATCTTTTGTTGTCCAGGGGAAAGCTTAAAAACCTGGACCCGTTGGCTCCCACAACTGAAGGTGACATACGCTCCGGGCCAGTAAGTACCGCGAACGTGCTGCCTAAGAAAGACTGGGTAACTCACCGAGAACTGTGCCCATGCTCGCCCGCATACTTCTGCTGAGCTACGTTAAGCTCCAGCAGTGTTGGAGACTGCACTTCACATTGCACCACGAATCCTGGTCCCAGGACCTCGCAAAGGACTTTGAGGACTCACCGTCACCGCCGGGAACCGGATCATCAGCGCCTTCAGGACGACACCGAACTCATCACGCGCTAACTGCATTGGTGCCACCATTTGAACCTAGGACTCTGCAGTCAGGAAGCTGTCGGACTGATAAGTTAACCTTTAATGAACAGTTACTTTACCTATTACAATTGTTACCTCACCCTGCACATCTATTGTGCTCATATCGTCTGCCATACCCCTGTCTCTCCCTTCTCATCCCTGCGTGGAGTATCCTCCTGTTCAAGTAAAATTAACGTTAACCTTTGCTCTGCCTCCTGTCCGTTACTGCATCCCGCAACCTGCGCACGCTCCTGCTCTCTTAAAAGGCCAGCGCATACACTTGCTATTTCCTCCCCAGCCAATAGCTGTGGGACATATGTATATATTGCTTCCTCATCATTGGGCAGGTGCCTGAACAACCTAACTGTTCTGCAGCCTAGTTGTTTAAGGTTGCGTACCAATCCTTGCTGCACACTGTTGCAGATCCTACCTGCTGCACTCTTGTGCAGATCCAGCCTGCTGCACTCTGATACGAATTCTGCCTGCTGCACTCTGATATGAAATCTGCATGCTGCACTCTGCCATGAACTCTGCCTGCTGCACAATTCTATCTGTCCTACTGGTTTCAGCTGCTGCGCATCCGATGATCTGTCCTGGAGTGGCACCTGGCGTTCATCGGAAGCCAAGTCTATCCTCTCCATCAGAGGCTCTAGTGAACAGTCCGGTGCTCGCTTAAACACGCCTCTCCAGGCTCTAAGCGGTCCACGGCACAGTAATTCCACAACCACGTCCATGACAGAATAACAATCTGTTGCTGATATGTTTTCTTGTGGTAAGAAGTGCTAATTTCCCTGTGACTTGCAGTACTAATCAACAACTACAAGATGTCACTGTCTTCCCTTTCATTATTGTACAGAACTGAGTGAAAGGTTAAGTTATGCCCAGAAACAGATAACAGGGACAGTTAACTGAAGGGATGGCCCTTAGTGGTTAGTTACATTGGGAATCCCGGGGTAGTTTCAGAAGAAGTGAGTTAGGGTACCATTACACTTAGCGATGCACCAGCGATCCCGACCACGATATGACCCAGTCAGGATCGCTGGTGCATCGCTAAGTGGTCGCTAGTCAGCTGCCATACAGGCAGATCTCACCAGCGACATAGCAGCGGTCGGGGGTCACTACTTACCTGTCAGACGAGGCGATCCTGACGTCCTCCCGCCCGCGTCCACGCGTCGCTCATCGGCGCCACAGGAAGCGCCCGACGAGAAATGATCCAGGACGTTCTCGCACGATCAGCGATAATCAGCGGGGGAGTCGGTCAGAGGTAAATATCACATGTAGCGATATCGCTAGCAATATCGCTGCAACGTCACAAAATCGGTGACCTTACAGCGATATTGTTAGCGATATCGCTGTGTAACGGGCCCTTTTGTGAAGTTGAGCTTGGAGTGAGAAGAGATCTGGACAAGAGCAGAGCTTGTGTTAAGTGAGCTGGAAGGCACAAGGCAGCAAGAATCATTAATGAACTGTAGAGGTGACTGAGATCAAGTTTTAGCAGCTAAGTGAGTAAAACTTATTTGAGAGAGATAAAATTAAAGGAAAAAGTGTGTCCAGTATTGGTCAAACGTTGGAGACCCTGTAGAGAAGCGTCTTGCTCAGCTGAAGACATGGTATAGGGATACGGCTCCATGGGAGGCCTTTCTTAAAGGGTCAGATACGACTGTTTGAGTGCCGCGTTCACAGCATAACATATTGATGTGTGTATCTGGAAGATAGAGGTTCATGATTTTTTATAAGATGAAAATAAATTCTGGGTTTTATTCAGGTTTGCAGGCACTATTTCCTTATGTGGCAGGTTTAGCATGCTAAAACTGGTCCTCTTTAAAAGGGGAACAGGAGACCCTATTGCTGCCAACTTCTCTTGGGTGTGAAGTTCTGCAGTCCTCTTAACTAGAGTTGAGCGAAACGGGTCGAAAAAATTCAAAAGTCGCCGACTTTTGGCAAAGTCGGGTTTCATGAAACGAAACCCGACCCTAGGATGAGGTCGGCCACGAGGTCGGCGACTTACGTGCCAAAGTCGCGTTTCAAAAGTTTGTTTTGCGCTCTTTTTCAGCCAATCAGGATCCACGGACACTGTGGGCAACGTGATGACATAGGCACGGGTCACCACCATCTTTCAGAAGGGCATGCAAGTGATTGGCTTGCTTTGGTGGGCGTCACAGGGGGTATAAAAGGGCGTGCACGCCGACCGCCATCTTACTTCTGCCGATCTTAGCATAGGGAGAGGTTGCTGCTGATTCTGTAGGGAGAGCGTTAGGCAGGGAAGAAGACAGAAAAACTGCTTCTGCTGCTAGCGATTTGGCCTGCACAACACACCAGTCACTGTGTGTGCAGTGCAAGGGGAGGCTATATAGTGGTGTATCAGTAGTGTTGGTTGTTGGGCTGCCTTCTAAGGCTTCCTGACAGGCTGGCATTGCTGTTTACCCACTGCTCTGCAAACTGCTTTTTTAAAAGCAATCCAATCTCCCTTATCCTCTAGTCACTTTGGTCACAGCTGTGCCATCGAGCCTGTCACATAGCGCTCAGATATTCATTGGGCCTCACACAATTCAAAAGTGTCCAGTGTCCAAAAGTGTGTGCAGAGATTCAAAATCTCCCTTATCCTCTAGTCACTTAGGTCACAGCTGTGCCATCGAGCCTGTCACATAGCGCTCAGATATTCATTGGGCCTCACACAATCCAAAAGTGTCCAGTGTCCAAAAGTGTGTGCAGAGATTCAAAATCTCACTTATCCTCTAGTCACTTAGGTCACAGCTGTGCCATCGAGCCTGTCTCATAGTGCTCAGATATTCATTGGGCCTCACACAATCCAAAAGTGTCCAGTGTCCAAAAGTGTGTGCAGAGATTCAAAATCTCCCTTATCCTCTAGTCACTTAGGTCACAGCTGTGCCATCGAGCCTGTCACATAGCGCTCAGATATTCATTGGGCCTCACACAATCCAAAAGTGTCCAGTGTCCAAAAGTGTGTGCAGAGATTCAAAATCTCACTTATCCTCTAGTCACTTAGGTCACAGCTGTGCCATCGAGCCTGTCACATAGCGCTCAGATATCAGTGGGCCTCACACAATCCAAAAGTGTCCAGTGTCCAAAAGTGTGTGCAGAGATTCAAAATCTCACTTATCCTCTAGTCACTTAGGTCACAGCTGTGCCATCGAGCCTGTCACATAGCGCTCAGATATCAGTGGGCCTCACACAATCCAAAAGTGTCCAGTGTCCAAAAGTGTGTGCAGAGATTCAAAATCTCACTTATCCTCTAGTCACTTAGGTCACAGCTGTGCCATCGAGCCTGTCACATAGCGCTCAGATATCAGTGGGCCTCACACAATCCAAAAGTGTCCAGTGTCCAAAAGTGTGTGCAGAGATTCAAAATCTCACTTATCCTCTAGTCACTTAGGTCACAGCTGTGCCATCGAGCCTGTCACATAGCGCTCAGATATTCATTGGGCCTCACACAATCCAAAAGTGTCCAGTGTCCAAAAGTGTGTGCAGAAATTCAAAATCTCCCCTGTCCTATAGACACCTTGTACCTTGTTTTACATACTATATAGTTTGTTGGATTTTGTCTACATTTCTACCAAAAATGAGGAAGGCTGGTGGAAGAGGCCGTGGAATTGGGTGGGGGTTGGCAACTGGTAATGATGGTGTTGGTGGTGGATCTGATGGTAGTGGCAAGAGCAAAATAGGACCGAATGCAGGAGGTGTTGAGCCTGCGTCATCGTCTGGCTACATAAGGCCTCGAACGCTTAGTTTTCTAGGAGTTGGCAAACCGCTTTTAAAGCCAGAGCATCAGGAAAAAGTTTTGTCTTACATTGCTGACTCAGCCTCCAGCTCTATCGCCTCCTCTTCTTCAGTTGTAAAAAGTAAAAGCACTGAGTCGTCATTGGAGGCTCATGTTCATGAACCACACCTTTCCTTGTGTCCTTCACCCCAACCAAGATTGAAGGATGACGCAGGCCATACTACTGATTACTCCATGGAGCTGTTTTCACATACCATGCCTGGATTATCAAGTGAAATGGTGAATTACCCAGGCCAAGATGAATCTGACATGGAGTGCACTGATGCACAGCCGCTGATGGATGATTCTGCTGGTAGATTCACTCAGAGCACTACATTGTCCTAGCAGTGTACAGAGCCAGATTCTGACCCTGATGAGACTCAGGTGCCCCTTCCCGCACACTATACCACCATACACGGTGACACAGAGGAAGGTGCACATGACATAGAAGAGGAGGTGATGGATGACCCAGTTGTTGACCCAGATTGGCATCCATTGGGGGAAGAGGGTGCTGCTTCCAATAGCTCAGATGAGGAGCATCCATAGCAGACATCGACATCGCAACAGCTGTTATCTGGCAGGCCCGGAGCACTCCAAAGACAGGTTCCAAACATCAAAAGAGTTGCTGGACAGCTTGTCCAGAGGGTCAAAAGATCACAGCGTGCTAGGCCGCAAAATGTCTGCCAAAGTAGGAAGAGTGCAGTGTGGCACTTTTTTGAACAAAATCCTCATGATCAGGCCAAGGTTATCTGTAAGAAGTGCGCAAAGACCTTTAGCCGAGGGAAAAATCTGAAAAATTTGAATACCAGTTGCATGCTTAGACATTTAACCAGCATGCACTTGCAAGCGTGGACACAACACCAAACCTCAAGTGCCACATGTGCAACTGATCACAACGAAGGTAGTCAGCAACGCTACATTGTTTCCCCCACTGTAAGCCCACCGGTTAGCACAGCAGCAAATGTTGAGGTGTCGTTGCAAGGCCACAGCAGTCAGGGAATCCCACTGTTATATCAACGAAAGACTGATTCTAGGCCATCAGAAAGAACACCAACTCCATCACCATCATCAACCCTCTCTCAGTCCGCCCTGTCCACCGCTACTTCCACCATATGCAGCTCTCAAGTCCAGCTCACCCTCCCAGACACTATGAGTAGGTCAAGAAAGTACTCAGTCTCTCATCCGCGTACACTGGGTTTGAACGCCCACATTGCCAAACTAATCTCGTTTGAGATGATGCCCTTTCGGTTGGTGGAAAGCACAGCTTTCCGCGAACTCATGGCCTATGCAGTACCACGCTATGACCTACCCAGTCGCCACTTCTTCTCTCGCAAAGCCATCCCAGCGATCCACCATCATGTGAAAGACCGCATTGTCCATGCACTCAAGCAGTCAGTGAGCGGAAAGGTGCACCTCACTACTGATGCATGGTCCAGTCGGCATGGCCAGGGCCGTTACGTGTCCATCACTGCGCACTGGGTTAATGTGGTGGATGCAGGGTCCACAGGGGACAGCGGTGGTGGGACAGTGCTGCCTAGCCCACGGTATAGGAAACAGTTGGCTGTAGGCGTTCCACCCTCCTCCTCCTCCAGAAGCGAAAGCTCGTCCACAGAGCGCAGTCGTACGAGCACTCCATCTGCAGCTGCCACTGTTGCACACGATGTGTCCCCCTATCGAGCAGCTAGTGGAAAGCGTCAGCAGGCTGTGTTGCAGATGATGTGTTTGGGCGACAGACATACCGCCGAAGTGCTGGCCGAGTACTTGAAGCGACAAACTGAGTCATGGCTGGGCAGTGTACATCTTGAGGCAGGCAAGGTAGTTAGTGATAATGGCCGTAATTTTGTGGCAGCCATAGCCCTTTCAAAACTCAGCCACATACCTTGCTTGGCTCACACCTTGAACCTGGTGGTGCAGTGCTTCCTCAAAAATTATCCGGAGTTAACAGCCCTGCTCCAGAAGGTGCGAAGACTGTGCGCGCACATCCGCCGGTCGCCTGTACACTCCGTTCGTATGCAGAAGCTGCAGCGATTGCTCCACCTTCCCAACCACCGCCTCATTATCGACATTGCAACAAGGTGGAACTCCACCCTGCACATGGTGGAGCGGCTGTGCGAGCAGAGGCAGGCCATAATGCATTTGTGGGAGGATACACGGCCAGGCACTTTGAGAGCAGACATGGAGTTGACAGGTGTGCAGTGGTCGAAGCTGAAAGACCTCTGTAAAGTCCTTCAGTGTTTTGAGGAATGCACACAGCTGGTAAGCGCAGACGACGCCATCCTAAGCATGAGCAACCCACTTATGCGTCTGCTCATGCAAACTTTGACGCACCTTAAGGAGCAGGCGTCTGCAGCCAATGTTGATGAGGAGGAAGAGGAGGAGGGAATCCTTGATGACATTCAGCCATTGTCTGCTCAGGGACCTCTCCTGGACGAGGTGGAGGAAGAAGAGGAGGAGGAGGATGATGATGGGGATGATTACTTAGGGGAGGAGGATGCATCTCGTGGGGCAAGTGAAAATGTTGGCGTGGCAAGGTCTGGTACAGGGTTTGTGCGTGACTGGAGGGATGTGGATTTGCCAGAAAGTGCTCCTCCAACCAGCACTCGCAGTGCATCATTGACACCGGGAACATTGGCCCACATGTCAGATTATGCCTTGCGGATCCTAAAAAGGGACCCCCGCATTGCCAAAATGATGAACGATGACGACTACTGGTTGGCCAGCATCCTGGATCCACGCTATAAAGGCAAATTACAAAACATCATGCCACAGGAGAACCTTTACCTAATATTGGCTAATAAACAAGCAACTCTGGTAAATCGGTTGCTTGAGGCATTCCCCGCACACAGCAGCGGTGATGGTTCTCACACGAGCCGTACGGGCCGGGGGCAGCTTGGCAGAGGTGTTCGTGGTGCACACAGCAGAAGTGGCGTTGGAGACAGGGGTTTCATGACAATGTTGTGGACTGATTTTTCAAATACCGCTCACACAACTGGTAATACTGCATCGATGGAAAGTGACAGGAGACAGCAGTTGTCAACCATGGTTACAAACTACTTTTCCTCCCATATCGATGTTCTCCCACACAGGTCATTCCCCTTTGACTATTGGGCCGCTAAACTGGACACCTGGCCTGAATTGGCCCAATATGCCTTACAGGAGCTCGCTTGCCCAGCTGCAAGTGTGCTATCGGAAAGAGTCTTCAGTGCAGCTGGATCAATCCTGACAGAAAAAAGGACCCATCTGTCAACCCAAAATGTGGATGATCTAACCTTCATTAAAATGAACCATGCATGGGTTTCCAAGGATTTTGTCCCACCTTCCCCTGATGACACAGGGTGACAGAAAAATGGCTTGCTTTGGTCCACCTCTTCCTGGGACTTGACCTATTTCGCCTTTGCATCAGCTGAATGTCCAACATCAACATATGCCACTTTCTAAAACTCCCTAACTGTGCTGCCTCCCCCCCCATGGCCGGGGTCACCACCTAGCGCACGACACCGTGCGAGTGCCGTTGCCCTGGACAGGTGGGTAGGCCGACTCTTGGGCGCGGGCACTGGCACAGGGTCCCTCATAGTGCAATCAAGTGTCTCTGACGGTGGTGGTGCACACCCGCCGTCAGACACACCGCTGTACTATGAGGGGCCCAGTGCCAGTACCGACGCCCACGAGTGGGCCCCCCTTGGTTGGGCAGGGCCCCAGCATTTGCAATCTTTACCTCTCCCTGCTCCTCAGCTGTGTAATCTGGGCCGTCAAATCCATACTGTGCCTACACCGTCTGAGCCTGCCTCCTGAGACATATATTTTGAATGTGTACGCTATCCATACATGTTATCCGGGGATACGGTACCCTTTCTAACCTTTGTGCAATCACGTGCAATACATACTGGGCCTAACACCGTCTGAGCCTGCCTCCTGAGACATATATTTTGAATGTGTACGCTATCCATACATGTTATCCGGGGATACGGTACCCTTTCTAACCTTTGTGCAATCACGTGCAATCCATACTGGGCCTAACACCGTCTGAGCCTGCCTCCTGAGACATATATTTTGAATGTGTACGCTATCCATACATGTTATCTGGGGATACGGTACCCTTTCTAACCTTTGTGCAATCACGTGCAATCCATACTGGGCCTAACACCGTCTGAGCCTGCCTCCTGAGACATATATTTTGAATGTGTACGCTATCCATACATGTTATCCGGGGATACGGTACCCTTTCTAACCTTTGTGCAATCACGTGCAATCCATACTGGGCCTAACACCGTCTGAGCCTGCCTCCTGAGACATATATTTTGAATGTGTACGCTATCCATACATGTTATCCGGGGATACGGTACCCTTTCTAACCTTTGTGCAATCACGTGCAATCCATACTGGGCCTAACACCGTCTGAGCCTGCCTCCTGAGACATATATTTTGAATGTGTACGCTATCCATACATGTTATCTGGGGATACGGTACCCTTTCTAACCTTTGTGCAATCACGTGTAATCCATACTGGGCGTGAGAACGGCTGGCGAGCTGTTAAGCAAGCTACAGCACCTGTGGTTTGCACACGTAAGTTTTTCATTTTTTCAGGAATGACGGTTAGGCCTAATTCCGGAACTGCAGTTGACCTGCACTTACTGGGAAATCATTGTTCGCGGGTAATAATTGTAATCAGTGATCCCCATCACTAACGTTGTTCAGCGGGTTATCTGCACCTGTAAGCGACAAACGCTGGCCTTTTCAGTGTAGCGCACATGCAGCCACGGACATGTAAGGGCATGACACACCAGTTATTGGCCAATCTCATGTTCCAGAGCCTCACGTGTCCCTCTAGTAAGCCGGACTCGGACCGCGGGGCATGACGGAGTCTCGTTCGTTAACGGAATTAAGCTTGCAATGTGTGCATCTGTTCTGTAGCTGGCATGGTTGAGGTTTCCCAGGTGGAGTCGAATTTAACCGTAGGCTCCACTCCTGGTGGTGCCCTTCTGGACATTCCTTTAAGGTTCAGCTTTGCAACCATACTGCCCACGTAAAACAAACAATTTGCCTTCATGAACGCTGTTTGGAGGGTCATGACTCGTGGGAATAATGCCGCCCAATCAGTTAACCTGCTAGAGAGATCCTTCGTTGCTCCCAAGCATGACATCACACTCCCTAGGAGGAAGGTAATGCCACTGTGGCGACCGTACTCCTGGGGGCGACACAAGTGCACTGATGCCCAGCCACTGCTCGATGAATCTGCTGGTACATTGACCCAGACCACTACATTCCCCTCGCACGCTACACGGCCTGAATCTGACCCTGATGAAACTCAGGTTACCCTTCCCATATACAGTTCCATCTTACACGGTGACAAAGAGGAAGCTGCAGATGAAAGTGCAGGTTCAGCCCACCCGCCATCAGACACACCACCGTACTATCAGGGGCCCTGTGCCAGTGCCGTCGCCAACGAGTGGACCCCCCCTGCTTGCTCAGGATCACAGCACTTGCAAGGTTGAAATACTGTGCAGTGAGATGGAAGATGGGGACGACGAGGAGTCCAGACTAGTACAGGGATTCCCTAGCGAGGAGACTTATTTGATTGTTTTCAATGTTGGGACGGCAATTTTTGGGGAGCACGTTACTCTGGAGAATGATAGATGGGGCCCACCATACACTGGAACATTCCAAAGGTGGACATCAGACACTGGAGCAGCATTTACAGGGCCCATTATACATTAGAGCATTAGAAATGGGGCCCATTATGTTTGGAGCATTATTTGGGCCCATAAGACAGTGGAGCTTCATCCATGGGGACCAACATATACTGTAGCATTATGTGGAGCTCATCATATACTGTTTCAAACATTATATGGGACCAATGATTCTGTATGGAGAAATAGATGGGCCTCGTCATGAGATGTAAAAAGTGAAGTATTTTTCATTGTACTATACCGCTATTTCTCTGCTGTATCGGAGCATGATGAGTTTTGGTATGTGTTAAAGGGGCGCTCTTTCGCCCAGGGCACATGAAAACCTGGAGCCAGCCCCCCCCCACAACTTTAGCCAAATAACCCCCATTTTTCAGTGCGTAACTTGTATTATGAAGTTAATTAAGGTTGACAAGCTTAAGTAAGAAGAATTGATGCTTTTGGCATTCAAATGGGCACTGTAGGTGTGTTTCCTGTCCTCCTCTCACTGCCGACTTTTATTCCCCATTGACTTACATTGGGTTTCGTGTTTCGGGACGACCCCGACTTTTCCCTATAATCGGACGATCTTGCTCGACCCGACTTTTGGAAAAGTCGGGTTTCACGAAACGAAACGCGACCCTAAAAAACCAAAAGTCGCTCAACTCTACTCTTAACTATTAAAGCCAGTTCCTTCTTTTTCTTCCCTCTGTTCTTTTTTCTACTATATTTCACTTCAAAGCTGTCAACATTCTTAGGAAATGATTAAAATTTATAGAGTTTCATCATAGCTTATTGATGCTGTTGGTAAAGAAAAGCAAGGAAAAGAAACTCAGGACACATACAGTACAGTTGATAGGGTGATAGAAGGCAATTACACACCACTAATCTGATACAGTGCTATGGAATTAGATCAAACTCAGAAAAAAGCTTCTTGTCTTATAGCAATCCAACATCTCAAGCCAGTTGGAAGAAGAAATGTGACTTTTCATTTGACTCCACAGATGCTGATCAATTGCTAATTATCCTTTAACCACATCGACCTGCTCCAACTGTTAGTGCCGTATAGATTAATGAATAGCATTATAAGCAACACAATATTGCTCACATTGTGGAATTTCTTCATGTATTATTCACTTCCCATAAATATATAAAATAAAAAAAGAACATTTAATAAAGAACTTGAGGAAAATGTAAAAAGCAGACCTGACAGAAGTATCTGAAGGTTTTGCTGCAGTGACAAGTTTTCAGCTATATCATTCTTGAACTGAGCTCTGGTAAATATAGGTGTAGCTTGTTATCACTTGCAAAGGTTAGGTTTATGGTTTAGCTGTCACAACATACATTTCTCATTACACTCTAGCATCAATGCCTTTCATGTTTACAGTTTAAGGTCGGGGTCACACTTGCGAGTGTGATGTGAGAAACTTGCGCGAGTCTCTCGCATCAATAGCCGGCTCTGCCACCAGCACTCAGGATCGGAGTGTGTGGCTTCGTAGAAATACATGCAGCGGCACACTCCGGTCCCGAGTACTGGCAGCAGCGCTGGGTATTGATGTGAGAGACTCACGCAAGATTCTTGCAACACACTCGCAAGTGTGACCCTGGCCTAAGAGAGAGAGTTTGTAGAACAAAAAGAAAGTTAAAAAGAAGAAACATGACAAAAATATACTGCACAAGTGCGCAAGAGGTCAGTGGTCTCATGATGTCACAACATGGGCCGTGACATTCCACGCGCATGCACAGAAGCTTCCTGGGTGCCATAACACTGAGATCGTCGGTACATCGCAAGACTATAAGATGCAACAGACCATAAGACGCACCTTCGGCGGCCATTTTCCCGAAGGCCACAGCATTGAGGCAATGGAAGTGCGGGGAGCCCCGAGCTTTCATAAAATGTTACCAAAGCCCCCGCACCACCGAGCACCACCAAACCTTCCGCACCAGGCTGGGATGGGAGTGAGATCATCGTCCTGCAGCATCAGTCCACCGGAAGAATTACAAGTACATTCCAACTATAAGACGCACCCCCGTTTTCCCCAAAAAATTTTTTGGGAAAAAGAAGATCTTATAGTCCGAAAAATACAGTAATAATCTTGTCTCTACAGTTTGCATATTGCTTGTAACATCAGGCACAGTCTACAACTTACCTCTGTAACCCGCTTACAATATATTAAATAATCTATATAATTATAGCTTTTAACCCCTTCCGAAAATATGACATACAGTTACATTATATGTCAGGTCGCTGACTGATTTGGGCCCGCAAGCCAAGCTCACATCTTTCCCAGCAGATGATGGCAGTGTTAGGTAGCCATTAGTTGCCTCCAACAGTCTGAAGTAGTTAACCTGTTAAATGCCACTGTTAATCTCCAACAGCCGCATTTAATGCGTGCTAGCATAATGGTGTTATTCTATGCACTCACTGGTGCGTCCAGGATGCAATCGAGAGGCGCTGGTGGGTTGCCATGATGGCCAGGGGTCTGTCAGTGAGTTTCTCCTGTGAAAGCTAGCTTGTAGCTGTCCTTTATAGGAAATGTGATTTTTAATATACACAACAGCAGTTAAAAAAAATCATGTTTGGTATCTTTACATCCCCTAAAAAATGCTTTATTGATTAAAAGACCATAAATGGTTAAACACCAAAACTAACGTGACAGGAGAAGGAGAGGAAAAAAGTAAAACTAAAAAAAGTGGAAATTGCAGGAAGGGGTTAATAGATGTGATTTGAGAGCTTAGTTTTTGTGAAATGAGCTGTAACTTTTATTGGTACCACTTTGAGATACATATGACTTTTCAATCCCTTTTCACTTATTTTTTTGTGAGGTAGGAGGAATGGAAACATCAGTTCTGGCTGCCTTTCATAGTATTTTTTATGACTTTCACTGAGCACAATAAATAATAAAATAGTTGTATAATATGTCACATTGAATGCGGAAATACTAAATATGTGTTCTTTTTTGAGGATTTTTTTACATTAAAGCATTTATTTAATTAAACTGCAATTTTTTAAATTTCTTTTCTATATCCTTTTTTTACACTTAAATTTATTCATTTTTTAAATACTTACTGGTCCTACAAGTGGATTTGGATATACAGCCCTTTGATAGCATTGATAATGCACTATAATACTTATCTACTACAGTACAGCAGCACTACTGTCAGTCTTTAACTGACAGCTAGCCAATCTGGCCCCGCCACCAACGGAATCTGATTGGCTGGGGAATATGGCAGAAAGAGGATTTTACCAGCACAGTAGGAGCTGTATCTTTCTTTCCAGCACTTCCCAACAGGACTGCCGGTAGCAGGCACACTGTCGGACGCTAGTACCGTGGATGATATGCACTGTGCCCTGTAGCTTGCCACTAACTGGCGCTGACTCTATCACTAGTTCCATATCCACACACATAACATAAGAGGGAGGGGAATCTTAATGAGTCATTTGCAAGTCCATGCATCCGTCATCATTCACACAGGTATCAACTAGAGTCTATACTAGCACATGGCCGAGCAGCCATGCGAACCTTTTACAGCCGGGACCTTCCGGAAGCGTCTCTGACGATTTTTTAGAAAAGATGTCCGCGTACTGCTGGTAGTGTCTGGGAAGCGCAGAGTGTTAAATATTAATAATCCGTTAATTTCTTATTACACCCAGTTCTGTACATTGCTTTAGCTTACACGACATAGGCTATTTTTAAGCTTGGCTCATGGTAGAAAGACAGCTCCATATATGTAGAGACCATGTGCTTTAGGAGACGTATATAATTCATGGCTAACTGTAGAGGGCGTTTCTTCTTCCCTCACCATCATGAGAGACAGACGCAAGATGACATAACTCAACAGCTGGTATGTTACTTTAGTACGAAGAAGTCGAACAGAGAGACAGACGCCATTTGCCATGTGGGTTCCCGGAGAGTAAGAAGAATACATGCTGCTTTGCTATGAACAATGGACATTATCTCACCTCTTTTTATTCACCTGTTTTTCTGTAATAACCTTTCTTTGATGGAAGAAACCAAATAAACCACTATATTTTTATCTGGTAACTAGTCCTGAGTATTTTACAGGATATGCATTATTTTACATTGGAGAGCCAGCCAGATCTGAATTTTTGTACTTTTTTGCGGATTTCCCTCAACTTGCACACACGGGGGATTGGACTTTGCTAACGTCAAATCATATGTGCAAGTTATCGCGAATTCCACTACTTACAAGAATCACATAGAACCTAGAAGTAAGAAGTACCAGATAGATTGAGAAGTACTACAAGTGCCAAAAGTACCAGACGTAAGCCAGACGTGTGAAGACAGGAACCCAGCGTTGTCCATCAAAGGAGCTGAGACATTTCAAGGTAAGATAAAATGGATGTCATTAATTGTCTTGCTAAGCAGAGTAAATTGAAATTTAAGTCTGTAGACAATTCTAATTCAGAAGTTTTATGGTTAAGTTTATATGCCGAGTGTGAACTCGAGAATCAGAGGTTAGATTCTAAGTTTTTCAATAGAGAAAGAGAGAGATTAAAAAATATTCTACAGATGGTAGATATATTTCATAGATCTGTGTCAGAGAAATCTAAAAATGATTGTGTAGAGGATAGTGATATTCCCGAGATTCACTGTAATGTGGAGAAACAGTTACAAGTAGCAGTCATTGAAGGTGACCTTGCAGACGTGGAACAAGATGGAGACGTAGGAGGAGACTTCAGAACTGACGTAGAGGACGTACAAGGGAAAGACGTACCACTAAAAATAGAAGACTCACAGGCCCAAATCCGAAATAGCGTGAGGAAGAATTTGATAAAAATATGCCAAATAATTCCTGCTTATGACAACAAAATAGATGTTTATAGAAACTCTGAGATCTTTGAAAGTTGTACTGATAACTTTGATTTATCTAACGAGGAGAAGAATCAGTTGTTCAAAATGTGGATCCCTGTAAATTTTGCAAGGAGATTGTCTTTAAAGTTATCTGGTGAAACACATGAGAATTTAACTGATAAGGACAGATTAAAAATTCTCATTTTTTGTTCATCAAATGAAAATCATCCAGATATTGATATTCTTCAAAAATTAAGGATTGGTCGGAAGGAATGTATTTTTACGTTCATGTCCATATATGAACGTTTGTATAGAATGCTGAGTGAGAATGTCAAAACACCGTCCCTCATAAGGAGTTTTGTAAGCAAATTTTGGTTTCTAAATCCTGCATCTCGTGTTATTGCGTCACAAAAAGATTCTTTGTTTGAATGTGCGCAATCCCTCGATTTTGCCAGAAAACACGAGAATCGTGAAAGGAAAGTAAATTGTGCTAATTTTGGAAAGACAGGCAGAGTAAAATCTTATCAGAAGCCTGTATTAGCAAAACCTTCTAAAATGAGTTTTCCCCAAAATCAAATCTACGAAGAAAGAAAAAGAAAATCACATGTTTGTTATAAACCATATGGAATGATGCAAAAGAACACCGAAAAGACACAAATTGAATTAAGAAAAATGATGAGTTCTGATTTTCTTTCTGTAACAAAGATGGCCGAATTTAACAGACAGAAACAGGTGGTGAGTGACATCATGGCCTGTAAACTGAATACTCTGCTCCAAGAATCTATTAGCTTTAAAATGGCAAGAACCTTTCAGGATATTTTTTGCAGAGAAATAAGTATGGGTGTAGGAATTGGCTAGAAAAAGTAATTATATATATATATTGTGTAACAGTGTTATACAATTAGTGAGTTATATGTAATTATTTTATAGAGTATAATCCTGTAGTTTTATGGTTTGTGGATATATACATAGTCATACAGTATATATATAGAGTGTTTGTAGAAGTAGAAATAGTAGAACTGTATTTTTTAATGAAAATTAAAATCTACATCAGTAATAATATTTAGAATATGAATATGATATTAACCTTATTTTTTATGTTTCCTTAGAATTTTCATTTCAAAGCAGGACTTAATCGAGAAAAATTCTCTTCCAAGGATTTATGTCTTTATTTACACAGGAAGTTGCAATAATTGCATGATTTTATATATATCTAACCCTTAAAAGGAAATAACCAATTGCTTTTTAAAATGTTCTGGGTGTGTGTTTTTTTTTACTGCATGGTTTGAATGACAACCACAGCAGGGGAATTAGAACCTTGTTCTAATAATACAAGTATACCAGTATACTATGTCCCTGTTCCTTAGGAAAAGAATTTTAAAGGGGGAATATTCAAAGAAATATTAAGAGACTAAATTGAAATAGTTTACAATGCATTGATAATTAGGATAATTTGGGTTAAAATACGTGTATTAAAGTTAATATGTGACACAGTCTGAGTGACAGTGACTGAGTGTATGAGCAGCTGCTGAGCGAGTAATGTGATACGTTTGTGAGACCTCAGGATCCTGAATGCATGAGAGAAAGAAAAAAAAAAAAACCCCAAAAGCTTTTATCTTTAGGAGGAAATATGCAGATCAGATAAATTATTAGAATATTAAGATACATAATGAAATATTATCTACACAACATATATTTCTGTATTTCTATAGTAATTATTTCTTGATTTAGTTAATTGTGGATAAGTGCAATCGCACAACAAAATAGAAAATAGTTTAGGAAGAAAATCTATTCTTTCCTTAACAGCTTTAGCTCTTTTAAACAGGCACCAGCACAGAGCCTGGTATTCACCAGCTGCATCTGGGAATAGTGGACCTTCCTTCTCTGTCCAAGTGTGTTACATTTAAATTAATTTTTCCAAAGGATAATTTTATGATATGGTTTAATTTTGATGGTTACACATCTTCAGACAAATAATGGTATAAGCAGGTATAAATTCACATAATTTATACATTAATTATTTTTAATTTTGGTTTTGATAAATGAATTATTTCATGAAACAATATTTTTTGGTATTAAGGGGGAAATATGTTTTTTATCTTGACTACATAATCACATTTGATTAATACTTCTTCTTCACACATTTTAATAGGAAAAAATATTAATAAGGTACAATGGCATAAGTATTGGGTATAATAACAAGTATTATAAAGAGTCATTTCTTTACACTAAGAGGAATTATATGCAAAGTTGCATGATTTCAATATTTTGGTAACACAAGTTTATGACAATTATGAAATAATCCAGATCATGGAAATATTAAGGGTATATGTTACTGAAGACATAACTACTCTGCATCAACATAAAGGCCTTATTCTTATTTTTATTTTTATTCTTATTTTTCATTATTTTTAATTCTTTCACCAATATTTAGTAAAGTAATATCTACTGAGAATATTGCTTCATTAAATATAGCAATTATATGGTTCTATTACTAAGGAAAATGTTTCACTTCTGAGTTATATGCAACAATTCTTTTATTCATTCATTCGCTCACTCATATATTCTTATTTTGGTTCATGGCTATACATTCCTACATATTATTAGTATAATAAATATATTCCTTATTAATAAAGATGAAAACACTGGTTACATAAAACACAGTGACACCTATGGGTTGAAAAAGGTAATTACACCTATGACATAAAAATGTTCTATCACATGAAAAAAATGGATAATAATGTATTATCACTTATTATTGGTTTATTATTTCAAATATTGAAATCCATATACAGTACAAATTCTGATAATAATTATATGGATATTACTGATTGCTATGGTACGCTGTGATATTATGGGATAGGGAAATTACCAGATTTGGTATAGAATAGGGAATGAAGACTTCAAGCAAGATACTGAAATTATGTTAATAAAGACTTTTCACATTTCTAAACTTCATTGATTTTTATCAGTTGCAAGAAGAAGAATGCCGCGATCCAGAAGTCCCAGAAGGTAACAAAGCTATGATTACTGAGTAATAGACTGTGTTAATTACAAATGCAGTATCCACCACTGACAGTCACAAGTGCAGTATCCACCACCGACAGTCACAATTAAAGTGTCTAACCTGACAACCAGAGGACGATGATCCTATGATGCTGAGATGAACGGTGTTATCACGTTCTTATCAAGTTCCAGAGGTTTTCAATCACCTGAAAAGCTTCGATGAAAGCTGGTGAACAATGAAGGTAATTATCAGGAAGCTACAACCCTGACATATGTCCTGTGCATTAGGACAAGGACTGGTTATGGTGCTATGTTTAGCAAGGAAGAGTCATTTTAACCCTTGCTTTGTTGACCAAAGACGTCACACCTGTTCAAAGACCAGTACCGATGGAGGATTCCAGAATATCCAAGGCGAGCCAATGTAAGCCCAGGTTTTTAAAGATAACACTGCACAGATATTAAAGCTGCATAGACTTTGTTTTCGTATTAACATTTGAAATTATGGACTTTGATTTGATACACAACACATCTATATGCTATAAGAAAACTGTATTTTTAAAAGAACCAAGAAGAAGACAGAAGACATCAAAATGAAGACCAGATGACATCAGATGATGATGACTGGACCTGAGATGCTTCAATTTAGACTTAGGGAAGTATAATTATACATATTTTATATGAATATTGTTCACGGCTTACCATAACATGAATTCACATCAATTATGTCATTGAGTACTTATAACGGTAATCTAATATTATTATTATTATTATTATTATTATTATTATTATTATTAATATTAAATTATTTTGTCAAAGAAGAAGAAAAGAAGAAAAAAGATCGTTATATTTGAGGGTTCCAATTAATGTCTGTCTCCCTCAAAAGGGGGAATTGTTAAATATTAATAATCCGTTAATTTCTTATTACACCCAGTTCTGTACATTGCTTTAGCTTACACGACATAGGCTATTTTTAAGCTTGGCTCATGGTAGAAAGACAGCTCCATATATGTAGAGACCATGTGCTTTAGGAGACGTATATAATTCATGGCTAACTGTAGAGGGCGTTTCTTCTTCCCTCACCATCATGAGAGACAGACGCAAGATGACATAACTCAACAGCTGGTATGTTACTTTAGTACGAAGAAGTCGAACAGAGAGACAGACGCCATTTGCCATGTGGGTTCCCGGAGAGTAAGAAGAATACATGCTGCTTTGCTATGAA
Source organism: Dendrobates tinctorius (assembly GCF_039654945.1). Lineage (NCBI taxonomy): Eukaryota > Metazoa > Chordata > Amphibia > Anura > Dendrobatidae > Dendrobates > Dendrobates tinctorius. The sequence goes on along the minus strand of NW_027361775.1, from coordinate 10,289,372 downwards.
CAATGGACATTATCTCACCTCTTTTTATTCACCTGTTTTTCTGTAATAACCTTTCTTTGATGGAAGAAACCAAATAAACCACTATATTTTTATCTGGTAACTAGTCCTGAGTATTTTACAGGATATGCATTATTTTACACAGAGAGATCCGTGGGCACTTCCGTGGAGGCTACTTGAACACTGCCCCTCATGCACCTTCCCTCACAGTCCTTGCTCCAACCCAGAATATTCCCTGAGGACCAATCTATATGAGGGGAATGGCAACAGAGCCAGGGGACTCCAAGAAGCACCTGGTCGATGCCCTCTGGCATAATGAACAGGGACGTCTCGTGGTGAGATGGTGGGATTGAGAGCCCAAGAGGTGCTGTCTGGTGGGTAATCTGGGATGATAAGGCTGAACCTTTGACCACACTGACGGTCACGGGGTGAGGAAGTAGCACCAATGGAATTGTGTGCTTTTGGACGAAGGCCAAGGACATAAAGTTTCCTTCTGTCCCGGAGTCCACTGTGACCTCTACCTCCCAGGTGGAAGCACCGCTATCTAACATCCCTCGGAATACCGGTTTGGGGGAGAAAGTCTCCATATCAGATAGACCCCCACCAACCACCACTGGGCGTGATCGTTTTTTCGACCACTGCGGACACCTGTTAGCCGGGTGACCAGACTCTCGACACTGTTAACAGTGTGCGGAGCTTTGTACCGGGCACGGCTTGGGACCGGTGAGAGACACCTCCATGGGTTCTGGAGGTATCATTCCCAGATCGGGGGGTACAAGAGGTTTAGCGAAGGTGGGAGCCAACCTGATCTTCTGTCTGGATTGAGCACGTTCCAGCCCGCGCTCTGTGAAACGAAGATCAATGCGGGTGGAAATAGCAATCAGCTCCTCCAGTCTTACGGGGACCTCCCTGGTAGCTAAAGCATCTTTGACATGCTCCACCAAACCTCTCCAGAACACAGGAATGAGTGTCTTATCAGGCCACTGAAGCTCGGAAGCCAGTGTCCGGAAAAGGACTGCATAGTGGCTGACCGAGCGCGACCCCTGTGGTAATGGTAGTAACTGGAGAGAGGTGCCGTGAGTGACCCGTGGCCCCAAAAAGACCTGCTTTAGGGACTTTAGAAACTGAGCAGCGCTCAGAACCATGGGGTCACCATGCTCCCACAGTGGCGTGACCCATTCCAACGCCCTGCCCAACAGGAAGGAAACGATAAACCCCACCTTAGCCCGCTCTGTAGGGAATCGTGCGGCCAGTAACTCAAGCTGGATAGAGCACTGGCTCACGAAACCCTTACAGGTGACGCATTCACCCGAAAACTTGTCGGGCAACGGGAGACGGGATAATGTCGGCGCAGGCGTGGATGTGGGCATACGAGAGACAGCCTCTGTGACTGCCTGGGCAGTGGCCGCAGTAACCTTCGCAGCTGAGGTGGGACTCTCGAGAGCCGCCAACCTGCCCTCCAGCTGCCGAATATACTGCAGTAGCTGCTGCTGGTCCGCCATTACTAGCCAAACCCTGACGCTAGTATAATGTTAGGGACGGCTGAACGCACTAAATAATAAATAATAGTAAGTGCGTTTGCCGCTCAGGGTCCACCGTGCAGAGGTGTTACACTGCTGCTACGTAATGGCAGACGCACAATATGGCGGTATAACGCACGCGGGTTGATCGTCACCCGGTGTGCGCTGGGTGGTCTTAATCGCAGACGCAAATAAATACTGCTGACTGCAGCGCGGTGACAGACCCTGCCGCTGTACGACAATGCCCGGTAGCAGGCACACTGTCGGACACTAGTACCGTGGATGATATGCACTGTGGCCCGTAGCCTGCCACTAACTGGCGCTGACTCTATCACTAGTTCCCTATCCACACACATAATATCAGAGGGAGGGGAATCTTAATTTGCAAGTCCATGCATCCGTCATCATTCACACAGGTAGTAACTAGAGTCTATACTAGCACATGGCCGGGCAGCCATGCAAACCTTTTATAGCCGGGACCTTCCGGAAGCTTCCAGATCCCTGAGATAGACCAATCAGGTCTGGAGAAGGACCTGTGCATGTGACTCCCGATCTCCAATGGGAGATCGTCCCGTGAGCATTCTCAGTGGAGCAACGGAAGGACTTAGCCTCTGGAGTGGCTTGCTGCTGAGCAGCCTGCGTTGCTATTCCTGGCCCAGAGGTGACAGCAACAGCCAGACCCACAGAGCTGGTCTGAGCAGGGCATCGGGAACAACGGGGCTGCTGAGCATGCTCCTCTGCGGTCGATGGAAAATGGGAGACCGCTGAATGCAAGGCTCTGGATTCCTGCTGTGCAGCTGCAGGAACCCTACGCCTAACACACTGATGTGCCTAAACAGTGGAAAAGCCCCACAAGTGATACCATTTTGGAAACTAGACCCCTTAAGGAACTTATCTAGATGTGTGGTGAGCACTTTGAACCCCCAAGTGCTTCACAGAAGTTTATAACGTAGAGTCGTAAAAATAAAAAATCATATTTTTTCAACAAAAATGATTTTTTCGCCCTCAAATTTTTATTTTCCCAAGGGTAACAGAAGAAATTGAATCCCAAGAGTTATTGTCCAATTTGTCTTGAGTGCGCCGATACCCCATATGTGGGGGTAAACCACTGTTTGGGCACATGGCAGAGCTCAGAAGGGAAGGAGAGCCAGATTTTACTGTTATGGTTTGCAGGTGCCATGACCCACTGGGAGAGCCCATGAAATGCCAAAACAGCAGAACCCCTCATAAGTGACCCCAATTTATGAATTACACCTCACCTCACAATTAATTCATCTAGGGGTGCAGTGATCATGTTGACTCCATGAGTGTGTCACAGAATTTTATACCATTGGGCAGCCATGTGGACAGACTCGGGGTGGAGCGCTCTTTGCCTGTTCAAGTGAATAGGTCTGTGTACATGTCAGTGTGTTTCCACAAACCATGTGTCCGTGGGCAAAACACTCTGACATGTCCGTTTTTTATGTCAGCACGGGCCATAAAACATCCAGCACACATGCATACACATAACACACATGGATGTCATCCATGTGACATGCATTGGTGCCAGGGAAGAAGCGTTACAGTAAGAGCTGTTCCCAGGCACCAGGTGCTGAACACGTCTCTCATCATTCTCCCCTGTTTGTGCCAATCGCCGCCATAGCAGGGGAGAATGATGAGAGCAGTGTTCAGCACCCGGCACCAGGAAACCGCTTACTGTAATGCTTCTTCCCTGGCACCAGTCCTTGTGGGACTGATGCGGCACACGCATGCCACATGTATGCCACAAGTATTACACACACGAAGACTGACATCTCCGGTACCGGAAATATCAGGATTAGAGTTGAGCGACTTTGGTCAGATCGGGTTTCATGAAACAAAATTTGTTTCGGATGAATGTCATCCGCTCAATGCCGACTTTTATTCCCCATTGACTTGCATTGGGGTCGGGTTTCGGACGAAACTCCGACTTTTTTTCGCCCTAGTCGGACCAGTTTCATCCGACTCAAATTTTGTTTCATGAAACCCGATCATACCAAAGTCGCTCAACTCTAATCAGGACGTGTGAAAGAGACGTTATTGCGGGTTTTTCTGTTTGGCGGCTGTCACACACTAAAAGACGCTTTTTTTTGTAAAACATAGTTTTTGCATCACCACATTTTGAAAGCTATAACTTTTCTATATTTTGGCCCACAGAGTCATGTGAGCTTTTGCTTTTTGCAGGACGATTTGACATTTTTATTGGTACCATTTTCAGGCACATGACATTTTTTGATCACTTTTTATTCTGATTTTTGGGAGACAGGATGAGCAAAAACGAGAAATTCATGAATTATTGGAGGGACGTTTATACCGTTCCGCGTGTGGTAAAATTGAAAAGGCAGTTTTATTCTTCGGGTTAGTATGATTACAGCGATTCCTCATTTTTTTATGTTTTGGCGCTTTTATACAATAAAAGCTATTTTATATAAAAAAAGAATTATTTTTGCATCACTATTCTGAGAGCTATAACTTTTTTATTTTTCTGGTTAAGAAGCTCTATGAGGGCTTATTTTTGGTGGGACAAGATGACGTTTTCAGTGGTACCAAGATTATTTATATCCATGTTTTTGATCGCATGTTATTCAACTTTTTGTTCGGCGGTATGATGATAAAGCATTGTTTTGTGCCTCGTTTTTTATTTATTTTTTATGGGGTTAACTAAAGGGGTTAACTAGAGAGACAGTTTTATAGGTCGGGTCATTACGGATGTGGGGATACCAAATATGTGTACTTTTATTAGACCTTTTAATTCAAATATTTATTTAATGCTAGAATATATATTGATCTTTGGTTATTATTTTTTTTTATATTTTTACAATTATTTTAAAAAAAATTTATTTCATTCTTAGTTTTACACATTTCCCCACTATGGGATAATTAATCTTTGCAGGCTGACCGCTTCTAGAGCATGCAGATGAAGCAGCATCTGCATGCTATAGAAGCTGTCAGCGTTGGAATCCCTGCACACTGACCAAAGAGACTTCCTGACATGCTCTGCGCATGACAGGATGTTTCTCAGCACTGGTAACCCAGATGTTGTCATGATGACATGGGGTTACCACAGCAAGGTCTTCGATCCAAAGCTAGAGGAGCTGTCAGCCCTCTGCTTGCTGCCGGAATGCTGCAATCATGTTTGAGTCTGGAGGAAGAGTGGGGAGACGGACAATCCAAGCTGCTTGAGGTCTAGTGTGAAGTTTCCACAGTGATGGTTTGGGGAGCCATGTCATCTGCTGGTGTAGGTCCACTGTGTTTTATCAAGACCAATGTCAGTGCAAGCCGTCTACCAGGAAATTTTCGAGCACTTCATGTTTCCCTCTGCCGACAAGCTTTTTGGAGATGGAAATTTCATTCTCCAGCAGGATTTGACACCTGTCCACACTGCCAAAAGTACCAATACCTGGTTTAAAAGCAACAGTATCACTGTGCTTGATTGGCCAGCAAACTCACCTGACCTTAATCCCATAGAGAATCTCTTGGTTATTGTCAAGAGGAAGATGAGAAACACAAGACCCCAAAAAGCAGACAAGCTGAAGGCTGCTATCAAAGCAACCTGGGCTTCCATAACACCTCAGCCAGTGCCACAGGCTGATCACCTCCATGCCATGTCACATTGATGCAGTAATTGATGCAAAAGGAGCCCCGACTAAGTATTGAGTGCATTTACTGAACACACATTTCAGTAGGCCAACATTTCGGATTTTCAAGCTGGTGTTATAAAGTATTCTAATTTACTGAGATAATGACTTTTGGGTTTTCATTGGCTGTAAGCCATAATCATCAACATTAACAGAAATAAACACATGAAATAGATCACTCTGTTTGTAATGACGCTATATAATATAGGAGTTTCACTTTTTGTCTCGAAGAACTGAAATAAATTAACTTTTTGATGATATTCTAATTTTGTGAGATGCACCTGTATGTCATCTTATAGGGGTTAAACAATCAAATTAGTGTCTAGAAATTAGATTATATGAATAGCTTGAAATGCAAGATAGAAGTTGTATTTGGGAATATAGAAGAAAATTGTATAACGGGCCGGTTAGAGAGCGGTTACAATGATTTAAAAGAAACATGTGAACATCATATGTAATCAGCAGACAGCAAACTATAAAGAAATACAAGTTGTGTAGAGTGATATATAGTTTGGTAGAAAAAGATTCAGTATGACTAGTTTCTTATTAATATTAAACCATTGCTCTTTCCATGCTTAGCAGTCCAGTGGGTGGTCCCAGTTAGTGACATAATTAACTGTATGAGTGTACATACAATGATATCTTTCACTTACTGAGTAAGTGACTCCTAAACCCAGAAAGAGCAAATATTTTAATAAATGAAAATCGTATTAGGTCACGTTCACACGGTCAGTATTTACCTCAGTGTTTGTAAGCCAAAACCATGAATGGAATAATCATAGTAAAAGTATAAACACGTCACCACCTCTGTATTTATCACCCACTCCTGGTTTCGGCTTACAGATACTGAGGTAAAATACTGACCGAATTCTGGATGTGTTAATGTGGTTTTATAATGAATCTTTCCCCACAAACCTATAGAGTATATCCATCTGCAGAACTTCTTTTCCACTTTAGAAGACTTCCCACAGATACGACTGCACATAAAACATGACAGTTTCCTTTTATTGTCTCTGGTTGAGATTCTAATAATAAAAAAAAGAAATGAAGTTGCCTCAAGCCAAACATCTATACAGTGTGTAATCATGCAACGCTTGCTAAAAACAATGTTGCACTAAAATATTAGCGCACAGAGTAATGGTCCCTATAATTGGAGGAATTTGCATGGGGGTGAGCTAAAAGGTTAATGTAGCACAAATTATAACCTGGAACAAGCCTCATTCACAATGATTCTCCATCCAATTGCTCAGGCTACCAGGAACAATGCACAAGGACATTAGGACCATCCGGTGCCTTGCGAGAAGACAGAATTCAGCTGGTATGATCGTAGTGTCAGGGTTGCTGCTCAAATGTTTGAGGTAGGTGTGTGATTGCAAGAGACGAAAGCGTTCCCGGCTTACATTGTCTGCTGAATACCAGAATCACGACAAATGCTTTTTAATTCTGTTTGTATAGAGCTGACGTGTGAGTCCTTTTGTAGTTCACAGTCAAGCCATCAGTCAGCGCTCCTGCCACACACACATCTGGACTATAATAATCCATTTTGTTCATGGCTTAAGGATATTATTGAGAAATAGAATTGAAATCAAAGACATCCCAGTTCTGAAGTCCATGCTAACCACATATTACCTAAATGCGATTACATGTCAAAAATAGCTTTACAATCGGCCTCTCAGTCGCCAGCCCTTCCTAGTAACACGAGGTGTTTTACCGCACCAGCCTTTTCGGTTCTAGCTCACTCTGCAAATTGGAGAAAAGGTAAGCAGCTGCTACATTGCTTGTGTATAAGAGCATAAATATACTGCAATGAGCAGCAGTTGTAGATAGTAGTGTACTTTTTCTCATTTTTGCTGAAGCACTGTTGAGAGAATAATATACAGTGTACATACGGTAAATGATTTTTTTTAACTTTTTTTTTAGTATTGTGCAAGATGATCTTGATCTTTCTATATTTTTTTCACATAATTTCCAAATTGTATCATTGATTACAAAATTCACAGGATCAAACTGCAATAACATACCATCATTACTGATTGATCAGGGTAAACAATAGATAAAGGCAACAAATTGACCTTGTAAGATCTTTTATAAGCCTAAATAAAACTATTCACACCAAGTTTATGTCCGAAGAATACATTTGATTAGCAAAAAAAACCATATACTATGATGTACAGTACCTATATGAGTCTATAAAGCCAATCTTAGTAGTTCATGAAATCACTGCACAAGTACAAGTTGAAAATATGCTTCAAGTGAGGGTTTATTTATAGTGGTTGGTGAAGCAACAGGCAAGTGACGTTTCGGCCAGTTAATAGCCTTGATCACATAATCGCCCTTTTAATGAAGCATCATAGGTCAAAAAACAGTTTATGTCCCTGTAGTGCGGTATATCATATAATAAGCAATATCCCCAAAGATATGCGTTGGTCTTGTATGGAGGGATGCAATCTGAGTGCTGAGTACTACATTGGTACCCACATGAAGGAATATGCACAGGGATCTGTTCCCAGATGCTATTAGAATTGGTTCCACACAGTCAATTTCGGTGTGGAGCAAACTCTATCCGCTGGTGGTACAGTGGTAGATGCTGACACTTCAGTGACTAAGCGTGGACAATGAAGTGTCAGCATCTTACACTAACTTGGCACTCCCTACAAAGGGAAACCTCCCCGCTTAGACACCTTACTAATATTAGTATTGTAAAGCATAGTGTTGGAATATGTTTGGTGCAACAACTCCATTCCTGTCTATGAGTATTTAGTTGCTAGATTTGTATGCTATTTATAAAGTTAGAAAAAAAACTCCCAGAAGCTCACACAGGGAGAGCATGTGACTGTATTTCCTGTTTTTCCTGTGTCTGTGTATGAGAGAAGCAGCCTGCTGAAGATGCTGCACAGATAGACACACAAATGATCTATTCCTGATCTATTAACCCCTTCACCCCCAAGGGTGGTTTGCACGTTCATGACCGGGCCAATTTTTACAATTCTGACCACTGTCCCTTTATGAGGTCATAACTCTGGAACGCTTCCATGGATCCCAGTGATTCTGACAATGTTTTCTCGTAACATATTGTACTTCAAGATAGTGGTAAAATTTCCTTCAAATAACTTGCATTTATTTGTGAAAAAAATGGAAATTTGGCAAAAATTTTGAAAATTTCGCAATTTTCCAACTTTGAATTTTTAATGCCCTTAAATCACAGAGATACGGCGCACAAAAAACTTGATAAGTGACATTTCCCACATGTTTACTTTACATCAGCCCAATTTTGGAACCAAAATTTTTTTTGTTAGGAAGTTATAAGGGTTAAAAATTGACCAGCGATTTCTCATTTTTGCAACACCATTTTATTTTTACGGACCACATCACATTTGAAGCCACTTTGTGGGGTCTATATGATAGAAAATACCCAAAGTGGCACAATTCTAAAAACTGCACCCCTTAAGGTGCTCAAAACCACATTCAAGAAGTTTATTAACCCTTTAGGTGCGTCACAGGAATTTTTTGAATATTTAAAAAAAAAATGAATATCTAACTTTTTTTCACAAAAAAAATACTTCAGGTTTAATTTTCTTTATTTTACCAAGGGTAACAGGACAAATTGGACTGCAAAAGTTATTGTGCAATTTGTCCTGAGTACGCTGATACCTGATATGTGGGGGAACCACTGTTTCGGCGCATGGCAGAGCTCAGAAGGGAAGGAGCGCCGTTTGACTTTTTCAATGCAAAATTGGCTGGAATTCAGATCGGACGCCATGTCACGTTTGGAGAGCCCCTGATGTATCTAAACAGTGGAAACCCCCACAAGTGACCCCATTTTGGAAACTAGACCCCCCAAGGAACTTATCTAGATGTGTGGTGAGAACTTTGAACCCCCAAGGGCATCATAAAAGTTTATAACATAGAGCCGTACAATTAAAAAATCATATTTTTTCCACAAAAATGATCTTTTCACCCTCAATTCTTATTTTTCCAAGGGTAACAGGGCCCTAAAAGGTATTGTGCAATTTGTCCTGAGTATGCTGATACCCCACATGTGGGGGTAAACCATTATTTGGGCGCATGGCAGAGCTCGGAAGGGAAGCAACGCCATTTGACGTCTTTGGCTGGAATTGAGATCTGACACCATGTCGCGTTTGGAAAGCCCCTGATGTACCAAAACAGTGGAAACCCCCCACAAATGACACCATTTTGGAAACTAGACCCCCAAGGAACTTATCTAGATGTGTGGTGAGCACTTTGACCCCTCCAGTGCTTCACAGAAGTTTATAACGCCCGGGCGTGAAAATAAAAAATTCGTATTTTTTCCACAAACATGATCTTTTAGTCACCATTTTTTTTTATTTTCCCAAGGGTACCAGGAGAAATTGGACCCCAAAAGTTGTTGTCCAATTTGTCCTGAGTACGCTGATATCCCAGATGTGGGAGAAAACTATTGTATGGGCACATGTCGGGGCTCGGAAGGGAAGTAGTGACGTTTTGGAATGCAGACTTTGATGGAATGGTCTGCGGGTGTCATGTTGCCTTTGGAGAGCCCCTAATGTACCTAAACAGTGGAAACCCCCCACAAATGACCCCATTTTGGAAACTAGACCCTCTAAGGAACTTATTTAGATGTGTGGTTAGCACTTTGAACCCCCAAGGGCTTCACAGAAGTTTATAGTGCCTGGGCATGAAAATAAAAAAATTGTATTTTTCCACAAACATGATCAATTAGTCCCCAATTTTTTTATTTTCCCAATGGTAACAGGAGAAATTGGACCCCAAAAGTTGTTGTCCAATTTGTCCTGAGTACGCTGACACCCCATTTGTGGGAGAAAACTACTGTATGGGCACACGTCGGGGCTTGGAAGGGAAGTAGTGACGTTTTGGAATGCAGACTTTGATGGAATGGTCTGCGGGTGTCATGTGCGTTTGGAGAGCCCCTGATCTACCTAAACTATTGAAACTCCCCACAAGTGACCCCATTTTGGACACTAGACCCCCACGGAACTTATCTAGATGTGTGGTGAGCACTTTGAACCCCCAAGTGCTTCACAGAAGTTTATAATGCCCGGGCATGAAAATAAAAAAATCATATTTTTTTCCACAAACATGATCAATTAGTCCACAATTTTTTTATTTTCCCAAGGGTAACAGGAGAAATTGAACCCCAAAAGTTGTTGTCCAATTTGTCGTGAGTACGCTGACACCCCATTTGTGGGAGAAAACTACTGTATGGGCACACGTCGGGGTTCGGAGGGGAAGTAGTGACGTTTTGGAATGCAGACTTTGATGGAATGGTCTGCGGGTGTCATGTTGCCTTTGGAGAGCCCCTAATGTACCTAAACAGTGGAAACCCCCCACAAATGACCCCATTTTGGAAACTAGACCCCCTAAGGAACTTACATAAATGTGTGGTTAGCACTTTGAACCCCCAAGGGCTTCACAGAAGTTTATAATGCCCGGGCATGAAATAAAAAAATCGTATTTTTTCCACAAACATGATCAATTAGTCCCCAATTTTTTTATTTTCCCAATGGTAACAGGAGAAATTGAACCCCAAAAGTTGTTGTCCAATTTGTCCTGAGTACGCTGACACCCCATTTGTGGAGAAAACTACTGTATGGGCACACGTCGGGGCTCGGAAGGGAAGTAGTGACGTTTTGGAATGCAGACTTTGATGGAATGGTCTGCGGGTGTCATGTGCGTTTGGAGAGCCCCTAATCTACCTAAACTATTGAAACTCCCCACAAGTGACCCCATTTTGGACACTAGACCCCCCCACAGAACTTATCTAGATGTGTGGTGAGCACTTTGAACCCCCAAGTGCTTCACAGAAGTTTATAACGCCCGGGCGTGAAAATAAAAAAAATCATTTTTTTCCACAAAAATGATATTTTTGCCCCCAATTTTTTATTTTCCTAATGGTAACAGGAGAAATTGGACCCCAAAAGTTGTTTTGCAATTTTTCCTGAGTAGGCTGATACCCTACATGTGGGGGTAAAACACTGTTTGGGTGCATGGCAGAGCTTGGAAGGGAAGGAGCACCATTTGACTTTTTCAACACAGAATTGGCTGGAATTGAGATCAGACGCCATGTTGCATTTGGAGAGCACCTGATGTGCCCAAACAGTGGAAACCCCCAATTCTAACTCCAACCCTAACGCCAACACACCCCTAACCCTAATCTCAGCCCTAACCCTAACCCTAGCCCTAACCCTAACCCTAGCCCTAACCCTAGCCCTAGCCCTAACCCTAAACCCTAACCCTAGCCCTAACCCTAACCCTGGCCCTAACCCTAGCCCAAGCCCTAACCCTAATGGGAAAATGGAAATAAATACATTTTCTTTTAATTTTATTATTTTTCCCTTACTAAGGGGGTGATAACGGGGGGTTTGATTTACTATTTATGGCGGTATTTATTTTTGGCGGCTGTCGCACGCTAAAAGACGCTTTTTATTGTAAAAATAGTTTTTGCATCACCGCATATTGAGAGCTATAATTTTTCCGTATTTTGACTCACTGAGTCATATGAGGTTTTATTTTTTCGGGACGAGTTGACGTTTTTATTGGTACCATTTTCGGGCACGTGACATTTTTTGATCGATTTTTATTCCGATTTTTGGGACGCAGAATGAACAAAAACCAGCGTTTCATGAATATCTTTTGGGAGGTGCGTTTACACCGTTCTGCGTGCGGTAAAATTGATAAAGCGGTTTTATTCTTGGGTCAGTACGGTTACAGAGATACCTCATTTAGGTCGTTTTTTTATGTTTTGTCGGTTTTATGCAATGAAAACTATTTTATATAAAAAATAATTCTTTTTGTATCGCTTTATTCTGCAAGCTATAACTTTTTTATTTTTTCGCTGATGATGCTGTATGGCAGCTCGTTTTTTTTGCGGGACAAGATGATGTTTTCAGCGGTGCCATGGCTATTTATATGAGTCTTTTTGATCGCGCGTTATTGCACTTTTTGTTTGGCGGTATGATAATAAATCATTATTTTTTGCTTTGTTTTTTATTTTTATTTTTTAAGGGGTTCGCTAAAGGGGTTAACTAATGGAATAGTTTTATAGGGCAGGTCGTTACAGACGCGGCGATACCTAATATGTGTACTTTTATTGTTTTTTGTTTTTTTTAAAAAATGGATTTATTGGGAGAATATTTTTTTTTTTTTCTAATTTATTTGGTGATTTTTTTTTAATTATTTTAACACTTTTTTTTTCTTTTTTTTAACTTTATTACATAGTCCCAGGTGGGACATCACAGATCACTGTGACAGATCGCTGATCTGTCACAGGCACTGCTGCAGACTTCCTCATGCCTGCGCTTTGCAGGCACTGAGGAAGTCAGCTCCCTACAGGCCCCAGAAGGCCCCCGTCGCCATCTTGGATTCAGGGGCCTGTAGGGAAAGAGACCCCGCAGCAGCGCTGCACATTGCGCTGCCGTGGGGGGCTCAGGGAAGCACGGAGGGAGCCCCCTCCCTGCCGATGCTTCCCTTTAACCCCCGGTACACCGCAATCATGTTTGATCGCGGTGTGCAAGGGGTTAACGTGTTGGGGGCGGTCCGTGACCGCCCCTGACACATAGTGCCGGGTGTCAGCTGTGATAATCAGCTGACACCCGGCCGCGATCAGCGGCGCTCACCACGTGGGCGCCGCTGATCGCTGTAGACGTACTATCCCGTCCATGGGCATAGGGGCCCGGGTCCCATGGACGGGATAGTATGTCTGATGTCAGGAAGGGGTTAAGCTTATCATATATTGTTCCTGTTTGCTCCTGAATAAAGGAACTCTGTTGTCACACGTTTGGAGAGTATCCAGAATAATCCGCTGCCAAAAGGTTATCGGCCCAGAGTGACATAGAACCCCAGAGTAACACAGCAACAGAATCCCAGAGCAAAAGCAGCACAGAGCAACAGAGAAGATGTCTACCAGCAGCAATCCTGTCAAGTTCTCAGTGCCAAGCCTCAATAACCAGAACTACCAGTCCTGGAAATTCAAGGTGAAGATGCTGCTTATAACAGAAGAAGTGTGGAAATATACTCAAGAACAAGTACCTTATCCATTACCAGATGATTGGCTAGAAAAGGATCAGAAAGCACAAAGCATGACCTCCCTCAGTGCAGATGATAATAAGATTGTGCACATATGCAAGTGTGCAACTGCAAAGGAGATGTGGGATGAGTTACAGAAAGTGCATGAAAGATCAAATCTCAACAATAAGCTTTATCTCATGAGAAAACTGTATCAATCCAAGCTAAGTGATGGACAGAATATGCAGGACTATATAAGAAACACCCTAGAGATTGTGGAGCGTCTCAGGGGTATTGGAGAAGAAATTAAAGATTTTCATGTTGCTGTAATTCTATTAAGTGGTCTTCCAGAGAGTTATGACACACGTGACTGCACTAGATGCGCGGCCAGATGATGAGCTGACACTAGAGTATGTTAAAGGTAAACATGTGGATGAATTCAAGAGAAAAACACAGCATGTAAGTAGCAGTAATGAATCCAGAGCAGAAACAGCATTAAAGACTCAGGATTTCCCCAAATATAAGAGCAATCTAAGAGAAACTCATGAATGTCTTGTCTGTAAATAGCCCGGCCACCTTAAAGCAGACTGCAGAATTTGGAAAGCAAGAATGAGTCTGCTTAAACTCCAGAACAGTCATCAAAGAGTTCAAACAGCTGTAACGGAAGATTGTGAATGTGTTGAAGCTGCATTTAATGCCAGTACAGGCACATCTGCAAAGCATATATGGTGTATAGATTTTGGTGCAAGCAGTCATATGACAAATAACAAGGATTTCTTCACTGACTTTAATGAAAGCAAGTCAGAAAATGTCATCTTAGCTAATAGTCACTATATGACTTCAGAAGGAGCAGGAGACGGCTAGCTCCACTGTCCAGTTTCCTCAGCACAAAGCAGAAAGATCCCAATAAAGGATGTTCTCTATGTTCCCAGCCTTGAAAGCAAGGGGAATGTAGTTACTTTTAAAGATAACAGCTGCATTATCTCAAAGGGTCACACTGTTGCAAAAGGAAAAATCTAATATGAACTTTATCAGCTAGAATGCAAAGAAAGAGTGTACAGTGCTAGACAAGATCGACATAAGAACTGCATCTGGAGCACCCAGGCGCACAGCGCACGGCGCAGGGCCATGGGGTACTCGGTACCGGCCCCGTCGACTTCAATGGGGGACGGTGTCACGGGGGCGGAGACCCGGTCCGTGGCCCTGGGGCGTCCATTAAATAATAAATAGGATAGGGGAAAAGTTGTTTGTGATGTTGTTAGATGTGGTAAAAATGAAGATAATATTTATAGATGATTAAATACGTGACGCCACCTGTGGTATTCTGGTCAGAGGTGACCAGCACTGCGGTGTTGTTCCCCTGAGACTGTTGGTGTGTCGCAGCTGAGGTGAAAATAGCTCTCCACAGGTAGAGCAATAGTCCCAGGGCAAAGATGTTTGATTAATAGTTAAGATGGCTGTGAACGTTGGGGTGCAGAGTAATGCGAGAAGGACACAGAGAGGTGCAGTTTCTTTACCTTTTACTGGCAATTGGTTGCAATCCGGAGTACCACATACAGGTGATGGAATGAGTGCGGCTCACCTGGAGGCATTCAGGGGATCCACTTTGCCAGGTGGGGGTTTAGTACCTTCCTTCTGCGCTTTTTGTGTGGGTCTCTGCTGTTTGTAACTAAGCTGAGACACTCAATTGCATGATGATTTCACTAACCTGTACGGCTGTCAGCATGAGCCTATTCCACGGGTACCATCCTTCTCACCGTCAGCCCCGGGCTCCTTATCTGCTGCCGTGCCCTCAGGTGTTCAATGACGCTCAGGAGTTTACAATCCCCTGTACTTCCAGATTCGGTGGCAGGACATACAGCTCCTGACCACCAAGGACTCTGGCGTCCCTTTTCTCTCTATTAGCGCTTCACTCTGGGGTCTGCTATATGCAGTTTTAGCTTCCCCAAAGCCCCTTCTCTCTGCTATCATCCTTCCCCTCCTGTCAGATCAGCTCTGCATCTCTAACTGACTGGATCTTCCAGAAAGATCTTTTTACCTCACGTTTAACTGCCTTGTCATTTTCCTCACAGCTCACAGCTGCTCTTGTTTCCATGACAACCCCCTCATCTCACCTCTAGCTGACTCACCAACCCCCTCTGCTGGCCAGAATTTATAAGGCAGCTCCCTTTTCTGACCTGCAGCAGGAATTGTGATTTAATCTATGTTACCTGGCATGGGGGTCCCCTTTCTGCCTCCAAGCATGACTTCACATCTTAGAGGGAGGCAATGTCACTGTGACAGCCGAACTCTGGGGTGTCACATTCCCCCCCAGTTAAGTTCAGTACTCCTGGACTGAGGAAACATAACAAGAATTCTTAACAAAAACAATTAATGAAAATCTACAAAGTCTTAAAAAAAATTATCAAAAAGCAGAAAAGAAAAAGAAAACAATAGTACAGTTACTGCAGCGACCAGTCCTTACGCTGCTGTCCAGGAATTGTCTTTGTGCTTGTACCTGGAGTTTGGTTGGTGGGAACCGCCTTAACCCACTTTGTGTATCGTCCCTGGGCATGGCTACAGGGCACTCTGTAGATGGGCCTGATTTTCGGCCACTCCGGCAGCTTATTTTCAAGGCCTTTTTGGAGTAACTATTTACAAATAAAAGTTCTGACCACCCATAGTCCTGTGGCCCAATTGTCCTTTAACTGGTTATTATGAATACTTAAAGAGGTTCATACAGTAAGTCTCTGTAGGCTCTCATGCTTAACGGTTGCAACTATACATTCTTATTACTTTATTTACATTATGTAATCTCTGTAACGGGCAGGGATCTGACCTCTAGTACTACGAGTGGATCTACTGTTGTGAGTTCATTTTCCCCTTCGTCACTGGGGTCTGGTGAACTCCCTATTCTGGTGAAGGAAGGTAGTAAGCCTGATTATCAGGCACCTGAGTCTAATGAGGATGACTGGCTGAGTGGAGTCACAGACTGGATATAAGGCTGCCGACGCCCTTCTGCCCTGCGGGTGATTTCTCTGTGGACTCCTAGGACACCAGTCTGATTCCTGCTCCCTAAAGCTAAGTTTTCTGTTTTGGCTGTTAGCCTTTTTGTTTTGTTTTTTGTTTTCCTTGCTTTTCAGTATTCTGCCATCCCCTGCTGGGGTGAGCTGAATCTCATTTTGCCTGTAGCTCTGTCTTCAGTATATTCCTGAGTGCTGACATAGCTTTTTGAAGCCTAGCATCTTCAGTGCCTTTTTCACTGTCAGTTTGTTGGCTCTTATTTTCATAGGGTTTTTCACGGATTGCAGACAGCAGCCTTCCTGTCCTTTTCTATCAAGTTAGCTTGGGCCCCTCTTTGCTCTGTCTATCTTTCTGTCTGTGTTAGTATTTTCATCTTGCTTCACCGTCATTATATGTTGGGGGCTGCCTATTGCTTTGGGGTCTGCTCTGGGGCAGTTTAGATTTCCCCTTTCTTTCTTTAGGCCTATTTAATTCTCCGGCTGTGATCGAGGGGTCTAGGGCATCGTAGGAACCCCCCACGGTTACTGCTAGTTGTGTTGATAGGTTCAGGGGTCTGCAATCCGATAGCTGCCAACTTCTCTGGTTTTCTGGACTTAGCTAGCATTTCTGTTTTTGCCTCCTACGGTGACTCAATCATAACAATCTACGCAGTATAGGTATTTCTGATGACCTGACCTGTTCTCTGATGTCTACTGTTGGTGCACTAGTCACTACGCTATAAGTAGACTTGTGTAAGATAGGTATTCTAGACTGCCTTCTCGTTACTCCTAGACTCACCATGAGATTGTCAGATTCGCTGTTAGCAGGGGACAGATTTCCGCATTCCACTGCAGATGTGGTATCTGTTACTGGGGCAATTTCATTTAGAGTCTCTACTTCATCTGGTGCAGTAGACTGATGAAAGGTTAGGACTGGCACTACTATTGCCTGATTTACTTGTGTCCACCTCCGAGGAAATTCTCCAAGTATAGTTTGAATCTTTTCTTCCACCTCTACTATGGGCTGTGGAGTGTCTTGGACTTCTTTCTTGTCCTTCAATTGATCAGGGCACATCTTTAGATGATCTCTTGAGACTGCTTCTACGGTTTCTCCTCCATCTTTGCTGATGATACATACTTTGGTGTTATTAAAGTCTGAAGGTATAACGGTGTATGGCTCTGCCTCCCACTGGTCATCTAGTTTGTCACACGTCTCTTTCTTTCGAGTACTTGTTCTCCTGGTGTCAAGGGAACTGCAGGGGCTTGTTGATTGTAATTTCTTTCCTGCCTCTGTCTTGCTTGGGACAAACTTTTCTCCACACATTCTTGTACTTTTCGGTATTGTTGCTGCCGCTCTGTATCCCAGTCTGCATCTGGTGATGTTGTCTCAGGTGTTAAGACTCCCATGTTAAAATCAATGGGTAACTTGCCAGGTCTCGCTCTCATCAAGTAGGCCGGTGTGAAATTTGTGGAGTTTACCGGTATATGATTATATAGATCTACCAGATCTGGCAACTTCTCTGGCCACTGGTTTCGTTCTTCCAGAGGTAAGGTCTCCAATAAGTCAATTACCACCTGGTTCATCTTCTCACACATGCCATTTGTCTGTGGATGGTACGGCGTCATTCTGATTTTCTTGCAACCGTACATGTTACAGAACTCCTGGAACACTTCTGCCTCAAAGGCTGGACCTTGATCGGTGAGCACTTGTTCAGGGTATCCGTGCGGTCGACAAAAGTGCTGCTGAAATGCCTTGGCTGCTGTCTTTGCTGTTTGGTCTTTAACAGGCACGACTAACAAGAACCTTGAGTAATGGTCCACGATGGTCAAAGCTTAGGTGTAGTCATTCCTACTTGGAGTTAACTTCACGTAATCCAAGGCTACCAGTTCAAGTGGCTATTTTGTGATGATTGGCTGTAATGGGGCTCGCTGGCTGTTACGGTCTTTTCTGCGCAGGTTGCATGGGCCATATTCTCGGCACCACTTCTCAATTAAACTCCTCATGCCAACCCAGTAGAATCTTTCACGAAGTAGGACCTCCAACTTCTTCCAACCGAAGTGTCCTGCTCCATTGTGGTACGCCTCCAAGACCAATGGCGCATCCCTCTTTGGGACTACCACCTGCCAGACCAGTTCATGTGTGCGTGAGTTGATGTTCCTCCGACACAGTTTACCCTCGTAGATGAACAGCTTGCCTCTCTCCTTCCATAGCTGCTGTGTTTCCTGTGGGTCATCTGGACCAGGGTGTGCATCAGCTTGTGCCAGCCACTCCAGGCGAACATCTGGGTCACTATCTTGTGTCTCTGCCTACTCAAGATGGGGTAGTGGATTCAACGGTACCTCTCGTACGACAAAGCACTTATTCCTTACTCCTTGGTAGAGCTGGGCTGCAGTTGGACGATGGAAGGCTGGTAACTCGATTTCTTTGAGTTCTTTTGGATCTTCTCCCCCTTCTGGCGAATTGGGCATCCTGGACAACGCATCCGCATTAGTGTTCTTATGTCCTGCTCTGTACTTGATGGTAAACTCGTAGTTGGACAGCAGGGCCATCCATCGCTGCTCAAGTGCCCCAAGATTTACCCTTTCAAGGTGGGTTAGCAGATTATTGTCCGTGTAGATGGTGAATTTTGCTGAAGCCAAGTAGTGCTTGAAGTGCTCTGTTACCGCCCAGACTATGGCGAGGAACTCCAGTTTAAAGGAACTGTAGTTGTCAGGGTTCCTCTCAGTGGGACAAAGCTTCCTGCTGGCGTAGGCAATCACTCTCTCTCTGCCTTTCTGCATTTGTGAAAGCACTGCTCCCAATCCCACATTGCTGGCGTCAGTGTAAAGTACAAATGGTTGGTCATAGTCAGGGTAGGCCAGGACCTCATCTCCCATGAGGGCCAGTTTCAACTTGGTGAAGGACTCTTCTATCCTTTTGTTCCACTCGAATGGAAGACTGTTGTTCTTGGCCTTCTTGGATTGACCCACTAGAAGATCTTGCAGCGGTGCTGCTATCTTGGTGAAGTCCTTGATAAATCTTCGGTAGTAGCCTACTAACCCAAGAAATTTCCTCACTTCATGAATAGTGCTGGGTCTTTTCCAGTCCTGGATAACGGTGACTTTGTCGGGGTTGGGTGCCACACCTTCCATGCTCACCATATGGCCTAGGTACTGCACCTTGGGTTTCAAAAGGGAACATTTGGATGGCTTTACTTTCAAGCCAAAGTTTGACAGGGCTTTGACTACCTTGACTAGGTGCTTCAAATGTTCTTTGTAGGTTTTGGAGAAGACGATGATGTCGTCCAAGTACAGCAGAACGGTTTCAAAGTTTTTATGTCCAAGGGAGCATTCCATTAACCGCTGAAATGTTCCTGGCGCATTGCTGAGCCCGAACGGCATGTAGTTAAACTCGCAGAGGCCCATTGGTGTTGTAAATGCTGTCTTCTCTTTGTCTGCCTTTGCCACAGGAACCTGCCAATACCCACTGGTGAGATCTAAGGTAGAGAAATAATTAGCAGTTCTCAGTGCAGCTAGTGATTCCTCAATTCTAGGTAATGGGTAAGCATTTTTATGTGTAATGCTGTTAATCCGCCTGTAGTCTACACACATTCTCATAGTACCATCTTTCTTCTTAACGAGGATTAAGGGAGCTGCCCGGGGGCTACAACTATCTCTGATTACCCCAGCCTTCTTCATCTCCCGTAACATACTCTTGGCACATTGATAGTGTGCTGGGTCACAGGCCGGTGTCTCTCTTTAATGGGAGGATGATCTCCGGTGGGGATATGATGTTGAACCCCTTTTGCCTGCACAAAGTCTAGAGGATGCTTGCTGAAAACCCGTCCAAATTCTCGAGCCACCCGGTAAGCCCCATGCTTTTGGTGCAAAGGGGTGGAGTCAGTGCCTACGTGTAGCTGCTGACACCAATCCTCCTGCTGCCCTTCAGAGCCATTCTCTTCCACCTTGTCAGATGGAAGCAAGGGTTCTAGTGCCTCTATTGCATTGTTATTGACAGTGAACAATTTAGCAAGGGTGGTATACCGGGGTAACTGGACCTCCCTCTCCCCTCAATTTAAGATGCATATTGGTATTCTCCCCTTGCGGATACCAACTACCCCTCTGGCTGTCAGGATAGTGGGCCTACTATCAGAGTACATGGGTTCTACCAGAGCTTGGTAATCTTGACCCCTGAGGCCTATTGCTGCCTGACACCAAATTAACATTTCACTTCTGGGAGGTACTGCAATGGGGAAAAGATCACTTACTCTGACACTGCCGACTTCTCCACCAGACAGCTCTACCTGTTGTCTCTGCATCAGGGCTCTGATCTCCTTTTGCAGAACCCGTTGCTGACTGGAGCTGGCGGTCTCGGCTACCTGTTGTAACAAAGTAATAATTTCTCCAAAACAATTTTCAATTACATTAGTGCCTAAAGTGATCATAGGATGGCATTCTCGTTTGTCAATTGCGATTGCAATTCTACTCGGCCAATCTTGATAGTCACCTCTTTATATCCCATATGAGGCAAGGGCTGACCATTGCTGGCAAAAATGGCAAGGTCTTTATCTGGGCTATGAGTAATGTCTGAATCTGCCCAGTACTGCTTAAAAAGAACATATGGCATCTTTGTCAACTGGGAGCCGGTGTCCAGTAAAGCGTTCATTGGAAAGCCGTCAATCACGACAGGCAGGACTGGTCGTCCTCCTACGTACTTGTCTCGCCAATTTGGTGGGCCTGGTCGTCTTACTCCTGGGGGTTGGCCCTTTGCTCCAGGGGATGCTTGTTTAAATGACAGGATCTTGATAGGTGTCCTGCCTTGATGCAGCGGCGACAGATGGGCTGTCTGTCCTCGTCGTAACGATCGCGGTATCTCCCTCTGGTCGGTGGGATTGTGGTGCCCCTGAGGCTCAGTCCCCACAGAGGTACTGCATCTCCTCTTAAGGTGTGGTACCCCACCGTCCAGGTAAGGTGGGGACTCCTGACCACGGTCCAACACCTGCACCCCACACCACAAAGTAGTGTAGCAAAGCACCTTCGGCGGCTACCTGCTTGGAGTATAGCAAAGCACCCATTGGTGGCTCCCTGCTTGGAACACGAAACGTGCTGGAAGGTGGGTGGAGTTAGATTACATTTCAAGGAGCGGGAAGAGTTTAAGGCAGTCAGTAGTTGGTTGGAGAGAGAAGAAGATCCCTAGAGAGAAGGATAGATGGATGGAAGTGCTTCAGCAGATCCCAGTGATCTGGGTCTGCTGGCACGGGAAAGAGAGAGCAACATAGACTGAAAGCTTGACTCTCCAAAGAAAGAAAGAAAGGATTAGTCCGGAACGTGAGGAGTAAAAGAGAACAGAGGATGTGGGTGAGAAGAGAAACCTTCCTAGAAGTTATAAGCACAAGGCCGGGGCCCGGTCCCCGAGGTTGTACGGATACTAATGGTCCTGCAGCAGACACCGGAGGAATAGAAGTAGTGACCAGTTTATTCCCACACAAGACTTGGGGGCACAACAGCAACTGGATAGTGAGCCGGCACTTAGTAGCAAGGAGTCCCCAAAGCAGGCTACAGCTGTCTGCCGTAAAAGTAGAGTTCATAGAAACATCAGACATCAGGAACTCCAGTGTAACTCAGTACTAGGAGTACTTCATCCAAAGGCGCTATAAGAGGAGACGTTCAGAAAGGCACAAGTTGGGGGAGTGTTGGAAAGAAGTATTCCATCTGGCCTGGGGGTTGACTGAGTCCCAGACGCGGAGGACACGGCACAGAAGCAGGCACCTGTTTGTACGACAGACTGTGAGTAAAGCATTGGAACTACATGCCCTGGTGTCCTCCACTTATTCCTGCGTCAACCTGCCCGGCACTGCTACCTCCCCTGCACCTGACACTACACCATCTATGTGTCACCATATCTACTCTGCCCTGGGACTACAGCCCTGCCTGTGGAGGGCTATACCATCACTGCTGCACCACACCATCTGTCCCAGAGGATCTGTCTGCAGCGTCGGCGACTTATTCATTCACACTGAACATTTACAATGGGCGCCCAGGGCCACGGGCCGGGTCACAGCTACCTACGATTTATTGAACTTAAAAGTTTGTGGAAATCTGCCGAAGACCCTATTTGATAGACTGTAAAATGAACGCTAAAAATGGCCGCTAGCGTGGTGAAGAAGGGCGTGACAACATGGGTGGTCCTAAGAAAAGACCGCAAACTGTTCTGGGCCTCCCCTGTCTGAACTTCTATGCAACTGCAACATGACCCACCCCCCGAGGGGTTCGTGTACTGGCTTGGTATGGAGGAGTAGGAAGAAGATGCCACCCTCAGAAGGAGGGGCGAAGGCCAGTGGCGGGAAAAGAGCTCAGACAGGAAGAAGAACACCAGAACGCCATTTTGGAAGGAGAAGTGAGGAGGCCTGTAGAGCTCCGACCCCGTCTCCGGGATGAACCGCCAACAGCTGGAGGATGAAATAACCCAGCTGACGTGCCGTCTGCGACTGAGGCAGGAGGCCTTATGGAGGTTGAGCAGGCAGCACGCCCTGGAGGGGCCTACACCACCGGTACCTCTGGACCCGGTACCTTTCCAGGCGGTACATGCTGTTACAGCTGTCACCCCAGTACCTTCACCAGTGGTACCTGTCACCGCTGAACCGGACTGTCCTCAGGCAGCGCAAGTATACACCTCCACGCTGCCCATACGGCTGGTCGCGGCCTGTCCGGAAGAGTCACCAGAGACCCCGGGAGCTGAGGCCGTGCTTCCGCCCAGACCTGACGCGGCTGTGCAGAGCCCACCGGAGACCCCCGCAAACTGGGCCGCCATGATCATCGCCGCTGCCAACGGGGACCCCGTCGTGCCTGTACCGGACTTGAGACAACGCCGCCGGGAGGCACCAGGTATACATCCAGGCCCTCCTAACGGGACGCTGAATGATCCAGAACTGTGTTTGTAAATAGTTGCACCTCTTTAGGTGCCCTCTCTTAATTTTACATAGACACTTTGCGAAGATAAGGTCTACCTCATCTGGAGCATG
Source organism: Dendrobates tinctorius (assembly GCF_039654945.1). Classification (NCBI taxonomy): domain Eukaryota; kingdom Metazoa; phylum Chordata; class Amphibia; order Anura; family Dendrobatidae; genus Dendrobates; species Dendrobates tinctorius. Next base: position 10,266,195 of record NW_027361775.1, on the reverse strand, counting down.
ACTCCAATCAAAGGACACTGCAAGAGATCCCGGCTGGGAGCGGTGTCCAGCACTTACAAGAATTATTGAAAGTTATAATGTGAAGTATTTGATAATGTGTCTTATGATAGCTTTTATATAAGATTTAAAAATGTTTTAATAAAGAGATGAGAGATTTGAATAATGAATGAAGATTTGGAAAATGCAGGTGATGAACCAGGTATCAGCGGTTATCACTTTAAGCTAACGACTGAAAAGTAGGAAATGTGAAAAAGGAAAGATGATGATGAAAGTTACTCCTAGTAACTCAGTACTATGAGTACTTCATCTAAAGGTGCTATAAGAGGAGACGTTCAGAAAGGCACAAGTTGGCGGAGTGTTGGAAAGGAGTATTCCATCTGGCCTGGGGGTTGACTGAGTCCCAGACCCGGAGGACACGGCACAGAAGCAGGCACCTGTTTGTACGACAGACTGTGAGTAAAGCTTTGGAACTACAAGCCCTGGTGTCCTCCACTTATTCTTCCGTCAACCTGCCCGACACTGCTACCTCCTCTGCACCTGACACTACACCATCTAAGTGTCACCATATCTACTCTGCCCTGGGACTACAGCCCTGCCTGTGGAGGGCTATACAATCACTGCTGCACCACACCATCTGTCCCAGAGGATCTGTCTGCAGCGTCGGCCTAACATCTACATTGCCGAACACCACAGGTGGCGTCACGACTTATTCATTCACACTGAGCATTTACAATGGGCGCCCAGGGCCACGGGCAGGGTCACAGCTACCGTGATAACTTCCATTGAGATCCACCGGGCCCGGTACCGAGTACCCCACAGCCCTGGGTGTGAGGCCGTCCCAGGATCCTCTTCTGCTGTCGCCACGGGACGTCATCTGGACTGGAGGCCAGCTGGATCTTCTTCTTTGGAGTCACTTGCAGGGACTGCACAGTTTTTGTGAATGCAGCCACACTTTTGGTTAGTTCCTTGACTTGGAGACGTAAGTCTGCAGCAGAATCATCATCTTGGGACAGCTTGTCAGTCTCAATAGGGGTCTTTGAAAAGGATGCTGCCTCCTGCTGGTATGTAATTGCAGGATGCTTAGAGGGCTCTGTTCTGCTAGGGTTCGGTTCACGTAGCACTCGGATGGACACAGAGAGGTGCAGTTTCTTTACCTTTTACTGGCAATTGGTTGCAATCCAGAGTACCACATACAGGTGATGGATGAGTCCGGCTCACCTGGAGGCATTCAGGGGATCCACTTTGCCAGGTGGGTGTTTAGTACCTTCCTTCTGCGCTTTTTGTGTGGGTCTCTGCTGTTTGTAACTAAGCTGAGACACTCAATTGCGTGATGATTTCACTAACCTGTACGGCTGTCAGCATGAGCCTATTCCACGGGTACCGTCCTTCTCACCATCAGCCCAGGGCTCCTTATCTGCTGCCGTGCCCTCAGGTGTTCAATGACGTTCAGGAGTTTACAATCCCCTGTACTTCCAGATTCGGTGGCAAGATATACAGCTCCTAACCACCAAGGACTCTGGCGTCCCTTTTCTCTCTATTAGCGCTTCACTCTGGGGTCTGCTGAACGCAGTTTTAGCTTACCCAAAGCCCCTTCTCTCTGCTATCGTCTTTCCCCTCCTGTCAGATCAGCTCTGCATCTCTAACTGACTGGATCTTCCAGAAAGATCTTTTTACCTCACGTTTAACTGCCTTGTCATTTTCCTCACAGCTCACAGCTGCTCTCGTTTCCATGACAATCCCCTCAGGTCACCTGTAGCTGACTCACCAACCCCCTCTGCTGGCCAGAATTTATAAGGCAGCTCCTTTTTCTGACCTGCAGCAGGAATTGTGATTTAATCTATGTTACCTGGCATGGGGGTCCCCTTTCTGCCTCCAAGCATTACTTCACCTCTTAGAGGGAGGCAATGTCACTGTGACAACCGGACTCTGGGGTTTCACATATCCATGTATGGCACAGACATCTTGGGCACAGAGACCCAGAAGCAGTAAGGAAGCTAGCTCAACTTGCAAATGGTATTGAAATCAACCAGTGTAGTCAAATGATGAAGTACACTGTCTTAAAGGGAAAATGTCCAGAAAATCCTTTCCTAAAATACGCACCACTAGATCTGCACTGCCTCTGGATGTGATACATACAGATGTATGTGGTCCAATTAGTGTTCAAACTCCCAGCAAGAAGAGATATTTTCTCACATTTATTGATGACTACTCCAGATATACCTGCTTCACAGTAAAGATGAAGTTCCATAGAAACTTGAAGAATAACTTGCTGTAATGTTTAAAAAATCTAGAAGAATGCCAAAAGCCCTGCGTGCAGATAATGGAACCAAATATACAAGTGGTAAGGTGCAAACCATTTTGACAAAGGATGGAATTGTGTTCCAGACTACCATTCCATACAACCCAGAAGAAATTGGCATTACAGAGAGAAAGAACTGTACTCTCTGTGAAAATGGAAGAAGTATGTTGTTTGATGCAAATCTACCTACAACGTATTGGTGAGAAGCCATCACGACAACTTGCTAAAACAGAGTGCCAGGTAAAGCCACCAATAAAATTCCATATGGCCTAACCTGAAGCACCTCAGGATATTTGGAAGCAAAATGTTTGTGTATCTTCCCAAAGAAAAAAGTTTCAAGTGGGAATCACAAGCAAAGCAAGGAGTCCTGGTGGGCTATAGTGAAACTCAAAAGGTATACAGAATCCTGCGCCCAGAGACCAACACAGTAACAATCAGCAGAGATGTAGTGATTGATTAAAACTCTGTATAGCTCAAATTCCAAGAAGTTACATCAGTTATTCAACTAAGAAGCAAGAACAAGAATCTCAATCACCAAACCCAGATGCCGAAAAGGAAAACACTGAAGTGTGGATAAGAAAACGTTTGACCTCTGTCATTCCCAACAAAGGAATAACAAAATATTGAGATGAACTTTTGTTAATGGCCAAATACTTATTTTCCACCATAATTTGCAAAATAAATCTTGCCGAATCAGACAAGGTGAATTTCTGGATTTGTTTTCTCATTTTGACTCTCATTGTTGTGGTCTACCTATGATGTCATTTACAGGCCTCTCTCATCTTTTTAAGTGGGAGAACTTGCACAATTGGTGACTGACTAAATATTTTTTTCCCACTGTAAGTGGATATTTCATGCATGCTAGCTGCTATATATTAGGGATAGCTTACTTAAGTTTACACAGGAAGAATCGATAAATCAATAGAGCACCTCTTTTTGTATCTAGTGCTGCATAATATTTTTTGTATTGATGCAAAGACTGCATCACTGCTGGTGACATATCTCCCAACCCTGGACCCCCACAGCTCATACCTCCCATTACTACCCCCTTCTATCGTTCCCAAACCAACACAAACACCAGAAATCTTTCCCACCTTAAATCCGTGCCCGACAATCACCACCCTGCTCCCACTCTCTGGATCACTCTGGAATGCCCGCTCTGTATGCAATAAACTCCATGTGATTCATGACCTCTTTACCTCTCGTAACTTTTCCTTCCTTGGCCTCACCAAAACATGGCTGACACCCTCCGACACCGCCTCCACTGCTGCGTTATGTTACGGCGGCCTCCACTTCACCCACACTCATCGACCTGGCAACAGACATGGCAGAGGAGTGGACCTTCTCCTTTCTTCCAACTGCACCTTCAACCCAAACCCACCCCTTCCCTCCCTTGTCCTCCCCTCTTTTGAAGTCCACTCCATCCGCATCCATTCTCCCTTCAACCTCCAAGTGGCCGTCATATACCGACCTCCGGGCCTGAACACTGCCTTTATTGACCAATTTTCTACCTGGCTCCTTCACTTTTTCTCTGCTGACATTCCCACCATCATCATGGGTGACTTCAACATCCCCATTGACACCCACCAGTCGGCAGTCTCCAAACTCCTGTCCCTTACTTCATCCTTTGGACTTACTCAGTGGTCCTCCTCAGCCACCAACACAGATGGACATACATTAGACCTGGTCTTCTCCCGCCTCTGCTCTCTTTCTAACTTCATGACCTCCGCTGTTGTTAGGGCTGGCAGAACGCACCAATTTATAAATAATAGTAGGTGCGTTCGCAGCCCAGGGTCCACCGTGCAGAGGTGGTACACTGCTGCTAGGTAATGGCGGAAGAATAGAGCGGCATGAAAACAGTCACACGTGGGTTACGTCACCCAGTGTGAACAGGACCTAACTCTGTTGACTCACAGAGCCGCACAGCCGCTGAACACAAATACCGGAGCCTGTTTAGCTCACAGAACCCGGCCAAAAAGCGCACAGAAAGCGGCCACAGAACTCTACCCCAAGGACACAGGGTTAGAGTTCCTCTAGATCCTCTGAGCGCACGGCGTCGCTGCTGCGAACGCCGCTATAGACGCTGGCTACGGAGAGTGGAGCACGTGCACAGTGGCATGCCGAGTCACTGATGGGGACTAATGCCTGACTCCGACTCTGCCCTACCTCCACCTAAGTTTGGGCGCTAGTAGGCTAGGCTGCACAACACATGCGTTCCAAGGGCAGGGGTTTCATAATGAGTCAGGCACCAGAGACATTCATACGTGCATACATCACTCACTCCTCATAGTCTGAAAATACAGTGTATCCTAGCGCATGGCCGAGCGGCCATGCGAACCTTTTATAGCCGCGAGTGTCCGGGACCTTCCTGGCCTCTCGGATGGGCCAATCCGAACAGAAGCAGGACCTGAGCACATGACCTTCGATCTCCAATGGGAGATCACTCCACGGGCATGCTCAGTGGCCCAACATGAGGACTTAGACCCTGGAGAATCTCGCTGCTGAGCAGCCTGTATTGCCATAGCTGTGCCAGAGGTGGCAGCAGCAAGCAAACCCACAGAGGTGGTCTGGGCAGAGTGCCGGGACCGACGAGTTTGCTGAGCATCCTCCTCTGCGGCTGGGGAGGAATGGGAGACCGCCGGGAGCAGGGCTCGGGATTCCCTCTGTGCAACAAACAGGAACCCGACGCCTAACAGCTGTCCCTCTATCTGACCACCATCTACTCACTTTCTCATCCCTGTCCTCCTCACCTGTCACCCATGTCCAGCAGCATGCGCATCCCCGCAGAAACCTTGAACATCTAGACACTCGCACACTCTCTACCACTGTCCTCCATAGCTTCACTCCACGACACTGCCACTAGTTTCTACAATGCCACTCTTGCATCAGCCATCGACTCAGTCGCCCCTGTCATGCATAACAGAGTGCAATGAATCAATAGACAACCCTGGAACAATAACACCACTAAAAAGCTTTGTCAGAATTGCAGAACGGCGCTGGAAGAAAACGCATTCGCAAGACGACTTCACTGCACTCAAACAATCAACACTTGCATTCAAATCAGCTCTCACCACTGCTAAACAGGCCTTCTTTACATCCCTTGTATCTTCCTTATCCCACAACCCCAAACAGTTGTTCAATACTTTTAACTCCCTCCTCCGCCCACCACTGCCACCTCCGACTTCCCTAATCTCTGCTGAGGACTTTGCCGCACACTTCAAAAACAAGATAGACCAAACACGGCAAGTCTTTATTGCCCAACCACCACAAACCCGTTGTATACCAGACCAGTACCCAAACCCCATAACCTCCTTATCTAACATCACTGAAGGGGAGCTTGCTCATCTTCTCTCCAAATCACATCTCACCACTTGTGCACTTGACCCTATCCCATCCCACCTCCTCCCCAACATCACCACCACTCTTATCCCATCCCTAACCCACTCTTCAACCTATCACTAAATTCTGGTACCTTCCATTCTGCTTTCAAACATGCCACAATCACACCTATCCTTAAAAAGCCAACCCTTGATCCAACAGCCACGTCCAGCTATCGCCCAATGTCGCTGCTCCCATTCGCTTCTAAACTCCTGGAGCAGCATGTCCACACTGAACTTTCCTCCCACCTTTCATCTAACTTGCTCTTTGACAATCTACAATCTGGCTTCCACCCCCATCATTCCACTGAGACAGGCCTTACCAAAATAACCAACGACCTACATACAGCCAAAGCTAACGGACAATACTCTATACTCCTGCTTCTAGACCTGTCATCTGCTTTCGACACAGTTGACCACTGCCTCCTACTACAGATCCTCTCCTCCTTTGGCATCAAAGACCTCGCCCTATCCTGGATCTCCTCATACCTTTCCAACCGCACATTCAGCGTCTCCAACTCCCACACTACCTGCTCATCCCACCCTCTCTCTGTTGGAGTCCCCCAAGGCTCTGTTCTAGGACCCCTACTCTTCTCAATCTACACACTTGGTCTGGGGCAACTCATAAAGTCCCACGGATTCCAGTACCACCTTTATGCCGATGATACTCAGATCTACCTCTCTGTCCCAGACATCACCTCTCTGCTCTCCAGAATCCCAGAGTGTCTATCAGCCATATCCTCCTTCTTCTCCTCTCGCTTCCTCAAACTCATTATGGACAAATCTGAACTGATCATCTTTCCCCCATCTCACAGATCTTCCTTACCCGACCGTTCTATAACAATTGACAACATCACGCTTTCCCCCGTACCGGAGGTCCACTGCCTCGGAGTAACCCTTGACTCTGCCCTGTCCTTCAAACCGCACATCCAAGCTCTCTCCAACTACTGTCGCCTCCAGCTGAAAAATATTTCCAGAATCCATCCCTTCCTCAACCCTCAATCTACTAAAATGCTTGTGCATGCCCACATCATCTCCTGCCTCGACTATTGCAACATACTTTTCTGTGGCCTCCCTGCTAACACCCTTGCACCTCTCCAGTCCATCCTCAACTCTGCCGCCCGACTAATTCATCTCTCTCCTCGCTACTCCTCCGCTTCTCCCCTCTGCAAATCTCTTCACTGGCTCCCATTCCCTCAGCGTATCCAGTTCAAATTACTAATACTGACCTACAATGCCATCTACAACCTGTCTTTTTCATACATCTCTGAATTAATCTCCCGATACCTTCCCTCACGTAATCTCCGGTCCTCCCAAGACCTCCTTCTCTCCTCCACACTTATTCGCTCCTTACCCAACCGCCTCCAAGACTTCTCCCGAATAGCCCCCATCCTCTGGAATTCCCTGCCCCAACACGTCCGGCTATCAACCACACTCGGATCCTTCAGATGGAACCTGAAAACCCACCTCTTCAGGAAAGCCTTCAGCCTACAATGATCCCCGCTGCCTCCTCACCACTACTAGAGCTACCGCCTCACCATCACTGGAGCTGCTGCAACCCCCCAACCTACTGTCTCCTTCCCCACCATCCTGTAGCATGTAAGTCCGAAAGGGTAGAGTCCTCTCTCCCCTCTATATCAGCCTGTGATTGTTAGTTTGTTTGCTGTAAGTGATATCTGTAATCTGTATGTAACCCCTTCTCATGTACAGCACCATGGTGCTTTATAAATAAATAAAAATAAATAAATAAAGACTTACCGCTAAGGTATTTGATGGAATGAAATTTAAAGAATGGTCTTTGAAGTATGTGACGGTTATCCCTAACAATCCATTTAGAATCCACACCTTGGTTTAACTTATGTTATTAGACAGGTGAGGGACAACATCTGCAAGGAGTTTGTATGTTCTCCCGGTGTTTGCTTGGGTTTCCTCCAAGTACTCCGGTTTCCTCCTACATTACAAAGACATACTGATAGGGAATTTAGATTGTGAGCCCCATTGAGTATAGTGCTGATAATTTCTGTAAAGCTCTGTGGTATTAGATAGTGCTATATAAGCAAAGCATAATAAATAACTAAATTATCGTGACCTTAGGGTGCCAACCTTCGCTGGAATTTAGGAGTCAGCAGTAGGATAAGACCTCACCCCTAATCCATTATGTATATCATGACCATCTTTTTAGAACTACAATTTATGGATGGTTAATATCAGAAATGACTGATAATTGTATGATAGAGTGGTTTATTTGATGACAATTCATGAGAATGTTCTAATCTAAAAAGGAGTTTAGAAGACCTGCTTTGGGGTCTTCAATGTTGTTGACAATTTTGCAGTCATTTATTAGATAACCCTTTCCTCTGTTAATATACAGGCAAGGGAATACAAGGGGAAGCCAACATTGATCAGGGGCACCAATGTCGTGACCCTATCGTGCCAATCTCCGTGGCTAAGGTAGGGATTAATACTAGGGTAAGATCCTAACCATAGTCATTCTTACCATCACTCTGATTTATTCGCCAGAATGGGGAAATCATGTTAATTGTGCTTTATCACTTACTGTTTTTTTTGTTTTCTGTGAATATGGGTATTTTAAGATTGATTCAATAAAGATAGTCTTTTAAGGGGAATTTTATGGTATTTGCCCCATATAATGCTCTATTTATAAAAAATAAATAAATAATCAAATATTCACCTCTCACCATTGTCCCATTATCCGCTGCTCCAGGCTCTTCAACATCTTTGCACTGCTCAGCACAAGGGGCTTGCGGTAGTGATGTCATTGCGCCCTCTGCCCTGAGACGTCACAAAGAGTCTGAAGAAACCAGAGCAGCGGAGACTGGGGAGAAGTGAGTATTTGAGAGGGTGGTGGAGCCAGCGCTGGCATCAGGCTCCCCCAACTCTCGGGCCCCATGGCATGTCAGTGTCTCCAATGGGGAAAGGACACAGGATTTGTCCAGATACCTTTTATGCTCAGCATTGCACAAATGAAAATGCTTGGTTAAAACTGTATACATTATCTTATTCACAAAATTTCAGTTACATTTATATATTAGTGCACTGAATGTACTATCTATCTATATATATAAACGCCTTATCGTGTCTGTCTGTAACCGAAATCGCGGGCCGCTGATTGGTCGCGGCCGCCAGGCCCCCGCCAGGCCGCAACCAATCAGCGACAGACGCAGCTATTTGTAACGGCGACCAATCAGCGGCCAGTGCAGTTGGGGACAGCGCTCAATCAGCCGCAGAGATTATTCCATTTAAAAGATTAAAAAAAAATTAGTATCACCGACGGCCTCCAATGTCCTTTCCACCCGCCCTGCCTCGCGGTCCCAGTAAGGCTTTGCGACTTAGACCCGCAATGACGTCACTCTCGCGAGAGCGCGACGTTATCAAGGGTATAAGCCGCAAAGCATTACTGGGAACGCGAGGCCGGGAGCGTGGAAAGGACATCGGAGGCCGTCGGAAGGTGGCCATGGGTAACAAAAACAAAAAAACAAACATACTCACCTTCCGGCGGCCCTCAGACTATTTTCCTTCTCTCTCCAACGCACCCGGCATCGCGGTCCCAGTAATGCTTTGCGGCTTATACCGCTGATGACGTCCCCTCTCACGAGAGTTACGTCATCTACGGTCTTTAGCGCTAAACATTACTGACACCGCGATGCCGGCCGCGTGGAGAGGAGAGCGGGGGGGCGCACCCGCATTGCTTTTTGGTCACAGACAGAGGGCCGCAACGCTGATTGGTCACGGATACATGGAAAGGGGGATGAGGGGACCATGCATACCAGGAAAGGGGGGTGAGGGGACCATGCATACCAGGATTGGGGGGTAAGGGGACCATGCATACCAGGATTGGGGGGTGAGGGGACCATGCATACCAGGAAAGGGGGGTGAGGATACCATGCATACCAGGATTGGGGGTGAGGGGACCATGCATACCAGGATTGGGGGTGAGGGGACCATGCATACCAGGATTGGGGGGTGAGGGGACCATGCATACCATGATAGGGGGTTGAGGGGACCATGCATACCAGGATTGGGGGGTGAGGGGACCATGCATACCAGGATAGGGGGTTGAGGTGACCATGCATACCAGGATTGGGGGGTGAGGGGACCATGCATACCAGGAAAGGGGGGTGAGGAGACCATGCATACCAGGATTGGGGGGTGAGGGGACCATGCATACCAGGATTGAGGGGTGAGGGGACCATGCATACCAGGATTGGGGGGTGAGGGGACCATGCATACCAGGATTGGGGGGTGAGGGGACCATGCATACCAAGAAAGGGGGGTGAGGGGACCATGCATACCAGGATTGGGGGGTGAGGGGACCATGCATACCAAGAAAGGGGGGTGAGGGGACCATGCATACCAGGATAGGGGGGTGAGGGGACCATGCATACCACGAAAGGGGGGTGAGGGGATCATGCATACCAAGAAAGGGGGGTGAGGGGACCATGCATACCAGGAAAGGGGGGTGAGGAGACCATGCATATCAGGATTGGGGGTGAAGGGATCATGCATACCAGGATTGGGGGTGAGAGGACCATGCATACCAGGAAAGGGGGGTGAGGGGACCATGCATACCAGGAAAGGGGGGTGAGGGAACCATGCATACCAGGATTGCGGGGGTGAGGGGACCATGCATACCAGGATTGGGGGGTGAGGGGACCATGCATACCAGGATCGGGGGTGAGGGGACCATGCATACCAGGAAAGGGGGGTGAGGGGACCATGCATACCAGGATTGGGGGGTGAGGGGACCATGCATGCCAGGATAGGGGATTGAGGGGACCATGCATACCAGGATAAGGGGTTGAGGGGACCATGCATAACCCGAAAGGGGGGTAAGAGGACCATGCATACCAGGAAAGAGGGGTGAGAGGACCATGCATACCAGGATTGGGGGGTGAGAGGACCATGCATTCCAGGATTGGGGGGTGAGGGGACCATTCATACCCCAAAAGGGGAGTAAGAAGACCATGCACACCAGGAAAAGAGGTGAGAGGACCATGCATACCAGGATTGGGGGGTGAGAGGACCATGCATACCAGGATAGGAGGTTGAGGGGTAGCATGCATATCAGGATTGGGGTTGAGAGAACCATACATATCAGGATTGGGGGGTGCATTATTGCATTATTATTAAATCTTCAAAAATAAACTACATATATATTCTAGAATACCCGATGCGTTAGAATCGGGCCAGCATCTATTATATATATATAAAACTCAAAATCTGTAGTAGCCCGCTCTATACAAAACCACAGTTCTCACCTGATTTGGGTGAAATTTGGCATGCCCCCTCTCCACCCACAGGAGCAGAATACTGCACACATTGCATCTCGCTAGTGACCCCCCATCATGAGATTGGGGCCCCCGAAGTTAGGCCCTATACATATAATAGGGAAATGTGAAATCTGTAGTAGCCCGCTCTATACAAATCCACAGTTCTTGCCCGATCTGGGTGAAATTTGGTATGCTCCCTCTCCACCCACAGGAGCAGAATACTGTGCATGTTAAATCTTGCTAGCATACCCCCATCATTAGATTGGGGCCCCCAAAGTTAGGCCCTATACATATAATGGAGAAATGTGAAGGTGAAAGTAAAAGTGCTGAGGGGAAAACAACAGATGTGACTGACAGGGACGGATTATAGTGATGGCGCCAAAGAGTCACTTCTAAAGGGGCCGCACCACCACACACAAACATTTCACAAACACCATACAAACATCACACAGATAGCACACATACACCAACCCACAAGAACAACACCACACAAATGCCACAACACTCCTCACAAACACCAGACCTCTCTAGACACACACAACACAAACACCACACCACAAATACCACAACAGCACCCCATAAATACCACATGCACACCACACACACACATATGCATGCAAGGATCATACATGCATGCAAACACACTCAGATGGATGCACCCTACGCACATGGGCGAACATTACTGAGCAGCAATATTGGTCAGGTGAAAAATGCCTCATAGTAAGATTAGGAAAGATGTATATCTTTGTACCGTGTTAGCCAGTAGATAGAAAAATATTCAGAATTGAGAGTCCTCAGTGGTTGATACCTTTTAATGGCTATTAAAGTTAGCCATCAGTTAGCCATTAAAAGGTATCAACCACTGAGGACTCTCAATTCTGAATATTTTTCATAGTTAGATTGTCATTATTGCTTACTATGCAGGGAGCTTTCATCAATGAAGCTGCTGAGGTAAAGTGAAAGCTGAGCTCTGATTGGTTGCTATGGACAAATATGAGCCTGTGTTTTTCACATGGACAGTTGTACTTTGCTTGCTCTAGAGTGGGTTACCCCAAAAATCTTTTCATATATGCACCTGAAGGTAAAACCAGAAACATTGTTTACCAAAAAGCACTACAATAGATAGTTGTCCAATGACGTGCACAGTATGTCATCAGACATTTCCCCTGCTTTGATGAGGGCTCCGGCGCTGAGGTCGCATCAAAGCTGGGACATGTCAGCTGTTATGAACAGCTGACATGTGCCCGCAATAGGCACGAGCGGAATCGCCGTCCGCCCGCGCCTATTAACTGGTTAAATGCCGCTGTCAAAGCTGACAGCGGGCATTTAAATAGCATTTCCGGCCGCCGGGCCGGAAATGACCTCATCGCCGACCCCCGTCACGTGATCGGGGGTCGGCGTCATGTTGCCTGGACAACCAGACGTCTCTATGAGACCTCTATGATTGTTCCAGGCATATGGCTTTCAGCGCCACCCGGTGGTCGGCACTGAAAGCACAGCAGTAAATCTGCTACATATGGGCAATCTGCTTATCGCCCATATGTAGCAGAGCCGATCGGGTTGCGCAAGCTTCTAGCCTCCTATGGAGGCTATTGAAGCATGCCAAAAGTAAAAAAAAAAAGTTTAAAAATAAAAAAAAATTAAAAAAACCTAAAAGTTCAAATCACCCCCCTTTCGCCCCAATCAAAATAAAACAGTAAAAAAAAAATCCCACATACACATATTAGGTATCACCGCGTTCAGAATCGCCCGATTTATCAATAAAAAAAAATATTTAACCCGATAGCTAAACGGCGTAGTGAGAAAAAAATTCAAAACGCCAGAATTACGTTTTTTTGGTCACCAAGACATTGCATTAAAATGCAATAACGGGCGATCAAAAAGAACGTATCTGCACAAATGTGGTATCATTAAAAACTTCAGTCCGGCACGGAAAAAATAAGCCCTCACCCGACCCCAGATCATGAAAAATGGAGACGCTACGGGTCTCGGAAAATTGCGCAATTTTTTTTTTAGCAAACTTTGGAATTTTTTTTCACCACTTAGATAAAAGAGGACATAGACATGTTTGGTGTCTATGAACTCGTAATGACCTGGAGAATCATAATGGCAGGTCAGATTTAGCATCTAGTGAACCTAACAAAAAAGCCAAGCAAAAAACAAGTGTGGGATTGCACTTTTTTTGCAATTTCACCGCACTTGGAATTTTTTTCCCGTTTTTGAGTACCCGATATGGTAAAACCAATGATGTCATTTAAAATTACAACTCGTCCCGCAAAAAATAAGCCCTCACATGGCCATATAAATTAAAAAATAAAAAAGTTATGGCTCTGGAAAGAAGGGGAGGGAAAAAAGAAAATGTAAAACCAAAAATACCCCTGGTCGTTAAGGGGTTAACTGTAAACCAATTTTACTCTTTTGTCCATGAACTACTTATAGATTACACTGGAGAGGGGGAAGGGTTGCACTATGCTGTTAATTGGGTGTAAATGTTTTATATGTTTGTGTAAAGTGCATAAATTTTCACTTTTGATAAAAAATACTTCAAAAAATAGTTGTAATAGTTTATACTACATAATATGTATTGAATATGTAAAATCAATAAAAATGTTGAAATTAAAAAAGTTTTTGTTCACATCAATGTTGCGACAAGTTATTAAAATGAAAAATAATAAAAAATTAACGTGGAAAAATATTTGCTGTAGCACTCTGAAAATGTCAATTTCAGAGTGAATCTGAAAATTTTGCTTAAGCTACCATAACCAACAATTTAACATATTTTCCGAGAGCAAAGCCACGGGTATTCTACTAGTTAAATAAATATTCAGTACTATACTATTACTATATGACAATACTCAAAGACAACACCAATAGCAAAGTAAGGAACAGGTCATAGACTGGTGGTGCCTGAGCGATGATGACAAGAGAATGAGAGGTAAGAGTCAGAGGATAAAAGTTTAAGAAAGCAACTTAGTGTTTGACTAATTAGAAATAGAAAGATTTGTGACATGCAGTAGGTGAGGATACTGACAAAAGCAGAAAAAACTGCCACTAAAAAGAGGAGAACATCAGAAATAAGGATCAAACATACTCCAAACCTTCAAGCATTCTGAGAAGTTTTTCTTTCCCTAACTGTTTCTCTGTCAAAGCAATGCTTTATGCATCCGATGGTGCCTTGGATTAATTGTGAGGGAAGAACAACAATATTTCTGTTTTTCCTATATATTTTGTACATTTCTATACTGGGCCAAACAAAAACAAAAGAAAATAATTTACACAGTGCCATACCTCCCAACTTTTGAAGAAGGGAAAGAGGGACAAAGGCTGTGGCGAGCGTAGCGCGTCATGGCAAATTTTAGGCAATGCCCCCACCACACCCATTTCACAACTAGTCACACCAATGTCCACACCCAATCACACCCATTTAGCACTGCTGATCACACTGACTGGTACTGAGGGCACAGTGGCAGGCATTATGGGCACAGTGGCTGGTACTGTGGGCACACTGACAGGTACTGAGGAAAAGAAAGAAAGAAAACAGAGAGAGAAAAAAGAAAACAGAGAGAGAGAAAAAAAGGAGAGTGAGAGAGAAAGAAAGGAGACTGAGAGAGAAAGAAAGAACAGAGAGAGAAAGAAAGAACAGAGAGAAAGAAAGAGGAGAAAGAAAAAAAGAACAGAGAGCGAAAGAACAGAGAGAGAGAAAGAGGGGAAAGAAAGAAAGAACAGAGAGAGAAAGAAAGGGGAAAGAAAGAACAGAGAGAAAGAAAGAGGGGAGAGAAAGAGAAAGAAAGAAAGAAAGAAAGAAAGAAAGAAAGAAAGAAAGAAAGAGAGAAAGAAAAAAGAACACAGAGAGAAAGGAAGAGGGGACAGAAAAAAAGAACAGAGAGAAAGAAAGAGGGGAAAGAAAGAAAGAAAGAACAGAGAGAGAACAGATAAAAAGAAAGAACAGAGAGAGAAAGAGAAAGGAAGAACAGAGAGAGAAAGAAAGGGGAAAGAAAGAACAGAGAAAAATAAAGAAAGAGGGGAAAGAAAAAAAGAACAGAGAGTGTTGTGAGTTCATTTTCCCCTTCACCATTGAGGTCTGATGAACTCCCTCTTCTGGTGAAGGAAGGTAGTGAGGCTGATTACCAAGCACCTGAGCAGGATGATGATGACTGGGTGACTGGAATTGCTGACTGGATATAAGGCAGCCGATGCCCTTCTGCCTTGCTGGTGATCTCTCTGACGGATTCTAGGAGACCAGTCTGATTCCTGCTCCTCAAAAGCTAAGTTTTCTGCTCTGCTTTTTGCATTTGTGCTTTGGTTTTGTTTTGCCTTGTTTTTCTGGATTTCTGCCATTCCCTGCTGGGGTGAGCTGAATTCCTTTTTGCTCTGTCTACAGAAAATACCTGAATACTGATATAGTCTTTTTGAAGCCTAGCGTCTTCAGGGCTTTTTTCCTATCAGTCTGTTGACTCTTGTTTTGATAGGGTTTTGGCGGATTGCAGACAGCAGCTTTTCTATCCTTTCCTATTTAGTTAGCTTGGGCCCCATCATTTGCTCAGCCTATCTTTCTATCTGTGTGATTGTTTTTTCATCTTGCTTCACCGTCATTATATGTTGGGGGCTGCCTATTGCTTTGGGGTCTGCTCTGGGGCAGTTTAGATTTCCCTTCCTGTCTTTAGGCTATTTAGTTCTCCGGCTGTGATCCAGGGGTCTAGGGCACCGTAGGAACCCCCCACGGCTACTGCTAGTTGTTGTTGATAGGTTCAGGGGTCTGCAATCCGATAGCTGCCAACTTCTCTGGTTTTCTGGACTTAGCTAGCATTTCTGTTTTTGCCTCCTATGGTGACTCTTTCATAACAGAGAGAGAAAGAAAGAGGGAAAAGAAATAGAAAGAAAGAAAGAAAGAGGGGAAAGAAAGAACAGAGAGAGAGAAAGAAAGAACAGAGAGAGAAATAAAGAACACAGAGAGAATGAAACAAAGATTAGAGAGAGAAAGAGAGGGAAAGAAAGAACAGAGAGAGGGAAAGAAAGAGGGGAAAGAAAGAAAGAACAGAGAAAAAGAAAGAAAGAGGGGACAGAAAAAAGAACAGAGAGAGAAAGAAAGAGGGGAAAGAAATAAGGAGGGGAAAGAAGGAAAGAAAGATGGGAAAGAAAGAGCAGAGAGAGAGAACAGATAGAAAGAAAGAACAGAGAGAGAAAGAGGGGAAAGAAAGAACAGAGAGAGAGCAGATAGAAAGAAAGAACAGAGAGAAAGAAAGAAAGAAAGAAAGAAAGAGGGGAAACAAAGAACAGAGAGAGAAAGAAAGTGGACAAAAGAAAAGAACAGAGGGATAGTGAAAGAAAGAAAGAGGGGAAAGAAAGAAAGAACAGAGAGAGAAAGAAAGGGGAAAGAAAGGAGGAAGAGAGAGAGAGAAAGAAAGATAAAAAAGGAAGAAAGAACAGAGAGAGAAAGAAAGAGGGGAAAGAAATAAAGAACAGAGAGATAGAAAAAAGTGGGGAAAGAAAGAAACAACAGAGAGAGACAGAGAAAGAATAGAGAGAGAGAGAAAGAAAGAAGTAAAGAAAGAAAGAAAAAGAACAGAGAGAAAGAAAGAAAGAGGGGAAAGAAAAAGAAAGAAAGAAAGAAAGAAAGAGGGGAAAGAAAGAACACAGAGAGAGAAAGAACAAGGAGAGAGAAAGAAAAAGAGAGGGAAAGAAAGAAACAGAGAGAGAAAGAACAGAGACAGTAAGAAACAGAGAAAGAAAGAAAGAAAGAAACAGAGAGAGACAATGAAAGAACAGAGAAATAAACAGAGAGAGAAAGAAATAAATAAAGATTCTATAAAGATACTATAGCAGCCCAGCTCCCATTGTAATGCCCACCTGAACCTCCCGGTGCAGGACATATCATGATCCGCTCACATGGCCGGCATCCCCGATTCCAAGGCGATCCCGCTGTCCGCCCTGTCGGAGGAGGACATGGTGATGGATCTGAAGCATTCCCTGAAGTGCCTCCATGGTTCCGTCACAATCTCCTCATGAAATTACCTTATTTCTGGTCAGCTTCCATCACATCATTTCCAGTGGAATGTCATGCGCGAGTTTTAAAGTGCTCCGCCGTGTACTCCTGTGTCCGCGGGAAAAGCCCGCTTTGTATGCCTCGTACACACTTGGCTCCGCTCCGTACATCCTGTACACACATGGCTCCGCTCCTCATACCCCATACACACGCGGCTCCGCTCCATGCTCCAAGTACACACATGACTCCTCTCCACACACCTCGTACACACACGGCTCCGCTCCATGCAACTCATACACACGTGGCTCCGTACACCTCGTACACATGCAGCTCCGCTCTGTACACCTCGTACATGCGCGGCTCCGCTCCGTAGACCTCGTACATGCATGGCTCTGCTCCGTACACCTCGTACACACACAGCTCCGCTCCGTACACCAAGTACACATGTGGCTCTGCTCCGTACACCTCGTACACACTCGGTTCCACTCCGTACACCTCATACACATGTGGCTCTGCTCCGTACACCTCGTACACACGCGGCTCCGCTCCATACACCGAGTACACATGCGGCTCCACTCCGTACACCCAGTGCACACACAGATCTGCTCTGTACACCTCGTACACACACACGACTCCACTTCGTACACCTCGCACACATTCAGCTCTGCTCCATACACCTCATACACACACGGCTCCGCTCCATACACCTCGTACACACACAGCTCCTCTCCATACACCTCGTACACACACGGCTCCGCTCCGTACACCTCGTACACACACGGCTCCATACACCTCGTGCACATACGGCTCCGCTGCGTTACCAAGTACACACACAGCTCTGCTCCGTACACCTTGTACACACACTGGTCTGCTCCGTACACCTCGTGCACACGCGCTCTGCTCCATGCACCAAGTACATACAGCTCTGCTACATCCACACTCCTCCCTCCTGACCCCACAGAGAAACTTCACCTCATCCAGCACCATGACAACCATCACAGCAGAGTCCTGCAGAGTGCAGACATGGAGGCCCCTGATCATGTGACCCCTGACTCCTCCCCTCCTGTGACCTCATCACAGGACCTGTGCGCACAGCCACAGAACAGACTAGGATATCATTGCAGGCTGCAGTGGGTCTCTCTGGGAGGACGAGGATGGGGTCAATGCATGGGGGGGCATGGCGGCTCAGTGCAGTGCGGGAAAAATAGAGTCCCAGGTGGGACACGGGGGGGTCAAAAACGAGACTGTCCCGTGAGAATCGGGACGGTTGGGAGCTATGCAGTGCTACTGACCTGTACGGCAAAAAAGATGGAGCTGCAAATCTCATAGATGAGAGAGAGTAAATTGCTGAGGGTTTTCTTTATAAAACAAGAATCCCTCCTTGAGAATAGACTGCACATGCCATTTGCAGAGACCCACAAGTATCAGTGGTTGCTGTGGATAATAGCTGTTTTGTGTGACCGAAATAAGACTAGCTCAGCCGTGTATGAGTAGCCAGGGTCTGTTCTGTTTAGTTAGCACCAGAACTAGGTTAGGGATTTATGTTTATTAGTTTATTTTGGTACTGTGCAGCCTGTGGAAGGCAATAAAATCTGCGCGTGTTTGGACAAAAACCGCATTGCCTGTGGGAATGTTACCTAAGGCCTACCAGAGAGAGTGAATCCCTGCAGTACATTTCAGGCAAGTAATCTGTGCAATGGGTGGGGGGCTTTGACCACAATATATAGTAAGTGACTAATTTTATAGAACAGCCCTTGAGATGTTGTTTATACTCAGTTGCTTATGGCCAAAATGCAACAGGTCATTGGACATCTGCATCAAATAAATGTGTCTAATAATGCATAAGACAATGTGTCAAATAGAAGACAGCGCCTGTGAAGAATATTTCAACTTTTTTTATAGATATTGTCCTATTTGCGGGAAAATAATAGCACAGCATGCAGCAGTATTATTTCTAGTAAAAATAAATAAATAAAGATGCCAAAATGAAATCCAGTAAAGTGAATTATAAGTCAAAGGTTCTGTCAGGCATTACTAGTGTGATGAATCCACCACTCCATTATTTTCAGCTTTCTACTCCTACGATGAAACAGAAAACTGGAAATAACAACCAAATGTGAAGACAGCCTTAGTATAAAAGAAAAGTGTAGTTGTCGCCTAACACTCCTCATCTGGCGTCCATCTGAATTGCCCTATATAGGATTAAAGACTTACCTCCTGGTCAGTGTTGTAACTAATGTCCGATGGGCCTGGGTGCAAGATTTGGACCAGGGTCCCCCCCATCCTGGTATGTATACTGTATACACTCACTGGCCACCTTATTAGGTACACCATGCTAGTAACGGGTTGGACCCCCTTTTGCCTTCAGAACTGCCTCAATTCTTCGTGGCAGAGATTCAACAAGGTGCTGGAAGCATTCCTCAGAGATTTTGGACCATATTGACATGATGGCATCACACAGTTGGCGCAGATTTGTCGGCTGCACATCCCTGATGCGAATCTCCCGTTCCACCACATCCCAAAGATGCTCTATTGGATTGAGATCTGGTGACTGAGGAGGCCATTTGAGTACAGTGAACTCATTGTCATGTTCAAGAAACCAATCTGAGATGATTCGAGCTTTATGACATGGCGCATTATCCTGCTGAAAGTAGCCATCAGATGCCTGTTCTTAGCTGAGAGGAGTGGTACCCAGTGTGGTCTTCTGCTGCTGTAGCCCATCTGCCTCAAAGTTCGACGCACTGTGCGTTCAGAGATGCTCTTCTGCCTACCTTGGTTGTAACGGGTGGCAATTTGAGTCACTGTTGCCTTTCTATCAGCTCGAACCAGTATGCCCATTCTCCTCTGACCTCTGGCATCAACAAGGCATTTCCGGCCACAGAACTGCCGCTCACTGGATTTTTTTTCTTTTTCGGACCATTCTCTGTAAACCCTAGAGATGGTTGTGCGTGAAAATCCCAGTAGATCAGCAGTTTCTGAAATACTCAGACCAGCCCTTCTGGCACCAACAATCATGCCACGTTCAAAGGCACTCAAATCACCTTTCTTCCCCATACTGATGCTCGGTTTGAACTGCAGGAGATTGTCTTGACCATGTCTACATGCCTAAATGCACTGAGTTGCCGCCATGTGATTGGCTGATTAGAAATTAAGTCTTAACACACAGTTGGACAGGTGTACCTAATAAAGTGGCCAGTGAGTGTATATCCCCCATCATGGGATATTTGACCCTTATACTGGGCTCCATCCTGGTATATATATCCCACTTTGTACATACCATATATACTCGAGTATAAGCTGACCCGAGTAAAAGCCGAGGCACCTAATTTTGCCATGGAAAACTGGGTAAGCTTATTGACTCAAGTATAAGCTTGGTATGCATTGTCCCCTCATCCCTGTCCTGGTAGGCATGGCTCCCCCGGTCCCTGTCCTGGTATGCATGGCTTCCCCGGTCCCTGTCCTGGTTTCCATTACGCCCTTGCTCCTGGCCTCCTAATGAACCTGATATCTCACAGGTGAAACACATTGAGACAGTAACATGATTTTGTAAAAATGTACTTTTTATATTATTGAGGTATATATGATTATATACTGCATGCTGTCCTGTATGCTACTCCTATAACATTATCAATAGGATAAGAATTTATTTATTGCCATTTTGCCTTTTCTAGCCTTTAGGAATAATAGAGCTAAGCTTATATTGAGCGTGAGCACCATTATGCAATTTTAGGATGCCAACCTAACCTCCATGACTCAGGTAGGGGGGGCATCTAAGTATTAGGCCAGGATCACACATGCGAGAAACACGGCCGAGTCTCGCATGTTAATACCCGGCACTGCCACCGGCACTCGGGAGTGGAGTGTGCGGCTCCATGTATTGCTATGCGGCTGCACCCTCCGGTCCGAGTGCCGGCGGCAGTACCGGGTATTAACATGCAAGACTCGACCGTGATCCCGGCCTTAGGGTCTTCCAGGGATGCAGTTGGTGGCCTTTCCCCTTCCTACACTATTGATTTTTAGGGGATCCTCTTGTTTCTCCTCCTCATATGTATTTTTTTGTGGTCTACCTAATAAAAATGTATCAATTTTTAAAGGGATCATTTTTCTGTTGCTAATATAAAGTCTTTAATCAAGGTTTTTTGGCCTAGCAAACTTGCAGCTGTTATCCAGTTTGATGCTACGGGTAAACCTTACTTTTCCATTGCATTTTCATAATTAACCTCCAATGACTATATTTCTGCAACAATGCTTAGGCTTAAAATAAAAATCCCAAAGTCATGCTGTAATTAGTGAGCCATTTATAACTGCCAGCAATTACAAGGCTCACATTATAGCACCACTTGGTAAATTATGCCCTAGGACATTTCAGCCATGACTCTACTGAGGCTGTGAGACATGATATAGAAGACTTTCCTTTTTGCAATCTGTCCAGAACGCATCATCATACACGACTATAACAACTGCAGAAAGGCCACGTTTAAGCAGTAAATCAGAATGACTAATAAGAGTGAGCAAAAATAAGACAGTCTGAAAATGGATTTTTATTTATAGTAAAATCTGCAAATGTGCAAATCATTATGCCAAATCTCCTACAGCAATATTTCGCCTAGCATCTGAACTATAATTCAAAAATTACAATGTAAAATTCTGCAAATAGTATTGATGTGTTACCATGCTGTAGAGATGAAGCGGGGAGAATGTGCTGATTACACATTTCTTCCTAGCGGTCTATTTTCCTCTTCTGCCATATGAATCCCCGCAGCTCCGCTCCATCCACAGCTGAGCAGCGCCACCTAGTTGTCACTCCGGCCTCTAGCTCCCACTAAAAGCTTTTTTTTTTTTAACTGATAGGACATAATCACCAGATATCCTTAAGGAACACTTTAGTAAACATCGCTGATTATTCAGCAACACACATTTCATTTCCTCTAAACGCATCAGAATTTATAATAAGTGCATTATCTGTAATTATCATGTTTTCCTTTACGGAGACATTTTATCTGATATCTTACTGCATGCTGTTTAATATTGTATGTTCTGATGAAATATTTATCGGAATTTGTATGTACATAATAGCGTTGGCTCATTATATATTTAATTGATGCCTTCTTTTAGCAATGTAATGCCAAAAATAGTATGGAGAATTGCTCATAATTGGAATCAATTAAGATAGGTAAGGAAACATCGATTTAAGTATGTGGTTTCCAAACTAATGAAATAAAACTTTGGAAAATACATGGATGAGCTAAGTAAACAATACCTAAGCTATATGGAAGACCATCTTATGGTCATCTACCATCTACCTCGTCGCTAACCCTTGGATGGCTTGTAAAGACCCATTCAGACATCCGTTTCAACCTGTGAATGCTATTCATATTCTTCAGGCCACGTTCACACTATCAGTATTTGGTCAGTATTTCAGATCTGTATTTTGTAAGCCAAAATATTATCTGAGACCCAATATTTTTATCTGGGACCCATTCCAGCAGCATCATTATTTGACACTGGAGTTCTAATAGCAGGTCAACAGCTCTGAAGTCTGCCAGAACTATATGTGCTAGGACTTCTATGTCCCATTTTGGGCACTGAGCCCAAGAAAGCAGAGGATAGAAGTGACAGTGGATTTTCATTGCAGTGGATGTGTGTGCAGAAAGGTACAGAAGCATTAACAAGATAATAGTGATAATGATATAGGGAGAGTCTTGTATAGAAGAGACACGGGTGCGTGAATTTACTGTCTCATAATAAGTATATCATGAAAGTCTGGAGAGGGATTTTATGAGTCAAGGGAAAAAAGCAGAAGATAAAATGCATAGTAAATTTTTTTTCCAAAGTCTATCTATACAGGCACATAAGAAGGAATGACTTCAAGATCATGAGGCAGAGAGAGATACGGAATATAGAAAATCCTTTTCCGCGCTTCTATTGCTAAAAACAGAGCTCACCTAAAAACCAGCAGTGGACAACAGTGTAACACAGAGTGAGAGCCTAGTGGCTGGCATCTTAGGGTACCTATATAGTTGTAATTCTGCAGTTTTATTTTATGATATCATTCACATCTTTGCCATTTAGGATATTGGATATACAGTATGTTGGATAGATGTAAGTTGCTTGAAAATACAATAGTCCTTTAAAGGGATCCTGTCATGTAAAAAAAAATTCTATTAACCTAAAGATATGGGGCTTATCTGCAGGTTAATAGCAGTATGAAGCCTGAGCAGGGTGTCAGTCAGTCATGAGCATTAGGGCTCGTGCAGATGACCCTATAATGTCAACAAAACTTCAGATCACACCTATCACAGTGATCCAAATAAAAAAAAGTAAATAAAACCCCCCTTTATCCCCCACTTAGATAGGTAAAAATAATAAAATAGAAAATTGCATTTTTTCCATTAGGGTTAGGGCTAGAGTTAGGTTTAGGATTGGGGTTATAGCTAGGATTAGAGTTGGGGCTAGGGTTAGGGTTGGGGTTAGAGCTAGGGATAGGGTTGGGCTAGGGTTAGGGTTGGGATTAGGGTTAGAGCAAGGGTTAGGGTTAGGGCTAGGGTTTGGGTTGGGGGAGGGTTAGGGTTGGGGTTAGAGCTAGGTTAAGGGTTGGGGCTAGGGTTAGAGCTATGGGTAGGGTTAGGCTAGGGTTAGGTTTGGGGCCAAGGTTGGAGTTAGTGTTATGTTGGGGTTAGGTTTGTGTTGGGGTAAGGGTTGTGTTGAGGTTAGGGTTGTGGTGTTGGGGTTAGGGTTGTGGTTAGGATTATGGTTAGGGCTGGAGTTAAAATTGGGGGTTCCACTGTTTAGGTACATCAGGGGGTCTTCAAATTGCACTACAAATTTTGTGGTCCATTTTCTAGTGGCACCCTTGTGTAAATAAAAACATTTGGTCCCAAAATAACATTTTTGTGAAAAAAGTAAAATATTCATTTTTTCCTTCCACATTGCTTTAGTTCTCGTGAAGCTCCTGAAGGGTAAATAAACTTCTTGAATGTGGTTTTCCGCACCTTGAGGGGTGCAGTTTTTAGAATGGTGTCACTTCTGGGTATATTCTGTTATATTGATCCCCCAAACTCACTTCACATATGAAGTGGTCCCTAAAAAAATAGTTTTGTAAATTTTGTTGGAAAAATTAGGAAATGCTGGTCAACTTTTATCCCTTATAACGTCCTAACAAAAAAATTATACTTCCAAAATTGTACTGATGCAAAGTAGACATGTGGGAAATGTTATTTATTAACAATGTTGTGTGACACCTCTCTCTCTGATTTAATGGCACAAAAGTGAAAAGTTTGAAAATTGCAAAATTTTAAAAATTTTTGCCAAATTCTTGTCTTTTTCATAAATTAACGCATGTTAAATCAAAGAAATTTTACCACTATCATAAAGTACAATATGTCACGAAAAAACATTCTCAGAATCAGTGGAATCTGTTGAAGCGTTCCAGAGCTATAACCTCATAAAGTGACAGTGATCAGAATTGTACAAAATTTGCTTTGTCATTAAGTACAAAATTGGCTGTCACTTAGGAGTCATTAAATATGTGTATGGGATGTGAGGGCTTGTACTGTATATAAGAGGCTATATAGGGACTCATCTTAAATATAGGAGGGTGTATGGGGGCTCATATTGTATATAGGATGCTATATGGGAGATCACACTGTATATAGGAGGCTATAAAGGGGCTCATACTATATATAGGATGCTTTATGGGCGCTCATACTGTATATAGGAGGTTATACAGGTGCTCATACTGTATTTAGGAGGCTATGTAGGGTTCATACTGTATATAGGAGGCTATATAGGGCTCTGTGTGGATCACACAGACACGCATGTGATTCACACGGACACACGCGCTGTGGCAAAACACGTTCGTGTGAAGGAGGCTATTGATTAGTAGTGTACGTATGAAAGAAAGATGAGAAAGAAAGAACAGAGAGAGAGAAAGAAAGAACGAACAGAGAGAGAGAACAGAAAGAGAGAGAAAGAAAAAGAAAGAAAGAAAGAAAGATGGGAAAGAAAGAACAGAGAAAAAAAGAGGAAGAACAGAGAGAGAGAAAGAAAGAAAGATTAGAGGGAAAGAAAGAGGGGAAAGAAAGAGAAAGAAAGAACAGAGTGAAAGAAAGAACAGAGAGAAGCAGAAAGAAAGAGGGGAAAGAAAGAACAGAGAGAAAGAAAGAAAGAAAGAAAGAAAGATAAAGAAAAAGAAAGAAAGAAAGAAAGAGGGGAAGGAAAAAGAACAGAGAGTAAGAAAGAAAGAAAGAAAGAAAGAAAGAAAGAAAGAAAGAAAGAAAGAAAGAAAGAAAAAAAAAAGACCAGAGAGA
The DNA here is from genome assembly GCF_039654945.1 of Dendrobates tinctorius. NCBI lineage: Eukaryota > Metazoa > Chordata > Amphibia > Anura > Dendrobatidae > Dendrobates > Dendrobates tinctorius. The sequence goes on along the minus strand of NW_027361775.1, from coordinate 10,240,936 downwards.
AAGAAAGCGTGGACAGAAAACAAGAACAGAGAGAAAAAGAGATGGAAAAAAGAACAGAGAGGGAGAGAGAAAGAAAGAAAGAGGGGAAAGCAACAAAGAAAGAACAGAGAGAGAAAGAAAGAGTGGACAGAAAAAACAACAGAGAGAGAGAAAAAAGAAAGAGGAGAAAGAAAGAACAGAGTGGTAGAGAGAAAGAAAGAAAGAGGGGAAGGAACAGAGAGAGAAAGAAAGAAAGAACAGAGAGAGAAAGATGTGAAAGAAAGAAAGAACAGAGAGAGAGAAAGAAAGAGAAAGAACAAACAGAGGAGAGAGAAAGAAAGAACAGAGAGAGAGAAAGAGAGGAAAGAAAGAACAGAGAGAAAGAAAGAAAGAGGGGAAAGAAAGAGAACAGAGAGCGAGAGAAAGAAAGAACAGAGAGAGAAAGAAACAGAGAAAGAAATATTCTATAAAGATGCCATAGCAGCCTGACTCCCATTTTAGTGCCCACCTGAGTCTCCTGTTGCAGGACATATCATGATCCGCTCACATGGCTGTCATCCCCGATTCCAAGGCAATCCCGCTGTTCACGCTGTTGGTGGAGGACACGGTGATGGATCTGAAGCATTCCCTGAAGTGCCACCATGGTTCCGTCAAAATGTCCTCCCGAAATTACCTCATTTCCGGTCAGCTTCCAGAACGTCACTTCCGGTAGAGCGTCATGTGCAAGTTTTAAAGTGCTCCTTGGGGCTCCGCCGTGTATTCCTGTATCCGCGGGAAAAGTAAGCTCCCGGTTGGGGCAGTCTCTCTCTCAAAATTGAGAATGTCCCGCTGGATCCGGGATGGTTGGAAGGTATGAATGCTCCCCACCATACACCTCGTACATGCACGGCTCCGCACACCTCATACACACACGGTTCCGGTTTGTATGCCTTGTACACACAGCTCCGCTCTGTACACCTTGTACACACATGGCTCTGCTCCGTACACACACGGCTCCACTCCATACACACGCGACTTCACTCTGTACAGCCCGTACACACCTGGCTCTGCTCCGTTCCGTAAACACACGGCTCAGTTCCGTACACTTTGTACACACAGGGCTCCATTCCATACACCTCGTACAAACACGGCTCCACTCCGTACACCTCATACACACACGGCCCCGCTCCGTACACCTCGTACACACACGGCTCCAGGCTTCGCACCGCACACCTCGTACACATCTGGCTCCACTCTGTACACCTCATACACATCAGTCTCCGCTCCGTACATCTCGTACACACGCGGCTCTGCTCCGCACACCTCATACACATGTGGCTCCGCTCCGCACACCTCGCACACATGCGGCTCCACTCCGCACACCTGGTACACACGCGGCTCCGCTTCACACACCTCGTACACACACGGCTCCGCTCTGTATACCTCGTACACACACGGCTCCGGGCTCCGCACCATGCACCTTGTACACACGCAGCACGGCTCCCACTCCGTACACCTCGTACACATGCAGCTCTGCTCCGTACACACGCGGCTCCACTCTGTACACCTCACACACACACGGCTCCGGGCTCCGCACCGTACACCTCGTACACACGCGGCTCCGCTCTGCACACATCATACACAGATGGCTCAACTTCGCACACTTCGTACACACACGGCTCCCCTCTGTACACCTCGAACACACATGGCTCCGGGCTCCACACCGTACACCTCGTACACATGCGGCTATGCTCTGTACACTTCGTACACACGCAGCTATGCTCCGTACACCTCGTACACACAGAGCTCCGCTCCATACACCTCATACAAACGTGGCTATGCTCCGCACACCTTGCACACACAGCTCTGCTACATCCCCCCTGTAAACCCCTCCTGACCCCACACATAATCTTCCCTCATCCAGTACCATGATGACCACCAGCACAGCAGAGTCCTGAAGACATTGAGGCTTCTGATCATGTGACCCCTGACTCCTCCCCTCCTGTGACCTCATCACAGGTCCTGTGCCAGAAGAGAACACAGCCTAGCGTTGACTCATTGCTGACTGCGGTGAGTCTCTGGAAGGGCGAGGATGGGATCGGTGCATGGGGGCATGGTGGCGTGTATCCCAGACAGCATGAGTGGGCGGCCCCGTCTCATCAGGGCCCCGGCACTTGCCCGAATGCGCCAGGTGCTGATGCCGCCCCTGATATAGGAGTTTATATAGGGGCACATACTGTATATAGGGAGCTATGTGTGGACTCATACTATGTATAGGGAGCTATGTGGAGCTTATACTGTATATAGGGAGTTGTATGTGTGATCATAGTGTATTTAGATAGCTATATGCAGGCTCATACTGTATATAGGTAGCTATGTTGGGGCTCACACTGCATGTGGGGGCTGCGTGTGAACTTAAATTGTATGTAGGGGTTATGTGGGGGCATATTGTCTGGGCCTGTGAGATGTTATCCTCATTGCATTACAGCTTATGGTCTCATTTTCTTGTACTAATAGAAGGAATTCCATGATGAAACCCTGAGTGACCAAAAGAGGGGGGAAACACTTTAGAAGTACATAACTGTCCAGGCCATGTAGGATCTACAGTATATATAGATATAGGATAGTCCAGGTCCATAAAAACGTAAATATGAGGTATATGGATATTTTGCTGTTTTAATTGCACCATTTTGATTTGAAGAATTATTCTTTGTTTGATATGTGTTCATTACATATTGTCTGATCACCTACAGAAGATGCCTGGTCAGTCAGATTAGTGGTAAGTAGGGCTACATAGGGGCAGTCGACGAGCAGCGGGGGTGCCATACCGTTTCAACTGAGGGTGCCAACCTCCACTGTGAGGAAGGAAATTGTAAAAGGCAAAACTAGTCCCTATCTCCCTCATTTCTACTCTTTTATATCACTGTTTTTCTGTGCAAATGTGTGTGCATTTATGTCATTATGTATTGGATTTTTGAACTAAATAAAAAGATAATTTTTGGTTATGGTTTACATGTATAAGGGCCCCTTAGGTTGATTGCTTTGGTTGCTGATTGATGGGGCTCATGTTGTATGTAGGGGGCTATGTGGTGGGTCATTCTGTATATAGGGGATGTCAGCACACTTAATTCTGCTCAATTCTAAGTCATACAATTATTAATAATTATTTTTTTATGTTATATTGAAATTGAGCAAAATTAATTTCAGCCTATTGGTTCAGCCACCACAATAGTCACGGTCTGTCATGTGGCCCCTTGGAAAAATTAATTCCCCACCCCTGCTCTGTTTTGTATAGCGCTATGTTATGTGTAGTGCTGTACATAAGGGAAAAATATCTCTGTTGATTTCCGTGTACAGATGTGCACTAGTAATGAGCGAACATGCTCGGATAACGTCTTAACCAAGTACGCTGGGATGTTATCCGAGCAATTGGGAGTACTCATATATTATGTTTGAGTTTTTGTGGCATCATGATTTGTGATTGCCTGTTTGTTAGGGAATCCTCACATGTGTTGAGGCTGTCTAAGAGCCACAAATCATGCAGCCGCAAATACTCGAACATAATATAGGAGCACGCCCAGATGCTTGAATAACACCAGGTGCACCTGTGTGTTACTCACATGACCTATCACAAGATCTGTTAATGGGGATAATGTGACATGTCAAGTGATACACCAGTTTACACCTTCTAAACTGCCCAGGGCCCTGGCTACTCTTAATCCAACCCTGCATATTAATATATAACCATTTGGATAGAAATTTTCTTTATAGGCTTTGTCTACTTTTGCAGACATCTTTTATTGCTCTCATTTATCTAAAATGAAAAGTGAAATAATTGTGCAAATATTTTATATTTAAACTTTAATTCCATTTTGCTTTCCATTTTAATTTCCATTGTCACAGTTTCTACATAGATCTTTGCATATATACAGTATATATAGTAATTGACAACAAAACAAACCTCATGTAGTCAGATCCTACTGTGCTATTCCATTCTATTTTACTAACCTACATATATGTTAAGAATAGTGTGAGACACGTAGGGGAGAGTATGTGTGCTGTCCAGCTATCTTCGTCAGAGCTTACAGTCATATAATATACTGTAATATGTCTTATTCATTCTGTAATGTTATGCAGGCTGTACAATGTTTGTTGTCCTTATCGCCATCTACTGGCCATTGTTATAATATATGCTTTCATGTATTGTAGCTTTAATTTCCCACCATGCCTCTCTCTGTAACTCTTCCTACCTTATTTCCTTATTCTGTTCTTTCTGCTCAGTGCCATTGGGTCGCCCTCACACGCCCAGGGCAGCGGGGTACTCGGTACCAGGCCGGTGTCAAGGCGGGAATGTGTCACAGCAGTGGTGACCCGGTCCGTGGCCCTGGGCACCCAATATCAATGGCGGTGATGTTAATGGTGTTAAAGTTTAGTAGAATAGTTCGTGACGCCACCCGTGGTGTTTGGCAAGTAAGATGGTAAGCCAACGCTGCATACAGATCCGCTGGGACTGATGGTGTGGTGCAGCAAAGATGGTATAGCTCCCCACAGGTGGAGCTGTAGTCCCAGGGTAGTGTAGGTGCAATGGATGAGGAGAGGCGCAGAATGGTGTAGATGTTGTTACACAGGTGTAGCAGTGCTGGAATAACTGGAGGACACCAAGGTGTGCGGTTCCAAAGCTTTACTCACTGTTTGCAGTTCACTCAACTGCCTGCCTCCGTACCGTGTTCTCCAGGTCAGGGCTCCAGCCAACCTCCAGGCAGGATAGGATTCTCCCTTCCACATTACGCCAACATGTACCTTACTGAACGACTCCTCCAATGCGCCTTTAGGTGCGAAGCACTCCAGTACTTAGTTACCCTGGAATGCCTCTCTCTAGGTGTTCCTAGTCTTTACTTGTATGACAGACAGCAGTAGCCTGCTTCGAGGACTCCTCACTGCATCCTCTCTATTCAGTTGCTGTTGTGTCCCAAGTCTATGATGGGAGCAAGGCATTAGCGGCTCACTACCTCTCCGGTGTCTGTTGCCGGACATAAAGATCCAATCAACCTCGGGGACCGGGCCCCGGCCTTTGCGCTCTCTGGACTGGAAGGGTTCTCTATCTTTCTTCAACCAGCTTCCCACCGTCCTTCTATTCTCCTTCCTTCCGATCTGTTCTATCTCTCTTATGGAATCTGTAGTCTCCAGTCTACGTCTCTTTCTCCTCTTCCTTCCCTAGGGAGCTCGTTCCACTAAGACCAGTCCTCAGCCTCTCCTGACTGACTGCCTTCCTCCTCCTTGAGCTCCTCTCAGGCTGACCTGCTGTCAGCCTGCTCTCTCTCTCTGGGACTCACCCCAGACTGACCTGAAATCCTACACCTTCCCTCTCTTTTATATCTAACTCCACCCGGCTCCCCAGCACCTCCCGTGTTACGAAGCCAAGGACCACAAAAGGCACCCTATGACCTTTCCAGCATAAAGCATGGATGGGTCCCTGCTGAACTATCCTGTGCGTGGGTCGCAGGTGTTGGAATGCGGAAAGGAGTTCCCAGCCTACCTGGATGGTGGGGCACTACACCTTAGGAGAAGGTGCAGTACCTCTGTGGCGACTGAAGCCTCAGGGGCACCACACCATCTTGGCAGAATTGTGCCTCAGAGCTGGAGAGAGGATTTTCCTGTTACCTTTATCCTCCAACCTCCATCTTCAACCTCTTCATCCCTTCATCTTAACTGACATCTCTACATCATCCTTAATCAAGGTACAGTTAATAAACTACCTAAAAGTTCATCCACTGCATTTTTCTACCTAGATCATCCATATGCAGCTACTCAGGCTAGTGAGGAGAGCAAAACTAGTAACTTATCTATCATTGCTTGTACATCCTTTAAACACATCTGGCCTACCTACATTGGTGGCAGAATAGTATGATTGCAAGGCCACACAACCCACTACTTGCTGTCTGTTAACATGTTTCAGATGCATTGGAGAAAAATAAAAAAAAACTTGAGTTGAAAGGGGACATAGTCATCATTAATTAAAGTGTACCTGTTTTTTCAGTCAACCCTTTCTGAAAAGCCTATCATGTATTGAAAAATACGGAAAACAACTATTTCTGAGCATTATGTGACTTGTATCTTACATTTTCAAGTTGTCTCTGAGCTAGTAGTGAAGATTTGTTATAGTGATGTCTCCCATACATAACACAAAGAAACACGAGACTGGGTTCCTGCGCTTCTGTTTCTATGTGAAACATGTTCAGATGCAGCAGCAGCAACCTGGTGCATATTATATAGCAGTACTGAGCAATTTTTCTGTAAATCTAGTACTTCGGTAACATATGCACAGTTGCAGTTGCTTTCTAGGGAATGTTTTAACTCTCTGGCTCTTTTTCCCATCTCCTACGTCTTGATCCATTCACTTTAGACTTTAATAGGCACTGTAACCTGATCCCTCAGTGAGCTGTCATCCATCTTCTCTTGTGCAAGACTGATTTAAGCAGTATTTCTAAGTAAACAATCAGTTCATAAGCCAAGAAGACGACATTGTTCTTTAGTGGAGAAAGAAGCATATTTTTCAGATAAGTGACCATTTAATATCTACTACTTTGGTGCATTTGTTTTTTTCAATTCTTTAACATATTGTCTGCAATATATATCTGTTTTCTAATTAATCTGTAGGCACTTCTTGATGCGAAACATCACATCATCACATCATGGAACTTTGAAATCATTTTTCGTTCTACCTGCTGTTATTGTTCGTTCCCGTTTTATCCTTTTCTCTCTCTCTCTGCCCATGTTATTCTGACATATTTTTCCATTCACCCCGACACACCTTCGGTTTAATTCTAGCCAGGTTTTCAGCAACGGAATGCAGATGGAATGTTAAATCTACATTATCTCTGAATAAATGTTTTCTTCTAATTAAAATAAATAATCAGAGCCTCCTCATTAAACCGTGCCATAGCATGAGGCCACAAAATCCATTCCTCTGAAAGCCCTTTGCTTCAATGGCACAGCGATGACAGCTGTTCCTATTAATAACTTATTATGAACACTGTGTTCAAGCTGTGCACCAAGATTTGTGAGTCATGAATGAGTACTGTACATATCATTTGATTTTTATAGGGTTTGGTCTAAGAGCAGTGCAACCTAGCTAATGCAGAACAGGAGGGGCAGAAAGCCACCTACAGTCAATAATGCATTTCTTTTTTTGTCCATCCTAAAAGTGTCAGTGCCACGCATTCATTTTCATATCTAATTCTTTCTACAGGGTACTGGAAATTGCTTCGGCAAGACGGATAATGTCTCCAGAACTGGCATGTTTTCATATACGCAGGAATACAATCATTCTTATCACAGAAGGCAGAGCGTTAAGCCTGTGTCACACAAGCTCCAAACCTCAAGTGTCTCATCGCAGAAAGAAATGTAGCATTTAATCTCTGCATTTCCTCATGCTTTCTAATCTTTGTGGCTTCCAAGTTCCGGTCACACTGTCTTTGTATACTTTTGAGACATACTGTAGTTACTTGGCAGCTCATGTAACCTAATGGAAAACCTCGGTCCTAAAAGGCAAGAGTGCTGTTTACATTGCAATAAAAACAGTATATGAGGTTGTAAACAAATTATTTTATTTTAGAAAACAAGGAAAACGAAACAACATTTTTCAAAGACGTAATAATATGCCACATGGCCTCGGCCAACCTGAGAAGGGTAATGCTTGTTTGATGCTGTTCTTTTTTTTTATTATTATTTAATAAATGTGTGATATAACAGGACCGATGGACACAGCTGTCAATCACACTGCTACCCACCAGCAGGACAATAAACAATAGACAGTAGTGAATAGAAAAAAAAAGGATTAGTGCACAGCTCATGCAGAGATGTCAATATTCGGACGCTTAGCTCCAAAATCATCAAAACGTGAACTCCCAAGATTATAAAAAATATTGCAAGGTCATAAAATTTTGGTGCAATGCGAAGCTGTGCAAACATTTTGCGACTTTTGGTGTTCTCATTCTATTTTCATCTAGCTGTGACATAGTAGGTGGAATTGGAGTTGAACGGAGGTATGGCAACTCCCACTTGTCAAATTCATGACAAGCGGCTGCATTCCTTGTCCCACAAATCTTATTCCAGTCCCTGATGAGCGTATGCCTCCTACTGTGAAAAATACAGGTTTTGATGAATTGGTTCCAGAGTGAGTAGATGATAATGATCATCTTGAACCCGAACGCAGACCCCATTCATATGAATGGGGGGCCCGTGCATCCATTGTTTGCTACGCTGTCATCTGCATGACAGCGCGGCAACCACTGGCTCTGATCAGCGGCAAGATCTTTACCGCTGCTCAGAGCACTGCACTTCCATGCAGTCATACAGATGACAGCATAAGCCAGCGATAAAACGTTTACCTGCAGTCAAAGGCATTGGTTTATCTGAGTACAACTCCCATCAGCCTATGCTTTGTGTCACAGATAGCAGTGAAAACTGGCGGCAGCTGATGAGAGTATTAATCAGCTGGCCCCTGCGCTATAAATAAATGAACTTAGTAGCAAAACCACAGAAGAGGACTAAAAATCCTCCAAAAATTCAAAACTATAGCTGATAAAGGACAGCACCGCTTACCTGCCCAGGTCTCTGTACAAATGCACTACAGGATGCAGCCAACCCATATAGCAAAGATGTTGCAAAACACAGGTGCAAATTATTAAATAGACAACCAGTCACAACCTACCAGTTCATGGAGGGACTGACTGCTTTGTATACATTTGCACAATAGAGGCCTGTATAGGGCATTGTTCACATGTAGGTATTGCATAGTGTCTGGTTCTCAGCCTATTAGTCACACCCATACTATTCAATTAGGCGGGCTGGCCAGCACTCTCAGCTGTATTTTTATATTTTAAGAATAAATTAATACATTTTAAAAAATGAGTAATTTCTTAAGGTGAACTGCAGTGACCTCACTGAGCTCAGCACTGTACTCTGAGACTTTATCTCACAGTGCTAGCGGTGATCTCACTGAGGTCACCGCAATTCATAGGCCCGGCTCAGAGCAAAGTAAGCTGGGATCGCAGCCTCAGTGACCTGTGGTAACTGATAGTCACTGGCGCTGTGCTTCCAGCAGCTCATTCTCCCTTGGTTTTGAGCCTGGACGGACACAGTATGTCAGACAGGTGAGGTTTATGGTTGTTTTTCATTCTGTCTGTGTGTTTATCTACAATATGACTATGGAATTAGTAATGGAGAGGCGTCTCTCTATTACTAACTTGTAGACTTGATATCAACGGCCATAAAACAACTGACATAAATCCAACAAATATTAACCCCACTTGCTACTTGCCACAGCAAGTGGGAAGTAAAAGGCAAAGAGCCAGAATTGGAGCATCTTATAGATATTCCTTCTCTGAGGGGCTGCAGGCTGCTATTTTTAGGCTAGTAAGGGACAATATCCATGGTCCCTAACCAGCCTGAGAATAAAAGCCTCCAGCTGTCAGATTTAGTTTGGCTGATTGTGAAAAACAGAGGGGACCCCAAGCCTTTTTTTTAATTATTTATCTAAATAATTAAAAAACAAAATAGCATTGGGACCGCTCTATAGTGCAGGTGCCATCTGATGAAGCAACCATCAGCCAACACTTGTGAGCAGAGGTAAACTTTTTACCTATGGTCACAGCTGTTGGCTCACGCTCTCATCTGACAGGGTAGGAGCCGCAGCACTCTGACCAGAGGTAATAATCTTACTGCCGATCAGAGCCACTGATGTTTCTCATACTGTCATGCAGATGATAGAGTGGAAACACACGATTTTCGGTGAGCCGAACCCGAACAATAATACGGACTTCCTGGAGAAGTCTGTGTTCAGGGTCTGTGCCTGAAAAGTAGGTGTTTGGTATGGACCCCAAACTTTACTGTTCTGGTTCGTCCATATCTAATTATGATAAACTAGATGGTGCCCGATTCTAACGCTTCGGGTATTCTAGGATATGGCCAGCGGGAGACTGATGTTCAAAAGATGGTATAGGATGATCCACCACGATCGGCGATCTCACAGCGGGGGCCTGGTCACTGCTGTGTGTCACACTGAGGCTAAGTACCCACATTGCAGAAATGCTGCAGAAATTTCCACAGCATTTCCGCAATTCTCGCCGAGGGAAAAACGCATGCGAATTTGCATGCATTTTCCTACTGAAAACATGCATTTTTCAAGCGATTTTCACTTGCAAAATTCAAGCACATTCCAAGGGATTTGAAGCATCGCTTGGAATGTGATTGACAGGTTGGTCACACTTGTCAAGCATAGTGTTTGACAACTATGATCAACTTTTTACTATTGATGCTGCCTATGCAGCATCAATAGTAAGAGATAGAATGTAAAAAATAATAAAAAAATTAAAAAAGGTTATTATCACCTTCCAACGGCCCCCGATCTCCTCTCCATGCTCCCGGCATCTTCCGGTCCCAGTAAAGCTTAGCGCGAAGTACCGGAGATGACGTCACTCTCACGAGAGCGCGATGTCATCAGTGGTCTTTCGCACAAAGCATTACTGGGACCGGAATGTGCTAGACGCGTCATGAGAGGAGGGAAAGAGTCCGGGGGCCGTGGGAAGGTGAGTATATCACTATTTTTTATCTTAATTCTATTTTTTACAGGTTTATGGCACCCAGAGCCTGGAGGAGAGTCTCCTCTCCTCCGGACCCTGGGTACCATCCACACATTGAGCGTGGCGTCGGTCATCTCCCGGCTGCACCGCCACTGACCTCCGTGCGGCAGGAGATGACCCGCAGCAAACTTCGGGAGATCAGCGGCTAGTGCCGCAGATCTTCCGATGGTAGTGGTGGCATGCGTCGTTTGAATTCCGTGCCAATTCGTGGCCGGACAGTGCCTGTCGCTGATTAGTCGCGGTTGGCCATGCGTGACCAATCAGCGATGCAGGATTTCCGTTACAAACAGACAGACAGACAGAATTAGCCGATTATATAGTAGATAAAACTTAATGAAAAAAGTCTACCACCCAAAATAAACGAATATAAAATTATTAAAAAAAATAAAGCATGTATGGCCACATTAAAATTGTAATACCACATAGAAACAAAAATAAGACTTTACAAAGCATGGCATCTAGCATGGAAGCTGATACATAAAACAATGTCTGTTTTTCCCAATGTATTCTTAAAAAAATGTTTTAAAAGTCAAACAAATTATATGCACCTTAAGATGTAGAGAGCACATTAAGGTTGTGTGCACACTGCGGATTCACCTGTGGATTTTTCAGCGCGGATTTATTAAAAACCGCAGGTAAATCCACAGGTCAAAAGACCTGAAGTTTTTCTGCGGATTGGTCTGCGATTTTCCCCTGCGGTTTGACACCTGTCATGGAGCAGATGCCAAACTGCAGCGAAATCCACACAAAGAATTGACATGCTGCGGTTTTTGAAACCGCAGCAAATCAGCGGGGAAAATTCACTGTGTGCACTGCGGTTTTTGTTTTTCATAGGTTATAATGGTACTGTACACTACAGCAAAAACTGCTGTGGATCCGCAGGGCCAAATCCGCTACGGATCTGCAGCAGAATCCGCAGCGTGTGCACACACCATAATATTTTTCTCTGTTTGTTAAAGGTTCCCTATGATGCTGCATTGTCTTCTCATAAGGTTTTTTACTGCAGGGTATTTGTTCCTTTTGTCTTTATCTTATGCTTCGTCTGCTTCGTTGCCATTGTGAAGATGTGCCTGCACGTTTCATGCATACTAACTTATATTCCAGTTTATTCCTTTAGGTTTTTGTTTCAGATTTTTGCACTCTGTGCAGGTACGGGCATGGCCTCCCTTTTCTGTGAGCTGAACATTATATTTATATAGCTCCCCATGGATTGATGTCCATTGGCCAGAGTCTCAATCCTGCTTGGCCCTTATTCACTTTCATGTCATTTAACATATGGTAAGACTTTAATAATAGAGGCCAGGATCGTCCCGAGTAGGGTCACCTTGACGTGGGGGGTGATAGCTTTGACTTTTTTAATAAAATTATGTTAACCAAATACCCTATGTTATTTTCATGCAGTATTACTATTTTACTCATTTACTGCAGTGTAATAGCTGATTTTGTTTATATCTTAGGTTTTATCTGTTTAGTGGCAAGTGTGAACATGTGCCTATACGTCGCATGCATACAAGCCTATATTCCAGTTCATCCCTTTAGGTTTTTGTTCCTATGAGAGGTTTGTTTGGCTCACCACTGTCTAAATAAGATTTTTATGGTCCTTCCTGCCACTAATCATCTCACACGTAGACCTTAGTCGGCTATTGGATGTTGGAAGACTGTGTCTAAATAAAAGAAAATGTATATTTATAATTCAACCTTCCATTTTAGAATCTGAGTTATACATTTCAGTCTAAAACAAAAAAGGTGCACAAAAACAAGAAAGCGACAGAACAAATAAACAAAGGCAACAAAAATAAAATTAACATGAGAAAAAACACAGTAATTGTTATGTATTAAAAATATACACATGTACTTAATAAATAGAAAGGCTACCAACGGTGAAAGTAAGGGGGATACACGCAACTGATAATTAAAGGGATTGAAAAAACTCAAAATATATACTTGTTAAAATTGTTACTTGGTTAGAAGCAATGTTTTACAGTGCAATGGTGCAAAAACATAGGAAAGGTCTGATTCATTTTACCCTGCAAAGTTAATGGAGCTAGTCACTCATTAGTATGTCAGCTTCTAACTAGCACAAGACTTTATGCTACTGAACAGCTGTTCTAATGTAAAGGCACCAGTTGCTGCTGTGCTATTTGCAGAAAACAGCATGCTTGAGTTCATGCTAGCACTAGGAGACAAATCCAGCCCCTGCCGTAGGGGAAGGAAAGCCGAAACGAACACACACTTGCAGGCTTAGTCAGATCCGGTGTACTTTGTGACAGTCTGCACATTAACTATTTATCTCAATCTACAAGTATTAGAACTTCGTAGCATTACAATTTAAAAAGTCATATCCTACTAGAATCCTAATCAGGACATACAGGTTAAAAGTGTAAGCTTAACCCAATTAAATTTTCAGCCATGAAGCAGTTTCCTCTGAAGAATAACTCCAGGAACATTCCATTAGAGAACTTGTGCACTCTACCGTTCATTGCATGTTCTGGATATTTGTTCTATTCTTCCCAAGGTGACTTTTAGATGGAAACATTTTACAGAACATATCCCAGTGCAGAGATTTTATTAAATGTTGTACATCTTTTGTTGCGCGCCTACTTAAGTGACCATGCTGTTTAATGTACATGAATACAAGCTCCAGACAAATGAGTCGGGGAATAGGTGAAACTCCTTGGGGCTGTTAAAAAGACAAATACAAACCTTAAACTACTGAAGCACCTTCAAATGAATCTTAAAGATAATCCAGATCAATTGAGATTTATTAAAGTGGAAGGAAATGTAGCGATTAATAAATGCCTGATTCCCCCCTGTTTTTTTATGCAACAGGCATTGAAAAACAAAAAAAAAGATGTTGCTGTTGAATGACAATATTATTAAAATTCCATACTTAACAGATATAAATTATTTACAATCTATTAGTAATAGATCATTTTAATGCATTGATTACACTGTTCTACAGCCAAATTGGTTCAGAGACAAAAAACAGTTCAACTTAACTAATTTTGTGGTGCTGAAAAAGAATATGATGCTTCCACATGCAGATTGGCTCTAATTTTCAAGATCCAGAGGAGATTGTAATTACTTATTACACCTTATATGCAGGCTTATAGAAAAATTGTGTCTATATTATTTCATCATCATTATTGCATTGTTAGTAGCTGGTCTATTACATTATCTATTTAGTCTATTGAGTCTTCAATTATCATCTTAGTGTGACCAACCACAAAACATAACTCCAATCCGATGACGTAGTCCTAATTACAATTGTATCACCTACATTTTTAGGATTTCTTAGCATATTGATATGATTCTATAAGTTTTTTCAGGTGTGCCTCGTTCTTGCATTAATAAAGAGTTTTTTCTACTTATGCAGAGAAGTCACTTTTGCTTAACAAAGGCAAAATTTGAATATCATGATAAGGAAAGCCAAGAACCTATATTTTTTTGGCAGAATAGGAAATTAGGACAAGAGTTGGGCTCCACACATATACTGTAATAAGTATGCATCACATCTTACCCAGTGATAGTATGGGAAAAAGAAATCTATGCCTTTTGTAGTACCAAAGATCTGGAGAGAGCCAACCGATAACATTACCAACTGGTATTTCTGCATGGTGCCCCCCATTAGGAAAGGAGTTTCAAGGAAGAAGAAGTGGACTTTACAGTATCCAAACATTCCATCTGCAAAACACCCATTACCGCATATAGAAGAACTGCCTGTTCCAAAAGCATCAGAAACACTTTCAGTCAAGTCAAGTGAAGAAGAAGAGGATGCTTGGTGTCACAAAGCGTATTTCTCTCACGACCCAGACTTTTGGTCAGCAACCTCAACTGAACACAAAGTGAACTGAACTTTTTGGATCTGCCAAAGAGTAAGACTGAGGACTTAGTTTCCAGGCTACAGTGGTGGCATCTCCTAGCGTGCAATGTTCAAGTTTGTTTGTTCACAAAGAACTTGTCCAATACTTTCATGGAGGGAAATCTTGTGGCATGCAACAACATCAACTGTTTAATGGAATCTTGGAAGATAAGTCATAATCCAGAGGAATAGAGGCTCTTCATCGATTTGTCAAAAACAAGCCTAAAAGCCATACTGCGCTACCTTCAATTCCAGTTGGTTATGCATCCACATGATAGAACATATGACAACATAAAACAGCTGTTGAGATGCCTGTTGTGAATTCCCTTGCTCAAAGTTCTGAGCCGAAGCTCCCTCTGGTGGTAACTGAGAGTAGTGGAGCTGGCTAGGTGGATGGAAGTTCTCCACCTGACGGCAATAATTGGGAACCTGGGATTACTGGCTGGGAGTATATAATTGAGCTGGCTGCTCTTGGAGGTTGCTAGTGATTTCCTCCATGTGCATTTGTAGTTCTTTTGTCCCCTGCTTGATCTGCATGGTTCAGCTAAGTGATTCTTTTGCTAAGCCTTTGCATCTAATCTGGTTGTGTCTTTTTTTGCTTTCTGTTTTGCTGCTAGGGTTCAGCGTGCTCCCTGCTGGGGGCAGCGGTGGCCCTGCTTCATATGTTGCAGCTTGTTCAGTCCCCTGTTATGTTAGTATCTTTTTGCTTTGCTGCCAGTTTATACCAGAGTGCTGATCTAGCGGAGGTGAGGTCGTGTGACCTCAGGTTTTTTGTATATCAGAAGTGTTGAACTTGTTCAGGGTTTTGTGCATGATTGCCGATAGTATCTTTTCTGTCCTGTGCTGTCTAGACAGCTTGGCCCCACCATTTGCTCAGTCTGTTCTTTGCCTGTGTTTGTGTCTCATCTTGTCTCACCGACAATATATGTTTGGGGGCTGTCTATTCCTTTGGGGATCTGCTCCGGGGCAGTTTAGATTTCATCTTTCTGACTTTAGGCTTAGTTAGTCCTCCGGCTGTGACGAAGCGTCTAGGGCATCGTAGGAACGCTCCACGGCTACTGCTAGTTGTGTGGATAGGATCAGGGGTCTGCAATCTGCTTATTTACCAACTTCTCTGGTCTTCTGGTGGCTTAGTCTGTTCCTGCCATCCTCCTCGGTGACCCATTCATAACAGAATCACCAGCCAAACCGCAGACTCTAGGGTACTCAAAAGAAGGAAAGAATTGTTAAAAAAGGGTCAGAATTTTATTTATATATTTTTTCCTCATTTTCTCTGGGTCCGTAGGAGGATTTTTTCTTTAATGGAGACTAGAGATGAGCGACTTTGCCTTTTTTCGGGTCGAGTCGGGTTTCCTGAAACCCGACTTTCGCAAAAGTCGGGTAGAACGAAATCGGCCAATTATTGTGAAAAGTCGAAGGCCGACTGAAACACGAAACCCAATGCAAGTCAGTGGGGAAGCAAAGTCGGCAGGGAGTGGAGGACAGGAAACACACCTACAGTGCCCTTTTGAATGCCAAAAGCATCAATTCTTATTACTGAAGCATTTCAACCTTAATTTACTTCATAATACTAGTTACACACTGAAAAATGGGGGTTATTTGGCTAAATTTGTGGGGGGGTAGGGCTGGCTCCAGGTTTTCATGTGCCCTGGGCCAAAGAGCGCCCCTTTAACACATAGCACAACTCATGAGGCTCCTATACAGCAGAGAAATAGCGGTATAGTACAATGAAAAATACTTCACTTTTTACATCTCATGACTGACATCCATTTTAAATTATCCAATAGCTCCAAAAACGGACAGTATATTACTCTATATAGTATTATGGCCACCGCATAGTGCGCTATACAGAGTAATGAGGCCCATATATTTATCCATACAGAATCATTGGTCCCATATAATGTTTGAAACAGTATATGATGAGCTCCACATAATGCTACAGTATATGCTGGTCCCCATGGATGAAGCTACACTGTCTTATGGGCCCAAATAATGCTCTATATATAATGGGCCCCATTTCTAATGCTCTAGTGTATATTGGGCCATGTAAATGTTGCTACAGTGTCTGATGTCCACCTTTGGAATGCTCCAGTGTATGGTGGGCCCCATATATCATTCTCCAGAGTATAGTGCTCCACAAAAATTGCTGTCCCAACAATGAAAACAATTAAATAAGTCTCCTCAAATAAGTCTCCTCGCTATGTAATCCCTGTACTAGTCTGGGCGTACAGACGTGATGTCATTGCGCTCTCTGATCAGAATATCACTGTCAGGAAATGCGGAAGACGTCATGGCGGTGGAGCAGGGAGAGGTAAGTATTTCAACTTTGCAAGTGCTGTGATCCTGAGCAAGCAGGGGGGGCCCACTCAGTGACGGCACTGGCACAGGGCCCCTCATAGTACAGCGGTGTGTCTGACGGCGGGTGTGCACCCCCACCGTCAGAGACACTTGATTGCACTATGAGGGACCCTGTGCCAGTGCCCGCGCCCAAGAGTTGGCCCAACCACCTGTCCAGGGCAACGGCACTCGCACGGTTGCGTGCGCTAGGTGGTGACCCTGGTCATGGGGGGAGAGGCAGCCCAGTTAGGGAGGTTTACAAAATGGCATATGTTGATGTGGGACATTCACCTGCTGCTAAAGGCAAAATTGGTCAAGTCCCAGGAAGAGGAGTACCAAAGAAAGCCATTTTTCTGGCAACCTATGTGTCATCAATGTAAGGTGTGACAAAATCCTTGGAAACCCATGCATGGTTCATTTTAATGAAGGTTAGATCATCCACATTTTGGGTCGAGAGACAGGTCCTTTTTTCTGTGAGGATTGATCCAGCAGCACTGAAGACTTTCCGATAGCACACTTGCAGCTGGGAAAGCGAGCTCCTGTAAGGCATATTGGGCCAATTCAGGCCAGGCGTCCAGTTTAGCGGCCCAATAGTCAAATGGGAATGACCTATGAGGGAGAACATCGATATGGGACGAGAAGTAGTTTGTAACCATAGTTGACAAGTGCTGTCTCCTGTCACTTTCAATTGATGCAGTATTACCAGTCGTGTGAGCGGAACTTGAAAAATCAGTCCACAACATGGTCATGAGAACTATCACCGCTGCTGTGTGCTGGGAATGCCTCAACCAACCGGTTTACCAGAGTTGCTTGTTTGTTAGCCAATATTAGGTCAAGGTTCTCCTGTGGCATGATGTTTTGGAATTTGCCTTTATAGCGTGGATCCAGGATGCTGGCCAACCAGTAGTTGTCATCGTTCATCATTTTGGCAATGCGGGGGTCCCTTTTTAGGATCTGCAAGGCATAATCTGACATGTGGGTCAATGTTCCCGGTGTCAATGATGCACTGCGAGTGCTGGGTGGAGGAGCACTTTCTGGCAAATCCACATCCCTCCAGTCACGCACAAAGCCTGTACCAGACCTTGCCACGCCAACATTTTCTCTTGCCCCACGAGAAGCATCCGCCTCCCCTAAATAATCATCCCCATCATCATCCTCCTCTTCCACTTCTTCCTCCACCTCGTCCAGGAGAGGTCCCGGAGCAGACAATGGCTGACTGTCATCAAGGCTTCCCTCCTCCTCTTCCTCATCATCCTCGGCTGCAGACGCCTGCTCCTTAATGTGCGTCAAGGTTTGCATGAGCAGACGCATAAGTGGGATGCTCATGCTTAAGATGGCATCGTCTGCGCTTACCAGCCGTGTGCATTCCTCAAAACACTGAAGGACTTTACAGAGGTCTTTCAGCTTCGACCACTGCACACCTGACAACTCCATGTCTGCCCTCAAAGTGCCTGCCCATGTATCCTCTCACAAATGCATTACAGCCTGCCTCTGTTCGCACAGCCTCTCCACCATGTGCAGGGTGGAATTCCACCTTGTTGCAACGTCGATAATTAGGCGGTGCTTGGGAAGGTGGAGCAATCGCTGTAGCTTCTGCATATGATTGAGTGTACGGGCAACCGGCGGATGTGCGAGCACAGTCTTCGAACCTTATGGAGCAGGCCTGTTAACTCCGGATAATTATTGAGGAAGCACTGCACCACAAGGTTCAAGGTGTGAGCCAAGCAAAGTATGTGTCTGAGTTTTGAAAGGGCTATGGCTGCCACAAAATTCCGGCCGTTATCACTAACTACCTTGCCTGCCTCAAGATGTAGACTGCCCAGCCATGACTCAGTTTGTCGCTGAAAGTAGTCGGCCAGTACCTCCGCGGTGTGTCTGTCGCGCAAACTCATCATCTTCAACACAGCCTGCTGATGCTTTGCACTAGCTGATTGATAGGGGGACACCTCGTGTGCAACACTGGCAGCTGCGGATGGAGTGCTCGTGCGTCTGCACTCTGTGGACGAGCTTTCGCTTCTGGAGGAGGAGGAGGGTCGAATGCCTACAGCCAACTGTTTCCTATACCGTGGGCTAGGCAGCACTGTGCCACCACCACTGTCCCCTGTGGACCCTGCATCCACAACATTAACCAAGTGCGCAGTAATGGACACGTAACGGCCCTGGCCATGCCTACTGGACCATGCATCAGTTGTGAGGTGCACCTTTCCACTCACTGATTGCTTGAGTGCATGGACAATGCAGTCTTTCACATGAAGGTGGAGGGCTGGGATGGATTTGCGCAAAAATAAGTGGCGACTGGGTAGGTCATAGCATGGTACTGCGTAGGCCATGAGTTCACGGAAAGCTGCGCTTTCAACCAAGCGATAGGGCATCATCTCTAACGAGATTAGTTTGGCAATGTGGACGTTCAAACCCAGTGTACGTGGATGAGAGGATGAGTACTTTCTTGTCCTACTCATAGTCTCTGGTAGGGTGAGCTGGACTTGAGAGCTGCATATGGTGGAACTAGCGGTGGACATGGCGGACTGAGAGAGGGTTGATGATGGTGATGGAGTTGGTGTTCTTTCTGATGGCCTAGATTCAGTCTTTCGTTGCAATAACAGTGTGATTCCCTGACTGATTTGCCCTTGTGACGACAACTCAACATTTGCTGCTTGGGGTGTGCTAACCGGTGGGCTTACAGTGGGGGAAACAATGTAGTGTTGCTGACTATCTTCTTTGGGAGCAGTTGCACATGTGGTACGTGAGTTTTGGTAGTCCGTCCACGCTTGCAAGTGCATGGTGGCTAAATGTCTTAGCATGCAACTGGTATTCAAATTTCTCAGATTTTTCCCTTGGCTAAAGGTCTTTGCGCACTTCATACAGATAACCTTTGCCTGATCATTTGGATTTTGTTCAAAAAAGTGCCACACTGCACTCTTCCTACTAGGGAAGACATTTTGAGGCCTTGCACGCTGTGCTATTTTGACCGTCTGGCCAAGCTGTCCTGCAACTCTTTTGGTTATTGTAACCTGTTTTTGGACTGCTCCGGGCCTGCCAGATAACATCTGTTGTGATGTCGATGCCCGCTGCTGATGCTCCTCTTCTGAGCTATTGGCAGCGGCACCCTCTTCTCCCAATGGATGCCAATCTGGGTCAGCAACTGGGTCATCCATCACCTCCTCTTCAATGTCATGTGCACCTTCCTCTGTGTCACCATGTACGGTGGTATAGTATGTGGGAAGGGGCACCTGAGTTTCATCAGGGTCAGATTCTGGCTCAGTACACTGCGAGGACAATGTAGTGCTCTGAGTGAATGTACCAGCAGAATCATCTATCAGTGGCTGTGCATCAGTGCACTCCATGTCAGATTCATCTTGGCCTGGGTAATTCACCATTTCACTTGATAACCCAGGCATGGTATGTGAAAACAGCTCCATGGAGTAATCTGTAGTGTGGCCTGCCGCATCCTTCAATTTTGGTTGGGGTGAAGGACACAAGGAAAGTTGTGGTTCATGACCATGAGCCTCCAATGATGACTCAGTACTTTTATTTTTTTAAATTTCAGAAGAGGAGGCGATAGAGCTGGAGGCTGAGTCAGCAATGTAAGCCAAAACTTGCTCTTGAAGCTCCGGCTTTAAAAGCAGTTTATCTACTCCCAGAAAAGGGAGCCTTCGAGGCCTTGTGGAGGCAGACGATGACGCAGGCTCAACACCTCCTGCATTAGGTGCTATTTTGCTTTTGCCACTACCAGAAGATCCACCACCAACACCAACACCATCATTACCAGCTGCCAACCCCCGCCCACTTCCACGGACTCTTCCACCACACTTCCTCATTTTTGGGGACAATGTCCACAAAAAACCAACAACTCTATTGTCCTGTAAAACAAGGTACAAGGTATATATAGTAGTGGTGAGAATTGGAATCTCTGTAGACTTCAGGACACAGTTGGATACTATCAGGCCCTGTTTATATTACACCGCAATGTGACAGTCAGATTCTGGATGGTCTTAGAAAGGTGTATAGAGGACTGTTGAGAATTGGAATCTCTCTAGACTTCAGGACACAGTTGGATACTGTCAGGCCCTGTTTATATTACACCGCTATGTGACAGTCAGATTCTGGATGGTCTTAGAAAGGTGTATAGAGGACAGGTGAGAATTGGAATCTCTCTAGACATCAGGACACAGTTGGATACTGTCAGGCCCTGTTTATATTACACCGCTATGTGACAGTCAGATTCTGGATGGTCTTAGAAAGGTGTATAGAGGACAGGTGAGAATTGGAATCTCTCTAGACTTCAGGACACAGTTGGATACTGTCAGGCCGTGTTTATATTACACCGCAATGTGACAGTGAGATTCTGGATGGTCTTAGAAAGGTGTATAGAGGACTGTTGAGAATTGGAATCTCTCTAGACTTCAGGAAACAGTTGCATACTGTCAGGCCCTGTTTATATTACACCACAATGTGACAGTCAGATTCTGGATGGTCTTAGAAAGGTGTATAGAGGACAGGTGAGAATTGGAATCTCTGTAGACTTCAGGACACAGTTGGATACTGTCAGGCCCTGTTTATATTACACCGCAATGTGACAGGCAGATTCTGGACGGTGTAAGAAAGGTGTATAGAGGACTGTTGAGAATTGGAATCTCTCTAGACTTCAGTGTAATATCCACACGTTATGAAGAATTCAAGGTATTAAACTTTAGATATGTTTTATTCTTCGTCCTCCAGCACACAGCATAACACTTGCATTCCCATGCTACCAGAAGTGAAACTGAAACTTCCCTTCTCATCCCTCTTGTCTCCACCCTCCAAGTCCCATAAGTCTGGCTTGCTTAAAGAGACAGATCTAATTATTATACATTCCATCATCCCTTTTTTTTTTTTTAGAAATAATCTATATTACTGATAAATGCAACAACATGAACATGTCCAAAGAAATCATATGTCCGTTTTGTCTTATTTGTTCAATTCTAAAACCAGAGAAACAAACAACAACAAAAAAACAAACAAAACTGTAGTTACACTTCTTCAATAAGCCTCGATGGAGCTCTTCTCTCTCGTGTAGGATAACGTCTGGGCTCATTGAGAGAGTTCATTGTTGATGGACCAGCTACCTCTTGTTGGTCCTCTCCACCATCGGATACCAAATCTTCCACCAAAGAGAGTTCATTGTCATCATTCTGCGGTATGACTTTAAAATATGAAGAATTTCGCATTATGGAGTGTCCATCTCGTTCAGCTGTGATCATGCTGCCTTTCCTTTTGGTAACATAATATTTTGCAGGACCATATACAGGTGAGGTCTTGTTGGTTGGTCTTTGACGTACCACCATGACATCCCCTCTTTCGATGTCACTTGACTGTGTCCTTTGCCTTCTGTCTGCATAACGTTTCATGGCTTGTTTGTTGGAGAAATCTGTGGATCTCACTGAGGAGTCACTCGGTCGGGGATGGCTGGTCACATCAGGGAGACGTATACGCAGGGTTCTGCTGAACATTAAATGAGCTGGAGCAGCATTAGTAGTGGAGTGTGGCGTATTGCGGTAATTACGCATGAATTTGTATAATGACTGTTTCAGTGGGATGTGCTCCAGACTCGCTGCCTTGATACGTTTCCCCAGAGTGCGCATAAAACGTTCCACAATTCCAATGGCTTGCGGCCAGCAAGGTGTGATTTTCCTGTGATTGAATCCCAAGTATTCAGAAAATTGTGTAAACACATGTCCATTGAATGGAGGTCCATTGTCTGTTTTGACCACTTTTGGAATACCATATGCCGAGAAAATGTCGTCCAGCTCTGGTATGACATTATTAGCAGATGTTGAAGAGATAAATGAAATGACAGGGTATCGAGAATATTCATCAATTGTTACGAGAATGTATTGGCCATTTGGCAATGGTCCATATATATCGACTGCCACTTCCTCCCAGACAGCAGTGGGTAACGGAGACATTTGTAACGGCTCTAAGTTTGATGATGGAGTGATTAATTGACAAGTAGAACAGCGTCTAATCTTTTCTTCCACCAAGTGATCCATATTTGGGAACCACACTTTTTCTCTGAGTAACTTCTTTGTGCCCACAATTCCTAAATGACCTTCATGTGCTATCTGTATGACTAAGTTACGCAAAGTCTTAGGTACAACTAGTTTGGTACCTCGAAGAATGAGGTGTTCTTCAGTGACTGATAATTCCTCACGTACGTTTGAGAATAGTTTTAACTCTTTCAGATCAATCTCAGAATCAGGAAATTTTTCTTTTTGAATTTCATGCCACCTTCGATTTTGGATGATTTGTATTAGGGCACAGAGTGTCTTGTCTTTTGTTGTTTCATTTATAAATTGATCAAGAGAAAGTGCTTTTGGCACGGCATGATCTGTAACAAAACGTAGGTATTCTTCAATGGAGGAATGCACAGGTATATCATCATTAGTAGGATGTCTTGAAAGATAATCAGCCGGATTGCTGTATTTTCCAGGTTTGTGAACAATTTTATAGTTGTAGTCCTGTAGACGTAGGCCCCATCGTTCAATTCGTGCAGGCATTTTAGCTCTGGGATTTCCAAAAATTGTAAGAAGTGCTTGATGATCTGTGACAATGGTGAAGGGAGCTCCATAGAGAAATAGGTGAAAGTGTTCACATCCCCAGACAACTGCCAAGCTTTCTTTTTCAGGTTGAGAATATTTTCTTTCAGTGTTTGTTAAGCTTTTACTTGCATAAGAAATGATGTGAGGATTTTGATTGTTATCCTTGTATTGCGCTAGAATAGCACCCAGTCCCACGGGACTGGAGTCCACAATCAGTTCAGTTCGAAGAGCTGGATCAAAATAAGCCATAGTGGTTGTCGAGCAGAGTTCATTTTTAATTGTTTCAAAAGAGGCCTGACAGCCTTGAGACCATTGAAAAATACAACTTTGTTTTGTAAGTTCCCGTAGTGGATTGCTGATTGTTGAAAAATTCGGAATATATCTAGCACAGTAACTTGCCATTCCAAGGAAAGAACGCACTTCACTAGCATCCTGTGGAATTGAGGCTGTTCTGATAGCTTCCACTTTCTTGGGGTCTGGTTGTACTCCTTTTGCCGAGAAGATGTGACCATAGAATTCTAATGAACCCTTGTCAAACTCGCACTTCTCTTTGTTTAAAGTGAGTCCAGCAGAAAGCAGGCATTCGAAGATAGCATATAGAGCACGATTATGCTCAGCTTGAGTTTTACCAAAAACCAATATGTCATTCAATGTCAGCAAGCAGTTAATCCTGAATGCTATCTATGTGTTTTCAACTCTGCAAACTTATATCTGGTAACCAGCTTTTCCAATCTCTGCTCTGAATCCACTCCTGTGTCTCCATTCAATGTCAGCAAGCAGTTAATCCTGAATGCTATCTATGTGTTTTCAACTCTGCAAACTTATATCTGGTATATAGTTTTTTTCAACTTACTCTGCTTGTCCCCTTATGTTGTGAGGTCAAGAAACTTTTCAAAGTGCTTTATGATCCATGTAGTGCTGGACATGTGTTTATTTGACCACAACATTTTATTGGGTCCTGGTGTCTCAATTTAGTGTGATTGATTAACGAGAAGAGAGAGCCAAAAAAAAAAAAAAAAACTTATCCTTAACCTCCTATATATTCAGACATAGCTAGGGGGAGCATTTATGCAGGGGTGGCATTTATGCACATGTAATCGAAGTACATGTATCAAAGTACTTCTGGCAGTTATAACATGGCAGTTAGACAGGGCAGGAGACAGGTAAGACATTTATATACATCTACTCCCTGTACATTAGGAGTACAACAAATATATACCATATGCATTTGTGTAATTTATATCCTGGCCGCTGCATTCACACACATCCACCGCCCTGGCATTAACTCTCCACACTCCATCCATATTGGCCCCTCGCTTCTTTCCTCTCCTATGTATAGCACTCACGCTCTTTTCACATTGTTAAATTGCACAGATCCAGGCAGTCCCACCATTCAACACCAGAGACGCTCTCACAAATCACTTAACCATCTGCTCACTCTTTCTATCCTCCTTCTCCTAGTCGCAGGAGACATTGCTCCCAACCCTGGTCCCCCATGTTATAGAAAGTCAAACCCCCCACTGCTACACTCAGAAACCCCTCTAATCTTATTAATATTCCCTGCATGCCATCTGTCTCTCTTAATTGTGCACTTTGGAATTCTCGCTCAGTGTGTAACAAACTCTCCTTCATTCATGACTTCTTCCTTTCTAATTCTCTTAACCTCCTGGCTCTTACTGAAACCTGGATCCAGCAGTCAGATACTACCGCTGCTGCTGCTCTTTCATACGGGGGGCTACATTTCTCTCATACCCCAAGATCAGACAATAGAGCTGGTGGAGGCGTTGGTCTGCTCCTATCACCAAAATGTACCTTTCAGGTTATCCCTCAAGTACCCTCACTTGTCTTCCCTTCTTTTGAGGTCCATGCCGTCAGACTCTACACCCCCTTCTCCATGCAAGTGGCGGTGGTGTATCGTCCTCCCAGCCCCTCCCATCAGTTCCTGGATCATTTTGCCACTTGGCTTCCACATTTTCTCTCCTGTGACATCCCTACCCTCATCATGGGAGATTTCAACATCCCCATTGCTCTTCCCCTCTCCCCATCTGCTACTCACCTTTTATCTCTAACCTCCTCATTTGGCCTTTCGCAGCTTATTAATTCTCCAACGCATGAAGACGGAAACTCCCTCGACTTGGTCTTCTCTCGGCTTTGTGCAGTGGATGATTTTGCAAACTCCCCTCTCCCGCTCTCTGACCACAATCTTCTTTCATTCTCTATACAGAACTGCCAGGCTGCTCAGGTCACCCCCACTGTCCAGACTTATAGAAACATACAGGCCATTAACACCCAGAAACTTCTGAAGAACTTGCAGTCTTCATTGGCCCCTATCTCCTCCCTCTCATGTCCTGATTCTGCATTGAAGCATTACAATGAAACACTTCAAAGTGCCCTGGATGAATTTGCACCCCCTATAAATAGAACACCACAACACAGACGGCGACAACCCTGGCACACGGTGCAAACACGTTTCCTGCAGCGGTGCTCCAGGTGCGCCGAACGTCTGTGGAGAAAATCCAATCTACACGAAGATTTCATCCATTTTAAGTTTATGCTTAGAACATACAACACTGCCCTTCACCTCTCCAAACAAACCTATTTCAACACCCTCATCACCTCACTGTCCAATAACCCGAAACGTCTCTTTGACACTTTTCATTCTCTACTCAATCCAAGAGTACAGGCCCCAACCACGGAGCTCCGAGCTGACGATCTGGCCAATTACTTCAAAGAAAAAATTGACCAGATCCGACAGGAAATTATCTCCAAATCCCCTCATACCATGCACTGTCCTCCCTCCCCCACTGCATCTAACTCACTCTCTGATTTTGAACCAGTCACAGAAGAAGAAGTAAGCAGGCTCCTTGCATCTTCTCGCCCAACTACTTGCACCAGTGACCCATTTCCGTCACATCTCCTCCAGTCCCTTTCCCCTGCTGTCACCCCTCACCTAACTAAAATATTTAACCTCTCTCTCTCTTCTGGTATTTTTCCCTCCTCATTTAAGCATGCCATCATACATCCACTACTTAAAAAACCATCCCTCGACCAAAACTGTGCCGCTAACTATAGACCTGTCTCTAATCTTCCCTTCATCTCTAAACTCCTGGAACGCCTGGTCCACTCCCGTCTTATCCGCTATCTCTCAGAAAACTCTGTTCTCGACCCTCTCCAATCCGGTTTCCGCTCTTTACACTCCACTGAAACTGCCCTCACTAAAGTCTCTAATGATCTGCTAACAGCTAAATCAAATGGTCATTACTCCATGCTAATTCT
Organism: Dendrobates tinctorius; assembly: GCF_039654945.1. Classification (NCBI taxonomy): domain Eukaryota; kingdom Metazoa; phylum Chordata; class Amphibia; order Anura; family Dendrobatidae; genus Dendrobates; species Dendrobates tinctorius. Next base: position 10,214,282 of record NW_027361775.1, on the reverse strand, counting down.
CTTGGATCTCTCTGCAGCATTCGACACTGTGGATCATCAGCTCCTCCTCACTATGCTCCATTCCATTGGCCTCAAGGACACCGTTCTCTCCTGGTTCTCCTCCTATCTCTCCGACCGCTCCTTTACTGTTTCTTTTGCCGGTTCCTCCTCCTCTCACCTTTCCCTTACTGTTGGGGTTCCTCAAGGATCGGTTCTAGGCCCCCTCCTCTTCTCCTTGTACACTGCCCCTATTGGTCAAACAATCAGTAGATTTGGTTTCCAGTACCATCTCTATGCTGATGACACCCAATTATACGCTTCTTCTCCTGACATCACGCCAGCCTTTCTAGAAAACACTGGCGATTGTCTAAACGCTGTGTCTAATATCATGTCCTCACTATATCTGAAACTGAACCTGTCAAAGACTGAACTCCTGGTGTTTCCTCCCTCTACTAATGTACCTATACCCGACATTGCTATTTCTGTGTGTGGTTCCACTATTACTCCCCAGCAACATGCCCGCTGTCTTGGGGTCATACTTGATTCCGAGCTTTCCTTTGCCCCCCACATTCGATCACTGGCTCGCTCTTGTCATCTGCACCTCAAAAACATTTCTAGAATTCGACCTTTTCTTACTTTTGACTCTGCAAAAACTCTTACTGTTTCTCTTATTCATTCTCGTCTCGACTATTGTAACTCTCTTCTAATCGGTCTCCCTCTTACCAAACTCTCCCCTCTCCAATCTGTCTTGAATGCTGCAGCCAGGATCATATTCCTCGCCAATCGTTACACCGATGCCTCTACCTTGTGCCAGTCATTACACTGGCTACCCATCCACTCCAGAATTCAGTATAAACTTATTACCCTCACCCACAAAGCCCTCCATGGCTCAGCACCACCCTACATCTCCTCCCTTGTTTCAGTATACCACCCTACCCGCGCCCTCCGTTCTGCTGATGACCTGAGGTTAGTATCCTCAATAGTCAGAACCTCCCACTCCCGTCTTCAAGACTTTACACGTGCAGCGCCAATTCTTTGGAATGCACTTCCCAGGTCAATACGATTAGTCCCCAATCCCCACAATTTTAAGCGTGTCCTGAAAACGCATTTATTCAGACTGGCCTATCACCTCAACACATTAACCTAATCTATCCCTGTGTGGCAGAGCCAAAAGTTTTACCATAACCAGGTTCCCAGCATCATGTTCCCACATGCTTTATGCATCCATTAGCCCTCTGTGTCTGTACTGTTACACACTTAACATTATGGCTGGTCCATACAATCAGAGCAACTGTTACCACCCACCTTTCGTGTCTCCCTCTTTCCTCATAGACTGTAAGCTTGCGAGCAGGGCCCTCACTCCTCTTGTTATTTGTTATAATCTACTGTATGTGATTATTGTTATGCTGTAATGTCTATTGTCTGTACAAATCCCCTCTGAAATGTAAAGTGCTGCGGAATATATCGGCACTATAAAAATAAAATTTATTATTATTATTATTATCACTGTAATTAAAGGCATTTGGGATGTGTTGAATGACACTCCTTATTGCATCCTGAAAAATTTCTGCTGCTGAGCAGACTCCAAAAGTCAATCTTTTGTATCTTCTGAGGCCCACATGGGTGGAAAATGTGGTCAAATATCGGGACTCTGGACTCAGTTCTAATTGATGATATCCCTTATTGAGGTCGAGCTTTGAAAAGACGGTGGCTCCATTTAATAAATGGATAATGTCATCAATCGTAGGTGAGATATGTCTTTCCCTCTGGATAGCGGTGTTGGGCAGGCGCATGTCAACACACAGTCTCACTTGATCAGGAGTCTTTGGTTTTGGAACTACCACAAGTGGAGAGACCCACGGAGTGGGACCAGTAACAGTTTCAATAACGTCCTCATCCATGAGCAATTGGAGTTCCTTTTCTACCTTCTGTCTCAGGTGAAATGGAATACGCCTGTGAGGCTGGGCTACTGGACGAACATTGTCATCCACATGAAGGTGTACTTGAGAGTCCTTTAGTTTTCCCAAACCACTAAATAGGGAGGGAAAGCTGTTCACCATAGTTTGTACATCCATATCCGCAGGGTCAGTTATGGTATGAATAATCTGGATGAGCCCTAGCTCCAAGGCAGTGTGATAACTGAGAAGACATCCTCCCGATCCTTGTAATGTGTGGAAAGTGGTTTTATGCCTGTTTTCTTTATATCTAATTTCAGCATCAAATTGTCCCATTATAGCTAGAGGTGTTTTAGATCCATAAGGAAAGATTTTAGTCTGCACTTGTTGTAAGACTGGCCTTGTTTTCAATTGTTCATATGTAGTGCCATCTATGATATCCACTGAAGCTCCTGTATCTATTGTAAAGGTATTGTCAGTGTTGCAGATTGAGAGTGTAACACAGGGAGACTGTACTGAACCAGTGACAGAGGTAGTGAACACATAGTTCTCAGTCGCAGACATTTCTTCTGTGTCCTGATTTATCACTTTTACATCTGCAGATTTTGTCATAGGCAGCGGAGGCTTGTAGTGCGCTGATTTGCAAACAGCTGCAAAATGATTCCCTTTTCCACATTTACTGCAGGTTTGTCCCATAGCTGGACATTTGTTCTGGTGGTGAGGGAAATCCTGTCCACATCTATAACATTTCTTCTGTTTCTGGGCTTGTTTGTCTGGTAAATTTTTCTGTTTGAGATTATGCACATGTAATTTATCCCCATTCTCCATTACGGTAGCCTGATGATCTGCTATTTCTATAGCACGGGCCATTTTGAGCAAATCATGTAGAGAGATATCCTGCTGCAGAGCCTTACGCCTTAGGTTATTAGACGAGCAGGTGACAATTATTTGAGTTAGGATTTCATCATCTACATCTGTAAAGGCACATCCATGTGCTAACTCTTTCAGCCGTGTGACATAAGTGTCTATGGACTCTTCTGGAAGCTGCTTGGCAATCCTGAATTTATATCTTTCATATCTGATATTCTGTTTGGGGTTGAAATAGCCAGTGAGAGCTTTAGTGCAGTTGCTGTATGTGTCTGTTTCTGCTGCAGGTAACGTACTGTATATGTCATAGACTCCTGTGCCTGCACAATGCAGGAGCAAAGCTCTCTTTCTTTTCTCCTCCTTTATGTCCATGGCTTCTAGGAAATTCTCAAATCTGTTTAGCCATTTTCTCCAGTTATGGGAGAGATTAATGACATCAGTCATATCAAACTGTGGGAATGTGTGCAAGCAGTCAGCCATGATAGAGTCTCTCAGTGGTGCTGGCGTGTGAAGCGGTAAAATAGAGTCCGTACTCACAGCAGTAGGTGATTATATCCCATCCTCGTCACCAGTTGTAATATCCACACGTTATGAAGAATTCAAGGTATTAAACTTTAGATATGTTTTATTCTTCGTCCTCCAGCACACAGCATAACATTTGCATTCCCATGCTACCAGAAGTGAAACTGAAACTTCCCTTCTAATCCCTCTTGTCTCCACCCTCCAAGTCCCATAAGTCTGGCTTGCTTAAAGAGACAGATCTAATTATTATACATTACATTCAGGACACAGTTGGATACTGTCAGGCCCTGTTTATATTACACCGCTATGTGACAGTCAGATTCTGGATGGTCTTAGAAAGGTGTATAGAGGACAAGTGAGAATTGGAATCTCTCTAGACGTCAGGACACAGTTGGATACTGTCAGGCCCTGTTTATATTACACCGCTATGTGACAGTCAGATTCTGGATTGTCTTAGAAAGGTGTATAGAGGACAGGTGAGAATTGGAATCTCTCTAGACTTCAGGACACAGTTGGATACTGTCAGGCCGTGTTTATATTACACCGCAATGTGACAGTCAGATTCTGAATGGTCTTAGAAAGGTGTATAGAGGACTGTTGAGAATTGGAATCTCTCTAGACTTCAGGACACAGTTGGATTCTGTCAGGCCCTGTGTATATTACACCGCAATGTGACAGGCAGAAATTGCCTAGTGTATGACGAACTACAAGGTGTATATAGAATTGGGCAGAATTGGAATCTCCCTAGAGTGTAGGTCTGTAAGAACGGACAAACTCCTCGACTTTTCCTTACAGAGTCACACACGTATATAGCTTCAATTTGGCCGTGATAACAGCCGTTACACGGTACTGAGAGAGGAGCGTACACGTACACCACTGTACGGTGTATGTAAAAGTGTCAAGCTCCGTGTTTTTGTATACAGACTGACACATGCTGTCTCTCTCTAGTTTTGAATGTAATCAAACAGCAAATATACTATTTAACATAATCCAACATAGCAATGAACATGATACTTTTTCCTATCTAGAAAAAAGGACGTTCATAATGGCATAAATAAAAGGACAACTCCCTTAGAAATATATAAACCTACATAGAAATCGGAGTATAACGCCAAAGAGTCAAAAAACATAAATGGTTATAATATCAAAAAATGCTCGCTCTTTATTAGTACAGGTGCATAAAAGGTGTACATTTCAAAATACAATCATATGATCAGATATCGGACATAACATTAAGAAAAAAGGGGATGGATACGCCGCACATGTATGGTAAATGCAATGGTACAAAAAATGATAATACATAGCCCCAAACTGCATAGAAACTTGCACCCATGCTGAAGAGTCTCACACTTGGCCATCTAATGTTTCTACCAAAGTGAAGTTTATGCCAAGGGACATGGGGGATTCATACAGAACCTTCCATTAAAGTGCTATGTGCAGAAAGGTGTGGGGAAAAGATGAAAAGGTAACCATGCTTACCCATAAGCAAAGTGCATATGCGTGGTGTCCAGCCCCAGGGCATGCCCTCCGATGAAGCCCAGCGCGAAACGTGCGTAGGGGCTCTGGGGCTGGACACCATGCATATGCACTTTCCTTATGGGTAAGCATGGTTACCCTTTCATCTTTTCCCCACACCTTTCTGCACATAGCACTTTAATGGAAGGTTCTGTATGAATCCCCCATGTCCCTTGGCATGAACTTCACTTTGGTAGAAACATTAGACGGCCAAGTGTGAGACTCTTCAGCATGGGTACAAGTTTCTATGCAGTTTTGGGGCTATGTATTATCATTTTTTGTACCATTGCATTTACCATACATGTGCGGCGTATCCATCCCCTTTTTCCTTAGTGTTATGTCCGATATCTGATCATATGATTGTATTTTGAAATGTACACCTTTTATGCACCTGTACTAATAAAGAGCGAACATTTTTTGATATTATAACCATTTATGTTTTTTGACTCTTTGGCGTTATACTCCGATTTCTATGTAGGTTTAAATATACTAAACTGTTTGAAAAATGGACAAAACTATAAGGTGTAGGTCTGTAAGAACGAACAAACTCCTCGACTTTTCTTTACAGAGTCACACACGTATATAGCTTCAATTTGGCCGTGATAACAGCCGTTACACTGTGTGAGGAGCGTACACCACTGTACGGTGTGTGAAAAAATGAACGCTCACTACCTCACCAGGACAAAACAATACAATTTGCATTGCTTTTAAAAAAACAGTTTGAACACCAGTGTGCACACAGCAATGCAGCTAGCCATAAAAGGCATAAAAGGCAGGCTGCTGCACAAAAGCAAAAATCTTCACCTTTCACTGCACAGTAACTACAGTGAAAAGCGCTATCAGTAGAAGCAGTTCTTTTTTTCTTTTTGCCTCCCTAATGCTCTCCCTACAGAATCAGCAGCAGCAGCTCTCCCTATTCTGAGATCAGCATGAGTAACATGACGGTTGGCGTGCATGCCCTTTTATACCCCCTGTGACGCCCCACAAAGCAAGCCAATCACTTGCATGCCCTTCTCCAAGATGGTGGTGACCACTGCCTATGTCATCACATTGCCCACAGTGTCCGTTCTTCCTGATTGGCTGCAAAAGGGCGCTAAAGCATCTTTTGAAACGCGACTTTGGCGCTAAAGTCGCCGACCTCGTGGCCGACCTCACGCTAAGGTTGGGTATCATGAATTTCAAGAATAACTGTAAACTATTTCTTGCTTTGAAGCCTAATTCATTGGGGAGCTCAGTGCAGCAGGATAAAATTGTCATCTCCCTGCTGTGTGGTGATCCCCAGGATTGGGCTTTTTCTCTGACACCTGGAGATCCTATTCTGGCTAATGTGGATGCGTTTTTTCAGGCCCTGGGGTTGTTGTATGATGAACCTAATGCTATTGATCAAGCTGAGAAAACCTTATTGGCATTGAACCAGGGTCGGTCAGGATGCTGCGGAGTTCTTTTGCCAGAAGTTCCAAAAGTGGCCGGTCCTTACTAAATGGAATGATGATGCCCTAGCAACTCTCTTTCGGAAAGGTCTGGCAGAAACTGTAAAAGATGTTATGGTGGGATTTCCTGTCCCCTTTGGTCTTAACGACTCCATTTCATTAGCCATTCAAATTGATCAATGTTTACATGAACGTAAAGGTACGCGAGAGGTGGTGCTGCCTTTTGAACAAACTTCTGAACCCATGCAATGTGATAGGGTTTTTCTAGGGCGCAACATCAAGAGTCCAGAAGGCGTAATAAGTTATGCTTTTTTTTGTGGGGATGCCTCTCACGTTATTTCTGTCTGCCGTAAACAAGAAAAATGTTTTGCTCATGCATTTGTGGTGGGCAGCCTAAGTTCCTGTTCGCAGTTACCTGGATCTGCTCCTTGTCTACTTTTTCTGCTAAGGCCTTTATTGTTTCAAGAGCGGCTTGGAATCTGATGGATCTTGACTTTGCCAAGCATTGTGGTTTCCCCAGGGTGCCCCTGAGAACCCCTATTCCCTTGAGGGTGATTGATGCTACCCCTTTGGTGGAGAATAAACCCCAGTTTTGAACCCAGGTGGTAATGCGGGTCGCCCCAGACCATCAAGAGAATTGTAAATTTTTGGTGTTGCACAATTTATATGATACTATTGTACTGGGTTTTCCTTGGTTACAAACCCATAATCCTATTTTATATTGGAAATCTCTGTCTGTGGTGAGTTAGGGTTGTCAGTGTGTTCTTGGTGACACTCCTGTTTTCTCCACCTCTCTCTAGTCTCAAGACGTTCCTGACTATTTGGCTGATTTTTCTGATGTGTTTAGTGAGAGTAAGTCCGCGTCTTTGCCTCCTTTTAAGAGTTATGACTGCGCAATTGAGTTAATGCCCGGTTGTAAATTTCCCAAGGGTCGGCTTTTCAATTTATCTGTACCTGAAGATGATGCTATGCGATCTTATATCAAGGAATCATTGGAGAAGGGTTATATCAGATCATCCTCTTTGCCTTTGGGTGCTGTTTTTTTCTTTGTGGATAAAAAAGATGGGTCATTAAGGCCATGTATTGACTATCATTCCCTTAACAAAATCAGTGTTAAATATCAGTACCCGTTACCCCTGATTTCTGATTTATTTTCCAGAGTTAAAAGTGCTTGTTGGTTTACCAAACTTGACCTCAGGGGGCATATAATCTTATTCGCATCAAGCACGGGGATGAATGGAAGACGGCGTTTAATACTCCGGAGGGACATCTTGAGTACCTGGTGATGCCTTTTGGACTCACTAATGCCCCTTCCATCTTCCAATCTTTTATGAACGATATTTTCCGGGACCTTGTGGATACGTTTTTGATTATTTATCTGGATGATATTTTGATTTTTTCCAGTGATTGGGATTCTCATGTGGAACATGTCCGGACTGTGTTCCGGATTTTGAGGGAAAATACTCTGTATGTTAAGGGATCAAAATGTCTTTTTGGTGTACAGAGGATTTCGTTTTTGGGATTCATTTTGTCCCTGTCTGCTATTGAAATGGACCCGGCCAAGGTACAAGCCATTTATGATTGTGTTCATCCCACTTCTCTGAAGGCTCTTCAGAAGTTTTTGGGTTTTGCTCATTTCTACCGTAAATTTATAAGTAATTTTTCTGGTATTGTTAAACCTCTGACAGATTTGACCAAAAAGGGTGCTGATGTGGTGAATTGGTCTCCAGAGGCAGTCGCGGCATTTCAGGAGCTTAAGCGGAGATTCCCCTCTGCTCCAGTTCTACAGCAACCTGATGTTTCACTCCCATTTCAGGTGGAAATAGATGCTTCTGAGATTGGTGCAGGAGCCGTTTTGTCTCAAAGAGATCCAGTAACCTCTAAGATGAATCTCTGTGCCTTCTTTTCTCGGAAATTTTCTCCATCTGAACGTAACTATGATGTGGGGAATTGGGAATTATTGTCCATGAAGTGGGCATTTGAATAGTGGAGACATTGGTTGGAGGGAGCTAGACATCAAGTTGTGGTCCTCACCGATCACAAAAAATTGATTTATCTTGAATCAGCCAAGCGCTTGAATCCTAGACAGGCTAGGTGGGCCTTGTTTTTCACGCGTTTTAATTTTGTGGTCTCCTTTCTTCCGGGCACTAAGAATGTTAAGGCGGACGCCCTTTCTAGAAGTTTCTTTGCAGATTCTCATGACGTGACCGAGCCTACAACCATTCTAAGTGAGGATGTAGTTCTTTCCGCCATCTTTCCTGATTTGAGACGTGCCCTGGAGGAATTTCAGGAGGATAAAGCTGAACGATGCCATATAGGAAAATTGTATGTCCCTGACCAGTGGAGGAAAAGAGTAATGTCTGAAATTCATTGCTCCGCGTTGGCTGGTTATCCAGGTATCTTTGGTACCAGATATTTGGTGAGTCGGTCTTTTTGGTGGCCTGCCTTATCTCATGAGGTCAGGAATTTTGTGCAGTCCTGTGGGACTTGTTCTCGGTCTAAGCCCTGTTCTCGTGCTAGTGGTTTGTTGATGCCCCTGCCGGTGCCCAGGAGGCCATGGACCCATATCTCAATGGATTTTATCTTTGATCTCCCTGTCTCTCAGAGAATGACTGTTATTTGGGTGATCTGTGATAGATTTTCTAACATGGTCCATCTTGTACCACTCCAAAAGTTGCCATCTTCTTCTGAGTTGGTGCCCTTGTTTTTACAAGTGGTTCGTTTGCACGGGATTCCTGAGAACATTGTGTCGGACAGAGGGGTCCAGTTTGTTTCCAGATTTTGGAGGGCTTTTTGTTCCAAACTGGGAATTCAGTTGTCTTTCTCCTCTGCATTTCATCCTCTGATCAATGGGCAGACTGAGAGAACAAATCAGACGTTGGAGTCCTATTTGAGATGTTTCATATCTGCTGATCAGGATGATTGGGTCTCATTTTTGCCTTTGGCCGAATTCGCGCTAAACAATAGTGCTAGCTCTGCTACTTTGATGTCTCCTTTCTTTTGTAACCTTGGGTTTCAGCCTCGATTTTCTTCAGGGCAGGTAGAAGCTTCTGCCTGGCCAGGTGTGGATTCTGTGGTAGAGAGAATGCAGCAGATTTGGGACCAAGCAGTGGATAAGTTGTCCCACTCTCAGGAAAAGGCCCAATGGTTTTTCAACCGGCATAGGACCATTGGTCCCCTGTTTAAAGTGGGTGATATGGTTTGGTTGTCTTCAAAAAATATTCCCATGAAGGTTGCATCTCCAAAATTCAAGCCAAGGTTTATTGGACGTTATAAGATTTTGGAAATCCTTAACCCCGTTTCTTTCCATTTGGCTCTTCCAGTTACGTTTAAGAATCATAACATCTTTCATAAATCTTATAAATAAAGATACCTGTGGAGCGGGCAGCAGCCGAATAGGTGCGTACTTCAGAACAGCAGGACCTGAAGCACATGACTGCTTGGGGCGTGGCCTAAACTCCAGAGAGCTAGGAGCTGCAAGAGAACTCCTAGCAGGGTAACTGTGAGACAAAGTTACCAAAGGGCATAGACAGGGAGGATAGTCAGGACGTAGCCAATGAGTCATACACAGAGATAGCTGCAAGGTACAAGAGGGGCGAGCAGAGAGTAGTCAGATAACAGGCAATGAGTCATACACAGAGAGGGTAGCACAGTACAGAATCAACAGGCAAACTCACAACGGGGAACAGAACCGGGTCAGAACCATATAAACAAGCTATAACAATGAACAGGCACATGGAGGTCACCACACTCGGTCAAAGGGAAAAGTATAACTGTCAGAGATTGGAGCTTCCCAGGGGTTTAAGAAGCTCTCCCAGAACCAAAAAGAGGCCACAATCATTAACCCGAGGTGTGCAGGTCAAAACCTGCACTGAGCTCCAGACATTAACCCCTGACGTGCAGCTTAAAAACCTGCACTGGGATCATGCCACCTGCCACCTAAGTCAGATGCTAGTTAACTGCCGGCCACACATCGCCTACAAATACATATTTCCACTACACTCTGTATGAAAAAATAGCATACAATCAACACAAGAATATGTGTACAAAAAAAATATTACAGTAAGTTAATATAAGCCTAGTTATGTAACAGCGACATTTACAATGTTTACAACTGACAGAAAGACATTATATTGAAAAAAATTCCTTTGCATGAACGTATATATCAGTGGAAAAAAATCTGCATTTAAATTAATGAAAAATATGAATGAGAAATGAATATCTAATATATAAAACTCAATGTGTGTGTGTATGTATGTGTGTATGTCCGGGATTAGCATCTGCACCGTCGCAGCTACAGCCACAGCCACAAAATTTTGCACAGTCACACGTCTGGACCCCGAGAGCGTCATAGGCTATGTTGTGAGGTGAAATTTTAACCCCGCGCGTTCCAATTCACCAAACAATTTTGCCCCTATGTACTTAATGGGGAAAAAGTGTATGTATGTATGTGTGTATGTCCGGGATTGGCATCTGCACCATCACAGCTACAGACACAAAATTTTGCACAGTCACACGTTTGGACCCTGAGAGTGTCATAGGCGATGTTGTGAGGTGAAATTTTAACCCCACGCATTCCAATTCACCAAACAATTTTGACTATTATTCTTATCATTTCTATGGTGTTATCATCCTCCTGTAAAGCTGGAAATAACACAATTTATTAGCGTGCCAACACAGACCACCCTCTGACACAGACTGCAGGGGGAGCCCAGTATCACACAGGATAGGATTAGATACACGGATCAGCAGTCAGTATCACACAGGATAGGATTAGATACACAGCTCAGCAGTCAGTATCACACAGGATAGGATTAGATACACAGCTCAGCAGTCAGTATCACACAGGATAGGATTAGATACACAGCTCAGCAGTCAGTATCACACAGGATAGGAATAGATACATGGCTCAGCAGAAAGTATCACACAGTTTAGGATTAGATACACGGCTCAGCAGTCAGTATCACACAGGATAGGATTAGATACACGGCTCAGCAGTCAGTATCACACAGGTTAGGATTAGATACACAGCTCAGCAGTCAGTATCACACAGGATAGGATCAGATACACAGCTCAGCAGTCAGTATCACACAGGATAGGAATAGATACATGGCTCAGCAGACAGTATTATGTTTTTATGTGCAATATTATGATTATAAATTGTTATAACTAACCACAGTTGGTTACTATGCCCAGGCAACGCCGGGCTCTTCAGCTAGTACAGTATATATATATATATATATATATATATAATATATATGATATATATTTAATGTCAGTGACAAATCTCTGGTGCTTGATTTGTCTCAGAAATTTAGGTACAGTCCATAAAAACAGGCCACTTTTTCCCAAGCAAGTAAAATAAAAAATTGCTGTGTCCATGATGATGCCGCAGAACCTCAGACAGTTTATTATGATTGTAATTCTAATCATTTTACAGGTCATATTGAGTGCAGCTAATGTCTTCATATCAGAAATATGGGCTGGAAAGGTATATAATGCATAAAATCGGGCATTCTGCAGAAGAATACTTATACTCATCTACAATATGCTCATGTATAACAAAGAACTATATTAATATTTTAACAAGTAAACACATAATTCTTATGCATTTGAGTCTTACTATGGAGAACTTTCCTACTTTACCTGCAGCTGTGTAATGAACCCCTCATTATTTACATTGGTTAGCAATCTCATTTGCAATAGACTGTCCACTTTACTTTACTTTAAAGGCTACTGTATGTGCACTTTTAAGAAAAATTTAATGCTTTAAAATATATGAAAAATAAAACAACTTTGCAAATAATCTGTTGTTCAAAGCTCTTCAGACCCACATGTCTCCTACTTCTTGTAGGTTTAAATTCCATTAATTCCACGGTGGAGTACATGAGAAGAGGGTTTACATACAAAATACATACAGTCATGGCCAAAAGTATTGACACCCCTGCAATTCTGTCAGATAATATTCAGTTTCTTCCTGAAAATTATTGCAAACACAAATTCTTTGGTATTATTATCTTCATTTAATTTGTCTTAAATGAAAAAACACAAAAGAGAATGAAGCAAAAAGCAAAACATTGATCATTTCACACAAAACTCCAAAAATGGGCTGGACAAAAGTATTGGCACCCTCAGCCTAATACTTTGTTGCACAACCTTTAGCCAAAATAACTGCGACCAACCGCTTCCGGTAACCATCAATGAGTTTCTTACAATGCTCTGCTGGAATTTTAGACCATTCTTCTTTGGCAAACTGCTCCAGGTCCCTGATATATGAAGGGTGCCTTCTCCAAACTGCCATTTTTAGATCTCTCCACAGGTGTTCTATGGGATTCAGGTCTGGACTCATTGCTGGCCACCTTAGAAGTCTCCAGTGCTTTCTCTCAAACCATTTTCTAGTGCTTTTTGAAGTGTGTTTTGGGTTATTGTCCTGCTGGAAGACCCATGACCTCTGAGGTAGACCCAGCTTTCTCACACTGGGCCCTTAATTATGCTGCAAAATTTGTTGGTAGTCTTCTGACTTCATAACGCCATGCACACGGTCAAGCAGTCCAGTGCCAGAGGCAGCAAAGCAACACCAAAACATCAGGGAACCTCCGCCATGTTTGACTGTAGGAACTGTGTACTTTTCTTTGAATGCCTCTTTTTTCTCCTGTAAACTCTATGTTGATGCTTTTGCCCTAAAAGTTCTACTTTTGTCTCATCTGACCAGAGAACATTCTTCCAAAATGTTTTAGGCTTTTTCAGGTAAGTTTTGGCAAACTCCAGCCTGGCTTTTTTATGTCTCGGGGTAAGAAGTGGAGTCTTCCTGGGTCTCCTACCATACAGTCCCTTTTCATTCAGATGCCGACGGATAGTACGGGTTGACCCCATTGTACCCTTGGACTGCAGGGCACCTTGAACTTGTTTGGATGTTAGTGGAGGTTCTTTATCCAACATCCGCACAATCTTGCGTTGAAATCTCTTGTCAATTTTTCTTTTTCGGCCACATCTAGGGAGGTTAGCCACAGTGCCATGGGCTTTAAACTTCTTGATGACACTGCGCACGGTAGACACAGGAACATTCAGATCTTTGGAGATGGACTTGTAGCCTTGAGATTGCTCATGCTTCCTCACAATTTGGTTTCTCAAGTCCTCAGACAGTTCTTTGGTCTTCTTTCTTTTCTCCGTGCTCAATGTGGTACACACAAGGACACAGGACAGAGGTTGAGTCAACTTTAATCCATGTCAACTGGCTGCAAGTGTGATTTAGTTACTGCCAACACCTGTTAGGTGCCACAGGTAAGTTATAGGTGCTGTTAATTACACAAATTAGAGAAGCATCACATGATTTTTCGAACAGTGCCAATACTTTTGTCCACCCTCTTTGTTATGTTTGGTGTGGAATTATATCCAATTTGGCTTTAGGACAATTCTTTTTGTGTTTTTTCATTTAAGACAAATTAAATGAAGATAATAATACCAAAGAATTTGTGTTTGCAATCATTTTCAGGAAGAAACTGAGTATTATCTGACAGAATTGCAGGGGTGTCAATACTTTTGGCCATGACTGTATATAAATTACAGTGAACAAACTAGCATTGAAAGTGGTAGAGAGGGCGAGGACCCTCATGGGCTTACAGTCTACATTGTAATGGGGAAAGAGAATAGCTCCTATTGAAGCCCCTTAGTGTCATGTGATAGACTCATGGTCAACAAAGCGGCCTCCCACTATTACTGGTATGCTACTGTATTGCAGCTGATTCATTGGTAGTGAGTAGTGATGAGCGAGTATACTCGTTGCTCGGGTTTCCCGAGCATGCTCAGGTGTCCTCCGAGTATTTTGGCATGCTTGGAGATTTAGTTTTCGTCGTCTTATCTGCATGATTTGCGACTGCTAGACAGCTTGAATACATGTGTGGAATGCCTGTTTGTTAGGGAATTCCCACATGTATTCAGCCTGTCTACAAGTCGCAAATCATGCAGATAAGACGACGAAAACTAAATTCCCGAGCATGCTAAAATACTTGGAGGACACCCGAGCATGCTCAGGAAAACCCGAGCAACGAGTATACTCACTCATCACTAGTAGTGAGATGACAGCCAGATTACTACTGGCTGTAGACTTTTCTGAAGATTTTAAGGCTATGTGCCCACGTTAGCGTTTTTAAATGCTCAGGGAACTGATCCCCTTCCCAGAAAACGCGCGTTTTATTTCCGCGTGTTTCTTGTGTGTTTTTACACAAAAGACGCGCGTTTTTGACGCGTTTTTTTCCTTGCATTTTCTGGGAACATTGGAAAAGGCTAAAAATGCTCAGCAATGCGGAAATTAATGAGCATGCTGCATTTTTAGCCGCTAAGCTATTCCTGAGCGTCTAAAAACGCATGCATTGGCACAAAAAGCCAAAAACGCGTGCAATTTAATGTGAAGCTTCTTTTAAGCGTTTCTGCAGCATCTGAGCTGGCACAAACGCTGCAGAAATGCTTTAAAAAATGCAACATGGGCACACAGCCTTAAGGTTGCATGTGAAAGTTTCAATTGATGAAGACATTCCAAGGTATTGAGGAACTGATCTCCAAAGGATGGGGTAAGATCAGGAAAAATCTTGCAGATGGTTGGGTGAGGAACATTCATAGGCGGAGAAAATGATCTTGTGAGATCAGAAAATTATTTGTGTGAAGGCGCTTAGAGACTAGTTTGGGAATGATGGAGGAGACAGATTATGGATGGCATTGTAAATCATTGTAATTGTCATTGATACCGGATTAGTTTGGAAATAGGAAGCCAGTGAAGTGAAAAGCAGAGGGTAGAGGTGGATTAATTGAACATTAAAGTAAAAGAAGGACTGGAGGGGAGCAAGTGGACATAGAAAAGAATGTTGCAATAGTCAAGGTGGGATATGATGAGGGCATTTAATAAAATAAAATTAATAAAAGTTGAAGAGATGGGTTAGGACAGAGATAAGCAGTGGTGATATCGGCGAAGCAGTGGGATGGGAGAGGGTCAAGCAAGCAAGTGGTGTGGTGCAACTTGGAGAGCAAATTAGCAAGATTTTCTTTATTAATGGTAGGAAAGAAGCTTATATGGGAATGGCATTGATCCATTATATGGAGGGGTTGTGGTGGTTGTACATTAAAGCTATTTTTGATGTGGCCAATTCTATAATTGAAATGTGCTGCAAAGTCTTTTGTGGAAATGAGAAAAAAATAGAGGGTTCAATGGTGGATGGAGGAAGGAATTAATGTCGTTGAAAAATTGCTTGGGGCTTTGGGATAGAGAATATATGAGAAGTTGACTTGAATTTGAAAATGAATTGCTTGAATGTGATCCAGTTCTTCATGGAAGTGCTTTTTTCGTCCCATATCAACCCTAGACGTGTCCAGCAGTGAAGTTGGTGTGCCAGGGTTCTCTACTGATTCAACACCTTCTGCTATGCACAAAAGAGGCAACTGAGTCAATAGATGATATGAGTGTGGTGTTTTAGAAAGAGTGAAGGCATCATGAACATCGGTAGAAGAGAGTAAGAGGGTGTGTGAGTGTATCAATTAAAGAAGTTTACGTGGGGGGGTGTAGTTGCTGGGTGTGAGAGGCAATTGAAGAGGACAAGTAAGAATGAGTAAGTAGATAGTAGCCAGACAGGGTGAGAGGTGAGGTTATAATGTTAGAAATGGAACAGAGGCAGGTGAAGAGATAAAGAGTATGTCTATCATTATGGGTGGATGTGGATGACCATTGTGTGAGACCAAAGAAGTGACAAGAGTTTGGAGGCTGCTACTTGGTGGGTATCAATGAAGATGTTGAAATAACCTATGATG
This sequence comes from Dendrobates tinctorius, assembly GCF_039654945.1. Lineage (NCBI taxonomy): Eukaryota > Metazoa > Chordata > Amphibia > Anura > Dendrobatidae > Dendrobates > Dendrobates tinctorius. The sequence goes on along the minus strand of NW_027361775.1, from coordinate 10,198,279 downwards.
ACAGTGGAAATGAGAGAAAGTGTAGAAGTCAGGTGTTGACGTTGTCAATATAGGTGGTGACAAGGTCTGGGGCAATAATCTACTGGGAACCAAACACTGGTGCACTTACCCAGTGGATACTAAAAACTGTGGCACTTCTCTACTTGGGCAATAGTAAAAATATTTTATGTATGTCTTAAGTCAGGAAAGTTCCTGACATACACTGACATACACCTACCTGAATGTAGCCAAATAAAGTTGAGCGAATTTGTTCGGATCAGTCGCCAAATCTAGATGTGCCATATTGGTACCCTATTCTTCGTGCCGAATGTATGTTTGATGATCAGTTCCGAACATATTCAAAAAATTCTACTCTTATTGACTCTAATTACGTTGGGCTGTGTTTGACGAATATTGCAAAAACAATATTCGATGCCAATTGTATTCCGAACCGAATGCAAACTAATTCACTCAACTCTATAAATGGTTATATAACCTGAGGAAGGTTAACAGAGAGGCCTTATGGCTTCCTTTTGGCTAGTAAATGGCAAATAAGCACTGAATAGTGTAGCAGACTACTCTTTTCCAAATATTATTCATTACATAATATAAGCATATACAGATAGGCTTATGTACACTGAGACCATATGGTTGACGAATGCTACTGCATCTCATCCACTGGAGGTAATGTATCCAATTAAACCACTTTATAAGTCATTAGATATATAAGGACTCCACTTGGTAGTGACAGGGACAGTCACACTAGTTTGTTAGGCAACTCACCACTGCAGGGCCTGTGGACTTAACGGACAACACTAATTCTATATATCCTTTCCTACTGCTTTATATCTATTTGACTCCCCTGATGAATCCCCACCATTGGGGAAGAAACGCGTAGGGAGCTTCTGTCTATTTTTCCCCTTATCAGTGGGGGTGTCCACTACAGGATCCCTTGGGGCCTGTCCTTGTTAGGACAGGAGTAACACTGGGGCACGACAGGGAGTGTAGGGGAATACTTTACATTAACACTGGTTTTCCCATGTCTCAGCTCCCCATGAGTGGATCGTCTCTCCAGCAGGATACGCCCTGATGCTGGAATGCTATATCTAATACCAATGGTGAGACCAAACCATTTTTTATTGAGTACTGCTTCACATGACCACTGTTTTGTAATGTTTTTGCGTGTTATGTCCTTTTAATGGTTCATTAAAGGATATGTTTTAATTGACTTTATGTGGGATACTCTCTAGGCTGTGTGCAATAATTCATTAGATATATATTAAAAGAAATGTATAAAACATGATGGGACGACAGTATTAGGGAATATTCCCATTCTACTTAAAAGGAAATCCTATTTTCTATGTTTAAATTATTGTGAGTTCCTTTTCAACTAAATTAAGGAAAATAGTGTCTGCCACAGCATGGATTTTTGTGATCTTTAACCTCTGTAAATGTATGAGAAAGTTTTATTCTCAAATCTTGAGATTAATCTATAAATGAATATTTATAGATTAATTTGCTTTTTTGAAGAAATACTATTTTATAATAAAGCCGAACATATCAGTAATACAATTGTAAATTTGATCATTGCTAAATTATGACCATTAGGATCTATTTTGGACTTACATTTTCTACCACTCTAAGCAGCATGAAATTTCAAGATGTATTAAAGATATATTTCAGTAAGTAATTACGCTCATTATTTCACTCCAGGGTTTCGTTTTCGTCACATTGTTGAAAATGTACATAATAGAATTCTAGCAAGAATTCATGTCATAAGTATTGCCTTCGGGTATCTGTGCTGCACCTTAAAGTCTACTTTGGATATATGATCAGTAAATTACAGTAGGTTCAATATGGTACAGACTGCAGTTAATGACATCTTGTTATTATGACCAAGGAGTGCGTTGAACATGAACCTTTTAAGATGTTTGAAATTATCTAGAGAGCAATGTGACTAATGTGTCTTACAAGACATAACATAGAAAGAGGAAAGCAGAAAAGGAAAAGAACATTCACATTTAGACTATTTGTTTTTCAGATAAGTTTAAAAGCTGTCACCCAACAAGTTGACATATTAGTAACTAAATAAGAAATGCTCTTGTTTGTTTTTTAAACAGAAACTTCTAACCTTTTGTGTTGTTATCGCTCTGCAGTTTGTGTCTTAGATTTTAGTACTTATATTGTTGCAAAATTTGCTGGTACGTGTGAGACATAAGAAAATAATGCTTTAGTCTATTGGATGGGTTCATGTAAAGAATAATAAATACAGAAATAGTATATAGAAATAGTAGACAGAAATTACATTTATAGACTAATTTTATAGAACTTAATATTTCCTTTAGGTTAGAAGTTCAAAGCATCTTTGGCCGAGGTTTATCCTCTAGCAGAACAAAAGGAGCAGGCATGTTGAAATCCAACATGGAGGCTACCATACACAAAGAAAAACTACAATCAGAGGTGTACTCTCTAGTAAAGAAACACCACCAAGTCCACTGCACTAATATAAACAGTAGAACCTACAAAGGGCCAGTGAACACCTAAAGAATTGCTTAAAGACATAGTAATCTTAAGGGGGTTTTACACATAGCGATATCGCTAGCAATATCGCTAAAGCATCACCGATTTGTTGACGCAGCATGTGATACTTACCTCCGACCGGCTCCCCCGCTGTCTGTCGCTGATCGCTCAAGATCGCGCAGCTCCATTTCTCGTCGGGCGCTTCCTGCTGGCGCCGACGAGCGACACGTGGACGCGGACGGGAGGACGTCAGGATCGCCGCGTCTGAAAGGTAAGTAACGACCGCTGTATCGCAGCTGCATCGCTGTGAGATCTGCCTGTGTGGCAGCTCACAAGTGACCATTTAGCGATGCACCAGCGATCCTGGCCGGGTCGTATCGTGTTCGGGATCGCTGATGCATCGCTAAAATGTAAAGGGGCCTTTAGTGTATGTAAACTTTTGACTTTGCAGTAAGTAATAAAAATGCCTTAAAACATTCTCTCTCCTTCATTATTCGGGCATTTGGCAAAAATTAATAACTAGCTGAAGAGCCCGGCGCTGCCCGGGCATAGTAACTAGCTATAGTTAGTTATAACAAATTATAATGATTACATATATATATATATATATATATACAGTGGGGAAAAAAAGTATTTAGTCAGTCAGCAATAGTGCAAGTTCCACCACTTAAAAAGATGAGAGGCGTCTGTAATTTACATCATAGGTAGACCTCAACTATGGGAGACAAACTGAGAAAAAAAAATCCAGAAAATCACATTGTCTGTTTTTTTTTCATTTTATTTGCATATTATGGTGGAAAATAAGTATTTGGTCAGAAACAAACAATCAAGATTTCTGGCTCTCACAGACCTGTAACTTCTTCTTTAAGAGTCTCCTCTTTCCTCCACTCATTACCTGTAGTAATGGCACCTGTTTAAACTTGTTATCAGTATAAAAAGACACCTGTGCACACCCTCAAACAGTCTGACTCCAAACTCCACTATGGTGAAGACCAAAGAGCAGTCAAAGGACAGCAGAAACAAAATTGTAGCCCTGCACCAGGCTGGGAAGACTGAATCTGCAATAGCCAACCAGCTTGGAGTGAAGAAATCAACTGTGGGAGCAATAATTAGAAAATGGAAGACATACAAGACCACTGATAATCTCCCTCGATCTGGTGCTCCACGCAAAATCCCACCCCGTGGGGTCAGAATGATCACAAGAACGGTGAGCAAAAATCCCAGAACCACGCGGGGGGACCTAGTGAATGAACTGCAGAGAGCTGGGACCAATGTAACAAGGCCTACCATAAGTAACACACTACGCCACCATGGACTCAGATCCTGCAGTGCCAGACGTGTCCCACTGCTTAAGCCTGTACATGTCCGGGCCCGTCTGAAGTTTGCTAGAGAGCATTTGGATGATCCAGAGGAGTTTTGGGAGAATGTCCTATGGTCTGATGAAACCAAACTGGAACTGTTTGGTAGAAACACAACTTGTCGTGTTTGGAGGAAAAAGAATACTGAGTTGCATCCATCAAACACCATACCTACTGTAAAGCATGGTGGTGGAAACATCATGCTTTGGGGCTGATTCTCTGCAAAGGGGCCAGGACGACTGATCCGGGTACATGAAAGAATGAATGGGGCCATGTATCGTGAGATTTTGAGTGCAAACCTCCTTCCATCAGCAAGGGCATTGAAGATGAAACGTGGCTGGGTCTTTCAACATGACAATGATCCAAAGCACACCGCCAGGGCAACGAAGGAATGGCTTCGTAAGAAGCATTTCAAGGTCCTGGAGTGGCCTAGCCAGTCTCCAGATCTCAACCCTATAGAAAACCTTTGGAGGGAGTTGAAAGTCCGTGTTGCCAAGCGAAAAGCCAAAAACATCACTGCTCTAGAGGAGATCTGCATGGAGGAATGGGCCAACATACCAACAACAGTGTGTGGCAACCTTGTGAAGACTTACAGAAAACGTTTGACCTCTGTCATTGCCAACAAAGGATATATCACAAAGTATTGAGATGAAATTTTGTTTCTGACCAAATACTTATTTTCCACCATAATATGCAAATAAAATGAAAAAAAAAAACAGACAATGTGATTTTCTGGATTTTTTTTTCTCAGTTTGTCTCCCATAGTTGAGGTCTACCTATGATGTAAATTACAGACGCCTCTCATCTTTTTAAGTGGTGGAACTTGCACTATTGCTGACTGACTAAATACTTTTTTTCCCCACTGTATATAAAGCTGAGTGTATAGCCCCGCCCACTCCGCATAGCCATATTCACTATAATAACCCACATCGCCCCATCAGCCAGAGCCACCGGACTAATAATATCCCACATCATCCCGTCAAAGCCACCAGACTACTACCCCTAATATCCCAAATCGTCCCGTCAGAGCCACCGGACTGCTACCCCTAATATCCAACATCATCCCGTCACAGCCGCCGGACTACTACCCCTAATATCCCACATCATCCTGTCACAGCCAGTGGACTACTACCCCTAATATCCCACATCATCCCATCAGCCAAAGCCACCGGACTACTACCCCTAATATCCCACATCGTCCCATCAGCAAGAGCCACCGGACTACTAATATCCCACATCATCCCGTCAAAGCCACTGGACTACTACCCCTAATATCCAACATCATCCCGTCACAGCCGCCGGACTACTACCCCTAATATCCCACATCATGCCATCAGAGCCACTGGACAACTACCCCTAATATCCCACATCATCCTGTCACAGCCAGTGGACTACTACCCCTAATATCCCACATCATCCCGTCAGAGCCGCCGGACTACTACCCCTAATATCCCACATCATCCCGTCAGCCAGAGCCACTGGACTACTACCCCTAATATCCCACATCGTCCCATCAGCCAGAGTGTTACCACGGCTGGTCTGAAGTGGGATCTCCAGGAGTGGACCCTCTGGACCGTGGCACCGAGGGGCCCCGGGCGTGCTGCCAGGTGGAGCCGACCCCTATACAGGGATCTTTAGGAGCAGGCCCAGGGGTTCGGACACGATAGCCGGTACCGAGAGTGGCGGCTCTGGACGGACTGGAGTAGGAGTGCAGGACTGAAGCATAGACAACAGGACGGAGCAGGAACACGGGAGGCAGGACTGGAGTAGGACTGAAGGACTGGAGTGTAAATAGCAGAGTGGAGCAGGAACACTGGAGGGAGGACTGGAGTATAGATAGCTGGGACCACGGAGCACCGGACTGCGAGGATACTGCAGGGACCACGGATGGCAAGACTGCGAGGCTACTGCAGGAATCACAGAAGACAGGACTGCGAGACTGCAGAGAGCACACGAGGAAGCAGGGCCCAGTGTGCTAGCAAACACAACAATCAGGCGCCTCCCTCGGGGGGAATGGCCTGATATGGCCCTGTCTGGTCTGTCATTGGTCAGTAGGTGCTTCCGGGTCAGGGCATTGCCACAGCACAAGTAACAGGAGGGAGGCGCGGCTGCGGCCTATGGCTCATGCGCATTGCATGCAGAGACCCGTCGGCCGTGAGCCTGTCAGAAGGGACCGCCATGGCTGTCGGGTGGCGGGGGGCTGCGGCGTGGGAGCGGAGGCCGGGTGAGTATGCAGAGGTGGCGTGACAGTACCCCCTCCCCTAAGCTGCTCCCCTGAGATTAGTAAAAAATCTCTTGAGGATACAGGGAGCATTGATATTCTCCCGAGGTTCCCAGGATCTCTCCTCAGGACCAAAGCCCTTCCAGTCAATAAGAAAAAGAATCTTACCTCTAAACTTCTTCATGGCGATAATGTCCTCCACCTCAAAGACATCATCGGCACCAACCGGCTGAGAGCCAGGATCAGACAAGGAATGGAAGCGATTCAGTACCACAGGTTTCAGGAGAGAGACATGGAAGGCGTTCGGGACCCGGAGCGAAGCTGGCAACCTCAATTTGTAGGCGACTTCATTGATACGTCCAAGAATTTCAAACGGACCAATGAAGCATGGGCCCAACTTGTAAGAAGGCAGTTTCAACCGGATAAATTTGGACGAGAGCCAGAATTTGTCCCCGATATGATACGGTGGGGAATCCAATCTCTTCTTGTCTGCATAATTCTTCATCCGATCAGCGGCCCTCTTGAGTGACATGTTCGTCTCAGTCAAGATCTTGGAAAATTCACAGGACAAGGCGTTGGCCGCGGGTACCTCGGAGGCAGGAGTTAACGGAAGGAGAACAACAGGATGTCTGCCAAGCACAATGAAAAATGGAGACTTGGCCGAGGACTCGCCAGCATCGTTGTTATAGGCGAACTCTGCTCAGGGGAGTAAGTCACTCCAATCGTTCTGGTGGGCATTGGAGAAATGACGTAGGTACCCAGTCAACGTCTGGTTGGTACGCTCCACCTGCCCGTTGGACTGTGGATGGTAGGCAGAGGAGAAGTCAAGGGAAACGTTCATGAGCTTACAAAGTGCCCACCAGAACTTGGAGGTGAACTGAACCCCTCCGTCAGACACAATGCGTTGAGGTAGTCCATGGAGTCTGAAGATTTGATGGACGAAAACTTTGGCCAACTCAGGAGCCGAGGGGAGACCGGGCAGAGGGACGAAGTGGGCCATCTTGGAGAAACGATCCACCACCACCAAGATGACTGTACAGCCAGAAGAACAGGGTAGGTCGGTGATGAAATCCATGGCAATGTGTTCCCAAGGAACCGCAGGGACGGGCAACAGAAGCAACAAGCCGGATGGAGGTCGTCGTGGCACTTTGTTTTTTGCACAGGAGGGACAAGAGGCCATGAAATCGAGTACATCTTGGCGAAGTGTGGGCCACCAGTAGTGACGCGTGATAAGGGCAAGGGTCTTCTTAGTTCCGACATGGCCAGCCAGTCTGGAGGAGTGCCCCCATAGAAGGACTTTTCGCTTGAGGTTTTCAGGCACAAGCGTTTTGCCAGGAGGGGGAGAAAGCTAGTTCACTGGAGCCACTGTGATGATTCTAGTGAGGTCAATGATATGCGAAGGTTCCTCCACTGTTTCGTGTGGCTGGAAGACCCTGGACAGAGCATCGGCTTTGGTATTCTTGTTGCCGGGGCAAAAACGGAGCTCAAAGTCAAATCGGGCAAAAAATAAGGGCCATCTGGCCTGACGAGGGTTGAGTCTCTGGGCAGACTGGAGATAGTCCAGATTCTTGTGATCCGAGAAGATGACAAAGGGATGGACAGCCCCCTCCAGGAGATGACGCCATTCTTCTAAGGCCAACTTTATGGCCAGGAGTTCCCGGTCGCTGATCGAGTAGTTACACTCGGATGGAGAGAAGGCCTTAGAGATGAAGCCACAGGGGTGCAGACAACTGGAGGCGGATCTCTGGGCCAATACTGCCCCGGCACCTGTCGAGGAAGCGTCCACCTCAAGTACAAAGGATTGGTTGCTCTCAGGATGATGCAGGACCAGGGCCGTGGAGAAAGCTCGTTTTAGGGTTTGAAAGGCCTCCTCCACCTCAGGAGTCCAATCATTGGGAGTAGTCCCTTTACGGGTGAGAGCAGAAATAGGTTTAGTTATTGCGGAAAAGTGAGAGATGAATGGCCGATAATAATTGGCGAATCCGAGAAACCGTTGTATTACCTTTACTCCGATGGGCCGAGGCCATTTGAGAATGGCAGTCAACTTCTCGGGATCCATCCTTAATCCAGCGTAGGAGATAATGTATCCCAGAAACGGCAGAGAGGTCTGTTCAAAGAGACATTTCTCTATCTTAGCATAAAGGTGATTCTCCCGAAGACGCTGTAACACCAGGCGGACACTCTTTCTGTGGGATGAGAGATCTCATGAGAAGACAAGGATGTCGTCCAAGTACACGACCACACAGGAGTACAAGAGATCCCAGAAGATTTCATTGACAAACTCTTGAAACACCGCAGGAGCATTGCAGAGACCAAAGGGCATGACCAAGTACTCGTAATGGCCGTCTCGAGTGTTGAAAGCTGTCTTCCACTTGTCACCTGCACGGATACGGACCAGATTATAGGCTCCCCTGAGGTCTAGCTTGGAGAAGACCCGAGCCCCTCTGAGATGGTCAAACATCTCCGGAATGAGTGGAAGAGGATACCTGTTGTTGATGGTAATCTCGTTCAAGCCCCTATAGTCAATGCACGGCCGTAGAGATCTTGACGAAGGAAAACCTGGCTCCCGCGGGCGAGGAAGATTTCCGTATAAAGCCTTTGGCGAGGTTCTCCCGGGCGTACTCGGACATGGCTATGGTCAGTAGGTGCTTCCGGGTCAGGGCATTGCCAGAGCACAAGTAACAGGAGGGAGGCGCGGCTGCGGCCTATGGCGCATGCGCATTGCATGCAGAGACGCCGTCGGCCGCGAGCCTGACAGAAGGGACCGCCGTGGCTGTTGGGCGGCCGGGGCTGCAGTGTGGGAGTGGAGGCCGGGTGAGCATGCAGAGGCAGCGCGACACAGAGCCACCGGACTACTAATATTCCACATCATCCCGTCAGCCATAGCCACTGGACAACTACCACAAATATCCCACATCATCCCGTCACTACCCCTATTAAAAAAAAACACAAAAATTGAGCTTGGTTTGAGTTGGTACACATGCCGCATATAAATGCATGTTCACATGGCCAAAAAGCATACAAAACCTACAAAAGACAAAATGAAAAAAATCCTGCTATAAATCAATAAGTAAAAAGCAAAAGTGCATTTAAATCATACGGAGTTCTTAGTAATACTGCATTTGATCAAACATAGCATAAAAGCCATCCCACCATCGACAAGGTGACTCTGTGGTTGGGGCGGTCCTACACTGTCTAGTATTAATAACCTTATCATGTGTCAAAGTTGACGTCTGTGTGAATAAGGGCAGACAAGGATCGGGTCCCAACCACTGGACACCAGTCAGGGGAAGCCTTTAAATACAATTTCCAGCTCAGCAGAGGGAGGCCACCTTGTCGATGGTGGGACGGCTTTTATGCTATGTTTGATCAAATACAGTATTACTAAGAACCCTGTATGATTTAAATGCACTTTTGCTTACTTTTTTACTTATTTAATTATAGCAGGAATTTTTTCATTCTGTCTTTTGTAGGTTTTGTACTACCCCTATTATCCCACATCATCCCGGCAGCCAGAGCCATCGGACTAATGCCCCTAATATCCCACATCATCCCGTCAGCCAGAGCCATCAGACTACTCCCCCTAATATCCCACATCATCCCGTCAGCCTGGGGTCAGAACCAGAGCACTGAGTGGAATGGCCCTAACTTCCATACCAATGATCCATTTAAGAGAGACTGGGGTCAGAACCAGAGCGCTGAGTGGATTTGCCCTGACTTGCATACCAATGATCCTTTTAATAGAATCCTGGGGTCAGATTCAGAGCGCTGAGGGATTTGCCCTAACTTCTATACCGGAGATCCCTTTAAGAGGGAAGATGTGGCTATGGGATGAAGGATGTGTGATGGGTATATGGGCACAGGAGGGGGGATTCATTTCTGTCATGTGATCTCTGCTCCTTTCTGGAGGGGAGACAATGGCTGGGAGCTTATATTTCCAGGGATGCTAGATTTCTCCCACCATGTCAGTGTCTGCTAAGGTGTTGTCGAGTGGGAAAACTGTTGCTCATAGCAACCAATGACAGCTCAGCTTCTTTTAAACAGCTCTGGTGAAATGAAAAATGCTTAGTGATTGGTTGCAAGGAAAACTGTTGCTCATAACAACCAATCACAGCTCAGCTTCTTTTATACAGCTCTGGTGAAATGAAAGATGCTTCATGATTGGTTGGTGATACACACACACACATACATACATACATACATTCACTTTTATATATAGAGAGATTAAGGTAATCCTTATTGACCTAAAATGGGAAAGGTTTATTTTTGATTTCATGTCAGATATTGAGAAAAACATGCATATGTATCTATTTATACAGTGGGGAAAAAAGTATTTAGTCAGCCACCAATTGTGCAAGTTCCCGCTCTTAAAAAGATGAGAGAGGCCTGTAATTGACAAAATAGGCAGACCACAACTTTTAGAGTCAAAATGGGAAAACAAATCCAAAAAATCACCTTGTCTAATTTGGCAGGATATATTTTGCAAATTATAGTGGAAAATAAGTATTTGGTCACCTATATACATACACGATTTCTGGCTCTCACAGACCTGTAACTTCTTCTTTAAGAGGCTCCTCTGTCATCCATTCATTACCTGTAGTAATGGCACCTATTTGAACTTGTTATCAGTATAAAAGACACCTGTCCACAACTTCAAACAGTCACACTCCAAACTCCACTATGGTGAAGACCAAAGAGCTGTCGAAGGACACCAGAAACAAAACTGTAGCCCTGCACTAGGCTGGGAAGACTGAATCTGCAATAGGCAAGCAGTTTGGTGTGATGAAATCAACTGTGGGAGCAATAATAACAAAATGGAAGACATACAAGACCACTGATAATCTCCCTCAATCTGGGGCTCCACGCAAGATCTCAACTCTTGTCAAAATGATCACAAGAACGGTGAGCAAAAATCCCAGAACCACACGGGAGGACCTAGTGAGTGACCTGCATAGAGCTGGGACCACCATAACAAAGGCTACCATAGGAAACACACTATGCCGCCAGGGACTCAGATCCTGCACTACCAGATGTGTCCCCCTGCTTAAGCTAGTACATGTCCGAGCCCATCTGAAGTTTGCTAGAGAGCATTTGGATTATCCAGAAGAGTATTGGAAGAATGTCATATGGTCTGATGAAACCAAAGTAGAACTGTTTGGTAGAAACAAAACTTGTCATGTTTGGAGGAGACAGAATGCTGAGTTGCATTCAAAAAACACCACACCTACTGTGAAGCTTGGGGGTGGCAACATAATGCTTTGGGGCTGTTTCTCTGCAAGGGGACCAGGACGACTGATCCATTTACATGAAAGAATGAATGGGGCCAGGTATCATGAGATTTTGAGTGCAGACCTCCTTCCATCAGCAAGGGCATTGAAGATGAAACGTGGGTGGGTCTTTCAGCATGATAATGCTGCCAAGCACACCACCAGGGCAATGAAGGAGTGGTTTTGTAAGAAGCATATGAAGGTCCTGGAGTTGCCTAGCCAGTCTCCAGGTCTCAACCCCATAGAAAACCTTTGGAGGGATTTGAAAGTCAGTGTTGTCCAGCGACAGGCCCAAAACACCACTGCTCTAGAGGAGATCTGCATTGAGGAATGAGCCAACATACCACCAACAGTGTGTGCCAAACTTGTGAAGACTTACAGAAAACGTCTAACCTCTGTCATTGCCAGCAAACGATAAATAGCAAAATATTGAGATGAACTTTTGTTAATGACCAAATAATTATTTTCCACCATAATTTGCAAAATAAATCTTGCCAAATCAGACAAGGTGATCTTTTGGATTTGTTTTCTCATTGTGAGTCTCATAGTTGTGGTCTACCTATGATGTCAATTACAGGCCTCTCTAATTTTTTAAGTGAGAGAATTTGCACAATTGCTGGCTGACTAAATATGGTACTTTTTTTCTCCACTGTATAGTGTATATAAACTTCTGATTTCAACTGTATACAGATAATACAACTTCATTTTATTAAATAATAAATATAGCTATGCAACCAAAGATAAAAAAAAACAAGACAAAGACTAATTTAGGTGCGGGCGATCACCGCCAGGTGACACCCGTCACTTAGTGCACGAGTGGTACCTGCGATCACAGCATTTAGCAGGTGTGCAGAGGGAGGGAGCCCCCTCTGAACTCCAATCGACGCCTCCGCAACGTCATAGCACAATCATTACCATGGTGGCCCCATTACATCATGACGACATCCAGGTCTCCAGGCTATGTCAAGCCCCTCAGACCATGCACAGAGCACAGTCTCAGAAGCTTGTGTCAGTGCAGCACTGACAGTTATAATCCATTGCAACACTCATGCATTGAAATGAATTATAACTGCAAACAGGCTGCTGAAAGGGAAAATCCCATAGTGAGACAAAATAAAAAAGTTTCAAAAAAGTAAATAAGTAAATATATACAGTATATATATATTATTAAAATCTGAAAATAATAAAAAAAATAAAACTTGTACTAAACTAAAACATTTCTATTTTATGTTACAAAACTGAAATGCCCTCCTCACTTCTGAGCCAGTGTGCCTAAACCATATTTATCTTCAACATGTTTGGCATTTCTGTAGCAATGAGAGCCTGCCTAATTAACAGGTGAATGTCTCCAGAAACATGAGCTGGGCACCCACAACGTACTAGTCACTACAGTGTACTGGTCATTACAACATACTGGTCACTACAATGACAGTTCGTAATTTACTCAGTAAGATCCACTGCTGCTTGTTTCTGGAAAACACCCATGGAGTCAAATTCGTATTAGATGTGGACGATAAGCTTTCCACCCAATAGATTTCAGGATTCGCATGATGGAAGCTCGTGAAATTCCCAATACTAAAGAGACTCTTCTGGTGGACTCTTTTGGACTCTGAACAAATGTTTCAGCAACAAGATGTTTATTATTTTCTGTACAGGCTTACAGGCTGTTTTGGGTCGACCAGTTTTTGGAGCATTAAGGATTGAGCCAGTGGCATTGAATTTGTCACGAATGCGGTAAATGGTTCGTCTCTTTGGGGCTTGAGTACCAAATGTTTCAACCCAATTTGCTCAAACTGTTTCAGCATTTTGAGATTTCCAATACTCTTTTAAAATCCATTTTCTTTGATCTGTATTTAAATTATTTGTGTTAGGAACGGCGGAACGCACTAAATAAAAATAATAATAAAGTGCGTTCGCCGCTCGGGGTCCACCGTGCAGTAGGTGATATAACCGCTGCTAAGTGGTGGCAGGAGCAATATGGCGGTAATGCGCACAGAGTTAAACGTCACCCAGGTGCGCAGAGCAATCTCTGTTAAGTCACAGAGATGCCAAAAAAACACAAATACACAGACTGAGCCAGTTGAGGTCACAGTACTCAGTATAAATACACACACGGTATCAGGTCACAGGAGTAGCCCAAAGTGGCGGCACTACGTCCATCTAGACCCACCGTGTGTACGGCATCGCAGCTACAGACGCTAAGGAGAGCTGCTACTGCAGCGCTGCGTGGACACTGCCGCTAAATGACAAAGCTATGACGCAAGCGCAATGTTGGACGCTAGCAGCTGTGGATGTTGCAGCAGAGAAGCCCTGGCGCTGATTCTAACTCAGTCCCTAACCACATACGTAATATCAGAGGGAAGGGGTTTTATAATGAGTCATTCACCAGAATCATACATCTGTCCTTATACACGCAGCAGCAAGTAAGTCTATACTAGCGCATGGCGGAACAGCCATGCGCGCCTTTTATAGCAGTCGGGACCTTCCGCAAGCTTCCAGATCTCTGAGATGGACCAATGAGATCTGGAGTGGGACCTGAGCACATAACTCCCGATCTCCAATGGGAGATCGTCCCATGAGCATGCTCAGTAGGAGGACAGAAGGACTTAGCCTCAAGAGAGATTTGCTGCAAGGCAATCTCCTCTGCAGTAGATAAACAGCAGGAGACTGCCGAATGTGAGGGTCTGGATCCCTGTGGAGTAAACGCAGTAATCCGACGCCTAACATTACCCCCCCTCCTAGGGCCCCCTCCTCCCTGAGCCTCCTGATCCACCAACTTGTGCCCATCAGAGATATAGGCCTCAGACTCATCCGAAGGCAAGTCTGATGTCCCGGTAGGTGACAGAGAGACCCGGGACAAGTAGAAGGTGTCAGGGGCAAGAAGATTGCCAGGTTTGAGAAGGGACCCGTGGGAGACAACGGGAGCAGAAGTTAAAGTGCAACGCCTCCGTGTGTCGGCAGGCGTCTCCACCCTTCGCTTAAGGAGGCTATTCAGAGCACAAAAGGCGCAGGCCCGAATATATTTTTTAACATCCCGAGCCCTGTACGGCCACCAGTAAGACCCTACCAGGAGTTTTGTGGTCTGCATATAGCCACAGTGACCACCCCTTCTGGACGCGTGTGCCCACGCGAGCACCTTCGGCCAAAGGCAGGGAGGAACAAAGGTCTTGCCCGGCAGCACAGAATTTGGCGGTTGCGGGGCACTGTTGTTCTGAGACATAGCGTGTTGACAAGTATAACCGCAACTAGAGTCTTGTGCCGGACGCGCCTGGAGAACGGCGCAAGACACCTCCATGGTCTCTGGGGGTGGAACCTCTGGCTCGGGTAGTTCCAGAGGCTCAAAAAAATTGGGAGCCGAGGTAACCTTCCGTTTGGATTGAGCACGCTCCATACCGCGCTCCGAAAAACGGAGGTCAATGTGGGTGGAAATAGCAATCAGCTCATCCAAACTTGCAGGAACCTCTCTGGTAGAGAGAGCATCTTTAACATGCTCCACCAAACCTCTCCAAAACACAGGGATGAGGGCTTTATCGGACCACTCCAGCTCGGAAGCCAGTGTCCGAAAATGGACGGCATACTGACTAACCGAGAGGGAACCCTGAGTCAAAGCAAGAAGCTGAAGAGAGGTGTCGTGCGTGACCCGTGGACCAAGGAAGACCTGCTTAATAACTGTTAGAAAGTGAGCAGCAGTCCGAACCTCTGGGTCACCACGCTCCCATAATGGCATAGCCCACTCCAACACCTTGCCCGACAGAAGGGAAACAATAAACCCCACCTTGGCCTGTTCTGTAGGGAATCGCGCAGCCAGTAGCTCCAGCTGAATAGAGCACTGACTGATGAAACCCCTACAGGAGGCGCCATTGCCAGAAAATTTATCAGGCAACGGGAGGTGGGTGACTGTCGGCACGAGGGAGGACGTGGACCTACGGGAAACCGCGTCTTTGATTGCCTTTACAGCAGCATCGGTGGATTGTGCAGATGAGAGAGCCCTCTCAAGAGTGGCCAACCGGCCCTCAAGCTGCCAAATACACTGTAACAGTTGCTGCTGTTCTGCCATCACTAGCCAGACCCTGGCGCTAGTATAATGTTAGGAACGGCGGAACGCACTAAATAAAAATAATAATAAAGTGCGTTCGCTGCTCTGGGTCCACCGTGCAGTAGGTGATATAACCTCTGCTAAGCACACTGTAGTGCCATAACATGCAAATATGAAAAATGAAAAATGAATTGCATTACTGCATTAAAAATATGAAAAATTGAGAAAGTTTAGCACATAAAATGGCCAAGTTATGTGTACCTGGAAGCCAACGTTAAGGCATTTCTCGTTTTCCAAGTCCCTGCCTATGCCAATCCTCACTAAGACTGAAGTCTCCATCTGAATGGGAACCTATGAAAAATCCTCTGTTTAGACTGAAGTCTATATCTCTGTGGAGGGGAAGTGGCCCTGCCTTTTTCATATTTCTAATGCAGTAATGCAATTCATTTTTCATTTTTCATATTTGCATGTTATGGCGCTACAGTGTGCTTCCTTTTTTGCTTGCATGTACCATATTTTTTCCTTTAATGCAATTAAACTAGAGGAACAAAAAGCGCAATAGGGTCTTATCCGGGTTATTGTTAGAAGAATAATTAGAATTTACTCACCCTTTTCAGGAGAGGTTCAGGCATATAAGATCCGTAGTCAGCTTGCTGCACGTCCAAAGGTCAGCTCTGTGACCGCTAAAACTTCAGATTTTTATGGAATAAATTCATGGACTTCAGTGCGCTGCTTGACAAATTCACGAATCCAGATTATGAGAAAGATTAACTGTTTATTTCCCAACGCGTTTCAAAGTGTATACTACTGTGTGTGTGTGTGCGGCGTCGCAGCTGCGGGTGCTAGGGAGAGCTGCTACTGCAGCATGGCGTGGACACTGCTGCTAAACGACAAAGCTATGACGCAAGCGCAATTTCGGACGCTAGAAGCTGTGGATGTTGCAGCAGAGGAGCGCTGGCACTGATTCTAACTCAGTCCCTAACCTCATACGTAATATCAGAGGGAAGGGGTTTTATAATGAGTCATACACCAGAATCATACATCCATCCTCATACACACAGCAGCAAGTAAGTCTATACTAACGCATGGCGAAACAGCCATGTGCACCTTTTATAGCAGCCGGGACCTTCCGCAAACTTCCAGATCTCTGAGATGAACCAATGAGATCTGGAGCGGGACCTGAGCACATGACTCCCGATCTCCAATGGGAGTTCGTCCCATGAGCATGCTCAGTAGGAGGACAGAAGGACTTAGCCTCAGGAGAGATTTGCTGCAAGGCAATCTCCTCTGCAATCTCCTCTGCAGTAGATAAACAGCAGGAGACTGCAGAATGTGAGGGTCTGGATCCCTGCGGAGTAAACGCAGAAATCCGACGCCTAACAATTTACCATTATGGGTTATCTGAATTATCTGAAAAGAAAAAAGATTTGGGGGAGATTTATCTGTGAAAACTGGAACTGTGAAACTGACTCAGTTGCCCTTAGCAACCAATCAGATTCCACCTTTCATTTTCCAAAGAGTCTGTGAAGAATGAAAAGTGGAATCTGATTGGTTGCTAAGGGCAACTGAGTCAGTTTCACTTTACATGATATTTGATAAATCTCCCCCTTCATAACCATATTACACATACTGTCCACCTACTTTTGGACCACCCTGTATATTTTGAATGCATATGCACAAATTATTCGCTATCTAATTTAGTAATTAATTAATCACTGTAACGTACACAAGAGCTTCTATATATTAAGAAGAGTCTAAGATTCAATAGATGAAAAACAGACTGACCTACATAGTCTAGTTATAATATGAGAGTCAAAGGTCACTAAGTTAACAGGTACAGCAGCTTTAAGAAAAAAATGGAATAAATGAAACAAAATACTTATAAGGGAGGCAAGAAAGGTGAATATCTGAATGACAAAAGCCGCAAAGTGAGCAGAGAAAATTGGAATAGTGCACAAGTACATAAACAGAATCTAAGAACGTTTACCTATGTCACCAGGAGATAAGGATGGCCAGCGGTGTGTTGCAGTGTGTCCCGGAAGTAGGAATAGTCTCTCTTATATACAGCTCTGGCAAAAATTAAGAGACCACCACATCAAAACCCGGTCATGGGCAGCGCATTCTCCAGACCTGATACCCATTGAAAACTTCTGGAATGTAATCAAGAGGATGATGGATAGTCACTGGTTATTCCACAAAATATTGATTTCAGAACTCTTCCTGCGTTAAAACATTAGTTTTGTTGTGTCTAAATTATTATGAACTTGTTTTTGTTGCATTATTTGAGGTCTGAAAGCACTTTTTTTTAAATTTTGACCATTTTTCTTTGTCAAAAAAAATACAAAATTTATTGCTTGGAAATTCGGAGACGTTGTCAGAAGTTTACAGACTAAAAGAGCAATTTACATTTTACTCAAAAATAAACCTATAAAGAGAAAAATCAGACAAACTGAACATTTGAAAGTGGTCTCTTAATTTTTGCCAGAGCTGTATATGCTAGAATAGAGATCAGCTGGATCAGGTGGATCGCGTTTGCGCATTAAGCTAGATCGGAAGGAACAGAGGTATAATGTGTAGGAGCGCGGTTATGAAGACTGCGCGTGCGCATTGTAAAGAGTGGGTAAGGGCAGAAGTGTATAATAAATAGAGCGCCTCTGTGCAAGGGACTGGGGGTTGACCTAAGGTACATCACATGATGGTCATATGTTAGTCACATGGTACACAGGGCCTAAAGGAATGAAAGTTGTGCAAAGGAATGAAAGTTGATCTATGGTGCATAACATGGTGGTCATGTTAGTCACATGGTGCACAAGTCCCAGAGGTATAATAACATAATTTCATAAAAGATAAAAGTGTTAACAAAAATATAAGATAAACTATATTTTTCTTGTATGTTTATTATTTATTATTATTTTTTCCTCCCTTTTTATTTTTTTAGTTTCTAATTTCTATTTATTATTTTTTATTATTATTTATTATTATTATTATTTTTATTTTCTATATAATATTATTATTTCTCCTATTATTTTTCCATATTTCTTTTATATATGAATGCTTATTTAATTTAATATTTATCATTTTTTATGCCTGTTTTTTCTGTATTAATTGTGCAATTTGGCCAGTACTGCACTTGCATTCTCCTTTGTTTACACAATAATTACCCATGTGTGTGGAGTCGAGGTTGTGCGCACGCGCCGCTGGTGACTCGCGCTTCTGTGTTGGTGTATCGTACCCATGGCAACTATGCTATGAGGTGCTGTGCAATCTCACCGACCCCTTGTCCTGCCGACAGTGCGCGCGCCATAATACCATACACTCACACGCATTGGTTCCCTTTCGATATCCATTTGCCTATGCCGTGGTTGTGCGCGTGCGCCGTCTTTGGACCCAGCCTCCGGTGTCTGCGTCTTGGTTCCTAGGCAACGCCTTTGATTCCGGGTCGTGGGCGCTGGTTTGTTTCCGGCTTCATTCGACGGCACATGTGCCGCACCCACCGCTGCACCGGCTCATTGATTATCTTCTCATAATAAAAAGGCTCTGGTTCAGGTAACATGCCACCCCCTGACGAAGGATCGCTGTATCCGAAACGTGCATCGGGGCTGTGCTGTTCTTGGACCGGCGGACCTTAAAGGTACAGACTCCCTTGCCAATCCCTGCCCATTGCACTTTTTTTCTATAGCACTCTGGCTTTTTATTTGTTTAAAAAAATATATTGCCATCCTCTATTTTACTGCACATTGCACTTTAGTATATGTTGAGAGCGCCCTACATATATGTTAGATATATAACCGTCATTTTTGTATTTCACCTTGTTTTATCACTTCTGTGCAAAAATTTAATACACAATTTGTGACAATTCATTCAATAATTTTTATATATTTTTTTTTTCAAATTTTTTTTTCTTTTTTATGTAATTTTTTTTATTATACACATTATGCACATTCAATTTTGGCATTTTAGGATTGGCGTAGTGGTTTCTATACATATTTGATTCTCATGACACGTTTTGAATATAGACTATTTACTATATAAATTTATTTTACATGTGTAATTTATCTGTATATCATGTAAATGTTTGGCCGCCGTGTTATATACAGTCATATGTAAAAGTTTGGGCACCCCTATTAATGTTAACCTTTTTTCTTTATAACAATTTTGGTTTTTGCAACAGCTATTTCAGTTTCATATATCTAATAACTGATGGACTCAGTTATATTTCTGGATTCAAATGAGGTTTATTGTACTAACAGAAAATGTGCAATCTGCATTTAAACAAAATTTGACCGGTGCAAAAGTATGGGCACCCTTATCATTTTCTTGATTTGAACACTCCTAACTACTTTTTACTGACTTCCTGAAGCACTAAATTGGTTTTGTAAACTCATTGAGCTTTGAACTTCATAGCCAGGTGTATCAAATCATGAGAAAAGGTATTTAAAGTGGCCACTTGCAAGTAGTTCTCCTATTTGATTCTCCTATGAAGAGTGGCATCATGGGCTCCTCAAAACAACTCTCAAATGATCTGAAAACAAAGATTATTCAACATAGCTTTTCAGGGGAAGGATACAAAAAGTTGTCTCAGAGATTTAACCTGTCAGTTTCCACTGTGAGGAACATAGTAAGGAAATGGAAGAACACAGGTACAGTTCTTGTTAAGCCCAGAAGTGGCAGGCCAAGAAAAATATCAGAAAGGCAGAGAAGAAGAATGGTGAGAACAGTCAAGGACAATCCACAGACCACCTCCAAAGACCTGCAGCATCATCTTACGGCAGATGGTGTCACTGTGCATCGGTCAACAATACAGCGCATGCATAACGCCTTTTTGTATGACCAAACAACTCAATCTTTGTTTCATCAGTCCACAGGACCTTCTTCCAAAATGTAACTGGCTTGTCCAAATGTGCTTTTGCATACCTCAGGCGACTCTGTTTGTGGCGTGCTTGCAGAAGCGGCTTCTTTCGCATCACTCTCCCATACAGCTTCTCCTTGTGCAAAGTGCGCTGTATTGTTGACCGATGCACAGTGACACCATCTGCAGCAAGATGATGCTGCAGGTCTTTGGAGGTGGTCTGTGGATTGTCCTTGACTGTTCTCACCATTCTTCTTCTCTGCCTTTCTGATATTTTTCTTGGCCTGCCACTTCTGGGCTTAACAAGAACTGTACCTGTGTTCTTCCATTTCCTTACTATGTTCCTCACAGTGGAAACTGACAGGTTAAATCTCTGAGACAACTTTTTGTATCCTTCCCCTGAAAAGCTATGTTGAATAATCTTTGTTTTCAGATTATTTGAGAGTTGTTTTGAGGAGCCCATGATGCCACTCTTCATAGGAGAATCAAATAGGAGAACTACTTGCAAGTGGCCACTTTAAATACCTTTTCTCATGATTTGATACACCTGGCTATGAAGTTCAAAGCTCAATGAGGTTACAAAACCAATTTAGTGCTTCAGGAAGTCAGTAAAAAGTAGTTAGGAGTGTTCAAATCAAGAAAATGATAAGGGTGCCCATACTTTTGCACCGGTCAAATTTTGTTTAAATGCAGATTGCACATTTTCTGTTAGTACAATAAACCTCATTTGAATCCAGAAATATAACTGAGTCCATCAGTTATTAGATATATGAAACTGAAATACCTGTTGCAAAAGCCAAAATTGTTATAAAGAAAAAAGGTTAACATTAATAGGGGTGCCCAAACTTTTACATATGACTGTATATTCACTATTATCCATTCTGATGAATTATACAAATCCAAGTACCGGCACGTTCTGTTTTTTAGTGTTATTGTATAATTATTGTATACCAATTATGTCTAATAAAGGTCGATTATTTTATATTCCATTTTGTATTTTTTATTTATATTTTTAAATATATTTTTACATTTATTGACCTTTTTCTTAGACCTGTAAATTCAATTTTCTTTTTCGGTGTTTGATAAATTAGGAGGATGACATGCGTGTGCAGTGGAATAGATTTTTAAATGTAGAAGTAAATGTATAAGTAACACTATGTTAGCAAAAACTGCGGCTATAAAAAATAGTATATTAATAGAAGTGCCAAAGAAATGCAAAAGGAAAAAGGGACATGGGATAAAATAATAGTGGAAAAAGAAAAAGAGCATGTAAACAGAAAATAGATTAAATTAAATTAGGTACCGTATATACTCGTGTATAAGCTGAGATTTTCAGCCTTTTTTTTGGGGCTGAAAGTACCCCTCTCGGCTTATACGCGAGTCATATACCAGGGGTGGGCGGGGGAGGGGGAGCAGGGGTGTCAGAGATCATACTCACCTCTCCTGGCACTTCTCTGCAGCCTCTGCTTCTTCCTCTGCCGTCTGCTTCCTGCATTCAGCGGTCACGTGGTAACGCCCATTAAACTCATGAATATGCGCATATTTATGAGTTTAATGAGCGGTACCACATGACCATCTGAATGCAGGAAGCAGACGGCAGAGGAGAAGCAGGAGCTGCAGTGAAGTGCCAGGAGAGGTATGATGGGGCAGAGTAATATTCACCTGTCCCCATTCCAAGCCATGCACCGCTGTGTCTCCGGGGCCTCCTGCTTTAACAGCAGAGGGCGCAATGACGTAGTCAGTGTGCGCCCTCTGCTGTCACTGCAGAAAGCTGGGAGACAGAGCGGTGGATGGCAATGGAACAGGGACAGGTGAATATCGCCGGTGCCAGGGGCTCAGGACACTGGCACCTGGCCCCCTAGCAATGGAGAGGTGAGTATGTCATTTTTTTTATTGCAGCAGCATATGGAGGGTATTTATGGGGCAGCATTAACCCTTGTGCAGCAGTATATGAGGGGTATTTATGGGGCAGCATTAACCATTGTGCAGCAGCATATGAGGGGTATTTATGGGGCAGCATTAACCCTTGTGCAGCAGTATATGGGGGGTATTTATGGGGCAGCATTTACCCTTGTGCAGCAGCATATGGGGGGTATTTATGGAGCAGCATTAACCCTTGTGCAGCAGCATATGGGGGTATTTATGGGGCAGCATTAACCCTTGTGAAGCAGCATATGGGGGTATTTATGGAGCATCTTATGGGGCAGCATTAACCCTTGTGCAGCAGCATATGGGGAGTATTTGTGGAGCATCTTATGGGGCAGCATTAACCCTTGTGCAGCATCATATGGGGAGTATTTATGGAGCATCTTATGGAGCTGCATTAACCCTTGTGCAGCAGCATATTATGGGGGGTATTTATGGAGCATCTTCTTGGGCCACCATTTAACCCTAGGCTTATACACGAGTCAATAAGTTTTCCCAGTTTGTTGTGGCAAAATTAGGGGGGTCGGCTTATACACAAGTATATACGGTAAGTAAGAAAACTAAGCGTACCAGTGAAAATATATAGAGAAAAAAATAGTAATTGTTAGTCTCTTTTATTAGTCTCTTTAGTTATTAAAGGGTTGGGATATGGATCCAAAGTAGCAGTAGAGTGATAGAACAGGTCAAACCAGACTGAGTGAGCTGTGCCGTATATTCCTGTTATACTGTTAGTTGACTTGAAAAAGAGGGAAAATGGAATTAATATATATAGTAATGTATTATGCTATACAAACAAACTATGCACATAGACCCTTGTGTGGCTGTGTGGCTATATTGTTAATAAAATACTTCATATTATCTATTCAAGCCATGTGGTTCCATGTTACACTGCTCCAAAAAATAAAGGGAACACTCAAATAACACATCCTAGATCTGAATGAATGAAATATTCTCAATGAATACTTTGTTCTGTACAAAGTTGAATGTGCTGACAACAAAAATCACACAAAAATCATCAATGGAAATGAAATTTATTAACCAATGGAGGCTGGGATTTGGAGTCACACACAAAATTAAAGTGGAATGTAATGTCCTTAAAACAAGTCAAAATGAGGCTCAGTATTGTGTGTGGCCTCCACGTGCCTGTATGACCTCTCTACTGATCATAATTAAGGTAGCTTGGTCTCCAGAAACGCGTCAATCTGACTACTTGTAACCTGTCATGCTGATGTTTTATCCTCTCTTTGGAATGTGTCCGTGGTGAATAAAACTTTGCTTTTCACTACGCTGTTGAGCTGGACATTCTACTTCATTTGGATGACATCCCTACTGTACAAAGCCTGGGCATGCTCCAGATGAGGTTGCAGATGGTCTCCTGAGGCATCTCCTCCCAGACCTGGGCTAAAGCATCCGCCAACTCCTGGACAGTCTGTAGTGCAACGTGACGCTGGTGGATGGAACGAGACATGATGTCCCAGATGAGCTCAATCAGATTCAGGTCTGGGGAACGGGCGGGCCAGTCCATAGCTTCAATGACTTCATCTTGCAGGAATTGCTGACACACTCCAGCCACATGAGGTGTGGCATTGTCCTGCATTAGGAGGGACTCATGGCCAATTTCACCAGCATATGGTCTCACAAGGGCTCCCTCTCTTCTTCCTCAGGATCCCGTGACAGTCAAGGACGCAACATGTTACGGTGAACTATTTGGGTAGGTGCCCCTTCTCCTTCGGGTTGAACTTCATACTCTGGCCCGTTGGATCCAACTCAGCATTTCACTTGAGTTTTTTCCCATCGATGCTCTAACTTGCCCCGAGGTCCCTTGTCTCAAACTAAGACTCGATCTCCGGCCTTCATGATGTTCAAGTTCCTAGAACTTATTCTGCACCAGCCGGTGGAGAGTCTGCAAACAGTGTCGATGTTTGCGGACACAGAAAGACACCCCCGTCCGTGGGTAGTCTTCTTCTGGACCCAATTCCAGCTCTGTAATCTCCAGTCCCAAACAGTAGGGTATACGTAGTGTGTTGTGAGCTCATCTGTACATTCACCTTTTGTGTCCGAGGATCTCCCTCTTCTGGTGAAGGAAGGTAGTGAGGCTGATTTGGATGAAAGAAATCAAACACCTGATCAGGTGGATTGTGACTGGGTAACAGGAACTTCAGATTGGGTATAAGGCAGCCGATGCCCTTCTGAGTGGCTGGTGATTTCTCTGCTGGATTTTTGGAGACCAGTCTGATTCCTGCTTCCCAAAGATAAGTTTTTGCTCTGCTATTGAACTTATTAGTTTTGGTTTTGTTTACCTTGTTTTTTGAGTTCAGCCATCCCCGGCCGGGGATGTGCTGGATTCTTATTCCTTGATCAGTGTTCTCTTTTGCTCTGCTTTCAGAATATTCTGAGTGCTGATATAGGGTTTGAAGTCTAGTGACCTCAGGGTCCTTTTTGCTTATCAGTTGTGTTGGTAATATTTTTAGCAGGGTTTTCTCGGATTGCAGACAGCAGCTTTTCTGTCCTGTCCTTTTTAGTTAGCTTGGGCCCCATCGCTTGCTCGGCCTATATTTCTATCTGTGTTGGTGTTTTCATCTCGTTTCACCGTCATTATATGTTGGGGGCTGCCTATTGCTTTGGGGTCTGCTCTGGGGCAGTCAGTTTTTCCCTTTTCTCTCTTTAGGCTTATTTAGATCTCCGGCTGTGACGAGGTGTCTTGGATCACCGTAGGAACACTCCACGGCTACTGCTAGTTGTGTGATAGGATTAGGGGGTCTGCAATCCGCTAGTTTCCAACCTCTCTGATTTTCTGGGCTGAGCTTGTGTTTTGTTTTTTCCTCCTCGGTGACTCAATCATAACAGAATCACCAGCCATACCGCAGATTCTAGGGTACTCAAAAGCAGGAAGGAATTGTTAGAAAAAAAAAGTGCCAGAATTTTTTTTTTTGTGTATATTTTTTCCTCTTTTTCTCTGAGGCCGTAGGAGGAATATTTTTTTTTTCTGATGGAGTTTAAGCAATTGTCTGATCATGTGGAGCAGCTTGCTGCTGAAGTGCGAGGAATTTCCACCTATCTTGCTCATTCAGACGCTGCTGAACCAAAAATCCCCACTCCTGATGTGTTTTTTGGGGAGCTGTCTAAATTTTTGAATTTTAAGAATAATTGTAAATTATTTCTTGCCTTGAAGCCTAACTCATCGGGGAGCTCTGCGCAGCAGGTTAAAATTGTCATCTCCTTGCTGTGCGGCGATCCCCAGGATTGGGCGTTTTTTTTATTACCAGATGACCCTATTTTAAATGAATGTGGATGCATTTTTTCAGGCCTTGGGGTTATTGTATGATGAACCTAATGCGATTGATCAAGCTGAAAAGACCCTGTTGGCATTGAGCCAGGGTCAAGATTCTGCAGAACTGTACTGTCAAAAATTCCAAAAGTGGGCGGCCCTCACCACTTGGAATGATGGTGCCTTGGCAGCTCTCTTTCGGAAGGGTTTGTCAGAAACCGTAAAAGATACTGTGGTGGGATTTCCTGTTCCCTCTGGTCTTGACGATTCTATGTCATTAGCCATTCAGGTTGATCGGCGTTTACGGGAGCATAAAATTACACGGGAAATGTTGCCACCTGTTGAACAAATGTCTGAACCTATGCAATGTGATAGAGTTTTGTCTAGGGCGCAACATCAGGAGTTTAGAAGGCGTAATAAGCTGTGTTTTTCTGTGAAGATGCCTCTCATATTATTTCTGTCTGCCCTAAACGAGAGAAACGTTTTGCACACACATTTGCTGTAGGTGGTGTACAACCTAAGTTTCTTCTGGCAATTACTCTGATCTGCTCCCTGTCCACATTTTCTGCTAAAGCCTTTGTGGATTCAGGAGCAGCCTTGAACCTAATGGATTTGGATTTTGCTAAACGTTGTGGTTTCCCTATGACACCCCTGCGGACGCCTATTCCTTTGAGGGGTATTGATGCTACTCCTTTGGCGAAGAATAAACCTCAGTTTTGGACCCAGGTGGTAATGCGGGTCACCCCAGACCATCAAGAAAATTGCAGATTTTTGGTAATGCATAATTTGCATGATACCATCGTGCTGGGGTTCCCCTGGTTGCAAATCCATAATCCAGTTTTGGATTGGAAATCTGTGTCTGTGGTGAGTTGGGGTTGTCGGTGTGCTCTTAGTGACACTCCTGTTTTCTCCACCTCTCCCCAGTCGCATGAGTTTCCTGACTATTTGGCTGATTTTTATGATGTGTTTAGTGAGAGTAAGTCTGCGTCTTTGCCTCCTCATAGGAGTTATGACTGTGCAATTGAGCTGAGTCCGGGGTGTAAATTTCCCAAGGGTCGACTTTTTAATTTATCTGTACCCGAACATGAGGCTATGCATTCTTATATTAAGGAGTCATTGGAGAAGGGTCATATTAAACCATCCTCTTCACCCTTGGGTGCTGGGTTTTTTTGTGGCCAAGAAGGATGGTTCATTAAGGCCCTGTATTGATTATCGCTCCCTTAACAAAATTACTGTTAAATATTAGTATCCGTTACCCCTGATTTCTGACCTATTTTCTAGAGTTGAAGGTGTTTGCTGGTTTACCAAACTTGACCTCAGGGGGCGTATAATCTTACTCGCATTAAGCATGGGGATGAATGGAAGACAGCGTTTAATACTCTGGAGGGACATTTTGAGTACCTGGTGATGCCTTTTGGGCTCACTAACGCCCCTTCTGTCTTCCAGTGCTTCATGAATGATATTTTCTGGGATTTTGTGAATAAGTTTCTGATCATCTATTTGGATGATATTTTGATCTTTTCCAGGGATTGGGACTCTCATGTGGAACATGTTCGGACTGTGTTCCGGATTTTAAGGGAAAACTCCCTGTATGTTAAGGGATCGAAATGTCTTTTTGGTGTACAGAGGATTTCATTTTTGGGATTTATTTTGTCTCCATCAACTATTGAAATGGACCCGGCCAAGGTACAGGCCATTTATGATTGGGTTCAGCCCACTTCTTTGAAGGCTCTCCAGAAGTTTTGGGGTTTTGCTAATTTTTATCGAAAGTTTATAGCCAATTTTTCTGTTATTGCCAAACCATTGACTGATTTGACTAAGAAGGGCGCTGATTTGCTGAATTGGTCTCCAGAGGCTGTTTCTTCTTTTCAGGAGCTGAAGCGGAGGTTCACTTCTTCTCCGGTTTTGCGACAACCTGATGTCTCACTTCCATTTCAGGTGGAGGTGGATGCTTCAGAGACTGGTGCAGGAGCTGTTTTGTCCCAAAAAGATCCTGTAACATCTAAAATGAACCCCTGAGCCTTCTTTTCCCGAAAGTCCTCTCCTTCGGAACGCAACTATGATGTGGGGAATCGAGAACTGTTGGCCATGAAGTGGGCATTTGAGGAGTGGAGACATTGGTTGGAGGGAGCTAGACATCAAGTTGTGGTCCTCACTGACCACAAGAATTTGATCTACCTTGAGTCAGCTAAACGCTTGAATCCGAGACAGGCCAGGTGGGCCTTGATTCACCTGCATGGAGAGCTCCTTTGACAGCATGTTTCCTTCACAGCAAAACCTTCCAAATGCAAGCACCACACCTCAAACTAACTCCAGGCCTTTTATCTGCTTAATTGAGAATGACATACGAAGGGATTGCCCACACCTGTCCATGAAATAGCCTTGGAGTCAATTGTCCAATTACTTTTGGTCCCTTTAAAAACAGGGTGGCACATGTTAAGGAGCTGAAACTCCTAAACCCTTCATCCAATTTTAATGTGGATACCCTCAAATGAAAGCTGAAAGTCTGAACTTCAACTGCATCTGAATTGTTTTGTTTAAAATTCATTGTGGTAATATCTGGAACCAAAATTAGAAAAATGTTGTCTCTGTCCAAATATACACTCACTGGCCACTTTATTAGGTACACCATGCTAGTAACGGGTTGGACCCCCTTTTGCCTTCAGAACTGCCTCAATTCTTCGTGGCAGAGATTCAACAAGGTGCTGGAAGCATTCCTCAGAGATTTTGGACCATATTGACATGATGGCATCACACAGTTGGCGCAGATTTGTCGGCTGCACATCCCTGATGCGAATCTCCCGTTCCACCACATCCCAAAGATGCTCTATTGGATTGAGATCTGGTGACTGAGGAGGCCATTTGAGTACAGTGAACTCATTGTCATGTTCAAGAAACCAATCTGAGATGATTCGAGCTTTATGACATGGCGCATTATCCTGCTGAAAGTAGCCATCAGATGTTGGGTACATTGTGGTCATAAAGGGATGGACATGGTCAGCAACAATACTCAGGTAGGCTGTGGCGTTGCAACGATGCTCAATTGGTACCAAGGGGCCCAAAGAGTGCCAAGAAAAAATTCCCCACACCATGACACCACCACCACCAGCCTGAACCGTTGATACAAGGCAGGATGGATCCATGCTTTCATGTTGTTTACGCCAAATTCTGACCCTACCATCCGAATGTCGCAGCAGAAATCGAGACTCATCAGACCAGGCAACGTTTTTCCAATCTTCTACTGTCCAATTTCGATGAGCTTGTGCAAATTGTAGCCTCAGTTTCCTGTTCTTAGCTGAGAGGAGTGGTACCCGGTGTGGTCTTCTGCTGCTGTAGCCCATCTGCCTCAAAGTTCGACGCACTGTGCGTTCAGAGATGCTCTTCTGCCTACCTTGGTTGTAACGGGTGGCAATTTGAGTCACTGTTGCCTTTCTATCAGCTCGAACCAGTCTGCCCATTCTCCTCTGACCTCTGGCATCAACAAGGCATTTCCGGCCACAGAACTGCCGCTCACTGGATTTTTTTTCTTTTTCGGACCATTCTCTGTAAACCCTAGAGATGGTTGTGCGTGAAAATCCCAGTAGATCAGCAGTTTCTGTAATACTCAGACCAGCCCTTCTGGCACCAACAATCATGCCACGTTCAAAGGCACTCAAATCACCTTTCTTCCCCATACTGATGCTCGGTTTGAACTGCAGGAGATTGTCTTGACCATGTCTACATGCCTAAATGCACTGAGTTGCCGCCATGTGATTGGCTGATTAGAAATTAAGTCTTAACACACAGTTGGACAGGTGTACCTAATAAAGTGGCCAGTGAGTGTATATGGACCTAACTGTAGCTATGGGCTTCATTATGGATTTCCCAGTATCCGAGGGTTGTACCATCATCTGGGTAGTTGTGGATCACTTCTCCAAAATGTTGTACTTTAGCCTGTTGTCTGCTCTTCTGTCCACTCCTGAACTGGTTGACTGCTTCATCAAAGATATTTTCCGCCTGCATGGATTTTCTCGTCACATTGTGTCTGATCAAGGTTCACAGTTCACTTCCAGATTCTAGCGAGATCTCTGTAAACACCTGGATATTGCCTTGGATTTCTCATTGGCCTATCACCCCCTGTCCAATGGGCAAGTGGAGCGTGTCAACCAGGTCCTGGGCAAATACCTGAGGCACTTCATCAATGCCCACCATAATGATTGGGTGAAGTTGCTTCCCTGGGCTGAGATCTCATACAACAATCATGTTGCTGAAGCCTTGGGGAAATCTCCGTTCTACATAGTATTCAGTCGGCAACCTGAGGTTCCCCTCCCGGTGACGGTTCCTTCTGATGTCCCTGTGGCAGATGTCCTCTCCAAGGATTTTGTGAAGTTGTGGGAGGACACCAAAGCCACTTTAGAAGCATCCTCTGCCCGTATGAAGAGACATGCAGACAAAAGGCATCTAGATCCTCCGTGCTTCTGTCCTGGTGACAAGGTATGGCTCTCATCCAAGTACATCCAGCTGAAGGTTCCTTCTTACAAGTTGGGTCCTCGTTTTATCGGGCCTTTCGAGGTGCTGAAGTGGATCAACAAGGTCTCCTATAAATTGAAGCTGCCTCCTTCTTTACAGATTCCAAATTCCTTCCATATTTCTCTACTTAAGTCGATCATCCTGAGTCCCTTCTTCAAGGATCCCAGTACCGCGCCCATGCCAACAGCCTCAGATGATGTTTTTGAAGTGGAGAACATCTTGGCCATGAAGAAGGAGAGAGACAAGACCTTCTTCCTTGTTGACTGGCAGGGATTTGGTCCCGAAGAGAGATCCTGGGAGCCAAAGGAGAACATTCACTCTCCGATTCTCCTCTGGAAATTCTTTGGTGGCCTGAAGAGGAGAGGGCGTAAAGGAGGGGTACTGTTAGCACCACGCCGGAGACCTGCTCTGACAGGCAGGGTCTCTGGCGTGTCTCTTCACTCACCTGTGCTGCGGTCAGTTCTTCCCTTCCCCATGCTCTGCATGCTTCCACCCGGTCCCTAGAGCACGCGCGTGTGCACTCCCACCCTCTTAAAGGGTCAACACGTGCACTTGCTATTTCCTCCCCAGCCAATAGCTGTGGGACATTATATATATTGCTTCCTCCCCACTGGGGCAGTGCCTGAGTAACTTTCCTGTTTTGCAGTCTAAGTTGTGTAAGGTTGCATACCAGTCCCTGCTGTACTCAGGTGCAAATCCTGCCTGCTGCACTCTGGTGTAAATCCTGCCTGCTGTACTCAGGTGCAAATCCTGCCTGCTGCACTCTGGTGTAAATCCTGCCTGCTGCACTCTGGTGTAAATTCTGCCTGCTGCACTCTGGTGCAAATCCTTCCTGCTGCCCTCTGATGTAGACCCTGTTTGCTGCATTCTGACACAAACTCTGTCTGTTGCACTCGGATACAAACTGTCATGGTTTGAACAGGGTTCTTGTCCTGCACTCACAGGGTTAAGTGTTCGTGGCCTCTTTCTGGATCTGGGAGGGGTATTTATACTCACTCTTTACCAGGGTTCTCTGTCAGCTATAAAGTCAGGAACACCGCACTGCACTTGCTCACTGTGCCAGTGCGGGTGTCCTGAGTACAAAGACAGTACTCACAGATACCTGTGGATCAGGGCAGCAGCGGTGACGATGCGTGCTTCAGAGTATCAGGACCTGAAGCACATGACTGCTGGGGGCGTGGCCTAAGCTCCACAGATCTAGGAGCTGCAGGGAAACTCCTAGAAAGGTAACTACGGGGCAATGTTACCAAGGGGCATAGACAGAGACAGAAACCAGACGAAGCCAGGGTCAAAGCACCAGATAGCAATACAGTACCATGGGGTTTAGACAGAAAGGATAGTCAGGACGTAGCAATAGGTCAGAAAACCAGAACGGGCAATAGACGGTACAATAGGGACAAACTGTAACGGAGTAACGATAGCCAAGCCAGGAGGTCAGAACCGGAGAAGACAGTAGTACCAAAGCGAGAGACGGAGTACAGAGTGAGGGAACAGGCCGGGTCATACACGGGAAGCAAACAAGCAATGCAGAATACACGCACACCAGGGGTCAGACACACCAGAACAACAGTATAGCTGACAGAGAACCCTGGTAAAGAGTGAGTATAAATACCCCTCCCAGATCCAGAAAGAGGCCACGAACACTTAACCCTGTGAGTGCAGGGCAAGAACCCTGTTCAAACCATGACACAAACTTGGACAGCTGCACTCTGATGCAAGCTCTGCCTGCTGCTCCATCCAGTCTGTCCTTCTGGTTCCAGCTGCTGCGTGACCATTGGTCTGTCCTGGAGCAGCACCTGGTGTTCATCGGGAGCCAAGCCTAACCTCACCATCAGAGACTCTAGTGAACAGTCAGGTGATCGCTTAGTCACACCCCTCCAGGCTCTCTGCGGTCAGTGGCACAGTGGTTCCACAAACCATGTTTGTGACACTTTCCAATATGCGATCTTGTATCGATACTTCGCCATCTTTGCTCCAAGGCCCCCAGTCTTGCATTTTCTAGGTGGGCCAGGGGATTGTTATCGGTGCGCACCAAGACTTCGGACCCTGACAAGTATTCAGCGAATTTCTCGGTCATCACCTACACTAAAGCCAGCAATTCCAGCTTGAAGGCACTGTAATTGTCTGGGTTCTGTTCCGAGTCATGGAGGGACTGGCTCGCGTAGACAATCACTCATTCCTTCCCTTCCTGCATTTTGGACAGCAAGGCCCCAAGACCATGTAGGCTTCCATCAGTGTGAAGGATGAAGGGCTGAGAGAAGTCCGCATAGGTGAGTATTGGGGCTTCAGTCAGTCAGTCATACCACATGTGGCCTATGAAGCCCTAAGATGTTCGCTATATGTTCCCTGCCTGGCAGCAGAGGTTGGCACCATAAATAACGAGATTTTGGCACCCACAATCCAGAGCAGCTCCCCCTCACTTTCCCTATATGCCCATGGTTCAACAAATGATACTAACGGAACCTAAACTAGTCATCTACTATCTTCTGATGGGAGATTTTTAAAAACAGGACAACACATGATATCATATAAAGCATGAATCACTAATCATTTTGATGCTTGTCAATAGAGATTGCTTCTATGTCTTTGTCTTGATGCGTTTCTCCTTTACTGGTTCATCAGGAGGCCAAAATTTTCATTCATAAGAGGTACAGATGCCAAGAGATGATCATGAGCCCATTAAATAGTGGGCATACTGTTAGCCAAAGCCGCCAGCTCCTCCTCCACCACCGCTTTCCACGCCACAGCTGGACTATCTTATTGTCCACAAAATATGTTATCTTTTTGCCCCCAAAGTGCACCCCCCTCAGGGAGGGCAGGAGGTGGCACCCTAGGTGGGTATGGAGCGCCCACTTGGGCCGTGGAGTACTCGGTACTGGGCCGCTTCTTAAAGGGGCAGTCACAGCAGTGGTAACCCAGTCCGTGGCCCTGGGCATCCAATAAAAGGAAGATATTTACAAGGGATGAAAATAAAGAGATCCTCTGGGACTGATGGTGTGATGCACCAGAGTTGGAATAGCTCTCCACAGGCAGAGCTGTTGTCCCAGGGCAGCAGTTGAAATTAAAGATGTGATGGTTAATGAAGATAGACATAGCAGAGTTGAGTGAGTAATAAGAAAAGAATTCAGAAGACACAGCTGGGTGCAGTTCCAAAGCTTTACTCACAGTTCTGGTATACACAGATACCTGCTTGGTGCCGTGTCCTCCAGGTGATGGTCTCAGTCAACTCCCAGGCAGATGGAGCACACCTTTCCAGCACTCCCTTCAATATGTGCCTTCCCTGGCCATCTCACTGTGTTGCCTTCCCGCCTCTTCCTACGCAACACCTCACAGTCAGTGTCCCAGGACAGCAGCCACGGACCTTATGGGATAACGTGCCCAGTGCATTTCCTTGCTCCCTTTTGGCTGCCTTTCCCGTGATGATAACTGTGGTTAGTGGCTGTGGTACCTAAAGGTGCCACGGCTGTCGGCTTTCTACCTGAGTCCGCTGTCCACTCCACTAGGCTAATGGACTGAGACCCTTCTGCAACCTGATCCCTCCACCTGACGGCCGTCAGCGTGGAACAAGCCCCACGGGTGGCTCCTGCCCAGCCCGTGCCTCTGGGATCCCTTCCCTCTACAGAGAGCTTTCTGTTTCTACTCCTTCCAGGAGCTGCTCCACAAACGTCCTTCCACCTCTCCCCTACAGGAAGATTCTCTTTAACTTCTTACTATTCTCCCGCTTTAACCCTCAAGCTCCACCCACCTCTCAACACCCTTTCCTACCCAGCAGGGATAGAGGAGCACCTGCTGTTATAGTGTGTGTGATGGGTGCGAGTGCTAGAGTACTGTTGTGTATTAGAGTGCTGTTGGGTGTCCCCACCTTACCTGGGAAGTAGGATACCACACCTCTAGGTGAGGTGCAGTACCTCTGTTGGGACTGAACCCTTAAGGGAGTCACAGGTACCTACCATTCCTACCCCTAATCCCAGCCCTGCACACAGTTACAGCTTGTATAGGGCTTTAGTCACACCAGTACATGTGATGCACAGTGTCTGGCTTACAGCCAATTAGTGACGCCAATACTATTAGATCAGGCATGCTTCCCAGCACTATGTAAGCGCTCCCCACAGGATCAGACACTCCAAGTTTGCTCAGATAACACTGAGGGATCTGGCTGCATCCTGCGCAATAATGAAATAATGTGCAACTAAAAAATGAAAAAGATGTAAAAAAAAAAAGTATGATGAATTGGTTGATATTTTGGCCAAAATATGCAAGTTTGTAACCCATGTCAATGGTTATCAATGTCTTGACAGCTTCTAATCTCAAAATCTATTCAAACTTGGTGTCCTTTACCCTTTGGGGTGCGCTTCCATAGTTCTGGGCAGCCCGTATTACCTAATACTCTGGGAATCACCTAATGGGCTGTAAGCCAGACACCATACTCTACATATACCAGGGGAAGAGTCTTGAGGAGATCATTTGCATATTCCCAGTGCCTTCTGGGATAAGTGAAGAGTCTCCGCGAGCTCTACGATCACTGGGTTTTGGCCGTTGCAGCTGAAAAGAGGAAATCGGAAAACCAGGGGAAGAGTCTTGAGGAGATCATTTGCATATTCCCAGTGCCTTCTGGGATAAGTGAAGAGTCTCCGCGAGCTCTACGATCACTGGGTTTTGGCCATTGCAGCTGAAAAGAGGAAATCGGAAAACCAGGGGAAGAGTCTTGAGGAGATCATTTGCATATTCCCAGTGCCTTCTGGGATAAGTGAAGAGTCTCCGCGAGCTCTACGATCACTGGGTTTTGGCCGTTGCAGCTGAAAAGAGGAAATCGGAAAACCAGGGGAAGAGTCTTGAGGAGATCATTTGCATATTCCCAGTGCCTTCTGGGATAAGTGAAGAGTCTCCGCGAGCTCTACGATCACTGGGTTTTGGCCGTTGCAGCTGAAAAGAGGAAATCGGAAAACCAGGGGAAGAGTCTTGAGGAGATCATTTGCATATTCCCAGTGCCTTCTGGGATAAGTGAAGAGTCTCCGCGAGCTCTACGATCACTGGGTTTTGGCCGTTGCAGCTGAAAAGAGGAAATCGGAAAAACCGCGCGCCGATAGGCGCGCGAATTTTGGCTCATCTTTCATCGTTTTTAAGAAATCTCAAGATGGAAGAGGCCAGGAGCCATTTGGTGAGCTGCATTTCTTGCTACATGTTCACAGACTTAGAGGTAGCAAATTGGTATATCATAAACTATAAAACATAACCTTTAATGATTCCTTAAAAACCATGCATCAAATCTAGACAAACATGTGCCAAAGTGCAATTGTGTAGTGCTCTATTTAAAAACAAACCGTTATGTACTTTATGAGGTACCATATGGCCCTAGACATTATCGTATTTCTTGTCCAAATATTTATAAACCTGGACTCTCCGACCATATGGGCCTTATACATATATATTCATATGCCAAAGGGCCTTTATGTCATCAAAATTATTACTTGTTAGACATATACTCAGCCCGTATACAAATAGCATAGCGTGTGTACAGCACCGGTCAAATGCATAAACATAAAATCACCTCATCAGCAATTTATATCTATTTATGATACCACTGTAGAAACTAAGACCGCTGTACTTATCTTTGGACGCTTCTATAAATAACGGATGATCAGGTAAGGTCCATCTGAAAACCCCAGAATCATGACCCGATCTCCAGAATTGTCACCCAACGCGTTTCATCAATGTCTGACTCATCAGGGGTATTGTGACATCTTTTTCTGGCGCATAGCTCGCCCATTGTGAGATAGCTGCCTTTTATAAATCGCGGCATACCGCGGCTTATTGCCGTTTCCGGTTGCCCCGTTCAGTACTTCCGGTTTGCGCATGACGCCGGCATCTGCTCAGGCACCTTGCCCCACTTCCTGGGTTTTCCTAAACAGGCGCCGCGCGTCATGTTGGGACAGGAACCGACCCTACCCTGCCCCACTTCCTGGGCGTAACCGGGCCTGTCGGTCTGCATATCAAAATATTGCGTGATTGGTCTAAGCAGTCACCTGACCATCACGTACCATTAGGAGCCGCTCACTTTGTTTTACTACATCAATCTAATAGTGCGGCTTCATTTACTCAATCACAAAATGTTGATTACGTCCCCCTATCATTATTTATACGGGATCTGAATTATTAAGTCATTTTATGATTGCATAGGCGTTATGAATCAGTACAAAACGCCAACACCCATATTATGGACATTGTCAAGGATTATCTTGTGAATAAAAACAAATTCTTTACACCCCATCGTAGGGAAAGAAACAGAAAAAGAAAAATAATCAGGGTACCGTCTGCAAATTATGTATAATGTGGAATTTGTTCATTTATTTTGTTGCATGCATAATAGGGGATACCACCAACCTCCATGTATCTGTAGGAATTATAGAAAGGGTGCCCACTAAATCTGGCCCTAAATGTCCCTAACTGACTGTTCCCTACCTCACGCGGAGGTTGGCACCCTAAATTCCTGCGCAATGGCGCCCCCACTCCTCGTCGGCTCTCCCTGAGCTAAAAAGCCCTATTAAAACTCCCTACAAGAAGGAAGAAAAGGATAGTGTCTCATTAAGTCCTTTGGGATATACAGATTGTAATGAGAAAATCCAATATGCTTCTCTTTGGAGTATACGTTTATCCCAATCACCTCCTCTTGGATTTTGGGGGACCTTTTCTATGCCCATGAAACTGACCGCCTTCACATCACCCTTATGTCTTTGATTGACATGAGTGGCTACCGGTGTATCACGTTTAAGAATTATATCTCTATGGTGTTCACCTACCCTCACCCTCAACTCCCTCTTGGTCTTGCCGATGTATTCAAGGCCACAACTACAGGTAATTTTATATACCACTCCTATTGATCTGCAATTAATGAATTGACCAATACGATAGATCTTTCCTGTGACATTGCTCTGAAATTCTTTACTTTGGTGAATAGAGGTACAATATTTACAGCTACCACATCTGTAACAGCCTTTCGGCTGTGTACCTAACCATGTTGGGCTGTATGAGGTTCTCTGGGTATAATGGCTGCGGACCAACCTATCCCTCAAGGAGCGGCCCCTCCTAAATGTAATTTGTGGATTATCCGAGATCAAGCCTCCAAGATCTTTGTCCATACATAGAATTGGCCAATGTCGGTTCATAATGGTTCTCAGCTCATTTGCCCCATTGGAAAAAGTGGTGATGAACCTTATGATATTGTCTTCATTGGTTTGCTGTTTGGGTATAAGTAGTTCTTTTCTTTCCTTCTCTACCGTAGATTTATAAGCCCCTTTAAGAATGTCATCTGGGTATCCTCGTTCATGAAAACGAGATCTAAGGTCATCTGCTTGTCTCTTAAAGTCTCTCTGATCAGTACAGTTCCTTTTCATGCGTAGGTACTGGCCTTTAGGAATACCTTTTTTCAAGGGGACTGGATGACTGGATTCCCATCTTAGAAGGGAGTTCGTAGAGGTAGGTTTCCTGTATGTTTCTGTAACTATACGGCCATTTTCTCCCCTCTTAATGACTATGTCCAGGAAGGGTAGTCTATTCACACTAACCTCACATGTGAAGCTAAGACCAATATCATTTATATTAAGATCTTTCACAAAGGTTCTAAAACTGTTCTCATCACCTCTCCAAATAACAAATACGTCGTCGATGTAACGGAGCCATAGCACTATTTTGTCCTCCGCCACACCAACCTGCTCACCAAAAACGACATTTTCCTCCCACCAGCCCAGGAGCAAATTAGCGTACGATGGCGCACAGGGATTGCCCATCGCAGTGCCCCTGAGCTGATGGAAGAGCCTGCCATCAAAAAGAAAAAAATTTTTTGTGAGACAGAATTCCAAGGCTTGCATAACAAACAGGTTATGTCTCTTACATTGGACGCCCCTTGTCTTTAGGAAATAGTCCGCAGCCATCAGACCTTTATCATGGGGAATGGATGAGTACAAGGCTTCTACATCTATTGAACCCAATATCATATCGGTGTCCAATTCGATGTGGTCAAGTTTCAATAAAAGGTCGGTGGTATCCCTTGTATAGGAACTAAGTGATGTAACAAATGGTCTTAGAATTTTGTCTACATATATACCCAGATTTTGGGTTAGACTTCCTATACCCGATATAATCGGTCGGCCTTTCAAGGGCGAAAGGCCTTTATGAATCTTAGGCAGAGCATAGAATGTTGCCACAGTCGGGTGTTGTGGAATCAAAAATTCTCTCTCATTTTTATCAATGAGTTTTGCTTGGAGGGCCCCATTCACCAACTTCTTAAGATCATTCAAGAAAGTGTTAGTGGGGTTATGTTCCATTCTTTCTTATCCCATAGATCTATCTAACAATGAGTAGCACATGGTTTTATATTGTGCTACATCCATCAATACTATATTTCCCCCTTTATCTGCGGGCTTCACTATTATAGTATCGTCTCTCTCTAGCTCCAGAAGCCCATCCATCTCAGACTTGGTAAGGTTATGGAATCGTCTTTTTTTCCCATTATCCAATTCCTTGATATCTCTAGATACCAGGTTGGCAAATATGTCAAGGGCCCCTATATCGTTGCTAATAGGTGGCATTTGTTTGCTCTTATTTTTTAATTGTGTGAATGGTCCCTCACCCAAATCGTTGGGATTCATATCCCCCAAATTGAACAAAAATCTCACATCATTAAGTAGGTCTCCCTCTATACCCAATTCAGTGCAGCTTTTTTTATCCATATTTATGAAATGTTTTTTCCACTTAAGTTTACGAATGAAGAGCTGTAAATCCTTAATCGTTTCAAAACATTCAAGATCTGATGTTGGGACAAAAGACATCCCCTTACTGAGAACCGCCATCTGTTCTTTACTTAGGGATTTCGAGGAAAGGTTAATTATATGATTGTCTATACGGGGTTCCTGCCGTTGAACCTGTTTCTTAATGGGTAGCTTGTGTCTAAAAAATGATCCCTCTGTGGGGAACCTCGACCAGATCCTCTCCCCGCACGTAGACTCCCCCTTCCCCTTACTCTCCCTCTTCCAGGTTTGTACCTCGTTTCTGAATCAGAAAACTCAGCCTCTGAAGATGATATATCTGTCTCCTGCGATCTGTTGGTTTTTCCGTAATACACTGAATATGCTTTATTATCCCTGAATTCTTGTAAATCCCGGATAAAATATTTATGCTTCCTTTCTTTCAGATGATATTGAAATTTTTCTATAATGTTTTGTAGACTAGATTCTTTCACCGTAAACTCGGCCTCTGCAGAAAATTTCTTCGTAACCTCTATCTGCTCTCTCAAACGTTCATTAATGTTATTTAACATACACTTCTCCTCCTCAAGGAGTATTTTCATAAGTTTCAATGAGCTATCAGTTGCTTCTTTCTCTAATTTGGCCAATAGTGTTGTATTCTTATATCTATAACCAAAGTTAATTGATATTCTAAGATGGCGGGGAACTATTCCTGCTTTTATATAACTTTCCAAGCTCTGTACCTCCCACCACGAAGTGACCTGTTCTTTATAAACCTTGGTCAACTCTTTAAAAGCAGCACTGAAAGAGGGTATGTACTTTTTCTGTGTAAAGGTACCATCTGAAAATACATCTTTCGCTTCATTGATCCACTGATTGGTGTCTATTCCTGTAACAAGAAATCCTGCCATGTCCAACTATTACAAATATATAGCAGGGGTATCTCAAACCAATGTCAGATATTTAGAGGTAGCAAATTGGTATATCATAAACTATAAAACATAACCTTTAATGATTCCTTAAAAACCATGCATCAAATCTAGACAAACATGTGCCAAAGTGCAATTGTGTAGTGCTCTATTTAAAAACAAACCGTTATGTACTTTATGAGGTACCATATGGCCCTAGACATTATCGTATTTCTTGTCCAAATATTTATAAACCTGGACTCTCCGACCATATGGGCCTTATACATATATATTCATATGCCAAAGGGCCTTTATGTCATCAAAATTATTACTTGTTAGACATATACTCAGCCCGTATACAAATAGCATAGCGTGTGTACAGCACCGGTCAAATGCATAAACATAAAATCACCTCATCAGCAATTTATATCTATTTATGATACCACTGTAGAAACTAAGACCGCTGTACTTATCTTTGGACGCTTCTATAAATAACGGATGATCAGGTAAGGTCCATCTGAAAACCCCAGAATCATGACCCGATCTCCAGAATTGTCACCCAACGCGTTTCATCAATGTCTGACTCATCAGGGGTATTGTGACATCTTTTTCTGGCGCATAGCTCGCCCATTGTGAGATAGCTGCCTTTTATAAATCGCGGCATACCGCGGCTTATTGCCGTTTCCGGTTGCCCCGTTCAGTACTTCCGGTTTGCGCATGACGCCGGCATCTGCTCAGGCACCTTGCCCCACTTCCTGGGTTTTCCTAAACAGGTGCTATGGCTCCGTTACATCGACGACGTATTTGTTATTTGGAGAGGTGATGAGAACAGTTTTAGAACCTTTGTGAAAGATCTTAATATAAATGATATTGGTCTTAGCTTCACATGTGAGGTTAGTGTGAATAGACTACCCTTCCTGGACATAGTCATTAAGAGGGGAGAAAATGGCCGTATAGTTACAGAAACATACAGGAAACCTACCTCTACGAACTCCCTTCTAAGATGGGAATCCAGTCATCCAGTCCCCTTGAAAAAAGGTATTCCTAAAGGCCAGTACCTACGCATGAAAAGGAACTGTACTGATCAGAGAGACTTTAAGAGACAAGCAGATGACCTTAGATCTCGTTTTCATGAACGAGGATACCCAGATGACATTCTTAAAGGGGCTTATAAATCTACGGTAGAGAAGGAAAGAAAAGAACTACTTATACCCAAACAGCAAACCAATGAAGACAATATCATAAGGTTCATCACCACTTTTTCCAATGGGGCAAATGAGCTGAGAACCATTATGAACCGACATTGGCCAATTCTATGTATGGACAAAGATCTTGGAGGCTTGATCTCGGATAATCCACAAATTACATTTAGGAGGGGCCGCTCCTTGAGGGATAGGTTGGTCCGCAGCCATTATACCCAGAGAACCTCATACAGCCCAACATGGTTAGGTACACAGCCGAAAGGCTGTTACAGATGTGGTAGCTGTAAATATTGTACCTCTATTCACCAAAGTAAAGAATTTCAGAGCAATGTCACAGGAAAGATCTATCGTATTGGTCAATTCATTAATTGCAGATCAATAGGAGTGGTATATAAAATTACCTGTAGTTGTGGCCTTGAATACATCGGCAAGACCAAGAGGGAGTTGAGGGTGAGGGTAGGTGAACACCATAGAGATATAATTCTTAAACGTGATACACCGGTAGCCACTCATGTCAATCAAAGACATAAGGGTGATGTGAAGGCGGTCAGTTTCATGGGCATAGAAAAGGTCCCCCAAAATCCAAGAGGAGGTGATTGGGATAAACGTATACTCCAAAGAGAAGCATATTGGATTTTCTCATTACAATCTGTATATCCCAAAGGACTTAATGAGACACTATCCTTTTC
The DNA here is from genome assembly GCF_039654945.1 of Dendrobates tinctorius. Classification (NCBI taxonomy): domain Eukaryota; kingdom Metazoa; phylum Chordata; class Amphibia; order Anura; family Dendrobatidae; genus Dendrobates; species Dendrobates tinctorius. The sequence goes on along the minus strand of NW_027361775.1, from coordinate 10,156,806 downwards.
TTCCTTCTTGTAGGGAGTTTTAATAGGGCTTTTTAGCTCAGGGAGAGCCGACGAGGAGTGGGGGCGCCATTGCGCAGGAATTTAGGGTGCCAACCTCCGCGTGAGGTAGGGAACAGTCAGTTAGGGACATTTAGGGCCAGATTTAGTGGGCACCCTTTCTATAATTCCTACAGATACATGGAGGTTGGTGGTATCCCCTATTATGCATGCAACAAAATAATTGAACAAATTCCACATTATACATAATTTGCAGACGGTACCCTGATTATTTTTCTTTTTCTGTTTCTTTCCCTACGATGGGGTGTAAAGAATTTGTTTTTATTCACAAGATAATCCTTGACAATGTCCATAATATGGGTGTTGGCGTTTTGTACTGATTCATAACGCCTATGCAATCATAAAATGACTTAATAATTCAGATCCCGTATAAATAATGATAGGGGGACGTAATCAACATTTTGTGATTGAGTAAATGAAGCCGCACTATTAGATTGATGTAGTAAAACAAAGTGAGCGGCTCCTAATGGTACGTGATGGTCAGGTGACTGCTTAGACCAATCACGCAATATTTTGATATGCAGACCGACAGGCCCGGTTACGCCCAGGAAGTGGGGCAGGGTAGGGTCGGTTCCTGTCCCAACATGACGCGCGGCGCCTGTTTAGGAAAACCCAGGAAGTGGGGCAAGGTGCCTGAGCAGATGCCGGCGTCATGCGCAAACCGGAAGTACTGAACGGGGCAACCGGAAACGGCAATAAGCCGCGGTATGCCGCGATTTATAAAAGGCAGCTATCTCACAATGGGCGAGCTATGCGCCAGAAAAAGATGTCACAATACCCCTGATGAGTCAGACATTGATGAAACGCGTTGGGTGACAATTCTGGAGATCGGGTCATGATTCTGGGGTTTTCAGATGGACCTTACCTGATCATCCGTTATTTATAGAAGCGTCCAAAGATAAGTACAGCGGTCTTAGTTTCTACAGTGGTATCATAAATAGATATAAATTGCTGATGAGGTGATTTTATGTTTATGCATTTGACCGGTGCTGTACACACGCTATGCTATTTGTATACGGGCTGAGTATATGTCTAACAAGTAATAATTTTGATGACATAAAGGCCCTTTGGCATATGAATATATATGTATAAGGCCCATATGGTCGGAGAGTCCAGGTTTATAAATATTTGGACAAGAAATACGATAATGTCTAGGGCCATATGGTACCTCATAAAGTACATAACGGTTTGTTTTTAAATAGAGCACTACACAATTGCACTTTGGCACATGTTTGTCTAGATTTGATGCATGGTTTTTAAGGAATCATTAAAGGTTATGTTTTATAGTTTATGATATACCAATTTGCTACCTCTAAATATCTGACATTGGTTTGAGATACCCCTGCTATATATATGTTCACAGACTTACCAGTGGAAAAGCCAAATTTCACATGCCACAAATGCAAGCTTGTGTCCCTGTTGGAGGAAAAGTTGCAAAATCTCGAAGAGAGGTTGGCTACGTTGAAGATCATTAAGGAAGGTGAAGAGTTCTTGGACAGAGCAGAATTATCTCTTCATGTTACAGAAAGAGAAGAAATTCGAAGTGCACCTGAAGAAACAGAGGAATGGAGACATGTGACCCAGAGAAGCAGGAGGATCAGGAGGCAGTCAGCACCCATACTGCTCAGAAACCAGTACCAGGCTCTCACGCAGGAAAATGATGAAGAAATACATCAGGATAAGACTTTGCCAACAAACAGCAACCTTGTACGCCTTCAGAGTCCTCCTGGATGGAGAAAGAAAAATGTTGTGAAGAAGAAACGGAGAGTGGTGGTCATGGGGGATTCCCTGTTGAGAGGAACAGAGGCCGCTATCTGCAGACCGGATATAACTTCAAGAGAAATGTGCTGTCTTCCAGGTGCAAAAATTAAAGATGTGTCTGACAGGATATCAGGACTCTTCAGACCTACAGATGACTACCCATTCCTGCTACTACATGTGGGGACAAATGACACCGCAAGAAACGACCTGGAAACCATCTGCAGAGACTTTGAAGACTTAGGCAAGAAAGTGAAAGAACTGGGAGCGCAGGTGGTCTTCTCTTCCATCCTCCCAGTGGATGGCCATGGAACAAGGAGGTGGAATAAGATTCTGCAGGTGAACAACTGGCTACGTCGATGGTGCCGTCAGCAACGATTTGGATTTCTGGATCACGGAGTGAACTACTTATACGATGGACTACTTGCTAGAGATGGGGTGCACCTTACGAAGACTGGAAAGCATGTATTTGGAAGTCGCCTTGCTACACTTGTAAGGAGAGCTTTAAACTAGAACAACATGGGAAGGGAAGCAAAAGACCAGAAAAAGCCATACACCTGACAAATGCTATTGAGAACTCTGCTAATAGAAGTGGAAAGGAAGAACAAAGACGAAAGAATCTAATTAATAAAAATATTGGAGAAAGAGAAACCAATCACAAACTAAAATGTTTCTATACTAATGCACAAAGCATGGGCAACAAACAAGGAGAATTGGAACTACTAACACAGGAAAAGAAATATGATGTCATTGGAATCACTGAAACTTGGTGGGACAATACACATGATTGGAATACAAGACTAGAAGGATACAACTTATTTGCAAGAAACAGACTTGATAAACGAGGAGGAGGTGTTGCATTGTATGTTAGAAACGCGTATATCTGCACAGAGATTGAAGCTTCAGAGACTGGGAGTTCTGTGGAAACTGTTTGGGTAAGAATACAAGGACAGAACAATGGAAAGGACACCATTGTAGGCATTTACTACAGGCCGCCTGTGCAAGCTGAAGATATGGATGAACTCTTTATGCATCAAATGGCCAAGTTCTCCAAAAAATATGACATAGTTGTCATGGGAGATTTCAACTATCCAGACATTTGTTGGGAATCTCTCTCAGGCAAAACTAACAGGTCAAGGAAATTCTTATCCTCTCTTGCTGACAACTTTATCTTCCAAAAGGTAGGGGAGAAAACAAGGGGAACTGCTACCTTGGATCTAATCCTTATAAACAGGGAGGAAATGGTTGAGGAGGTAAAAGTGGCTGGAACCCTAGGAGGTAGCGACCATGCTATTTTAGAATTTTGGATAACTAGAGGCGGAAGACCTGTGAAGACTCAGACGTCAAGGTTAGATTTCAGAAAGGCAGATTTTAAGGGATTCAGAAAGATAATTGGAGGGATCCAATGGCTGGATATCCTTAAAGACAAAAATGTCCAGGAAGGATGGGAAATCTTGAAAAATGAAATTCTCAAAGCACAGTTGTTAACAATTCCGAAAAGAGGGAAGAATAGGAAGCATTTAAGGAAACCAGGATGGGTGAACACAGAACTTAAGCACATGCTAAAAAGGAAGAAAAAAATGTTTATAAAATGGAAAGAGGGAGGCATATCTAAAGAAGAATATAATGCTGTCTGCAGAATCTGCAGGGCACAAATCAGATTAGCTAAAGCTGAAAATGAATTGAGGCTTGCAAGAGATGTCAAAAGCAATAATAAAGGATTTTGGGGATATGTCAAAAGTAAAAGAAAAGTCAAAGATGCTATAGGATTTTTACAGGATGAAAATAATGAAATGGTAAGACAGGATGTTGAGAAGGCTGAACTTTTAAATTCCTATTTTGCATCTGTTTTCTCTCAGAAAGGAAATGTAACACCAACTGTTATTCACTGTCCTATTAAGGGAATAGAAGAATCCAGGATATCTATAAACAGAAAGATAGTGAGGAAACACTTAGCTAACCTAAATGAATTCAAGTCTCCAGGTCCAGATGAATTACACCCCAGAGTACTGAAGGAGATAGCAGAAGAAATTTCTGAACCACTCTCCATAATCTTTGAAAATTCTTGGAGAACAGGAGAAGTGCCAGAAGACTGGAGAAGAGCAAATGTTGTTCCTATCTTCAAAAAGGGGAAGAAGGTGGACCCAGGCAACTATAGGCCGGTGAGTCTGACTTCTATACCAGGAAAGATCTTTGAACAAATTATTAAACAACATGTAAGTCAATACCTGGATAAGAATGAAGTGATCAAACAGAGTCAGCATGGGTTTGTAACTAATAAGTCATGTCAGACTAACTTAATTTCCTTCTATGACGGTATCACTGATTGGGTGGATCAAGGAAATGCTGTAGATATAGTATATCTTGACTTCAGCAAAGCATTTGACAAAGTCTCTCATACAATCCTTATTGAAAAAATGACTAAGTATGGAATGGACAAGGCAACTGTTAGGTGGATTCATAGCTGGCTTAGTGATCGGACCCAAAGAGTGGTCGTAAATGGCTGCACATCCAGTTGGAAGAATGTCTCAAGTGGAGTACCACAGGGCTCTGTCCTGGGCCCTGTATTGTTCAACATCTTTATCAACGATTTAGATGAAGGAATTGAGGGTAAACTGATTAAATTTGCTGATGACACAAAGCTAGGAGGGATAGCTAATACTAGAGAAGAGAGAGAGAGGATTCAAAAAGATTTAAATAAACTGGAGAAGTGGGCAGTAACTAACAGAATGGTTTTTAACAGGGAGAAATGCAAAGTACTACATCTGGGCAATAAAAATGAAAAAAGCATATATAGAATGGGAGGAATAGGGCTAAGTGACAGCACATGTGAAAAAGACTTGGGTATACTAATAGATCACAGACTGAATATGAGTCAACAGTGTGATGCAGCAGCAAAAAAGGCAAATGCAGTTCTAGGATGTATTAACAGAAGCATACAGTCTAGATCACGTGAAGTCATTATTTCCCTCTACTCCTCTTTGGTCAGACCTCATCTGGAATATTGTGTCCAGTTTTGGGCACCACATTTTAAAAAAGACATCAACAAACTGGAGCAAGTTCAGAAAAGAGCGACCAGAATGGTGACCGGTCTGCAAACCCTGTCTTATGAGGAAAGGTTGCAGGATTTGGGAATGTTTAGTTTGCAAAAGAGAAGACTGAGAGGAGACTTAATTGCTGTCTACAAATATCTAAAGGGCTGTCACATTGTAGAAGGATCAACTTTATTCTCATTTGCACAAGGAAAGACTAGAAGCAATGGGATGAAACTGAATGGGAGGAGACACAGATTAGATATTAGAAAAAACTTTTTGACAGTTAGAGTGATCAATGAGTGGAACAGGCTGCCACGAGAAGTGGTGAGTTCTCCTTCAATGGAAGTCTTCAAACAGAGGCTGGACAGACATCTGACTGGGATGATTTAGCGAATCCTGCTTTGAGCAGGGGGTTGGACCAGATGGCCCAGGAGGTCCCTTCCAACTCTACGATTCTATGATTCTATGATTCTATGATTCTATATCAGTGTTTCTGATGCATTGTAGGAATGTGAGTAGTCGTTTGATCAGTATTTTGCACCTGCACTGCCTTAACCTTAATCAAAATGGCCTGCTGCATCTTGTAGCTCAGGGTTCCCCAACTCCAGTCCTCAAGGCCCACCAACAGATCATGTTTTCAGGATTTCCTTTGTATTGCACAGGTGAAGCAATTATCACCTGAGCAATACTAAGGAAATCCTGAAAACATGATCTGTTGGTGGGTCTTGAGGACTGGAGTTGGGGAACCCTGTTGTAGTTCATTAGTATTGTGACCTGGTGTAGGTCAATACAGGTAGATTGGTAATACGAACTAAATGCAGCCCATGGCAATAGTGGGACCTGTCAAGTGGCAGACTTTGCAATAGCAACTATGGCCCTCCTATACCCTACAACAACAGTTATGCCAACGCGCAGTGTGACTTGCTAAAAAAACTCATTCTTTGATATATTTGTGGTAGCGTATAAATTGCTCACAAAATATGCCAGTAACATTGGTCCAGTAATAAAAACTTGCATATTCAATCTATCTTCTCTACTTTTTATCCAGCAGCCCATCAGAATCCACTTTAGCTTTACTTCTTATCCCATTCTCTACAGTCAGATGTTGGCACTGCATTGGTAGGCCATGTCATTATGTCAGGCAGAAGTGATCAATGTCAGATCCCTTCTAGGGTAGAGTAGGTAACTGTTGACAGAAGGTCATGGAGAAGTTAATGGACTTGGGTAGTGGAGCATTTGCTCTAAGTAATCTTTCCCAGTGAGCAAGTATATCGGCAGCTGGAGCCAATATATCTGAACTTACCTAATGGCAATTTTCAGGCTGATCTGCATCAGTAAAGTTAGTAAAGATAGGCACAATGCCTTCCTCTTGCAACACTGTTCTCTTCTCTAATTATTCTCTTCTACATGAGTGCGCAAAAAAATCTGCAAAAAAAATAACTTTAATCCAGCATAAGAAAATAATATAATAAAAAAAAGTATTTGCAAAACTAAATTTAATTTATAATATTGTTTCAGGGATATTGATTTAGAGCAGAACTATGTGATGTTTAAGATTAAGTTTTAGAAATAAATTGCCTTGTATGAAATATTGACTCCTTGTTAAAATGTATTTCCTACAGTGAAAAAAAATCAGCCAGAATTGAGTAAAATTAATGATCTGTATAATCATAGTTAACAAGTCAGGGAAAATGTGTAGCTTTCCAAACACTACAAGGACTTAGAAGATGAAGCCTTCAATAATTGAAGTCAGTATTTGCTGCACAACTGCACAATCATTGCTACCTTATGTCACTAATGGCATATTGATATTTGCAAAAAAAATATGGCGAAACTATGCTTAAAGTACAAGTGGACCAAATACAATTTATTATACTTGATTTATGTTTTCATGATAAACGTGCTAATTTTTTGTTTAGCTTCAGAAGCCATTTAAATTTGTACTTTTCACATAATCTATAAAATGGAAAGATGAATTTGATGCAAACTAGAAAAAAGTCGCAAAATACTAAAAACTTGACTAAAAACTGGTGCAAATGCAATAATGATTCATGAATCTACATCTCTTCATGAATTTGATGAGCGGGAGTTGCCACGCACCTGTACTGCCTCACCTGTACTTTGTTAAACTTGAGCGAAAATATTGGGAGAACACCAAAAGCCACAGAAAGTTTGCAAGTTTCAAAGCTTGTTACAACAGAGGCTATTCACTTCTTGTGTATCACCTAAAATCACTGCTGACACTTGACATATTGCTGAAGATTGCATGAGTTAGTAAATGATCATATGACCATAGGTGGGCTTCACCTTAATGTCTTGAAGCTACCATATAAGGGCAGTCTCACACGTCCAGATAGCTCCGGTACCGCTTTTTCCGGTACCGGAATTATCTGTGTCCATGTGGATACGTGGTACATCTATGTGGCACACGTGTGGCAACCATATGCCGCACGTGTGCCGCATCAGGACCACATGGACGGCCACCGGGGAAGAAACGCTACAGTAAGCGCTGTTCCTTGGGGGCTGGTGCTAAACGCGGCTGTCATTCTTCTCTCCTGCTCTGCCGGCAACAGCGAGCAGGAGAGAAAGAATGAATGAAAACCCGACATGGGGTCCCCCTCTGTTTGTGAACCAACCCAGCAAAACTCACAGCTGGGGGCTGCTATTCTCAGGCTGGTAAAGGACCATTGATCTTGGCCCCCAGCCTAAAAACAGCAACTCGCAGCTGCTCAGAAAAGGCGCACTTAAAATGCAGTCCCAGCACCGCTCAGCAGCCTTGCTTAGAGTATCTGAAACTTAGAGTCCTTCAAACAGCAAAGCATGGATTTTACATTATATACTTCTGTGAAACACCTGGGGGTTCACGGTGCTCATAACATATCTAGGTATATTCCTTAAGGGGTCTAGTTTATAAAATGAAAGAAATAAAAGGAGAGTGCTCCTAAGTGTAGTTTTATTCCTGATGAAGGAGTCCTATCAACTCTGAAATGCGTTGCATGAATGAGAGACTGTTACTTATACCTCTGGATGTTCCAGTCTTTGGAAACGCTCCTGTCACCATGCTTTTGTTTTTTTTTCTCTTTAGTCTCCAAAATGGGGTCACTTGTGGGGAGTTTCCACTGATCAGGCACATCAGGGGCTCTCCAAACACAACATGGTGTCAGTTCTCGATTCCTGCTAGTCAAAAGGTGCTCCTTCCCTTCTGAGCCCTGTCATGGTACCAAACAGTAGTTTTCTCCCTTATATGGGATATTGGGGTAAATAGATTTTGAGGTATATTTTCTCCTGTTACCCTTGTGAAAGTAAAAAAATTGGTGGCTAAAAGATGATTGTTGTGGTAAAAAAGTGATTTTAATTTATTTTCAAGTATCTACGTTATAAACTTCTGTGAAGCATTTGGGGGTTCAAGGTACTCAGCAGACAAATAAGCATAATGGAGTCATTTGTGGGGGGGGTTTCACTGTTTAGGCACGTCAGGGGCTCTCCAAACACGATATGTCATCTGCTCTTGATTCCAGCCATTTTTCTGTTCAAAAAGTCAAACGGACCAAGCTCACCCACTAAACACAGTCTGAATGTACCCCGGCCCCTTGTACATATGATATTAGATGGATTAGGCTTTTACCCCAAATGAAGTTACCTTCTCTCCTTTTGTCACAGCAGTCCAAGTGATTAAAAATCCAGAGATGTAGCTGTGTTCCAATAGGGAAAACATAACTTTTATTGAAAACAGGTAATGAAGAATGGACATCAACAACAATCCCAAACACTGGATTTCCTGTTCTTTCCCTGACATGAGCTGCAGTCGCACCCATTACGGATGCAGCAGCCGATGATCCCAGTCTTCCAATCCGCTGGTATCTGGGCTCCTGAGACCCCTTCAGCAGAGGCCCCTCTAAAGTCTAGAGAGCCTGTATGGAAGTCCTCTTTAGTCCGTGGCCTTCTTTAGTCCGGGGCAACAGACCTCTCCCATCTGGGGATCTGGCAGTGCCCCATCTGTCTGATATGTCTGTACCTATCAAGGATCCAGGCAGAACTGAAGGGAAACAGCAGCTTCCTCTCTCTGCTGCTACTGTCCCAATCTCTCACAGTAACCATTTCTTGACCTTACTCTAAAACATTTAAAGGCGAAACAACACGTTACATTACATTAGAACACAGATACAGCATAACACCACATAGAACATACAGGTATTGGATATATGTACATGAAGTGGACGGGGGTCACACGGCGGAAGGAGGGGGTGCAACTGAGGAGACCGGCTATCTCCTTACACATGCGCAGATGGAGATCTCGGCACCAAGATCTCGGGAGATCGCCGTCACTAACAATACAAATCATATATGTTAATAAATAGATCTCTTATACCTGATCAAGCTGCTGTGCTTTGAAATTCCATGTCAGAATGCTGTATAATCCTGATAATAAAATGACTGAGAGAAAACTTAATAGATGTCTAAAAATATCTCAAGGGCTGTCTCATTGTAGAAGGATCATCTTTATTCTCATTTGCACAAGGAAAGACTAGAAGCAATGGGATGAAACTGAATGTGGAGGAGACACAGATTAGATATTAGAAAAAGCTTTTTGACAGGGTGATCAATGAGTGGAACAGGCTGCCACAAGAGATGGTGAGTTCTCCTTCAATGGAATATATTGTACTGTGAGATTCTTAGTGACTGGGCTTTGTGAGATAGACCAATCCTGTGAGGATCGTACATTGATGAAGGTCCTAGACCGAAACGTCTGTGTATGTATGTACTGTTGTATAATTAAAAATCACCTTTCTGCATCAGAAACCTTTGGTGTGTGCCAAGTTTATATATATTTAGTTCACGGATTGGGATCCTACTTGGGCACCACCTACAATTCTCAGGGTTGTGCCAACGTTTTTGTTCTTACTCCTTCAATGGAAGTCTTCAAAGAGAGGCTGGACAGACATCTATCTGGGATGATTTAGTGAATCCTGCCTGATTATTTTCATAAAGGATTATACAGCCATTGTGACATATAAGTACTTCAGTGTAACCAGGTCTAAGTGATCTATGTAAAAGTATGAACTGTTTGTATTTTGAAATTAGTTGAAAGTGGTATACTAAGGAGCCTTACATTTCTATAGAAAAAAAAGCCTATCCAGACTACTTCGTATTATACATTCTCTAAATGTGAACTTCACAAGAAGGAACTTTCACAATATTCCCTGGGTATTTCTGAGAGGAACAAGAAAATAGTCACAACATTAAAAGGTTGATGTTTCATCTGATATTTAATTAAAACATTAGCTACCAAAATAAATGTATAAGTAAATAAAACACGCAGGAGACTATTGTAAAAGTAACGCTCTTTTCAAGGGAGCCTACAATTAGCGGTCTTAGAGTTATGAACAAATTAGCCAAAGTAGCGAGGAGTCTTTACCAGATGGTTCATCTCAGGTATTTACAAAAATAAACAGGCTTATTAGTAGCACATTGAGAGATAATGTTTAATGACTTGCTAATAGAGCATCAGTTACCCCCTTCTACAGTGCAAGATGGCACACCAGCCATATAACGGAAGTCGTGTATGCTTTCACAGTCAGAGGTATCCATATTACCTTCTAAACCAAATGTGCAGAGACTTTAACATATTACTCTTTACTGCTGTTTAATGTCAGCAATGACAAATAACTAAGTGTACCAATTATGTGTAGGATTCCTGACATGTGGCAGTGGATTTTGGGCTAGGATTGCCTTATGCTGAATAAATATGGATATTCAAAAATGAATCCAGTTTAATTAGATTTTTTTTCTACTTGTCAAAAATGATGAGAAAAAATAACATATTATTGTCTAATTACCCCATTAGTTCTAAAATGTTTCAGTTGGTACATCAGGCATTACTGGCCCGTAAAATGCCACATATCACATAGCTGTGATCATTGACATTTCATCAGAGCAACAATCTGCTTTGCATAATTAGGCTACAATCGTGCCAGGGACTTAGGGCAGCCGTTATAGAATAATTAGACAAATATTTGATAAGGGCAATTATACTACATTTTATCGTCCTGTGGGTCCACCATTGGTGCAGTCATTAACACAACTCAGGCTCCAATATGAAGAGATTGCGCAAAGAACATTTGAGTCTTTAATTAAAGTGAAGTTTTGCTACATTGAATACAGGGACAGATCATTTATAAAGTAAAACCAGAAGTATGCTAGAGCTTCCAAGGCATCCCTGGCTTACAATAATATTATTCTGTAGAATATAGATGATCAAACTATGAAATGTTCTCTGCTGCTAGGAAATTTCTAAGAATGATTATTTCTGTGGATATATAATTTCCACTATAAAGCTCGGCTCACGTCTGTATCAGAGGCTACATGTGAAAATAACTCTGCGTGCAGAACTGGTCAATGGGGCCTATCAGGTGGTACATATGCTGTGGTGTCTATAGCCCCGATTCATCGCCGAGTTTTCAAACAGAATTCTAGATTAAAACTGTTTTCAAATTCAACAAATTTAGGACATTTTATGCCAGTCCTGGCCAGCTTTAACAACTACTGAAAAGTATGCAGACCTTCATGTAGAGAGGGCATGGGCAAGTGTTGCCAGCAAATAAACAAGTGGCATAAATTACAACATAAATACATCTTGAAATACATTTAATGTGGTGGTGGATGGCAGCTGAACATATTCAATGGTACCTGCACTGACTGGCAGAACGGTGAACTTTCATCCTTGTTAAATTGAAGCAGTACTATAGAGTGCCTGCTCAACCAGTGCTTCATGTAGCCCCAATGGGGCTGCTAAACATTGCACTTGACTTTCTTTCCGGGAGCATCATAGAGAATTAATGGAGCAGTGGTTAGGAGTCCAACCAGATGTGCAATCTTGTAAAAGAAAGTAATGTTCCAAATTGTGAAAAGAAGTTTTTCAATCCAGCAAAACGAATTGAAAACAAAAATACTTTATGACTTTATTAAAATAGCAGCAAGGGCTTAAAAAATATTACTTTTCGGATCTGCAGATTGACGCTGGTCCCAGTGGTGGTAGACCCACCATTCAGCTAGTTATCACTTATCCTTTGGACTACAAAATCCAGAAAGAAATTGCCACACAGAGAAGGAAAAGTACTTAAATTATGGAAATTACGTAATCAATAGACTTAACATTATGCAAATGGTAAAAAAATGGAAACAAAATTTTTGAAACATCTCAATCTAATCATTATTGAGTATGAGTACCACGTGCACATATATACGGTATACGAAGTTACACGCCTTTGCTGCTAACAATGAGGATATTAAAGGTTGTTTGAGGAATGTTCAGCCACCCTGAGCTCTTGGGAACACAAATCATAAAGTCATCAAGTATCCACAGCATAGGTGATAACTTCTAGTTAGGAGGGGACCAACTATAATCCATTGCCAGAACAGGGAACTACTGTCCTCTAATCGAACAGAGAAGTTCAAAGCTCTCTACTTGGCTTTTTCTGGCAGGCCTATAGAGAATATACACAGTAAAATGTTAGGAAAGCATGCACTCTGCTGTTCTAGTCAAATGGGCCGACATAAGCTGCTGTTCTGGCAATTGTTGGAGGTCTCAACTGTCTTATCCCAACTGTTCTTGATAAATTCTTTGTACCAGAATACTCTTATAATGCCTGGTAATGCTGTGTCTCACAACACAGCAAGATGTGCTATTGATTTACAATAAGGAAAATTATATCCATAAGTATTTGTAAGAAAGAAACATTTGCATGTGTTTATAATATAAATGCATACACATATTAAATACACATACACACCTATATACACCCAAACACTTATTTACACATGCTTATATTACATACACACACCCAGGGCCATATTAGCCACTTGACACTGCAGGACGAGTGCCTAGTGCAGCAGGTTATTTTTTTTTTTTTAAATCCCTTCCCCTTCATTGGGTCAAGTAACAAAACTTCTTTACAAGGTTTAAATCGGTGGGGGAATTATACAATATAGTGGACAACCTCTTTGAATGCTGTGTCATTACAGGGGTGCATGAGATAAAGGGGTGCATGAGATAGAGGGTGGCAGGGGGCATGAAATAAAGGTGTGCATGAGATAGAGGGGTGCATGAGATTGATGGGGGCATGGAATAGAGGGGGCATGAGATAAAGGGGTGATTGATAGAGGGGTGCATGAGATGGAGGGGGTATGAGATAGAGTCTGGCAGGGGGCAAGAGTTAGAGGGGGCATGAAATAGAGAGGGCAGGGTGCATGAGACTGAGGGCTGCATGAGATAGAGGGGGCATGAGATACAGGGTGCAGAGTACATCTGCCCATTTTCGTTTCTGCAATTTTTAAAATCTAAAAATGACAATATATTTTTTGCCTAAAATACAAATGAAATGTGTCATCTTTAACTTTAGCCATTTTAGAGATCATTTCATCTTTAACTTCCTTAACTGTTCACAATAACAGTAATTTTGACAAAGGGTGCCCAAACATTTACATGTACATTGAAGTGCAGCAGGGTGTGTGCAGTGTGACAGACAGGCAATGACCCAGGAAAGTTCAAAACAAACGTTTTTTAATGTCCAGAACTCACAAAGTAAACAGCACATGGTAACCTCCGGATCACAGCCGGGAATCAAGACAGTCCGTATCCGAGACTGGTTGCCATGCGAGGGCACCACTGTGTTATGCTGTGGGGTGCCAGGCCTTTTGGCTTTGCTTGGCTCTGTGTTACCTTCACACAGGCTGAGCTTTGCAGAGCCACCTGCTCTACAAGTTTGCAAACCAAGACTGTCACACCCAATCCTTTGCTGCAGGGTTTTTTAAATGAGATCTGTGGCCATGAGCCACTTGTAAGACCCAGCCTGGAGGGAGCGAACTGCCTCACAACCATCCTGTAGTTCGCTCCAAAAATAAATTGCCATGCTGGGTTTTCTTAAATGTGCCTGGGCAAATAGCTTTCCCTAAATCAAATTTACTTTTATTTTGCACTGCAATCACAGCTATATCTATGACTGCAATGCACTTCAGCTGTCTTAATATTCTTCTTTGCGCATCCTGGGGGACACATAGCAACCCTACCATATAACACCTGTCACTGCCTCACAACATATAAATATTGTAGCAAATCTGCCAGGTAGGATTGAGTTAAGTCTTTGCTCTGCAGGATTTGATTAGATGCATGTGCCAAGCTTTTTATTAGAATTAAAGTCTGTGTGAGTCTTCTGAATGAAGCAGTCGAGTGTGCTGCTAGTGGCTGACCAGCCAAAATGTGAGCTGTATCTGATAATGAGAGAGACGTGCCAGGGTCTCTTTCTGAATCTAGAATACCTAGGTGACCTAGAAAAGCTGAGCAATCTGTTTGTGGAAGCTGCAGAGAACTGTGTGGAAGTTGCAGCCTGTTCAGTGTGAACTGTACCTAGAGTTGAACACTTCTATTGGGCACTGGAAGCTGCTAGATCTTGTATGGAAGGGAATACCAAGACTGCACGAGAAAGGACTGTAATCTATTCCGGTGAGCCCACACTGACATACAGTTGTGGCCAAAAGTATTGACACCCCTGCAATTCTGTCAGATAATACTCAGTTTCTTCCTGAAAATGATTGCAAACACAAATTATTTGGTATTATCTTCATTTAATTTGTCTTAAATGAAAAAACACAAAAAGAATTGTCCTAAAGCCAAATTGGATATAATTCCACACCAAACATAAAAAAGAGGGTGGACAAAAGTATTGGCACTGTTCGAAAAATCATGTGATGCTTCTCTAATTTGTGTAATTAACAGCACCTGTAACTTACCTATGGCACCTGACAGGTGTTGGCAATAACTAAATCACACTTGCAGCCAGTTGACATGGATTAAAGTTGACTCAACCTCTGTCCTGTGTCCTTGTGTGTACCACATTGAGCATGGAGAAAAGAAAGAAGAACAAAGAACTGTATGAGGACTTGAGAAACCAAATTGTGAGGAAGCATGAGCAATCTCAAGGCTACAAGTCCATCTCCAAAGACCTGAATGTTCCTGTGTCTACCGTGCACAGTGTCATCAAGAAGTTTAAAGCCCATGGCACTGTGGTTAACCTCCCTAGATGTGGACGGAAAAGAAAAATTGACAAGAGATTTCAATGCAAGAAGTGCATTGGATAAAGAACCTCGACTAACATCCAAACAAGTTCAAGCTGCCCTGCAGTCCGAGGGTACAACAGTGTCAACCCGTACTATCCGTCGGCGTCTGAATGAAAAGGGACTGTATGGTAGGAGACCCAAGAAGACCCCACTTCTAACCCCGAGACATAAAAAAGCCAGGCTGGAGTTTGCCAAAACTTACCTGAAAAAGCCTAAAACGTTTTGGAAGAATGTTCTCTGGTCAGATGAGACAAAAGTAGAGCTTTTTGGGCAAAGGCGTCAACATAGAGTTTACAGGAGAAAAAAAGAGGCATTCAAAGAAAAGAACACAGTCCCTACAGTCAAATATGACGGAGGTTCCCTGATGTTTTGGGGTTGCTTTGCTGCCTCTGGCACTGGACTGCTTGACCGTGTGCATGGCATTATGAAGTCTGAAGACTACCAACAAATTTTGCAGCATAATGTAGGGCCCAGTGTGAGAAAGCTGGGTCTCCCACAGAGGTCATGGGTCTTCCAGCAGGACAATGACCCAAAACACACTTCAAAAAGCACTAGAAAATGGTTTGAGAGAAAGCACTGGAGACTTCTAAGGTGGCCAGCAATGAGTCCAGACCTGAATCCCATAGAACACCTGTGGAGAGATCTAAAAATGGCAGTTTGGAGAAGGCACCCTTCAAATATCAGGGACCTGGAGCAGTTTGCCAAAGAAGAATGGTCTAAAATTCCAGCAGAGCATTGTAAGAAACGCATTGATGGTTACCGGAAGCGGTTGGTCGCAGTTATTTTGGCTAAAGGTTGTGCAACCAAGTATTAGGCTGAAGGTGCCAATACTTTTGTCTGGCCCATTTTTGGAGTTTTGTGTGAAATGATCAATGTTTTGCTTTTTGCTTCATTCTCTTTTGTGTTTTTTCATTTAAGACAAATTAAATGAAGATAATAATACGAAAGAATTTGTGTTTGCAATCATTTTCAGGAAGAAACTGAGTATTATCTGACAGAATTGAAGGGGTGTCAATACTTTTGGCCACAACTGTATATGTGCCCTGCTTAATGAACTGTTTATTTGCTTTGTTACCTTTATGACAAGAAGAGGCTGTTTTTGGTTTTAATCCCTTGTAGATTACATTTTATTGCATGAAATAAATATTTGATCATCTACCAACTAGCATGAATTCTGGCTCTCACAGATCTGTTAGTATTTCTTTAAGAAGCCCTCGTACTCTGCACTCATTAACTGTACTAATTGCCCCTGTTTGAACTCGTTACCTATATAAACCCACCTGTCCACACACTCAAAAAAACACAATCCAACCTCTCCATAATGGTCAAGTCCATAGAGTTGTCTAAGGACACCAGGGACAAAATTGTAGACCTGCAAAAGGCTGGGATAGGCTATAGGACAATAGGGAAGCAGCTTGGTGAGAAAGCAATAACTGTTGGCACAATTATCAGAAAATGGAAGAAACGCAAGAACACTGTCAATCAGTCTGGGGCTCCATGCAAGATCTTGCCTGGTGTGGTAAGGATGATTCTGAGAACAGTCAGGAATCAGCAAAGAACTACATGGGAGGACTTGGTCAATGACCTGAAGAAAGCTGGGACCATGGTTTCAAACATTACTTTTGGTAACACACTAAGCCTTCATGGATTAAAATCCTGCAGGGCACGCAATGTCCCTCTGATCACGCCAGCACATGTCCGGGCCTGTTTGAAGTTTACCAATGACCATCTGGATGATTCAGAAGAGGCATGGGAGAAGGTCATGTGGTCAGATAAGACCAAAATAGGACTTTCTGGAGGAATCAGAAGAATGAGTACAATCCCAAGAACACCATCCCAACCGTGAGGCATGGTGGGGGAATCATCGTACTTTGGAAGTGGTTTTCTGCAAAGAGAACAGGACTACTGCACCGTGTTGAAGAGAGGATGAATGGGATCATGCATTGCAAAATTTTGGCCAACAACCTCCTTCCCTCAGTAAGATCATTGGAGATGGGTCATGGCTGGGTCTTCCAGCATGACAATGTGCCAAAACACACAGCCAGGGCAACTAAGGAGTGGCTCCATGAGAAGCATTTCTAGGTCCTGGAGTGGCCTAGCTCATATCCAGACCTGAAACGAATAGAAAATCTTTGGAGGGTGCTGAAATGCAATGTTCCCCAGGGACAGCCCCAAAACCTGAAAGATCTGGAGAAGATCTGTATGAAAGAGTGAACCAAAATCCCTGTTGCAGTGTGAGCAAACTTGGTCAAGAACTACAGGAAACATCTGACCTCTGTAATTGCAAATGAGAGTTTCTGTACCAAATATTAAGCCCCGTTTTTCTATTGTATCAAATACTTATTTCATGCAATAAAGTTAAAATTAATTATGTAAAAATCATATAATGTGATTTTATGGATTTTTTTAAAGATTCTGTCAGTTGAAGTGTAAATACAATAAAAATTACATACCTCTCCATTCTTTTTAGGTGAGAAAACTTGCAAAATCGACAGTGTATCAAATACTTATTTTCCCCAATGTACTTATATACACACAAACACATATATATACAAACATATTACACACATACATTATGATATACCGTATTTGTCAGATTATAAAACGCACTTTTTTTCCCAAGATCATCCAAATTGTAGCTGCAGAGGAGCTTACCAGCTGCAGGGTTCCAGGGTCGCTGCTGCTGGAAACTTCTGGCGACGACAGAAGCAGGAGTCAGGCGATGGCTGCGGGTCCCAGGCTGGTACGA
This sequence comes from Dendrobates tinctorius, assembly GCF_039654945.1. NCBI lineage: Eukaryota > Metazoa > Chordata > Amphibia > Anura > Dendrobatidae > Dendrobates > Dendrobates tinctorius. The sequence continues at coordinate 10,139,094 of NW_027361775.1, read as the reverse complement.
CGAGGCGCTCAGCGGTGCGGGGTCTCAGCTGAAATTTTGTGAAAGCCCAGTGCTTCACACTTTCCATACTCTTCTATGCAGTGGACTCCAGGAAAATGGTCGCCGGAGGCTGCGCATGAAAAAATTTAAATCTCGGCATGGAGATCTCATCTCCCAAGATCTCGGCTCCCGAATGCTCAATTGCAGCCATTTTCCCGGAGTCCAGCACAACAGAAAGCATGGAAGGTGCAGGGGTCTGGACTTTCACAAAATGTCACCCAAGCCCCCGTACCACTGAATACCTCGACGTACCAGCCTGGGGCCTGAAGCCATGGCACAAACTCCTGCAGCAGCTGAACACCCGTCCTACCAGCCTGGAGCCCACAGTAAATATACAAAAAGAAGTACAGTGCTTAAAAAAGGTTATAAAAGGTGAAATAACAAAAAAATTGCATAAAGTCAAAAACAGTATAAAACAAAAGGGACAAAATACAGATACATCTGACAAATAGGATCCTTGACGACTTCTGGCAGAGAACACCGTCTGAAATATCAACACATCTGCAATACTCTTTACGTCTTCTGGGGTCTGACACAGATATGCCTTAGAAGATATGCTATAAAGGGTCTCATGAGACCCCTGACTCCTTCCTCCCATGAGATAACAGAGGTACAGCTAATTAGATTACATTTTAATCCAGTTTTAGTCCTCATTTCTCCTAGGGTTTTATTTTCCCCCAGGGACCTCCTACCGAAACAATGTGGCTGTCATCGTACTGAACATCCTTCAAGCATATTATACATACTACACATGAAGGTGATATATCCATAATTTAGGGAGATACTGCGTTCCAGTGGGTTGCCAGCTACCAAAACTTTTGCAAGTTTACCTACAGATACAAATAGGTTCCCTGGTCATGGATATATCCATGGTATGTGTCAAACTCAGATTTTTATAGATATGGCATAGAAATATTGTACTTCCATTGCCATGTAAGGTCTCTAATATGGAGCCATTCTGTCTGCCTTAGTAGTAGATATAATGAATACAAAAAGAAAAAAACGGATGTCACTCACCGGTTAAAAACTTCTTTATTCCAATACTTTAAAACATCGGCATAGGGAGGATGGGAGCAGGAGTGAAAAGGACGACAGCCGTTTCGCGCTGCAGTAGCGCTTCTACTCACCAGTAGAAGCGCTACTGCAGCGCAAAACGGCTGTCGTTCTTTCCACTCCTGCTCCCATCCTCCCTATGCCGATGTTTTAAAGTATTGGAATAAAGAAGTTTTTAACCGGTGAGAGCCATCCGTTTTTTCTTTTTGTATCCATTGTGGCCAATTCCTTTGGAGTGGCACCCCGGTTCATGGAGCACTTCCCGTGGTACGCATGTTTGCAGTACCAGCTCACACAATTACTTGTGCAATGAATGGGCTTCCCGACTGTGCGGATTAACACTTTGTTGGAGTTAGTAGTAGATATCTTCACCTTGCACTTATTAGCACATCTTTGGGTAATAAGTATATACAGGTGATTCTCACAAAATTAGAACATCATCAAAAAGTTCATTTATTTCAGTTCTTAAATTCGGAAAAGTGAAACTCATATATTAGATAGAGTCACTACAAACAGAGTTATCTATTTCACGTGTTTATTTCTGTTAATGTTGATGATTATGGCTTACAGCCAATAAGAAACTCAAAAGTCATTACCTCACTAAGGCTACTTTCACACTTGCGTTTTTTTGCGCTGCGCACCGTGCGCAGTGCAAACGCACATAAAAAACGCATCATGCATTTGTGTGCGTTTTTTTGCGGTTTGGAGCATGTTTTTTTTAAAAACGCATGCGTTTTTTGCGCTGACGTGCGCATTACCATGCGCACCCATACTGTAGACTATAATGGGTGTTTGGGTGAAAAAAAACGCATTGCGTGCGCATGCGGTTTTTGGGGACAAGTCGGACGCACAAAAAATGCACCAGGATGCATTTTGTGCGCCCGAGCGCACACTACATGAAAGCGCATGCGCATACAAAGTGTATACGCACCCATGTAAAGTATAGGAAAAAAACGCAAGTGTGAAACCAGCCTTAATTAGATTATTTTTTTTAATCAAAATTATGTTAACTAAGTACCCTATATTAGTTTCATGCACTGTTGCTATTTATTTATTTATTTATTTACTCATTTTGTTTTCATCTTAGGTTTTAACAGAAAAACTTGTTTGGTCTTTTTATCCTTAACTAATCACAGAGAAGCTTTACATTTACTTGATCTGAAATAAAAGATCATCGTTTTTTAGCTTTATATTTTTGATGCAAATTACACTAACCATGACAATGCAGATGAAAGGTCTCATTAGGACTACAGTAAAATGTCTTCCATTATGTTAGAGGCCGCCGCTGTACTAATCATACAGTGATATACTAAGTCAGTCTTGTCTATATCCATTATATCAGAATAAAAAAGGTAAAACACAATATATGACTTACAATTTTTTTCATCAACTTGCTTCATGTTAAATTTCCTTTCTGCATATTTAAATCATGGAATAAATATTTGATTAATTAGATTTAGTAAAACAGGAGAATACAACAAAAACATGTTGTTCTAACAGATAATGCCTATAATTTAATGCAGCTTTTGTGCTCAAAGGAACAATAGAAACAACTGGGTTCTCATCTTACTAAATCAAAACAGATCAATGCTTCTGGTCATAAACATAGAATGAGGAGTATCATTAATCTTTGAGCCAGATCAACTCAACATTGCTTGAGGAAAGCCGAAACTTCATTTCTTCCCACTATCCTTAAATAACTTTTCATATTGGATTAAGTTTAGAAAGTCACCTTAAAACTTGAGACAAAGTAAGTAACTTGTTCATTTCCTGATACAGTACAAGGAAAGCTTGCCCGAGGTTCCAGCACATCTGACAGACAGAGATAGAGATGAAACCTGGCAATAAGTAGGTGGCGGGAAATGTGAAAGTGATAAAAAGAAAAATATTAGCACAAAATGTTCTGAAGCAATCTTACTTGTTTATTGGATTTTGCAAATTTATGAGAGATTTATTTGAATTTTGCCTTTCATTCATTGGAGAAGCTACCCCACAATATATTACAAATGTTGATAAAAAAAAATTAGGCTCCTGGCTTGCAAAATCTCTCTTAAACGGAACCTGTTAGGTTCCCCAAGACTCCCAAACTATCATCAGTATCATACAGAGCATTACTTATACATTTTAATTAAAGGGTATATTCGGGACTTTATGAAAAACAAAATATGAGCCTAATACTAATAGTCAGGTAGTTGCCATTTACTTGCCTGTTGTAGACGGTGCTGTTCGTTTCCTGTACAGAGCGGCCACAGACCACTCTTGCAGGCGATTCAGTGACCTCTGCTGACGTCAAGTCGACAGAGCGGCAGATTCTTTTCGACTCCGCTCTGTTGACCGGGTTGAGACTTCTGATGTCATTCTGATTGACAGCCAGATCCCATTGCTCTCACATTAAAGGAGCCTTGATCATTGAACATTTAACTTTTTGTTCACAAAAAATTACCTCAGATCCAATTTTTTTATTTTGACAAGGGTAACAGGAAAAAATGGAACCCAAAAATTGTTGTGTAATTTCCTCTGACCATACTGATACCCCATATGAGGGAGAAAACCACTGTGTAGGGGCACGGCAGAGCTAGGAAGGGAAGGAGCGCCATTTGACTTTTTGAATGCAAAATTTGCTGGAAAAATTGGTGGACGCAATGACCCCTCAGGGAACTGATTTAGATGTATTGTAAACACAATGAACCCTCAGTGCTTCACAGAAATTTATAACGTTAAGCCATGAACCATGACTGAGCCATAAACATAAAAAATAAATCACATTTCCCCACAAAAAAGATTTTAGCCTCATATGTTGCATTTTCATAAGGGGAACAGGAGAAATTGCACCATGCAATTTGCAGTGCAATTTCTCCTGAGTACGCAAATACACCATATGAGCTAGAAAACTACTGAGGGCTTGGAAGGAAAGAAACAACATTTGACTTTTTGAATGTAAAATTCTTTGCAATTATTAGCGGATGTCATGTCCCGTTTGGAGAGCCCCTGAGGTGCCTAAACAGTGAAACCCCCCCAAAGTGACCCCATTTTGGAAACTAGACCCAACAAATAATGTATATAAATGTGTAGTGAGCACCTTGAACCCCAAGGTGCTTCACAGAAGTTTATAACGTTGAGCCGTGAAAATAATAAAATCACATTTTCCCCACAAAAAAAGTTATTTTAGCCCCAAATTTTGCATTTTCATAAGGGTAACAGGAGAAATTGCACCATACAATGTGTTGTGCAATTTCTCCTGAGTAGGGCAGAGCTAGGAAGGGAAGGAGCGCCATTTGACTTTTTGAATGCAAAATTTGCTGGAAAAATTGGTGGACGCAATGACCCCTCAGGGAATTGATTTAGATGTATTGTAAACACAATGAACCCTCAGTGCTTCACAGAAATTTATAACGTTAAGCCATGAACCATGGCTGAGCCATAAACATAAAAAATAAATCACATTTCCCCACAAAAAAGATTTTAGCCTCATATGTTGCATTTTCATAAGGGTAACAGGAGAAATTGCACCATACAATGTGTTGTGCAATTTCTCCTGAGTACGCTGATACTCCATATGTGGGGGAATACTACTTTTGAGACACAGTGCAAAGCTCAGAAGGGAAGAGGCGCTATATTGGAGTTCAGATTTTGCTGAAATGGTTTGTGGGTGCCATGTAACATTGACAGATCCCCTGATGTGCCAGAACAACAGAATCCCCCTATATGTCAACTTAGTTTACAAACTACACTCCCCAATGAATTCATCTAGGGGTGCAGTGATCATATTGACACCAAATGTGCCTCACAGAATTTTATACCATTGAGCGGTGAAGAAAGACTAAATTACATTTTTACCACTAAAATGTTGTTTTAGCCCCAAGTTTTTTATTTTTCTAAGGGCCAATAGGAATTTGTTTTACAAAAACACTGAGGTCAATTTTTTTTCTAAGTGCACCAATGCCCTACATTTAATCAGGAAATATTTTTCAGGCACAGCACAAAGCTCTGAAGGCAAGGAGCACCAGATTTTACTGTTATGGTTTGCAGGTGCCATGACCCAATGGGAGAACCCATGAGGTGCCAGAACAGCATAACTCCCCAACCATTTTACAAATTACACCTCTCAATGAATTCATCTAAGGGTGCAGTGATCATATTGATACCACAGGTGGGTCACAAAATTCTTTACCATTAGGCAGTGAAGAAAAAATAACTACATTTTTACCACCAAAATTTTGTTTTAGCCCCAGATTTTACATTTTCACACAAGAAGTGTGTAAAATGGCACCATACTCTGTCCCACAATTTCTACTGAAGGTAGTTAAACAGTTGTAAGCAGGTTGCCATATACAGTGACAGACAGAAGGCAGAGCAAGGGTTAACAAATTTAACAGTTTTAATTTAACAGGGGTTATCTCCTCGCAGGGAGATAAATAGTTAAATGAGGGTTAAACAGTTCAATGGCAAGCAATAGGCAAAGTTAATGATCAATAAACAAGGTAACGGCAGTTCTTTAAATCACTTATCGTGTCATAGGCTTCCCAGTCCACAACTGAAGCTTTGAAGGTAGTGGCGCCAACAACGGTTGGCACGGTGCTGTTCCAGTGAGGTCCTGCAAAGTACGGTCCGTGTTCTGGCATCAGCAGTCGGTCTCCGGCATCTTCCGCTGAGCCCCTAGTCCATAAGTTGGTGCTGCCAAAGCAAATGGGATCGCAGCACTGACAGAATCCAACGTGGACTGGCAAGTGTCAACTGTCAAGGTAGGCTGCAAATGTCTGTCCAGTACTTGGCTTTCTCTATGCACCACATGAGCTATACTCACAATCACAGAGCGCACGTGTCTCTCTCTGAGCAGCTGCCATCACATGAATGGCTGCTCTGCATGACTCTGCTCGATTTGCGCTGCTCTGCGCGTCCACCGATACCAGTAAATCTCTCACACAGCTGTCCCAGATCTGTGCTCTGCGGCCAGGAGCTTTTCCCAACCAACTCTCGCTCGGGGTACTCTGACCAACACGGGTGCTGCTGCGCATCTATCAGTCTTGGGGAACACACCTCAAGATGCTGCCCCCGCTCCTCTGCGAGAGCACTGCACTCTGCACAGCCAGGCACACGGCGCTCTGCACACACACTGTCTCACCAGAGCACCTGTGTCACGTGGACCCGTCCTGTGTGACGCGACCAGCAGGCCGGTAACTAGAACAACAGGACGCGGCACGTGATACTGTCCTGTGTGACACGGCTTGCAGGCCGGTAACTAAAACAACAAGAGAAAGGGAAGGGAAACAGTTACAACGGTGGGCCCTGCGATAGGGAAAGGGGACGTGGAGACCTCCTGCTATCCCCTGAGTCAGAGTCCCTAACGCTCCTAACGTTCCCTATGCCGGTTCCGCACCGGGCGCCGATCAGGAACCTGTCACCCTAGCACACCCTACACCTATCCCTTGCTAGGGAACTGGGTGGCGCAGGCACTGGCCCCACCGCTGTACTAATATACACTAAGGAAAAGCACAAACAGGGAGACACCACTTAGCTTTACTCTGTTGCACTTGCTCCAGGCAACAGAGTCCACCACCAGCATGCAGCTCTCCTCCTGAATCACTGCCACCAAGCTCTGTCAGAGCTTCAAGGAAATCCCATATGACTCCTTTCACACCAGGCTAAGACAGTGCTGCAAGGAACGCTCTCCAGTTCCTTCCTCCACCAAGGATGGTTGAAATGAACACTATCACCAACACTGTTTGCAACACCTGTGACACTTTTATAGCAGAGCCAGCAATCACACCAGCATAATAATCATGTGCACTTAACTAAAGAAACGACGCTCACCACCACCAACAATAGGTACTGGCATTCCCTCCAAGACGTAGCATGACAAGGACTCCTCATGATGTCCTATACGCAGATAGATATTCTCTACGACCTTGGTCAAGCTCCCCTGTCTCAGTGGAACAGAGTTTATGGCCCGGACGCTTATAGGCTGAGCTAGCATCCTACACCTCAGACCATGAGTCTGGACAAAGCGAGGATCCACCAGACTGACTCCTGCTCCGCTGTCCACAAACACCAGTATCACCTCCGGTACCCCACCAGCCAAAACCTCTGCTGACATGGTACTTTGGGAGGGCAAAATGGAGGAAATGTATACTCCCTGGTCGCCTCCCTCCAAGCGACCAGGGGAATGCGGCTTCTCAGATGGCAGATAATTTGGAGCGCAATGGGCAAGCCTTCAGGACATGACCAGTCTGCCCACAGTACAAGCATGCCGACACCACTCCCCGAACCGTAGGCAGCTCCGTATACAAACTAGCTCCTCCTACTTGCATGGGTTCATCATGAGACTTGGCATGAACTGGGCAGGCTCTCATAAAATGGCCAGGCTTCCCACAGGAAAAGCATACCCCCCCACCACGACGAGCCGCAGACACCCCCTTTTTTGTATCAACAACACCGGGCTGTCTGGGTTCCTCCGTCCACACTGGTGGGTCCTTCTCCCTAGCAAGGACATCAAGGGGCACTTTTTGTATATGTCTTTCCCTAAGGCGTCTATCCACCCGGATGGCAAGGGACATGGCGACCTCCAGTGACCTGGGAGCGGCGTACTGCACCAGAGTATCCTGCAACTTTGGAGACAAACCCTGCACAAATTGACTCCTAAGTGCAGGGTCATTCCACTGAGTATTAGTGGCCCATCTCCTAAACTCTGAGCAGTACTCCTCAGTGACCCGGGCTCCCTGTTTACACCTACGAATTTGAGATTCCGCCAGGACGACGCCATCAGGATCCCCATACACAAGCGCCAAAGCCGCAAAGAACTCATCCATGGACTCTAAAGATGGAGAATCGTCCGGTAGGGAGAAGGCCCAGGATTGGGGATCCCCTTTAAGAAGGGACATAATGATTCCCACCCATTGCTCTTCACTCCCTGATGAACGAGGGCGCAGCCTGAAATACAATTTACAGGCTTGTTGAAACACCAAGAATTGATCTCTCCCTCCAGAAAATCTGTCAGGGAGGGATATCTTGGGTTCTGGCTGAGCTGGTTCCTGGACCAAGCCCCCAGAGCCCACCAACAGCCGTAGCTGCCACACCAACCCTCCGCGCAGCCCCCTAATCTCATTAGTAAAGGTCTGCAGCAATTGGGCAAAGGACTGAACTGGGTCCATGGCTCAGCAAAAAAAAGTTGAGGTTGGTGATAATGTCACGTGGACCCGTCCTGTGTGACGCGACCAGCAGGCCGGTAACTAGAACAACAGAACGCGGCACGTGATACTGTCCTGTGTGACACGGCTCGCAGGCTGGTAACTAAAACAACAAGACAAAGGGAAGGGAAACAGTTACAACGGTGGGCCCAGCGATAGGGAAAGGGGACGTGGAGACCTCCTGCACTTCCCTGAGTCAGAGTCCCTAACGCTCCTAACGTTCCCTATGCCGGTTCCGCACCGGGCGCCGATCAGGAACCTGTCGCCCTAGCACACCCTACACCTATCCCTTGCTAGGGAACTGGGTGGTGCAGGCACTGGCCCCACCGCTGTACTAATACACACTAAGGAAAAACACAAACAGGGAGACACCACTTAGCTTTACTCTGTTACACTTGCTCCTGGCAACAGAGTCCACCACCAGCATGCAGCTCTCCTCCTGAATCGCTGCCACCAAGCTCTGTCAGAGCTACAAGGAAATCCCATATGACTCCTTTCACACCAGGCTAAGACAGTGCTGCAAGGAACGCTCTCCAGCTCCTTCCTCCACCAAGGATGGTTGAAATGAACACTATCACCAACACTGATTGCAACACCTGTGACACTTTTATAGCAGAGCCAGCAATCACACCGGCATAATAATCATGTGCACTTAACTAAAGAAACTCGAGTGCAATGACACACCACCACCGGGGCAAACTTAGAACAAACGACACCACAGTGCAATAATCCTAATGGCCACCGGGGGGCAAAAACCAACCTTAAGCACAGCTTAGGGAAAAAAAAGGTTACCTGTGCTTTTTATATGTCCTGATCCAGCATGGATCATGACAGTCTGATGAAGTTTTGCTGGAGCATGGCTCCGCACTGCATCTCTCGCTGCGGAGCACACCGCACACCTGCCTCTGCTCTCACTGCCAGCGGGGAACTGACTTTCTTTGTGCGCTTTCTCCTCACTGCCTGGCTTAGCCACACCCCCTCTTCCTTGGGATTGAGGCTATAATGTATATAAATATAATCTCATTATAGACTCAATCACCCGATGATGCTAGTGGTACTGGTGAAACATGTTGGGGAGGCTTAGGGCAGCTTTTAATAGCATATGTCAGTGAATTATATTGGGGAATAGATGTGGTATACAGGTAGTAGCCGCATCTGGATCCATATGCCTAAATTAAATGATACAAGTATATAGGTAGGACCAGTTTAGCGCTAGATACAGGACCGAAGATTACTTCATTAATAGTACGTAAGTGTCCTCCAAATGAAACTGTTTTTAATGTTATTGCTTCCTTTAGTAGTTAATAACAAAAGTTAATTTTTAGGTCTTTACTTAAGGGATTTGTTGCCTTCCTTAGGCAATTTTTTATTGTAGTCGTACCCCGACACTGACCTTTGATAGCAATTTGTGTGTTTTTGTTATTTGCCTCCTGGAGCACAGATTTTCCTAGAACAGTTTGCGGACTCCATATACAGAGCCCATAATTGCTAGAAGAGCAGAATCCCCCTCAAGTGACCCCATTTTGGAAACTATACCCCTCTGGGAATGTATCTACAGGTGTAATGACGATTTTGACTCCATGGATAATTTCCAGAAACAAGCAGTAATAAATGCTGCCGAGTGAAAATTGAAAACTGCCGTTGTAATGACCAGTATGGTGTAGTGACCAGTACATTGCAGTCACCAGTACTTTAAGTCTAGCCCATGTGTCTGGAGACATGCACCCGTAAGTTAGGCGGGCTCTCATCGCTTCAGAAATGCTAAACATGTGGATGCTATATGTGGTTTAGGTACACTGTGGGGCTCAGAAGAGAAAGGGCATTTGGATTTGGGAGTCATTTCTCATTTCCAGAGCTTTTGTACTACCAGTAATGTGGAAGCCCCCTATATTTTCGTTAACATATGACAGACCTCAGTGGGGACTTGCTTTTTTTGTGAATTAAGTTGAAGCTTTTATTGGGAACATTTTACATAATGTTTGGGATAACATTTATCTGGCGCTCTACGCTGAGCACTTACTTTGAGGTTTCCATCGAAATCTCTGAGTGACGTGAGTCAAATGAAACCACTGAGGGATCCATTCACTATAATGAGGCAGTAGAGTTACACTGGACTCCATCTGATCTCTGTTCAGCATGTCTTTTTTATCAGAAATGCACAAAATTGTGGCTGATGGCACTTTTATGCAATCCTAAAAAGACCGACACCGCAGGATCATAGGTCAGACAGCGTCCACAGTTTCTTCATCTGTCTCATTATAGGGAATCTTCCATCAGAGGTTCTGTCTGAATCACATATTTCAGACATTTACATGGAAACCCCTGTGTAAGCGCTCAGCGCAGAGTGCAGGGTAAATGTGCGCTGAGCATTCCTGCGATCTTTGGGAGGCAGAATGAAAAAATCAACAGCAGGTGAAGAATTAGTTTTATTTATTTTTACACCGTTATGTGCGGTATAAGTGAAAAGGCAACTTTATTCTTTAGGTCGGTGCGATTATAGCGATTACAAATTTATATAGGACTTTTATGTTTAGCTGCTGTCACTCACTGAGGCTAATTTCACATTAGCGTTTATTGCGCAGCGCATCGTGCGCAATAGAAATGCATGCAAAAAACACATCATGAGTTTTTGCATGCGTTTGTATTTTTTAATGCGCATTCGTTCTGTAGGGGTTAAAACCACTGTTTACACATTTTTACACCAAAAAACGCATGCGCACGAAAACGCAGATAAACGCATGTCGATGAGCACACTTGCTTTCCCATAGACTGTAATGCGTTATTTTGTCGCATTCCGTGTGCAACTGTGCGCATGTGTTTTTTTGACGCCTTTCGGCGGACCCAAAAATGCAACAGGTTGCGTCTGGCGCGCCTAAGCCCACACCTTGAAAAAACACATGCGCACGAAAATGCATACGAATGCATGCAAACGCAAGACCATGCGCTCGCCATGTTAAACATAGGTACGCATGACGCACTCGCTTGGACGCGCACGATGGAATGCGCAAAAAAACGCTAATGTGAAACCAGCCTAACAGACGCTTTTTATTGCAAAAAATAGTTTTTGCATCACCATATTTTGAGAGCTATAATTTATTCATATTTTGTCCAATAGAGTGAGGGCTTGTTTTTTTCAGGACGAGTTGACATTTTTATTGGTACCATTTTCAGACACTTGACATATTTTGATCTATTTCTATTCTGATTTTTGGGAGGCAAAATGAGCAAAAACCTGCAATTCAGGAATTTTTTTTGGAGGGGGAGTTTATGTCGCTCCATGTGTGATAAAATTGATAAAGCAGTTTTATTCTTCGGGTCAGTACGGTTACAACAATACCAGATTTATTTTTTTTATGTTTTTGAGCTTTTGCACAATAAAAAAATTTAACAGAAAAAATAATTATTTTGTGAATCGCTGCTTTTTATTTTTACGCTGATAAAGCTGTATGGTGGCTTGTTTTTTGTGGGACAAGATGTTGTTTTCAGCAGTACCATGTTTATTCATATCCGTATTTTTGATCGTGTTTTATTGCACTTTTTGTTCAGCGGTATGATGATAAAGCATTGTTTTTTGCCTTGTTTTTTTATATTTTTTTCTGGTGTTCACTAAAGGGTTTAACTAGTGGCACAGTTTGATAGGTCGGATCGTTCCGGATGTGGTGATACCAAATATGTGTAATTGTATTGTTTATATTTTTTCATACAAATATTTATTTATGGGTACAATATCTTTTGATTTTTTTTATCATTATTTTTTTTTTACAGTTATTTAAAATAAAAAATTTTCCTCTTTTTTTTAAACTTTTCCACTTTGTCCCACTATAGGACTATGAGTTTTTGCAGGCTGATAACTTGTATAGCATAGGGATGCAGCTGTAAGGTCTCTTTGGACATGTTTTTGAAACTTAGGATTTTCCGTCGGCCATTTTGCTTTCTGTCCTGCTGCAGCAATCTTGCCCTCAGTTAGTATGGAGTTTCCAGCTTTTATGTTCCTGCCCTGATTCTCTCCCTCTTGCCTTTTAAGCAGCCTCAGCTGATCAATCTGTGCTTCAGAATCAAGTCTTCTGTTAGCCTGTGACCTACTCCTGGAAGCCTTGGGCTTGGTACGCCAGCCATCTGCTGTTGATGAACTTGGGAACACTTGTGGACACTGGAAACTTGCTGCCTCTTAAATCCACAGTTACAAGGAAAGTAACAGAGAGATACCCTGAACCTGTTGTGGAAGTTCTCCTGTGCTAAAAGTTTACTCTGGCCTGCTGTGTCTCCTGCCTTGTATCTGCAAACTGTGTGAACCTTTTTTGCTTACTTGTATGACGTAATACAAGTCCTTCCTAATCACACCTGTGTCTCCTGTGTCTTCCTCGCACCCAAGCACAAGACGCTATATGAACTGTACGCTATACATCACAGCAGCAGCAGCAGCATCCCCATGCTTTGCAAACTGTTAGCTCTGCAATGACAGAGAAAGTTGCTGATCATGCACTGCGCATGATCAAGCAACTTTCCTAGCTCTGGTGACCCGGATGTCTTCATGATGACATCAGGTCACTATGGCAACAATCGGGACCCTGCATCACAAAATAGGGTCTCCAATCCAAGGGCTTAGGGGCTCTCATCCCTCTGCCAGCTCCCAGAATGCTGCAATCGAGTCCAATCCCAGCATTTAATGGGTTAAAGTGCCAGAAGTGGTGCCAAATCATCTAAAGGGCCTGTTACACATAGCGATATCACCGATTTTGTGACACAGCAGCGACATCATACAATTACAGACAAAAAAACCCATTTACCTGTGGCCAAACATTTCTGTGGTCCAGGACACAACATAGACAATATGAAAGTTGTCATTTTAAAAGGCAATTTTAAATCACAGAAACATTGCAGGGTTTGGGAACACAAATTCATTACAATCTTTGATTCTATTCACACAGGACTCAATTTGTCAGGAGGTTTTAATGGCCCATTACCATATCTGAGCTATTTTCTCCAAATAGCCCTTTGATCTCAAAGAACTTTCACACCACTTATCTAATCTCACCAAATTAAGGATTCTCTCTTCAAGCTCAGTGTTTGTTTATTGAAATGTCCATGTATCACACTATGCCTGTGCTCTCCACTGTATATAAATAAGGTTTCTTCAAATATTTTGTTATATCAGCCTGATGAAGAGACGTAAGTTGTCTGGAAAGCTTGCTTTGTAACATCATTCACTATTATTTGTTAGCCTTTAAAAGGTATCATACCAACAAGATTCCTATTTTGTTTCTCTCACTGAGAGCACTTTATATTTTTTTTTCTAATGGCTAATACGGTACCAAACCACTTTTTTCGTTTTACTAAAGGTAAAAAGAAAAGGTTTTTAAAAATATAAAAAAAATAAAAGTTCAAATCACCCCCCTTTCGCCCTATTCAAAATAAAACAATAAAAATAAAATCAAACATACACATATTTGGTATCGCCGCATTCAGAATTGCCCAATCTATCAATTAAAAAAAGATTAGCCTGATTGCTAAATGGCGTAGTGAGAAAAAACGTCAAAACGCAAGAATAACTTTTCTAGGTCACCGCGACATTGCATTAAAATGCAATAACTGGTGATCAAAAGATTGTATTTGCACCAAAATGGTATAATTAAAAACTTCAGGTCAGCACGCAAAAAGTAAGTCCTCACCCAACCCGAGATCAAGAAAGATGGAGACGCTATGGGTATTGAAATATGGCACAATTTATTTTTTTTTATTAATGTTTGTAATTTTTTTTCACCACTTAGACACCAAACTTGCCTAGGTTCTTTTTTTATCTAAGAACTCCTAATGACCTGGAGAATCATAATGGCAGGTCAGTTTTAGCATTTAGTGAACCTAGTAAAAATGCCAAAACAAAAAACAGGTGTGGGATTGCACTTTTTTTGGCAATTTCTCCGCACTTGGAATTTTTTTCCTGTTTTCTAGAGCATGACATGGTAAAACCAATGATGTTGTTCAAAAGTACAACTCGTCCCGCAAAAAAAATCCCTTACACAGCCATATTGATGGAAAAATAAAAAGTTATGGCTCTGGGAAGGAGGGGAGCGAAAAATGAAAACGCAAAACCGAAAAAGCTCCGGGGGTTAAGGAGTTAACTTTATGAATGATAATTTTTGTGATTTCATTGTAATATTTACTATGAATTACCTTGATATTTCAATTTTTTGCCTGATTTGGATTTTCATCAAGAACATGTTTGTACAGTATTACAAAGGTTGATGGAGGACTCTTTGTTTGCTAAATTAGAGAAATTTGTTTTTTTCTGTTCAGGAAATGTCTTCCTGGGGTTTATTTTATCAGCTGAATGGTTTAAGACGGATCCTAGGAAGGTGCAGGCCATTATTATTTTCTCAGATTGCTATACCTCTTACTGAACTCACATGTAAGGGGGCAGATCTCAAGGTATGGTCGCTAGATATCATAAGGGCCTTTAAAAAATTGTAGGAGTGTTTCATGTCAGCTCCTGTTCTAATCCAACCCGACCTTCAGGAACCATTCATTCTGGAGGTGGATGCTTCAGAGGTCAGATTAGGGGCCGTATTATCTCAGGGATCCAAAACTCTGGCAAACTTGCAGCTATGTACTTTTTTTTTTTCAATAAAATTTTCATTTACCAAAAGAAACTATTATGTTGGAAATCGTAAGTTACTCACCATTAAATTAGCCTTTGAGGAATGGAGGTATTTTTGTAGGGGGTGGTTCATCAAGTCACTGTGGTCACTGGTCATAAAAATTTAGCTTACACTGAATCAGCCAAAAGGTTAACCCCCAGACAGGCCAGATGGTCCTTGTTTTTCTCTGGATTCAATTTCTCCTTCACGTTCAGGCCAGGGCCCAAGAACGTGAAGGCTGATGCATTATCACGCAGTTTTGATTCAATTTCTCCTCTAGAAACTCCATACTCCATTTATCCACGGAGTATTGTGATTTCTATGGTCTCCTCGGAGTTGGAAGCGGAGATCCGTAAAGTCCAATCGTTGTTTCATAACTGGCAGGGGAATTGGCTCAATTGCCAGTCCCAGAAAGAAAAAAGGCAGAGATGTTTACCTGCCCAGGCATGTTTACCTGCCCATGTAGTTAAGATGGCAGCAACACAGGTACAAAAATACCGATGAGACAACCACTCTCGGTCTACTAATCCATGGAGGAGGTGTTTGCTTGGTATATTAATGCACAATAGAAGCTTGTATGTGGCGCTGTTCACATACAGGTGATGCACAGCATCCAGTTTAGCAGCCTATTAGTGATGCCCATGCTATTCATTCAGGAGGGCTGCCCAGCGCTATCCAAATGCATCCCATGTGAACAGACACCACAGTTTACAAGATCAAATAGGCCCAGCTGCACCGAATACGCATCCCAGCGAGTCCAAATTTCATTGAAACGATTCACAGTTTTATTCAACATAGCCATGAGATATTTCAAACTCCAAATGTCTTGCATTCGTGATTAGTCTTCACATGCAGGACACACTTCCGGGGCATAGACCGCGTTGAAAAACACCGGCGCATGCGCAGTAACGATTATATGCTTTGCCCACAGTTTGGCAAAGCATACTGCACAAGCGCCGGAGGCCTTTGCAATGCGCAAGCGCTGTCCACTACGTGAACGCAGGAAGAAGAAAGAAGAAATGCGTAGAGCAAGACAGGGAGGAGGGGTGCAGGCGAATAAGCCCTGCCCATCGGATCGGACTGCGGCAATTTACATACATCTGAACTGATATAGAAAGGTATTTATGCATGAAAGGTGCGGGGTCAGGGGGAAGCAAAAGTACTAAGAGAATCCTTATGTGACACACAATTGAATGATATCATATGATATCTCAAAAAAGGGGTGGCAGGTTCCCTTTAACAAACCACTTTTTCTGGCTAGGAATACAATAAACAGGGATGGTTTTAGGCAAAGTGGGGCACAAGGAAAGTTTAAATGGGGCCCCAAATGATAACATAATGCACATCACACAGAAGCATTTTGGTTATATTTACATGCTCTGAGTTCAGGTCGCTAAACGAGTGTGATCAACAATATTGAAATCGTTCAACACTTGTTTCATGGCCTCTTTCCACCGTGAGAAAGAATGAATGAATGATGGGGACAGAACAATCACTATTAGATTGATCTGTCCCCATACAGTATCATGTTATCAGCAGCACATCTACAGTTTACACCTGTGATGTGCTGCTGAGAACAATGATTTATGTTTCGGCATAAACAATGCAATCACTCAATTAATATGCAGCATTTTACTTGTTTAGTATAATACACCCCATAGTCCTCCATATATTATAATGTGCACCACAGTTCTCCATATTGTAAAATGCACACCCCATAGTACTCCATATAATAGAATATGCCCCATAGTCCTCCATATAGTATAATACTCTCCCTATAGTCCTCCATATATTAAAATACACTCCTCAGTCTTCCATATAGTATTATACACTTCCCATAGTCCTCCATATAGTATAATACAATCCTCATAGTCCTCCATGTCTTAAAATACACTGCTCAGTCCTCCACATAGTATAAAACACTCCTCATAGTGCTCCATATAGTATAATGCACTGCCATAGTCATCCATGTAGTACAATTCACTTCCCATAGTATAATACACCTCATAGTTCTTCATATAGTATAATGTATTCCCCCATAGTCCTCAATACAGTAAAATGCAGCCCACATACAGTATAATGCAGCCACCCCATAGAGCATAATGCAGCCACCCCACAGAGTATAATGCAACCACCCCACAGAGTATAATGCAACCACCCCACAGAGTATAATGTAAACCCCCCCAATAGAATATAATATAGCCCCCTCACAGAGTATGATGCAATCAACCCTCATAGAATATAATAAATATAATACATAGTAACATAGTAACATAGTTTTGAAGGCTGAAGGAAGACCTTATGTCCATCTAGTTCTGCCTATTTTTAGTGCAGCTGTTCTGCATTGTTGATCTTGGAGAAGGCAAAAAACCCACAGAGTAGAAGCCAATTTTCTCCATAGGGAAAAAAATTCCTTCCCCTAAGCTGGGTCAACCATCTACCTATAATATTATGTTATTCGTAACCTTCTATACTGTTACTCACAAAAAAAGCATCCATTCCTTTCTTAAATTCATTCAGTGAGTTGGCCATCACCACTTCCTCAGGAAGAGAAAATGGTGATGGCCAATACAATACAGTCCCCCACAGAATATAATGTAGCCCCCAAAGTATATAACACAGCCTCCCCCATAGAATATAATGTACCCCCTTAGTATATAACACAGCCTCCCCCAGAGAATATAATATACTCTCCATAGCATATGATACAGCCTCCCCCATAGAATATAATGTACCCCCAATAGTATATAACACAGCCAGATAGTATATAACACAGCCTCCGCCATAGAAAATAATATACCCCCATAGTATATAGTATATAACACAGCATCCCCCATATTCAAGACTTTAATGAGCGTTACCACGTGACCGCTGAAAGAAGGAAGAGCTGCAGTGCCGGAGACCATGGGAGAAGCAGGGGCTGCAGAGATGGGCCAGGAGGGTGAGTATGATGGGGAGGACGGGGGGAACCATGCTATATTCACCTGTCCCCGTTCCACTGCCGTGTGCCACTCTGACCTTCGAGTCCTCTGGCTGTGACGTTCACGTCAGAGGGCTCGATGACGTAGTTAGTGCACGCCCTCTGACTGAACAGTCACTGGCAGAGGATCCGGAAGACAGAGCGGCATGCGGCGGTGGAACGGGGACAGGTGAATATCGCAGATGCCGGGGCCCTGAGCCAATGGTGACACCAGAACCTGTCCCCCATAGCGCGCTGGTGACCCCGCCTGCCCAGGACACCAGCGACAAGAGGTGAGTATGTCATTTTTTTTATTCGCAGCAGTAGCATATGGGGCCTATTCTATGGAGCATCTTATGGGGCCATTATTAACCCTTATGAAGCAGCATATTATTCTATGGAGCATCTTATGGGGCCATTATTAACCTTTAAGGAGCAGCATATGGGGCATATTATTCTATGGAGCATCTTATGGGGCTATAACTTTATGGAGCAGTATATGGGGCATATTCTATGGAGCATATTATGGGGCTATTATTAACCTTTGTGCAGCATTATATGGAGCGTATTTTGCATGGCGCATCTTATGGGGCCATCATGAACTGTATGGAGCATTATATGGGGCTCCTGATTCAATATGGATATTCAAAAACATTTAACCTACTGATGTCTCAATCTCAATTAAATTTACTTTTATTGGTATTTATTTTTATTTTTGAAATTTACCAGTAACTGTTGCATTTTCCACCCTAGGTTTATACTCGAGTCACTAAGTTTTCCCAGTTTTTTGTGGCAAAATTAGGGGGGGTCGGCTTATACTCGAGTATATACGGTAACAATTTTTTCTCGAGGTTATAAGGGTTAAAAGTTGATCAGCAATTTCTCATTTTTCCATAAAATTTACAAAATCATTTTTTTTAGTGACTTTGAGGGGCCCATATGACAGAAAATACCCAAAAGTGGCACCATTCTAAAAACTGCACGCATCAAGGTGCTCAAAACTACATTAAAGAAGTTTATTAACCCTTCAGGTGCTTCACAAGAATTAATGTAATATGGAAGTAAAAAATGAACATTTAACTTTTTCCCACAAAAATGTTAGTTTAGTGCCATATTTTTCATTTTCACAAGGTTAACAGAAGAAAATGCACCATAAAATTTGTTGTGTGATTTCTCCTCAGTACGCTGATACCACATATGTGGAGGAAAACCATTGTTTGGGCACACAGCAGGGCTTTGAAGGGAAGAAGCGCCATTTGACTTTTGGAATACAAAATTGTCTTGAATCAATAGCCAATGCCATGTCACGTTTGGAGAGTGCCTGTGTTGCCTAAACAGTAGAAACTCACTCCAAATGACCCCATTTTGGAAAATAGACTCCTCAAGGACTTTATATACTGTAGATGTGTGGTGAGCTCTTTGAACCCTCAGGGGCGTCACAAAATTTTATAATGTTGAGACGTGAAAATTTAAAAAAAACATTTTCCCAACAAAAATGTTGTTTCAGCTCCATTTTTTTAATTTTCACAATGGTAACAGGAGAAAAGGGATGACATAATTTGTTGTGCAATTTTTACAAAGAAAGCAGGTACCCCACATTTGTTGAAAAATGACTGCTTGGACGCATGGTAGGGCTGGAAAGAGAATGAGCGCTATTTTGGCTGCAATATGTTGCGGATACCATGTCACATTTGAAGTGCCCCTGACATGCCAAAACAGCAGAAACCCCCACAGGTGATCCCATTTTGTAAACTACACCTCTCAAGGAATTCATCTAGAGGAGTAGCGAGAATTTTTAACCCTCAGGTGATTCACAACCTTGTACAAAATTAGGGTGAGTAAATTAAATATTATGATTTTTTCCACTAAAATGTCGCTTTGACCCCAAGTTTGCAATTTTCAAAAGGGGTAATAGGAGAAAACGAACAGTACAATTTGTTTCTCCTGAGTACATCAATAAGTACCCATAAGTGGTCGAAAACTACTTTTGAGGCACAGTGCAAAGCTCAAAATGGAAGGAGCGCCATATTACAGTGCAGATTTTGTTGCACTGGTTTGAGGGGGCCATGTCACATTGGCAGAGCCCCTGAGGTGCCAGAACAGCAGAAACCCCCCATAAGTGACCCCATTTTACAAACTACACCTTTCAATGAGTTCATCTAGGGGTGCAGTGATTATATTGACACCACAAGTGTGTCACAGAATTTTATACCATTTGGCAGTGAAGAAAAAATAATTACATTTTTACCACACAAAAATTGTTTTAGCCTCAGATATTACATTTTCACACTGGGAAATTGGCAAAAATGGTGTCAAAATGTGTCAAACAATTTCTGCTGAACTTGGCAATACCCCATGAGTGGCTGTACAGTACTGCTTAGTCACACAGCGAGACTCGGGAGAGACAGCGTGCTATTTGACACTTGGAGAACAAATTATTATAGAATAGTTTCTGGACTCCATATAAAGAGCCCCTAAATGCCAGAAAAGCAGAATCCTCCCTCAAGTGACCCCAATTTGGAAATTACACCACTTTTGGGAATTTATCTACAGGTGTAGTGATGATTTTGCTCCATAAATGGTTTACAGAAATAAGCAGCAGTGGATGTTGCTGAATGAAAATTGCAAATTGCCATTGTAGTGACCCGTACACTGTAGTGACCAGTATGCAGTCACCAGTATGCTATGCCCAGCTCATGCTTCTGGAGACATGCACCTGTAAATTAGGTGGGCTCTCATCACTACAGAAATGCCAAACATGTGGATGCTATATGTGGTTTAGACACACTGGGGCTCAGAAGGGCGGGAGCATTTGAATTTGGGAATGCAGAATTTCTTTTAGGGGGGTGAGGAGCCATAACGCTTCTCCAGAGCCTTTGTACTAGCAGTAACATGGAAGCCCCCTATATTTATGCTAACGAATGATGGACCTGAGTGAGGACTTGCTTTTTTTGTGGATTGAGTTGAAGGTTTTATTGGGAACATTTTGCATAACGTTAGGGACCACATTTATCTGGTGCTCTACACTGAGCACTTACTTTGGGGTTTCCATCTAAATCTCAGAGTGACGTGATTCAGATGAAACCCCCAAGGGATTCATTCACCATAATGAGGCAGGATAGTTACGCTGGACTCCATCTGGCCTCTGTTCAGCAGTGTCTTTTTTTTCCAGAGGTGCACAAAACTGGCGTACTGTGCTTTTATGTATGACTAAAAAGATGGACACTGCCAGATCACAGGTCTTATGGCATTCATGGTGCCTCCATCTGCCTCATTATAGAGAATCTTCCACTAGGGGTTCCATCTGCATCACGTATTTTAGAGATTTACATGGAAACCCCAGTGTAAGCGCTCAGTGTTGAGCACAGGATAAATGTGCGCCGAGCCTTATTGCGATCTTTGAGAGGCAAAATGAAAAATCAACAAATATTTTATAGAAAAAATAATTGTTTTTGCATCTCTTTATTCTGAGAGCTATAACTTTTATTTTTCCACTGTTGGAGCTGTATGGCAGCTTGTTTTTTGCGGGACCAGATGATGTTTTCATTGCTACCATTTTTATTTTGATTTGACTTTTTGATCATGCTTTATTTTACTTTATGTTTGATGGCATGATGAAAAAGCAAAAGCTTTTGCTCCTTTTTTTTACGGTGTTCACTGAAGGAGTTAACAAGTGTGACAGCTTTATATGTTGGCTCATTCAGGACGCGGCAAAACCAAATATGTGTACTTTTCTGTTTTTACATAAATATATGTATTTATTGGTGTAATATTTATTCTTCTTTTTTTATTTATTTTGTGATTTTTTTAATAGTTTGAAAACTTTTTTTTAACTTTTTCTTTTGCTTTTTTACTTGTATTGCATTGTATGAGACCTGTCAGTGTTGCACAGGCAGATCACTTGTTAAACTGAGCTGCTGACATCCGGCTGCCGGGACAATGGGGAATCCCCCGTGATATGATCAGATCTCATCACAGAGGGCATCAGAGAGGTGAGTAAAGGGCCTGTCACACTAAGCGATATCGCTAGCAATATCGCTATAACGTCACTGGTTTTTGTGACGTTATAGCGATATCGCTAGCGATATCGCTATGTCTGATACTTACCTCCGACCGCTCCCCCGCTGGTTATCGCTGATTGCGCAAGAACGTCCTGGACCATTTCTCGTCGTCAGCTTCCTGCTGGGCTTTCTGCTGTGACGATGAGCGACGCGAGGATGCGGGCGGGAGGACGTCAGGATCGCCTCATCTGACAGGTAAGTAGCGACCCCCGACCCCTGCGATGTTGGTGGTGAGATCTGCCTGTGTGGCAGCTCACTAGCGACCACTTAGCGATGTACCAGCGATCCTGACCGCGTCATATCGCTGGTCGGGATCGCTGGTGCATCGCTAAGTGTGACAGTACTTTTAAGCACTGCTCTCCCTCTGCTATCTTCTAAATGCCGCGGCATCTAGACGATAGCAAAGGGTTAACATCATTAGGACCTGATCTAATCAGGTCCCGATGATGTCACCTGTTAGAGCTATCTTTCTACCCAGGAATCACAGTGCTTTCAGGACCCTGTGTGTCGTGTGGGGAGAAAAAAGAAAAATCATCTGTGGGCTGATTGATACGCCAAAGATCGTATAAAGCAAATTTACATATCATATTCCAAAAGTTAGCCATTTGGTAATGATTTGCAAAGGGACAGTCTATCCATTGTGTCTGAGAAGACAACATAAAAATCTCTTTCAATTATCCAGGTAGATGGAGGGAGGCGGGAAACTCTCAGAAGAACTTGATTGAGAAATGGAATTTTTCGAAAGGTTTGGTATGTATACATTGCTTAATATAATTGGTGAGTCTCTATACTTGCCTTGTAGTATAAGATAACGCCCCTGTGGATCCTTAATCACTGATGAAATCTGGATAGGACATGACCCCGAGATCATCACTGCCACCCCTGCCTTGTTTTTGGTTTGAGAAGCTAGATATATTGTGGAGTATAGATGTTTGGCAAAATTGCAATTCACCTTTAAGTTTAAGTGGGTTTCCCATAAAAGCAATATGTCTGCATAGTGCATGCATAATTCGTTAAGGAAATGGACCATGTTGGAGTTAAGTGATAGAACATTCAGTAATAGAATTTTAGCCATTGTCTCTGATGTGGTAGTGTGCAGTATATGAAGTTTTACCTACATGTTGAACTATGAGCCAGAGATTATTCAGGTCCTGCTTTGGATTAAGGAGATAGTAGAACAGCGAATCTTCTTTTAACCTGTTGATTAAAACACAAGAGGGGTTGGGGGAGACAAAGACCCGACAAACATTCAAAAAAGAAGAATATGTACACATTGACAATGTTACCAATAGAGAGGAAGAGAAGGATAGCAGAGCCAGTCAACCCTCCATCCCTCCCTCCCCGGCAAGGGTTAGAGCTAAATTTTTAGAAAATCAATAATGTAGAGATAAAAGAACTCCCCAAACTCCCCTGAGACACTTTAAGGGGAGAAACCTGGGAAGGATTAAACTTCGTGAGGAGGGGTAGTGGCACTAGGCACCATATAACAGAACCCAGAAGAGCAACAAAGAACAACAAGATGAACTAGTCCCAGACCACCATCCAGATATATAGTAAGCAAATACAGTGATATACAGTATGAGAGAAATTAAGAAAGTGTTAACATTAAACACCCTGAGAAAAAGATAAAGTGTAAAAGTATCTTCTATGGCTTTGAGGTGACAATGTCCCTCAAGTTGGGTCTGATTGTGGTGTTTCTCTGAATGGGGGGTCTGCCTTCCATGGAGCTCTTGCTTTGCCAACCTGGTAATGGGGGAGTAGGGGGAGTAGTGGTAAGTTCCAGTTCCCAATCCGCCAATTCAGAGCAGAAGGATGGAAGGTCTTTGAGGGAACGTGAGATAATAGAGCGTCTATCTTTCATTGCTAGAAGTGCAAAAGGGAAACCCCAATGGTACTTAATTTCCCTGTTTTTTATGGATTGAAGAAGTGGTTTTAGGTGCCTTTTTCTTTGGAGGGTAGTCCAGGAGAGATCAGGATATAGTTGACTGGGAGTCCCTTCAAAGTCAATTCTACAGAGAGTGCAGGTCATGGACATTATAGCGTCCTTTAATTGAAAGTCATGTATACAGCAGATCACGAGCTTGAGTTTGAGAGCCTTTAGTGCAGAGTGATCAGTGTTATGAATGAGTCACCGAAGGAGGAAAAAACAAAAATACAAGCTAAGTCCAGAAAACCGGAGAGGTTGGTAGCTATCGGATTGCAGACCCCTGATCCTATCCACAATAACTAACAGTAGCCGTGGGGGGTTCCTACGATGCCCTAGACCCCTCGATCACAGCCGGAGAACTAAATAGGCCTAAAGAAAGAAAGGGGAAATCTAAACTGCCCCAGAGCAGACCCCAAAGCAATAGGCAGCCCCCAACATATAATGACGGTGAAGCAAGATGAAAACACCAACACAGATAGAAAGATAGGTTGAGCAAACGATGGGGCCCAAGCTAACTAAAAAGGACAGGATAGAAAAGCTGCTGTCTGCAATCCGTAAAAAACCCTACCAAAAAATGTCCCAACCGTCTGATAGGAAAAACAGGCCCTGAAGTCGCTAGGACTTCAAAATGACTATATCAGCACCCAGGTAAATTCTGAAGACAGAGCAAAGTGATCAGAGACAAAAAATGGAACTCAGCACACCCACGACCGGGGATGGCTGAACTCCAAAAAACAAGGTAAACAAAACAAAACTAATAAGTTCAAGAGCAGAGCAAAAACTTATCTTTGGGAAGCAGGAATCAGACTGGTCTCCAAGAATCCAGCAGAGAAATCACCAGCGACTCAGAAGGGCGTTGGCTGCCTTATATCCAGTCAGAAGTTCCTGTTACCCAGTCATCATCTACCAGATCAGGTGTTTGGTAATCAGCCTCACTACCTTCCTTCACCAGAAGAGGGAGTTCATCAGACATCGACGGTGAAGGGGAAAATGAATGCACAACAGATCAGTGTGCTCTATCAAGTTGTATTTTATGAGATGCAGCTTGGCTCAGGATGGAGTTGAACACTGACTCAAGTGTGGCATGGAGATTCTCCGGTCCTGTAGCCTCAGGGATGCCCCTCACCCTTATGTTGTTACGTCGACCCTTATTGTCCAAGTCTTCAAGATGTTTATTTGTCTCATCCATAGTTTTAGCAAACCTGATGACTCGACTTTGTAGTTTAGAAAGGTATCTTCTAATAATATCATGTTCAGTTTCCATAGAGTACACTCTGTCCGCAAGTAGTTTAACATCTTGGCATATACACTTAATCTCTACTCTACAAGCATCTTTAACTTCAGAGACAAGGGATTTAAAGTCTTCTTTGGTCGGCAGATGTCTTAGATATTTCTCCAGAAATCTGTGCCCGTAGGTGAAATCCACATCTGTCTATTCAGCATCTCATGTGAGATCCTGAGGACATCCTTCAGCATCCTGGGGGGAAACTAAGGCAGAAAGTGATGGTGTTACTTCCAAGTCCACATCAGGAGGGTCTGACCAGGTGCCTTTATTTTTCACCGATCCTCCCTTGTGGATTGGTTGTCTTTGCAACTTTGGTGGCATGTCGGCTCCTGTACTGTGAGATTGTTTTATCATAAACCTTTCTAAGGGGGTCATATATGCTCCGTTTCTCCACACCCTCCGGAGTGGTTCTGGTCTTCTTTTTTCTTTTGTTTTGGCAAATGTGCTCCGCCTGGGTATCAGCTCCTTTTCTTTTTATGGACGATGCAGTCTAGGGCGTCACTTTTATATAGTCATCAGGTAATTTTTCCTTTTCCCGACCTCTGTTGAAACAAAGTAAACTTTAAGTCACTGACTCTCAAGAAGGCTGTTTGGTGCCAAAAGTTGTGTAATGGCATCTCTTACAAGGAGCACCTGAGCATAAATGGACAGGAGATCCACTCCGAACATCACAGGCACGGGCACTTGTTTCGGGGTTCCATATCACTGTGCGCAGTCTTATGGGTTACAAAGTGGTGACTCTTAAATTTAGTAGTCTCGGAAAGATCTTCACCTCCATTCCAGCATGAACCAAGCGCTGTGTCCTGCCAAGGAACCCCAGTCTCCTCACCTCCACTGAGTGTCACTGCAGTTCATCCCGGGACAACCCCACAGAAGGTTGGCTCCAGCTCGGTACCCCAACCGGCGGGGAGGGATGTGAAGGCTCTCTAAGCATATCCAGGAGGACATACAAGTCCATAGAATCAGTGTTTATGCCCTTCCAGGCCTGGAAAAGTCCACAAAATGTAGCCTTAGAGCAGGAGCTGTGTATACACTCGCCCTCCCCGCTCGGTGCCCAGGCCACACCCCCTCACTGAGTTTGCCTTAAATAGTCTAGTCAATCAGTCCACTCATATCTCACTGTTTTTTGCAATTATAGTTTTCATCCCTATTTTTTGTGAATTTTCTAGGATAAGCTCTGAATGTTTTGGGTTGGAGGTCGCTATTCAGAAACTCAGTGATGTCTAAAGCTATGTTCAAAAGAATATTTGGGTGCTCAGATTCACCAAAAATGGGAGGTTGGTAGAAAACATTTAGTGGGTGCTGTTTTAAAAGCAGGTGATAAAGTTTGGTTGTCATCCAAAAAAAGTCCCGTCGGCAAAGTTGGGTCTGATGTATATTGGTCCCTGTGAGATTTTGGAAGTAATCATTCCAGTAGCTATTAAATTGATGCTTTCTCCATCTCTTCGTACTCTTAAAATTTTCTACAGATCCCTATTACAGGCGTTTTCGATTTTATCTCCCTCATCCGCGTCTCCTCCAATTTCTATCGATGGCAGTTTGGAATGTAAAGTACAGAGAATCATTAATTCTCAGAGGGTCCGAAATCTCCTCAAGTGCTTCATTCATTGGAATGGATACAGACCTGAAGAGAAATCTTGGGTACCAATCCTTGGGCTCGATCCATGGAGGCCGATCATATGGTCAGGGCCTTACATTCTAGATTTCTTGGGAAACCTAGATTGTGAGCGGAAACCTACATCGTGAGGGGTCTAGTTTCCAAAATGGAGTCACTTGTGGGGAGATTTCACCGTTTAGGCACATCAGAGGCTCTCCAAACGTGATATGGTGTTCGCTCTACATACCAGACATTTTTCAAAAAGTCAAATGATGCTCTTTCCCTTCTGAGCTCTGCCATGTGCCCAAACAGTTGTTTTGCCCACATACGGGGTATCGCCGTACTCAGGAGAAATTGAGCAATAAACAATAAGTCCTATTTTTATACTACCCTTATGGAAATAAAAAAAATAGGGCTAAAGTAAAGTTTTTGTGCAAAAAAAAAAGTAAAATGTTCATTTTTTCCTTCCTCATTGCATTAATTCCTATGAAGCACCTGAAGCGTGAGAACTTTGAGGGGTGCAGTTTATAGAATGGTGTCACTTTTGGGTATTTCCGGTCATATAGGCCTCCCAAACTATATTTGCAAATTTTGCTGGAAAAATGAGAAATTGCTGATCAACATTTAACCCTTCTAAATCCTAACAAAAAAAAATTATGGTTCAAAAATTGTGCTGATGTAAAGTAGATATGCGGGAAATGTTATTTATTAACTGTTCTGTGTGACATAACTCTCTGGTTTAAGGGCATAAGAACTAAAAGTTTGAAAATTGTGAAATTTTCTCAAAATTTCCAATATTTTCCCAAATAAATGCAACTCATATTCAACAAATTTCATCACTATCAAGAGGTACAATATGTCATGAAAAATATATTCTTAGAATCCCTAGGATCCGTTGACGCGTTCCAGAGTTATTATCACATAAACTGACATAGGTCAGATTTTAAAAAATGAGACTCAGTCATTAACCTACAAAGTGGCTCAGTCCTGAAGGGATTAATAGCGGGGTTTTTTGGGGGGGTTTCTGGTGACAGGCGCCCTTTAATATTTGTATTCTTTTTATATTTTACTTTTTATGTCACTATTGTCTAAAACTTGTATATATGATCCTGACTGGTATATAGTTGCCAGCAATGAGATAATGTCTATGGATCTTTTTGGCTGCAACATGAGAATGACTGACTTCTGTAGTCAATTGTGTATTTTTTTGAGTGCCAGTAAATTTAACTTATCCACATCTTAAATAGTGACATAAAATGTTAGTATTTCTCATAGTATGTGCCAGAAAAATGACTTGTATCTCTTGTCCTGCGAGACTCCTGGTAATGGTAGTTAGCACATCATGACACAGGAAAACAGGTCTGAATACAAGAAGTTGTTTTCCCTTGACTGATTGTCCCTTGACACACTTAGTGTCATCTCAACGCATCTACAGCATTTTTCTCCTTGAATGATTACATCAGCATCTAAAGAGGTAAGACTCATTGAATGGCAGACGGAGCAATACCAGAGACATGGTAAAGTGTAGGATTTTCCATATCAGCATAAACACTTTCATTTGGATGACAACAGAAATAAACAAGGTTAGCATTGGCTGAGCCTTATCTCCTGTCATTCAAGATTTGCTCTCTCCAGTTTTAATATAAAACTCAGACTATGATGTTCTCCCAGGTTTTCTTAAAATGTAAATAGAAAAATCACATGAAAATTAAATAAATATTTTTGGATTGGTTCTTTTTCGCCAAAACCAGATTGGACCCTAAAAAATAGGAAGCAATATGGACAGCATTTCACTAAAGCAATAATTTAAAGGGGTTACACTGTTACAATAAAATGTCAGCCAAAGTTGCTTCTGCTTTAAATGAAAAAAATTAAACTATACAGTACCTATCTGCTGAAGCCCCTGGAGCTCCAACGCCACTTCTCTGCTTCTTCCCGCCTATTTTTGTTGATGGGACTGTAATGGTGACATCGCATCTATAAAAAGTGACAGCTGCAGTCAGTCACTGGGCTTAGCGGTTTCCTGCCATTTACCTCTTCATCACCACTAGGCACAGTAATTGACTGCAGCTGACATGATGTGTTGTAGTCGTCAAATGACCAGTTAACATAAACCAGTGTGTAGCAGAGGAGACATGGTACTCGAGTGCAAATACATCGGTAGGCAAGTACTACATCCTTTTTTTTAATCAAGCATAAGCACCATCTTTTAATTGAACTGGACATATTCATATTTTTACTCATGCAAGCATTCCTTACATAGCCCTATGTTGTGATGAAAGCCTATGAACTGGGCAAAAATATGCTAATCTGCATGACAAATGCAAGAAAATAGCAAAAATAAAAAATTCAAATGCAGTAAATTAAAGTGGAAGCTATCAACGATTGTGCACGATTACCGTATATCTGTCCCTTACTGCCATTACTCATTCTCTTTGGAGCTTTTCAAAATAAACATGAAGATCGTGCTTACCAATTAAAAAAAGACCCATATGCAACTTTAATTGTAAGGCTAAGGTGAGCTACACAAGGTGCGTGCTTGGATTTGGTAGCCTGGTCTGACTGACAGGTCTCCCAAAATAAGCTAAACACTTTATATACACCAATGAATCAGTTAACTCAGTTGGGGGGGAATCGGCAATTGGGCCAGGTCTTCCTATCTGAGCACAATCTGTCATACAATCATCTTTTGACCATTATTCATTTAAGTTTTAAAGGGAACCTATCAAAAGGCTCCCAAGCTGGCATCAGTATTAGGGCTCATGCAGACATCTGTGGATCTCGATCCGATAATGGACTGCAATGCACGAACTGGCTGTGTTTCCTGATCATATATTTCTATGAGGCTGTCACGCTCAGGTGAGGAGACTCAAGGGCAATTCATGCATTGTGATCCATGATCGACCTAGATCCACGAACGTCTTAATGTGCCCTTATACTGAGGCCCCATTCCTGTGTTTTAATTGTGTGATGTGACAAAACTTTGCTCTAGCTTAGCCTTAGGTGCTGTACACCCTCTCAGCGTGATTGACATATGCTTCATTGTCCACATTATAGCTTCAGTGCTGGATATTGTGCATCTCCGTGAGAGCTCCTGCATGGAAACTACAATGGAGGACAGGGAAAGAAGATGTGTTGTGAGTTCATTTTCCCCTTCATTACTGAGGCCCGAGGAACTCCCTCTTCTGGTAAAGAAAGGTAGTGAGCCTGATTATCAAACACCTGAGGCTGATGATGATGACTGGCTGAGTGGAGTTACTGACTGGATATAAGGCTGCCGACGCCCTTCTGCCCTGCGGGTGATTTCTCTGTGGGATCCTTGGAGATCAGTCTGAATTCCTGCTCCTCTAAAGCTAAGTTTGCTGCTCGGCCTTTTGCATTGGTGCTTTGACTTTGTTTTGCTTTGTTTTTCTGGATTTCTGCCATTCCCTGCTGGGGTGTGCTGAATTCCTTTAGCTCTGTCTTCTGAAAATACCTGAGTGCTGATTTAGTTTTTGAAGCCTAGCTGCTTCAGGGCCTTTTTCATATCAGCTTGTTGGCTTATGTCTTTGATAGGGTTTTGGCAGATTGCAGACAGCAGCCTTCCTGTCCTTTCCTATCTAGGTAGTTTTGGGCCCCGTCTTTGCTCAGTCTATCTTTCTGTCTGTGTTAGTGTTTTCATCTTGCTTCACCGTCATTATATGTTGGGGGCTGCCTATTGCTTTGGGGTCTGCTCTGGGGCAGTTTAGATTTCCCCTTTCTTTCTTTAGGCCTATTTAATTCTCCGGCTGTGATCGAGGGGTCTAGGGCATCGTAGGATCCCCCCACGGCTACTGCTAGTTGTGTTGATAGGTTCAGGGGTCTGCAATCTGATAGTTGCCAACTTCTCTGGTTTTCTGGACTTAGCTTGTATTTCTGCTTTTGCCTCCTATGGTGACTCATTCATAACAAAGATGTCAATAATGCTAAGACAACTTGATTACAGTACCTGAGGCTAGGACTAGTCATGGAAAGTAGATATTCTGATGGGCTAGTCCTGGCTAATTAACATATCAAGAGCTCATGAGTGGTAGAATAAAAGTGTTTCTGCTGCTTGTATCTTCAGAATTTTGTCAAACCATGCAATTGATTAAAACAAAGAAATAGGACTCTGTAAGATACTGGTGGTAGTTTGGAGAACTTGGGGAATATGACAGATTTCCTTTAATAAGCAAGAAAGCAAATATAAATAAATTTAAGGGGCGGACATATCATTGGTGCAATCTGTTTAGCCAGGGCCCAAGTGGTAAGGGGGCTCACTTACATCTGCAAAGCCGCAAATAGCTTCAGTCACAGTCACATTATAGTATCCATTATGATAAGCTATTGGACAGCAAAACACCCATATATTGTTTTTGCACAGACATCCTCTTCCGTCTGTGTCTGCCACTGCATATATTAATATAAGCATGGCCAGTATTCTCTACTGTAATACTCTGAATATTAGATTTCGTCTTGTTTATGAGCCTTCTCCTTCCTCCTTTCTGATGAGATATCATCTATATATATATATATATAATCGTCTTATGGTGTCTGTCTGTCTGTATCCGAAATCCCGCATTGCTGATTGGTCGTGGCCGCCAGGCCTCGACCAATCGGCGACAGATGCAGTGCGCAGGCACAGTCCTCAATTAGAAGGATGCACGCCACCACTACCGTCGGGAGATCAGCGGCGCTAGCCGCTGATCTCCCAAAGGTTGCCGCGGGTCATCTCCGGGCGCACGGGCGCACGGGCGCCAGCGGCGACGCAGCCGGGAGATGACCAGCTAGCAGTACCCAGAGTTCAGAGGAGAGGAGACTCCTCCGGAACCTGGGTACCATAAACGTGTAAAAAATAGAATTAAAATAAAAAAGAGTTATATACTCACTTTCCGACGGCCTCCGGACTTTTTTTCTCCTCTCAACGCTCCCGGCATCTTCCGTTCCCAGTAAGGCTTTGCGCCAAAGACCGCTGATGACGTCGCGCTCTCGCGAGAGTGACGTCAGCAGCGGTCTTTGGTGCAAAGCATTACAGGGAACGGAAGATGCCGTGAGCATGGAGAGGACACAGTCCGGAGGCTGTCGGATGGTGGGTATATCACTTTTTTTTATTTTAATCTCCCGCTGGCCATATTCTAGAGTACCCGATGCTTTAGAATCGGGCCAGCAGCTAGTGTTATAATATTTATGCCTGCTATTTCTGCATTTTGTATAGATCTTTTAGGTTTTATTGGCCCTCAGATAAAGCTAGAGTGGCATGTCTCTTCATGATAATCTACTGTTCCACATTCCTATTAAGAAACGAGCTGCAGTTTCTTTCCTGCTTTCAAGTAGAATATAACATTTCAGCAATTTGCCAGGTTTTGTTTTACTTCCTAAATGACCTTGAATTTGAACTGCCAAAACCATTACTTGAAAATTGTTCTGGCTGCTGCTCCAAGCAGGGTTTTCCATAGCTAACTTTTCCATCTTAAGACGTTAATGAATAGTTCCATATGCACTGAAAATTTAAACAGACAAGCCAAAGTAAATTATAATTAGTGAAATGGTGTCTTAATCCATTTCCATAAAATGCTGTTATTATGAGTGAATTGCTTTAATATTGAAACAGAAACATCTAAGAAACATCTAATATGTGGGGGCGGCATGGTGGCCTTGCAGCGCTGGGGTCCTGGGTTCAAATCCCACCAAAGACAACATCTGCAAAGAGTTTGTATGTTCTTCCGTGTTTGCGTGGGTTTAATATATATAAATGAGAAAAATAAATAAATATGTACCTCTAGCTGGGATGGGCATTCCTTAACCCCTTTTCCTCTAAGGCCTCTTTCACACATCTGTAGTCGGCGGTCAGTTGAAATCCGTTAAAGGAGGAAAAAACTGATCCATCGCCGTTCAGGGAAGATCGGATGACAGTGGACTACGGATCCGTGGAAGGAGAAAGCGCCGTGAATTAAAGTGACCGCGGTCCTTTTAAAGTATCGCCGCGGTATCGCAGGATTGCAAGAGTACCTCCAAGAACGAATGCGGGCCTCAATCACCGCGGGCATCATTGAGATCGGGCCATCTCGCGGTGACTGGTGGCGAGGAGAGATCAAGTGAGATGGTGATCGTGCAATCTCGCGGGGAATGGCGATGGCGAGATCGGTCAACATTGCGGGTGTTAGGGACGGCGGAACGCACCAAATATAAATAATAGGAGGTGCGTTCGCCGCCCGGGGTTCACCGTGTGGTAGGTGTAAAGACCGCTGCTGGATAATGGCAGATTCGCCAGAGGGCGAAGTACAGCGCTCGGGTTAGCGTCACCCGAGGTGCTAGGAGCGGCTCTGTTTAAGGCACAGAGACGCCCTAGAGTAATTTAGAAATAAACGCTGGGCCTGTTCACATCACAGGGCCAGCCAGCGTGTGGCGTCGCAGCTGCGAACGCAAAGAGGTGCTGCTTACTGCAGTGCGACGTAAACAGAAGTCGCTTAATGACAATGCCGGAGGAGCCGGACACTGTTGGACGCTAGTGCTAGGTGCGGAGAGCACAGTGGCGTATAGCCTGCCACTACCTGGCGCTGACTAGAACCAACACTCTGTCACCATTCGTATTATCAGAGGGAAGGGGTTTCTTAATAAGTCAGTCACCAGAACATGCATCCATCACCATTCACACTCAGCATAATATGCTACACTAGCGCATGGCCGAGCCGTCATGCGGGCTTTTTATAGCCATGCGCTTCCGGGATCTTCCAGTACCCTGGAAGGAACCAATCAGATCCGATGCAGGACCTGAGCACATGACCCCTGCTCTCCACTTAGAGGTCAAGTTGCGGACATGCTCAGTAGCACAGCACGAGGACTTAGACTCCGGAGCAGTTCCCTGCTGAGCAGGTTGCGCTACCATTGCTGCACCAGTGGTGGCAACAACATCCAGGCTCACAGAACAAGTCTGAGCAGCACACCTGGCTCGCTGTGATTGCTGAGCAGGGCCCTGAGCGGTTGGAGCAGAATGGGAGACCACTGAATGCATGGCTCTGGATTCCTGCTGTGCAGAGCCAGAAATCTGACGCCTAACATTACCCCCCCTCCCTGTGCCTCATTGCAGTCAAAGGCAGCGATCAGGAGCGGTGCATGGATGTTTTCCACTGGCTCCCAGGTTCGAGCCTCGGGCCCATGACCCTTCCACTAAATAAATTTTTTTGCTACAGACAAACATGTGCCCTACGATGGCATTAACCTCAAACTCATCAGACAATAAGTCTGACGACCCGGCCAATGACTCAGAAAACAGGGCCATGTGAACTGGTTTGAGGAGGGACACATGAAACACGTCCGAAATGGCTACATGTGGAGGAAGAGCCAGGCGATAGACCACCGAGCTAATTCGCTCAAGGACCTTGAAAGGTCCAATGTAATGCGGCGCGAACTTGGGGGACTCGACCCGCAGTTTGATATTTCGGGTGGAGAGCCACACCATGTCGCCAGGGGAGAAGCTAGAAGTGGGTCGCCGATGCGTGTCGGCGGACGCCCTCATCCTTTCCTTAGTAGCACGGATAGCATCCTGAGTGCGATCCCAAATGTCCCGGGCCTCCACTGCCCAGTCTGCCACCCTGGAGTCAGTGGAGGACACTGGCATCGGGACAGGGACACGTGGATGTTGGCCGTAGTTTAGAAGAAAGGGCGTCTGACCAGTGGAATCAGCCACCGCATTGTTTAGGGCAAATTCGGCCCATGGTAGCAAGGATGCCCAGTCATCCTGCCTGGCAGAAACAAAATGCCGTAGGTAGGTGACCAAGGTCTGATTGGCTCTTTCGACCAATCCGTTCGTCTCGGGATGGTAAGCGGAGGACAGATTTAGCTCGATGCTGAATTAGCTGCAGAGCTCCCTCCAAAACCGAGACGCGAACTGGGGACCTCGATCACTAACGATTTTGTCCGGCATGCCATGTAGGCGGAATACGTGCTTGATGAACAAAGTGGCAAGACCACGAGCGGACGGCAACCGTGTGAGTGGCACCAAATGCACCATTTTGGAAAAATGGTCGGTGACCACCCAGATGACCGTACTGCCACCAGACTTGGGCAGGCCAACCACGAAATCCATGCCAACCATCTCCCAAGGTCTATCCGCCACTGGCAGGGGATACAGCAGCCCCGCCGGCCTCTGTCTAGAGGGTCTGTTTCGAGCACACGAGCTGCATGCTTGCACGTATTCCTTAACATCTCGAGCCATATGTGGCCACCAATATGACCTTGCCAGGAGTTCGGTGGTCCGTTTATTACCAAAATGACCACCCACCCTGGAGACGTGCCCAGGCGAGGACCTCAGGCCGTAGCTGAGGAGGCACCAAGGTCTTGCCTGGTGGCACTGACTCGAGAGCCACTGGAGCCACGGTCGTAAAACTCTCCAGCGGCAGGATTAACCGAGGCTCAGCCTCTCCTTCCTCCGCCGAAACCACCGAGTGTGAGAGAGCATCCGCACAGAC
This sequence comes from Dendrobates tinctorius, assembly GCF_039654945.1. Classification (NCBI taxonomy): domain Eukaryota; kingdom Metazoa; phylum Chordata; class Amphibia; order Anura; family Dendrobatidae; genus Dendrobates; species Dendrobates tinctorius. The sequence continues at coordinate 10,103,889 of NW_027361775.1, read as the reverse complement.
ATTCTTCTCTCCTGATAGGTAATGCAAGGTGAAGCGGAAGAAAAAGAGCGACCACCTGGCCTGACGAGAGTTCAGGCGTTGGGCCGTTTGTAGGTAGACCAGGTTTTTATGGTCCGTATAGACCTGGAAGGGAAACCGAGCTCCCTCCAGGAGATGTCTCCACTCTGAAAAGGCCAATTTCATGGCTAGCAGCTCCCTGTCCCCGATGGAGTAATTCTTCCCCGCCGGTGCAAAGGTCTTTGAGAAGAAGAAGTAGGGATGCTTCCGACCTTGAGCATCCTTTTGGAAAAGGACTGCTCCTGCACCGACAGAAGAGGCATCTACCTCCAGTATAAATGGTTTGCTCACATCGGGACGATGTAAAATGGGAGCGCCAGCAAAATAAGATTTTATAGCCGAGAAGGCCTTGGAGACCTGTTCGGTCCAAGCATTAGGGTTAGCTCCTTTCTTCATGAGCGCAACCAAAGGAGCAACCAGTGTGGAAAAGTGAGGTATAAACTGGCGGTAATAATTGACGAACCCTAAAAAGTGCTGCACCGCTTTGAGTGAATGAGGTTCTTGCCAATCCATTACCGCTTGCAGTTTGGCCGGATCCATAGCCAACCCCTGGGCCGAGATGATGTAGCCCAGGAACAGCAAGGACTCCTGCTCAAACTGGCACTTTTCCAGCTTGGCGAAAAGGGAGTTCACCCGTAGACTGTCGAAGACCCTGCAGACGTCTCTTCGGTGAGTGGCCAAATCTGAGGAAAAGATGAGAATGTCATCCAGATAGACCACCACCGAGGTAGAGAGCATGTCGCGGAAGACGTCGTTGATGAAATCCTGGAAGACAGCAGGCGCATTACAAAGGCCGAAGGGCATGACCAGATATTCATAGTGGCCATCCCTGGTATTAAAGGCTGTCTTCCACTCGTCTCCTTCGCGAATGCGGATCAGGTTGTATGCCCCCCGTAGATCTAGTTTCGTAAAGATCCGGGCCCCTCGCAACCTGTCAAACAGATCAGAGATCAGCGGAAGAGGGTATTTATTTTTTACAGTTATGGCATTGAGACCTCTGTAGTCAATGCAGGGACGTAACTCTCCGCTCTTCTTCTGAACGAAGAAGAACCCTGCACCAGCCGGCAACACCGACTTTCTAATAAAACCCCTAGCCAGGTTCTCCCGGATATACTGTGACATAGCTTCTGTCTTGGGGAGTGATAGTGGATACACACAACCTCTAGGAGGTTCTGTGCCTGGCATGAGGTCTATCCGTCAATCGTATGGATGGTGCGGCGGGAGCGTCTCCGCAGATTTTTTGGAGAAGACGTTCACGTACTGGTGGTAGCGTTCAGGTAGCGTGGAGAGATCCGCAGGCACTTCAGTGGAGGCCACCTGAAGACTGCCCCTCAGACACCTTCCCTAACAGTCCTTGCTCCAGGTGAGTATCTTCCCTGTCGCCCACTCAATATGAGGAGAGTGGCAACGGAGCCAGAGAACCCCGAGAAGCACCTCATCGATGCCATCTGGCAAGACGAGCAGGGACAGAGTCTCATGATGAGAGGGTGAGATAGAGAGCCCAAGTGGAGCTGTCTGATGGGTCACCTGAGAGGGTAACGGTGCTCCGTTAACCACCCTGATGGTCAGAGGCTGTTTTTATAGTACCAGGGGAATGGCGTGTTTCAGGGCGAAGGTAGAAGACATAAAGTTCCCCTCGGCCCCAGAATCCACGGTAACCTCTGGCTCCGGGAGAACCCACTGTCTAAGATGCCCCGGAATACCAGTTTGGGTGAGAAGGGTTTCATATTAGACTGCCCACCACCTGCGGCCACTGGACGTGGACTTTTTTTGCCCGCAGTGGACACGTGCTAGCCGGGTGACCAAACTGTCGGCACTGATAGCAACGTACAGAGCTTCGCATCAGCCATGGCTTTGAGCCGGTGCGAGACACCTCCATAGGTTCGGAGGGCGAAAGCTCCTGTGCGGGGTATGTTAGCGGCTCGGAGAATGTGGGAGCCAAGTGAACCCTGCATCTGGATTGTGCCCGTTCCAGCCCGCGCTCTGTAAACCAGAGGTCTATGCGGGTGGTAACGGCAATCAATTCCTCCAGACTAGCGGGAACCTCTCTGGTAGCTAGAGCGTCTTTAACGTGCTCAGCTAACCCTCTCCAAAACACCGGGACTAAAGCTTTGTCCGGCCACTCTAATTCGGACGCCAATGTCTGGAACCGGACGGCATAATGGCTGACCGAGAGTGACCCCTGTGTTAGGGATAGTAATAGGAGAGAGGTATTTTGCGTGATCCGTGGTCCCAAAAAAACCTGCTTCAGGGCCGCGAGGAACTGAGCAGCACCCTGAACCACTGGATCATCACGTTCCCACAATGGTGTAGCCCACTGTAATGCCCGGCCAGACAAGAGTGATACAATAAAGCCCACCTTAGCCCGCTCTGTAGGAAACAGCCAGTAACTCGAGCTGAATTGAGCACTCGCTCACGAATCCCCTACAGGTGGCGCTGTCACCCGAAAACTTGTCGGGAAGCGGGAGGTGAGTAATAGTCGGCGTGGGCAAAAGTGCGGGCACACGTGAGACAGCCTTAGCGACTGTCTGTGCGGCAGCTAGCGCAGTATTCGCAGCTGAGTTGGCGCTCTCAATAGCCGCCAACCTGCTCTCCAGCTGCCGAATATAGCGCTGCAACTGCTGTACGTCTGTCATTACCAGCCAGACCCTGGCGCTAGTGTAATGTTAGGGATGGCGGAACACACCAAATATAAATAATAGGAGGTGCGTTCGCTGCCCGGGGTCCACCGTGTGGTAGGTGTAAAGACCGCTGCTGGATAATGGCAGATTCGCCAGAGGGCGGAGTACAGCGCTCAGGTTAGCGTCATCCGAGGTGCTAGGAGCGGCTCTGTTTAAGGCACAGAGACGCCCTTGAGTAATTTAGAAATTAACGCTGTGCATGTTCACATCACAGGGCCAGCCAGCGTGTGGCGTCGCAGCCTCGAACGCCAAGAGGTGCTGCTTACTGCAGCGCGACGTAAACAGAAGTCGCTTAATGACAATGCCGGAGGAGCCGGACACTGTTGGACGCTAGTGCTAGGTGTGGAGAGCACAGTGGCGTATAGCCTGCCAAAACCTGGAGCTGACTAGAACCAACACTCTGTCACCATTCGTATTATCAGAGGGAAGGGGTTTCTTATTAAGTCAGTCACCAGAACATGCATCCATCACCATTCACACTCAGCATAATATGCTACACTAGCGCATGGCCGAGCCACCATGCGGGCTTTTTATAGCCATGCGCTTCCGGGACCTTCCAGTACCCTGGAAGGAACCAATCAGATCCGACGCAGGACCTGAGCACATGACCCTTGCTCTCCAGTTAGAGGTCAAGTTGCGGGCATGCTCAGTAGCACGGCACGAGGACTTAGCCTCTAGAGCAGTTCCCTGCTGAGCAAGTTGCGCTACCATTGCTGCACCAGAGGTGGCAGAAACATCTAGGCTCACAGAACAAGTCTGAGCAGCACGACTGGCTCACTGTGATTGCTGAGCAGGGCCCTGAGTGGTCAGAGCGGAATGGGAGACTGCTGAATGCACAGCTCTGGATTCCTGCTGTGCAGAGCCAGAAATCTGATGCCTAACAGCAGGGATAGGAAGAGATCCAATCTCATGGTGACTGGCGGTGAGGAGAGATGGTGGTTGTGCAATCTCACGGGGAATGGCGAGATCGGTCAACATTGCAGGAATTGGAAGAGATCTTGTGAGGAGAGAGAGAGAGAATTTTCTCCAGCAGCCAGATTGAATTTAGGGTTAACTGTGAAGCAAAAGGGAAAAATGTGGATCCAGCTCAAAAAAAACGTTGAATTGTCCGTCCAGAGATTTCAGCGGACGCTAAAATTTTGACGGATCCGCTGAAATACAGATGCAAAGGACGACCGTCAGTCAAAATCCGCCGATAATGCAAGTCAATGGGGAAAAAAACGGATCCACCAAGAAAAATGGCGGATCCATTTTTTTTGCAAAATGGCAGATTTTGACTGATGGTCAAAAACTGATGTGTGAAACAGGCCTAAGGCTGGTTTCACATTTGCGTTTTTTAGCGCTGGAAAAAAACGCTAACCTGCGCATGCGTTTTTCCCCTATATTTAACATGGGTGCGCATACCTGCGCGCTTGTAAGCGCATGTATGCGATTTTCATGCGCTGCGTTTTTTTGGGGTGTGCGATTGGATTTTCCAGACGCATCATGTTGCATTTTTTGGCCCTGCAAAAAAGCGCATGCGCACATATGCGCACGTTTTGCGCTAAAAATGGCCATTATAGCCTATGGATGCGCATATGTGCGCACTGGCATGCTCATGTAAGCGTTTTTTTGCATATGCGTTTTTTTTTTTTAACCATGGAATTTAGGGGTTTGAGTTAGAGTTAGGGTTAGTTAAGGGGGTTTAGAGTTAGGGTTAGGGTCAGGGTCAGGGTTAGGGTTGGGTTTTGGGTCAGGGTTAGGGTTTAGTATGGTTTGGTTAAGGGTTAGGGTCAGGGTTAGGGTCAGGATTAGGGTTAAGTATGGTTTTGTTAAGGGTTAGGGTCAGGGTTAGGGTTAGGGTTAGGGTTAGGGTCAGGGTTAGGGTTAGGGTTAGGGTCAGGGTTAGGGTTAGGGTCAGGGTTAGGGTTAAGTATGGTTTTGTTAAGGATTAGGGTCAGGGTTAGGGTCAGGATTAGGGTTAAGTATGGTTTTGTTAAGGGTTAGGGTCAGGGTTAGGGTTAGGGTTAGGGTTAGGGTCAGGGTTAGGGTTAGGGTCAGGGTTAGGGTTAGGGTTAGGGTTAAGTATGGTTTTGTTAAGGATTAGGGTCAGGGTTAGGGTCAGGATTAGGGTTAAGTATGGTTTTGTTAAGGGTTAGGGTCAGGGTTAGGGTTAGGGTTAGGGTTAGGGTCAGGGTTAGGGTCAGGATTAGGGTTAGGGTTAGGGTTAGGGTTAGGGTCAGGGTCAGGGTTAGGGTTAAGTATGGTTTTGTTAAGGGTTAGGGTCAGGGTTAGGGTTAGGGTTAGGGTCAGGGTTAGGGTTAGGGTTAGGGTCAGGGTTAGGGTCAGGGTTAGGGTTAGGGTCAGGGTTAGGGTTAGGGTTAGGGTTAGTTAGGGTTTAGGGTTTGGGTTAGGGTTAAGTATGATTTGGTTAAGGGTTAGGGTCAGGGTTAGGGTTAGGGTTAGGGTCAGGGTTAGGGTTAGGGTTAGGGTCAGGGTTAGGGTTAGTAAAGTCATGGTTTGGGTAGTGTGAGGGGCCACCTAAAAATGTTGGAAAAAAACGCAAACGCGGTAAAAACGCGCTAAAAACGCATACAAACGCATAAAAACGCTGCGTTTTTTTCATGCATGCTCATAAAAATGCTTGAAAAAAACGCAGCAGTTGTATGCTTATGTATGCGTTTTTTCAATGCGTTTTTTGCGGGAAAAACGCGCTGCAAAAAAAAGCAAGTGTGAAACTAGCCTAAGACTGTTTTCACCTTCATGATCACGATAAATGTTACTATTCTGACGGGCTTCAAAGTATTCAATAATATGAAGATTGTTTTTTTTTCATGACACATTGTACATAGTGGTAAATTTAGGTTGGTATTTTCAGGATTTATTTGAGAAAATATTGGAATTTGGGCGAAAATGATGCAATATTCAAACTTTTTTTTTATGTCCTTCAACCAGATAGTTATATCACATAAAATAGTTACTAAATTACATTTACCACATGTCTACATAACATCAGAATTATAAAATAAAAAAGTTATGTCTCTGGGATGGAGGGGAGGTAAAAACGAAAACGCAAAACAGGAAAAAGCTCCAGTGGTTAAAGGGTTAATTGCAGTTTGGCTAATGGAGGGAGAGGAGTTCTTAGGGGAAGGAGAGTGGGAGGAGTTTTTAGTGACTGTTTTGGTTTATTCCCCTACCTTCACACCCCGGTGCATTCCTCTGTTGTATGTGAGTGAATATTTTGTATGCCTGGAGTTTTCTGTTAACCCATGTTTGTGTTGCCTTGTTTGTCAGGTTGGTGTACTATGGTGCACAGTAGTGCCCCTCTTCCCTGGGTGGGAGAAGAGAACAGATGTGGCCCCGGTATCTTCACCTAAGCATGGGCATTTTCTCTCCCATCTGATCTGATTTTTTTGGGCACTGGGCCTTATATATGATGACCCTGATCACGCCTCCTTAGCTGAGTCCACACTAAAGCAACTTCAGCAAGGAAACCAGCCGGCTCAGGAATATTGCTGTGAATTCCGGAGATGGGCCACACATAACAGGTGGAATGACCCCGCACTCTGTAGTCAGTTCTGTGAGGGGTTTACAGTAAGGGTCAAGGATGCCTTAGCTCTGTATGAGTCCCCCTAACTCCCTTGAGGCAGCCATGTCTCTCGGTCAATCTGGGTTGATTGCCGTCATCGCCAGGGACATAGGGAGTCACCTCTGTGTGCAGGAGGTCCAGGGTCAAGGGAGGTCAGCACAGAGTCTACTGTGGAACCCATGCAGGTGGATGCGGCATCTCACTCTGGTAAATTGTCTGTTGCCCGGCGTAGGAGGGAGTGTATTTCTTTTATGGTAAAAAGGGCCATTTTGCGGGCACGTCTCCTTCCCGACCACATAGTAAGCAACCGATGGAAAACTAGATGGACTGCGTTGCGGGGAGGTTAGTAACCCAGGTGTACTTTTCTCCTCTGTGGGTAGGACACAGTTTTTTCTACCAGCCGTAATCCACATGGGTGGAATTAAAGTGGACGTGTCTGCATTTATGGACAGTGGAGTGGGGTTTAATTTGATCGACGCTAGGTTAGTCCAAGGCCTCATCCCACATACTCTGTCTAGATCCATACCCATAATTGCCATCGACTCCACCCCCTGAGACAGGGGAACTTTACTCAAGTCTTTTGAGACTTGCGGCTTCAGGTGGGGGCCATGCACACTGAGGTGTTAGACTGCCATGTGCTTGAAGATCTGCCCTCACCTGTGGTACAGGGACTTCCTTGAATCACTCTGCACAAACCTGTAGTGGATTGGCAGACACAGGAAGTAGTAAAATGGAGTGTGAATTGTCAAGGACACTGCTTGGGTACCTGGTTGGCTAGGGTGGAAACCCAGTCTGATCCTAGTTACCTTCCGGATTTTGGGGATGTGTTCTCGGAGCAGGGGTGCCAAGAACTCCCTCCCCATCAACCTTGTGATTGCGCCACTAATCTCGTTCCTGGTGCCAAGATGCCCAAGAGCAGACTCTATAATATCTCTGGTCCAGAGAGACAGGGCATGAAGGACTACGTCAAAGAAAGCCTGGCTAAGGGTCATATCAGACTATCCTTATCTCCCATTGCCGCGTAAAGAATAAAGATGGGGGTTACGCCCTTGCCTGCATTTCTGTGAATTCAATATGATCACTGTCCATGATCCTTATCCGCTCCCTCTCATTCCAGAACTCATTAATTAACTTTGTAGGGGCAAAATGATTCTCTAAGATGGATCTCAGGGGGACATATAATCTCATCCCCATTAAAGAGGGGATTGAGTGAGAAACAGCGTTCAACATGCCTGAGGGACACTATGAGAATCTGCTTGACGAATGCGCCCGCAGTCTACCAACGCTTTATAAATGACATCTTTAGGCACTCGGTAGGCAGATTCGTGGTTATGTATCTGGATGACATACTAATTTATTCACCTGACCTTGAGTCACACCAGATACATGTCAGGCAAGTCTTACATATACTCTGAGACAATAATTTTTATGTCAATCGTGAAAAATGCATGTTCTCGGTTGAGGAGATGCCTTTCTTAGGATATGTGTTGTCTTCCACCGATTTTCGCATGGATCCGGCAAACCTCCAAGCGGTATTGGATTGGGATCGTCCGGAGGATTTGAAGGCATTACAAAGGTTTTTAGGTTTCGCCAACTACTACCATCAGTTCATAAAGAACTTTTCGTTGGTAGCCAAACCTCTTACAGATATGACCAGGAAGGGGACAGACGTCTCCAAGTGGTCCAGTCCTGCCAGGGAAGCATTTCATATGTCGGAAAAGTGTATTTCTTCTGCGCAGATTCTTATACAGCCTGACGTCTCTCAGCCTTTTATCATCGAGGTTGATGCGTGTGAGGTGGAAGTATGGGCTGTATTGTCGCAGGGTGTGTCTCTTGGTAAATGGCAAATACAGTTAGGCCCATATATATTTGGACAGAGACAATATTTTTCTCATTTTGGTTCTAGACATTACCACAAAGAATTTTAAACAAAACAATTCAGATGCAGTTGAAGTTCAGACTTTCAGCTATCATTTGAGGGTATCCAGATTAAAATTGGATGAAGGGTTTAGGAGTTTCAGCTCCTTAACATGTGCCACCCTGTTTTTAAAGGGACCAAAAGTAATTGGACAATTGACTCAAAGGCTATTTCATGGACAGGTGTGGGCAATACCTTCATTATGTCATTCTCAATTAAGCAGATAAAAGGCCTGGAGTTGATTTGAGGTGTGGTGCTTGCATTTGGAAGGTTTTGCTGTGAAGGAAACATGTGGTTAAAGGAGCTCTCCATGCAGGGGAAATAAGCCATCCATAAGCTGCAAAAACAGAAAAAACCCATCCGAGAAATTGCTACAACATTAGGAGTGGCAAAATCTACAGTTTGGTACATCCTGAGAAAGAGAGAAAGCACTGGTGAACTCATCAATGCAAAAAGACCTGGGCGCCCACGGAGAATAATCTCCATGGTGAAGAGAAACCCCTTCACAACAGCCAACCAAGTGTACAACACTCTCCAGGAGGTAGGCGTATCAATATCCAAATCTACCATAAAGAGAAGACTGCATGAAAGTAAATACAGAGGGTTCACTACACGGTGCAAGCCACTCATATGCATCAAGAATCAAAAGGCTAGACTGGACTTTGCTAAAAAAAAACATCTAAAAAAGCCAGCACAGTTCTGGAAGAACATTCTTTGGACAGATGAAACCAAGATCAACCTCTACCAAAATGATGGAAAGAGAAAAGTATGGCGAAGGCGTGGTACAGCTCATGATCCAAAGCATACCACATCATCTGTAAAACACGGCAGAGGCAGTCTGATGGCTTGGGCATGCATGGCTGCTAGTGGCACTGGGTAACTAGTGTTTATTGATGATGTGACACAGGACAGAAGCAGCCGAATGAATTCTGAGGTATTCAGAGCCATACTGTGTGATCAGATCCAGCCAAATGCAGTCAAACTGATTGGTCGTCGTTTCCTACTACAGATAGACAATGACCCAAAACATAAAGCCAAAGCAACCCAGGAGTTTATTAACGCAAAGAAGTGGAATATTCTTGAATGGCCAAGTCAGTCACCTGATCTCAACCCAATTGAGCATGCATTTCACTCGCTAAAGACTAAACTTCAGACAGAAAGGCCCACAAACAAACAGCAACTGAAAACCACCACAGTGAAGGCCTGGCAGAGCATCAAAAATGAGGAAACACAGCGTCTGGTGATGTCCATGAGTTCAAGACTTCAGGCAGTCATTGCCAACAAAGGGTTTTCAACCAAGTACTAGAAATGAGCATTTTAGTTACAATTATTTAATCTGTCCAATTACTTTTGGTCCCTTTAAAAACAGGGTGGCACATGTTAAGGAGATGAAACTCCTAAACCCTTCATCCAATTTTAATGTGGATACCCTCAAATGAAAGCTGAAAGTCTGAACTTCAACTGCATCTGAATTGTTTTGTTTAAAATTCATTGTGGAAATGTCTAGAACCAAAATTAGAAAAATGATGTCTCTGTCCAAATATATATGGACCTAACTGTATGTGCTTATTTTTCTAAAAAGCTGTCACCGGCTGAGAAAAATTATGGCATTGGTAACAGGGAACTCTTAGCAATCAAATGCGCTTTTGAAGAGTGGCTGTCATGGTCCTCTCAGCGCCGGCGTGCAGCCACCACTGAGCAGGGACTCACCCACACTGCAGGGGGGCCCGAGGTCAGATACGGCCGGGAAGCTCAGGCAAACAGGACCTGGAGACGGTTAAGTTAGCAAGCAGTGAAGGACCTACAGTCATGTGACTGCAAGGTGCGGGGCTTAGCGTCCTGCTGCCACAGATTGGCAGGACACAATTACAGGAAAGCTCAGGTCAGACATACAGGGGTCATACACAGAGATAGCAGTAAAGTACCAGGGATGAGACAGAACGGATAGTAGGGGCCAGGTAGCAGTCAAAGCCAAACAGACATAGAAGGTACCAAGCAGAATCCAACAAGCTGTATCTAGAGAACAGACCGAGTTGAAACCAAAGTATCAGGCAAACAAGAACACAGCACAAACACACTCAGGGGTCAACACCCTTTGCCAAGGGCGAAAGTATAACTGACGGGGATTGGAGCTTCCTGAGGCTATAAAAAGCTTTCCCAGAACCAAGCAGAGGCCACAATAATAAGCCCCAGGTGTGCAGGTAAGAGCCTGCACTGAGATCATAACATTTAACCCCAGAAGTGCAGGTCCACCAGCACTGGTTCCAGACATTAACCCCAAGCATGCGGGTCCAACCCGCACTGGGATTATGACAGTACCCCCCTCTCAACGGGGGGCCTCTGGACCCCCAGGCTTGTCCAGGTACCTAGCATGGAAAGCCTGAACCAGGCGATCCGCATGCATCAACCGGGCCAGCACCCAAGACCTGTCCTCCGGCCCATACCCCCTTCCAATGAACTAGGTACTGTACTGACCGCCATACCAACCTGGAATCTATGATATGATAAATCTCATATTCCACATGTCCCTCAACCAAAACCGGAGGAGCAGCGGACTTGGACTCTCCCCGAACTGCTTCAAAAGGTTTCAGTAGAGATCTATGGAACACGTTAGGGATCTTGAAAGAGGTTGGAAGGCACAGCCTGTACGCCACTGAATTGATTTTTTCCACAATCTTGTACGGGCCAATGAATTTGGCGCCTAACTTGGCAGAAGGAATCTTCAACTTAATGTTTCGCGTGGAGAGCCAAACTTTCTCTCCAACCTGAAACGTGGGACCAGGTGTTCGTTTCCTGTCTGCGAAAAACTTACACCAGCCTTGAGACCTAGATATATTCCGCTGGACTTCCGCCCACGTATTTTTTAATCATTGAACAGAGCCCTCTGCCCCGGGACACCCCGAATCCAGACGAGAAAACTCACCAAAAGGAGGACTGAACCCATAGTTGATCAAGAAAGGAGACTTCCCCTTGGATTGACTCACCCGACTATTGAAGGCAAATTCAGCCAACGGCAGTACATCACACCAGTCATTCTGTCTAGCAGAAGTCAGACATCTGAGGATCTGTTCCAGAGACTGATTAGTGCGTTCCGTCTGACCATTGCTCTCAGGATGGTATGCAGATGAAAAGGACAGGGACATCCCTAATTTTTTGCAGAAAGCACGCCAAAACTTACCCACAAACTGCACACCACGATCAGACACCACATTCAGGGGTACCCCATGCAACCGGACCACATGCTGCACAAACAATCTGGATAAAGTCTCAGCTGAAGGCAGTGCGGACAGGGGTACAAAATGAGCCTGCTTTGAAAATCTGTCCACCACTACCCATACCACCGTATTACCCCTGGATGAAAGAAGATTGGTAACAAAATCCATGGACAGGTTGGTCCATGGTCTTTCGGAAACTGCCAAGGGCATCAGCTCCCCCACCGGCCGGCTATGAGAGCTTTTAGAACGAGTGCAGACCCCACAACCAGAAATGAATCTTTTTATGTCAGAACCAATGGTAGGCCACCAAAAGATCCTAGCCACCGCCAGACGCGTGGCTGATATACCAGGGTGAGCACTCAGCTTGGATTCATGGAACTCCTGCAAGAGTTTAAGGCGAAGTTGCTCTGGGACAAACAACTTGCCCCCTGGCTTGGCCGCAGGAGCCAGCGACTGGGCCCCCTCAATCTCCCGTTCCAATTCAGACGAGATCCCTGCTAACACAACCCCAGGGTGAAGAATGGAGGATGGTGGCTCAGGGGAAGACACAGGATGAATACTGCGAGATAAGGTGTCAGCCTTGACATTCTTTGACCCTGGACGAAATGTAATAGTCAACTGAAAATGGGAAAAAAAGCGACCAACGGGCCTGTCTGGGCGTTAGTCTTCTAGCAGACTCAATGTATGACAAATTTTTGTGATCGGTGATCACAGTAACCGGGTAACTGGCCCCCTCCAAAAAGTGCCTCCACTCCTCAAACGCCAACTTGACCGCAAGAAGCTCTCTGTTGCCTACATCGTAATTTCTTTCAGCAGCAGAGAACTTCCTGGAAAAGAAAGCACATGGCCTGAGGTTGGTTAGAGTGGCAGGCCCTTGGCACAACACTGCCCCCATCCCCACTTCGGAGGCGTCCACCTCCACAACAAATGGTTTGGACGGATCTGGCTGTACTAAAACAGGAGCAGACATAAAGCTTTTTTTCAAAGTCGCAAAGGCCTCTTTTGCAAGCGAGGACCAATTTCTCACATCCGCACCTTTGCATGTTAGATCTGTGAGTGGTTTGACCACCTGCGAAAACCCCCGAATAAATTTGAGGCAATAATTGGCAAACCCCAAGAAGCACTGAAGACCCTTAAGATCTCGGGGTTGCACCCAATCCGCAATGGCCTGCACCTTCTTGAGGTCCATGCGACACAATTAATCCCAAAAAAGACAATTCCTGAACAAAAAACACACATTTCTCCAATTTGGCAAACAGATGATTTTCCCTCAGTCTTTGGAGAACGGTTCGTACATGTTTCAGATGAGAATGACTGTCGGAGGAGTATATCAAAATATCATCTAAGTAGATAACAACAAAACGACCAATGAGATCTGAGAATACTATGTTGATGAAGTTCTGAAATATGGCAAGGGCATTGGTAAGACCAAACGGTATGACTAAATTTTCAAACAGTCCCTCGGACGTGAGGAACGCCGTTTTCCATTCATCCCCCTCCCGGACCCTTATCAAACTATATATGCCCCCCGAAGATCCCGTTTAGAGAACCATTTTGCCCCTGATAGTTGGTTACACAAATCGGGAATCAACGGAAGGGGGTACGTATTCCATACAGTCATCTTATTAAGCTCACGAAAATCGAGACTGGGACGTAAACCGCCATCTTTTTTCTTTACAAAAAAAAAACCTGCCGCCACAGGTGAGACTGAGGGACGTATGTGTCCCTTGCGAAGACTCTCAGCAATGTAATCCTTCATAGCTAAGCGCTCAGGGCCAGATAAATTAAACAAACGGGCTTTAGGCAATTTAGCACCTGGGACTAGCTCAATAGCGCAGTCAAAGGGTCTATGTGGCGGCAACGTCTCAGTCTCGCTTTCAGAGAATACATCTTCGAAGTCTTTCAGATACTCCGGAATACCTTCCTGCTCGACAGATGACACAGACACAGATTTAACAGGTTCAACCAGCAGTGCAGATTTATCACATAACTTAGAATCATTAAACCCACCCCCATTGAACAATCTCCCCCGTTTTCCAGTTAATACTTGGGTTATGGCGTTGTAACCAGGGCATGCCCAACACCAACCCTGCTGGTAGATTGTCCAGAACCAAACAACTTAAGTTTTCCACATGAGTATCGCCCACTCTGAGCGAAAACAAATCAGACATAAAGAGAATTCCCTCTTTAGTGAGGGGGAGGAGTCAATGGCCACCACCTTGATCGGAACCTTGAGCCTAGCTGTCCCTATCTTGGAGCATGTGACCAATTGGGAGTCAATGAGATTGATGGATGATTCGCAGTTCACGAAGGCTGTAGAGGAAAAAGAACAACCATCCACTAACAGTTCCACATGAAGCAAAACCTTCGAAAATGAGGAAAAGGGTACCTGAGGGTCTGAGTAGTCTCCCCGCTGACTACCCATACCTAGTCGTTTCCCGCCGACCGGGTCGAGGATGGGCAATCAGGACACTCCCTTTTCCAATGTCCCGTTTTACCACAGTAGAAGCATAACTGCTTTTGCCTCCGGCATTTTCTCTCCTTATCCTTCAGGGAGAGAGCGCCTACGTCCATGAGCTCGCAGACAGTCTCTTTTCCACTGGGGAACAATGGAGTCTTCACCTGCATCACCCCCCTGGCCCTCAACCTGCGGTCCATTCGGACGGCCTGGGTATGGCGTCCTCGAGAGAGTTAGGTGGGGGATGTAACGCCAAGGCATCCTGCAGCCGCTCGGACAACCCTCTGCGAAAGAGTCCTAGAAGAGCGGCATCGTCCCAAGAGACCTCTGCGGCCCAGCTGCAGAATTCAGTACAAAACCACTCAGCCGAGTGTTTCCCCTGACAGACACTCATCACCATGTCCTCTGCCAATCGTACTCGGTCCGGCTCATCATATATGTGCCCGAGGGCCTCAAAAAATGCATTCACCGACACTCTCTCAGGGGCAGTGGGAGGAAGGGAAAAAGCCCAGGCAGTAGGACCCTCTTAATAAGGACATAATGACCCCTACCTTCTGGCTTTCGTCCCCAGAGGAACGTGGTCTCAAACTAAAAAAAAGTTTGCAACCCTCCATGAAGATCGTGAACTCCTTTTTGTTCTCAGAAAAGAAGTCAGGCAGTTTAACAGGTGGTTCCGGGGACTCCAGAACAACATCACTCGCCCCAGCCCCCAGAGACCCAGCAGATAAAGCCCCCCGCACTCTCAGAAACTTGCTGCTGAGAACGAGAAAGATCTTGCTGCTCCAGAGATAAACCCTGAAATATCTGACTCAGATTTTTCATCTGTTCAGCCAGAGACTGTATGGGATCCATAATTCTCTGCACAAAAAACCCCCAAAAACTTAATGGTCAGTTATAATATCACGGTCCTGTCAGCGCCGGCGTGCAGCCACCACTGAGCAGAGACTCACCACAGTGCAGGGGGTCCCGGGGTCAGATATGGCCGGGAAGCTCAGGCAAACAGGACCTGGAGACGCTGAAGTTAGCAAGCAGTGAAGGACCTACGGTCATGTGACTGCAAGGGGCGGGGCTTAGCATCCTGCTGCCACAGATTGGCAGAACACAACTACAGGAATGCTCAGGTCAACAAATGGGGGTCATACACAGAGATAGCAGTAAAGTACCAGGGATGAGACAGGATGGATAGTCGGGGCCAGGCAGCGGTCAAAGCCAAACAGATATAGAAGGTACCAAGCATAATCCAACAAGCAGTATCCAGAGAACAGACAGATTCGAAACCAAAGTATCAGGCAAACAAGAACACAGCACAAACACACTCAGGGGTCAACACACTCTGCCAAGGGTGAAAGTATAACTGACGGGGATTGGAGCTTCCTGAGGCTATAAAAAGCTTTCCCAGAACCAAGGAGAGGCCACAATAATAAGCCCCAGGTGTGCAGGTAAGAGCCTGCACTGAGATCATAACATTTAACCCCAGAAGTGCAGGTCCACCAGCACTGGTTCCAGACATTAACCCCAAGCGTGCGGGTCCAACCCGCACTGGGATCATGACAGTGACATCATTTTTTGAAGGGAGAGGTTCACCCAGTTATGATAATCACATATCATAAGAATGTGGTATACTTAGAATCAGCGAAACATCTTACACCTCGACGGGCAAGATGGGCATTGTTCTTTACCAGGTTTAACTTTTTTGTCACATATAGGCCGGGGAACAAAAACATTAAGGCAAATGTCACATCCCATTGCTTTCCTAGGGAAGGAAATAAGTGTGAACCAGTACCTAGTCTTCAAAAAATGGTGGTTATGGCGTCTGTATGCTCCAATCTGGAAAGAGAGGTTGTTGGCGCTCAGGGGGATGACCCTACTGCCTGTCCACTTGGTAAACTGTTTGTTCCTGTTAATCTCCGCCTTAGAGTCCTCAGCAAACCTCACGATTCAGTGTTGGCTGGACATTCTGGTAAAAAAGCCACTGCTGATCTGCTTACTCAGCGTTTTTGGTGGCCAGGTGCTCATCAGAATTTCCGGGAGTATGTAGCCACCTGCAGTGTCGGCGCGCATTCTAAGATATCTCATACTCGTCTGTCGGGGACTCTCCAACCATTGGTGATTCCCAGCAGACTTTGGACTCACTTGTCGGTCGATTTTATCATGGATCTACCTGTGTCAGGGGGTGCAGTTTGTCTCTACGTTTTGGAGGACATTTTGCACTCATTTGGGGATCCATTTGTCAGAATATCTTTTTATAGTATAAAAAAGAAAAAATAGGACTCGCACACCTTTAATATTAAATTAATGTACTGATGCACAAATATACTGTGCGGACAATATACATACACGATGTGCCAGCACAGTGTGACTAATGAATATATGAACTCCAATATTTCTGTAAACATTAAAAACATAAGATACTTACCACTTTTTGATCAAAGAGTGCAAAAGCCATCCAACCACGTCAAAGTGTACCTTTTAATACGGATGGTCCCTAACCACTAAACATCCTACCACACCATGTGCCAAACTAGGCCTCATCTGAATGACAGCTGAAAAGAAGTGTGAAGGCCCTATTTTTTTTTTTTTTTTTGTAGTACATCTCGGGGTGTAGCCCCCTTCAGGGCTTGGCACCCTT
The DNA here is from genome assembly GCF_039654945.1 of Dendrobates tinctorius. Classification (NCBI taxonomy): domain Eukaryota; kingdom Metazoa; phylum Chordata; class Amphibia; order Anura; family Dendrobatidae; genus Dendrobates; species Dendrobates tinctorius. The sequence continues at coordinate 10,087,363 of NW_027361775.1, read as the reverse complement.
ATCCACCCATCTTTCCAACACAAGGTTCTAATAGCGAACTATGCCTGTCTCCTTTTTACTCCCCATTCAGATGAGATTTTTTGGGCACATGGAGAATTAGTGATTAGAGAGCATCCATAATAAAAGGTACACCTTGACACGGTTGGATGGTTTTTGCACTATTTGATAAAAATAAAGCTAAGTACCTTACGTTTTTAACATTTACAGCAACATTGGAATTTATGTATTCACTAGCTGAAGAGCCTGGCACTGCCCAGGCATAGTAACTAACTACGGTTAGTTATAACAAATTATAATGATTATATCTATATATATAAAGCTGAGTGTAGAGCCATGCCCACTCCGCATAGCCACATTCACTATAATATCCCACATCATCCTGTCAGCCAGAGCCACCGGACTACTACCCCTAATATCCCACATCATCCCATCAGAGCCACCGGACAACTACCCCTAATATCCCACATCGTCCCATCTGCCAGAGTCACCGGACTACTATCCCTAATATCCCACAATGTCCCGTCAGCCAGAGCCACCGGACTACTACCCCTAATATCCCACATCATCACATCAGAGCCACCGGACAACTACCCCTAATATCCCACATCGTCCCATCAGCCAGAGCCGCCGGACTACTACCCCTAATATCCCACATCATCCCGTCAGCCAGGGCCACCAGACAACTACCACTAATATCCCACATCATCCCATCACAGATGCCAGACTACTCCTCCTAATATCCCTCATCATCCCGTTAGCCAGAGCCACCGGACTACTACCACTAATATCCCACATCATCCTGGCAGCCAGAGCCACTGGACTACTAACCCTAATATCCCACATCATATCATCAGCCAGAGCCACCGGACTACTACCACTAATATCCCACATCATTCCGTCAGCCAGAGCCACCGGACTACTACCCCTAATATCCCACATCATCCTATCAGCCAGAGCCACCGGACTACTACCCCTAATATCTCACATCATCCCGTCAGCCTGGGCTCAGAACCAGAGTTCTGAGTGGATTTGTCCTGACTTCCATACCAATGATCCCTTTAATAAAAGCCTGGGGTGAGAATCAGAGCGCTGAGGGATTTACCCTAACTTCCATACCAGAGATCCCTTTAAGAGAGGCCTGGGGTCAGTACCAAAGCGCAGATTGGATTTGACCTCACTTCCATACCGGGGATCCCTTTAAGAGAGACTGGGATCAGAACCAGAGCGCTGCGTGGATTTGCAGTGACTTGCATACCAATGATCCCTTTAACAGAACCCTGGGGTCAGAACCAAAGCCCTGGATGGATTTGCCCTGACTTCCATACCGGAGATCCCTTTAAGAAAGGCCTGGGGTCAGAACCACAGAGCAGAGTGGAACGGTCCTAACTTCCAAACCAGGGATCCCTTGAAGAGAGGACTGGGGTCAAAACCAAAGCCCTGGATGGATTTGCTCTGACTTCCATGCCAATGATCCCTTTAAGAGGGAAGATGTGCCTACGGGATGGAGGATGTGTGATGGGGATATGGGCAGGGAGGGGGGGATTCATTTCTGTCATGTGCTCTCTGCTCCTTTCAGGGTAGCAGACAATGGCTGGGAGCTTATGGTCCCAGAGAAACTAGATTTCTCCCACCATGTCAGTGTCTGCTGAGGTGTTGTCAAGTGGGAAAACTTGCTCATAGCAACCAATCACAGCTCAGCTACTTTTAACAAGCTCTTGTGAAATGAGAGATGCTTAGTGATTGGTTGCAAGGAAAACTGTTGCTCATAGCAACCAATCACAGCTCAACTTCTTTTGAACAGCTCTGGTAAAATGAAAGATGCTTCATGATTGGTTGGTGATATACACACACATACATACATACATTCACTTTTATATATAGAGATTAATCGCAGTGTGCATTGTGACACATCAAGTATGAATATCTTTTTATAATATATCTTGTTTTCCAAGGAAGCATAAGTGAGAATGAAACATAAAATAACACATGAAAAAGATTTGGCTCCTAGCTATCAACCATTTTCATCAATATCATGCACAGTCTCAAAGTGCATATTAATTGTATAAAGGGTTCTAATTCCTGATAAAAATCAGGGTCTAACAACATAACTGTGTGTAGGTAGCCCAAGTTGATATATGGACTTACATTATAAACCTAGTGGAGCAGAAGTTAATCTGCCAAACAAGTGTGGGGAAGGTGACTAGACGGACAGACTTGACTGGAGGAAGAGGGGATGGTTTGTGCACTATAGACAGGGATAGGCAATGACAGAAGGGTAACAACTGGGGAAGACACAAAAGGGAGTGCAAAACCTGGATTTGACCACAAAATGGCAGGGGGAGCGTAGTTTAGGACTTGACAGCAGCTTAAGGCTATAGAAACCGCTTATAGTCATGGGGGGCGGGGAGATAGGAACCCAGGAGGGAAATTCCCAGTGAGAGAGGGGATAAATAGAATAGGAGTGGGTTCCAGAGAGTTCTTGTCCCGGGAGGAGCTCAGGAGCAGAAGACTGACAACGGTGGAGAGCTCGACCAGGGGACTGACAGGAAGAGACAGTCAGGGGGTGGCCCTGACATCAAGCACCGCAGGACAGACGAGGCCCCGGGGGTACCGATTGGACGAAGACCTCGGGCAGGTGAAGCGCTGGTGGTAGATAGGTCTAGGACAGCCCCAGCAAAAGATCCGTGAGGAACGTCACTACGACTGAAGGAAGGTGAAGGTACCCGGGCCTGAGTACGGAGGGCTGTAAAGGAACTGTGGTATATGGCTACGGTCGTCAGGAGGACGGCCAATAAAACCCGGACCTGTTGCAACTGAAATCTGCCTCCGTCTCGTCTCTGTGTCGGCTGTGCGCAGTAAGCAGTGGACCACCCCCCCAATCTGGGCCCTACTACATTAGCAGGGTCATAATTAGAGAATTAGTAGACTGTCACAGAATTGTAGTTGAAAATCTAAGATTGACAGGCAAAAATTCCAGGTCAAAATTAGAGTGGGATTCCAAGGGAGTAGTCCAGAATAGTGGTCTAACAGCAGCCGGTTAGAACCCAAAGTAGCAATCCAGAATAGAGCTACAGGGGAGTAACTATAGTGGGAGCAGGACTAGCAGTCACACCACGACACTGTACTCTAAAGGGGCCAAAAAGGCCCATATATTAAGATCAATACTATTAAAGATTCATGATAGTTAGGGACTAGAGATGAGCGACTTTGCCTTTTTTCGGGTCGAGTCGGGTTTCATGAAGCCCGACTTTCGCAAAAGTCGGGTCGAATGCAATCGGCCGATTATCGTGAAAAGTCGAAAGCCGACTGAAACACGAAACCCAATGCAAGTCAATGGGGAAGAAAAGTCGGCAGTGAGTGGAGGACAGGAAACACACCTACAGTGCCCATTTTAATGCCCTGTGAGAATCATGTGGGAATAGTGGATGAGGGCAGGTATATCTCGCCCAGATTCCTTTCCTATGTGGCCTAGTCTGGTCAGTATCGCACCTGCTTACTAATGGATAATGGGAGGTGGATATAAAAGGATGCAAGGTGGTTGTGTGAGGGTCTCAGCCTGGGAACACAGAGAGCCTGTCTGTGTGAGAGACACACGTGAGTGGAAGCAGTGCCCACTGCAACTGTGGTTTGGCTGGACGGGAGAAGCCCGCCAGTTGGTAGTTAGGTTGTCCATTGTTTAGTTAGTGCCGGACAGGCAAGGATTTGTTTTATGTTTTATTTCCTTTTGCATTGCTTTCACCGTTAATAAACCTGACCCAGGGTCAGTTATACACGAATCCCAGCTCTGCGCCTGAGTTTCACGCTGAACGCACGTGACCTTTGACCCCAGCAAAGGCGATTCCGGAGTGTTTTATCACATTGTGGTGGAGAACGCGGGCATCACGTTGCAAGCATGAGCATGGAGGACGTGGTGAAAGCGCTGGTACAGTCCACCGCCGTCCAGCAAGAAGCTAATCGGGTGATGATGGCCCAGCTGAAGGAGTTGGTGGACATGACAGTTACCGATCGTTCGCTTCTCCAGCAGGTGGCGCAGCGCTTGGCAAGCTTACCTGAGCTTAACCTGGAAGCCGAGTCGAGAGTGATTCACGTGAGTCGGTACTGGCAGAAAATGACGACCGAAGATGACGTCGAGGCATACCTGACCACGTTTGAACGGACGGCGGTGCGAGAAAAATGGCCGAAGGCACGATGGGCCGGCCTGATTGCCCCTTTTCTTTCCAGTGAGGCCCAAAAGGCTTATTATGACTTAGAGCCTGAAGCTGCTCAGGACTTTGACAAACTGAAAGCCGAGATCTTGGCCCGGCTGGGAGTGACGACCGCTGTCCGTGCACAGAGAGTGCATCAATGGACTTATCAGCCAGATAAACCACCGCGGTCACAGATGTTCGACCTGATCCACGTGACGAAGAAGTGGCTACAACCCGAGGTGTTGACAGCGCCAGAGATAATCCAGAGAGTCGTCATGGACAAGTACTTGAGAGCTCTACCGCCAGCCCTGAGGAAGTGGGTAAGCCATGGAAATCCTACGACGGCAGATCATCTGGTGGATCTGGTTGAATGTTACTCCGTGGCGGAAGGACTCCGAGACGACGCTACCCCACCTCGTTCTTCATCATCTCCACGTGGAACCGGTAAGACTGTTCCAGGGAGTAGGGGAGATGGAAAAATCCCTAAGACAGTGGGGGAGGAAAACGGGACTGCCCGCACTGCGAGGCCGAGAGTAACGAACTATGGTCTAAGCAAGGGGCCCGTTAGGTGTTTCCGCTGCCAAGAGATGGGACATATTGCTGTGAACTGTCCGCTCACTACTGAACCCATGCAGTGCGACGTCACAGACTCTAAAAACCGCATGTCTATGGTTGCACGGGTAGTGAGTGTGAATGCTGGTCAAAAGGCGGTGGAAAAACACTTGTGTGATGTAACTCTTGATGGAAAAAATGTGGTGGCATTGTTAGACTCGGGAAGTGTGGTGACTCTGGTGAAGGCCAGTCTGGTGTCAGCCCCGACTGGACCGTCAGACAAATTTTCTGTAACGTGTGTGCATGGAGACACCTGTTCGTACCTCACCACGGTCATATGCATTACTACTTACTATGGGTCTGTGCAACATAAAGTGGGACTCGTCCCGGCGTTATTGCATGATGTTATCCTGGGCCTGGATTTTCCCCACTTCTGGCAATTGTGGGAGAATCAGTTGATGCCCTCGGGTAATAGTGTACATGATTCTTCTCCCAGGGCGCGTGGGGGTCTCGAACCCCTGGAAGATGTCTCCCCGGAAGACTCGGGGGAAGAGTCTGCGGGAAATGACCTGCAGTTCCCGTTTTCAGTCATGGCGGGTGATACGGAGGAGACCGGGGAAGAGAAGGAGGCCGACAGCCGTCCACCTCCCCGTTTGCCGGATTTGGAAGTTCAGAAAGATGACTTCCAAAGCGAGCAAATAAAGGATCCTACCCTTTCTCAGGCTAGGACAAATGTAAAAGTGATAAATGGGGTACCCGTAGAACCTGGCTCTAGGCTGGCATATCCTTACATGGTTCTGGAGAATGATTTACTCTATCAGATAGAGAAAAAGGGGGAAGATACGGTGCAACTATTAGTCGTGCCAAAACCCTACCGGCGGCAGGTGCTGGACCTGGCCCACGGACATGTGATGGGAGGTCACCTGGGAGTCCAGAAAACCACCGAAAGGATATTACACTGTTTTGTTTGGCCAGGCATGCATCACGATATTAGTGTATATTGTGAGTCTTGTCCTGACTGCCAAGCCTCTGCACCTAAGCCCCGGTTCTGTAGCCCTTTGGTACCCCTACCTATTATTGAAGTCCCGTTTGAGAGGATTGGGATGGATTTAGTTGGGCCCCTTCCACGGTCTGCACGTGGACACCAACATATCCTGGTCATCTTGGATTATGCCACTCGTTACCCGGACGGCCATCCCTTTGCGTAACACGGCCACCAAGACGATTGCCAAGGAACTGGTGCATGTGTTTAGTCGGGTCGGTATACCAAAACAGATACTCACCGACCAGGGGACCCCCTTTATGTCCAGGGTAATGAAGGAGCTCTGCCGATTGTTGCAAATAGAACCATTACGCACATCCGTGTATCACCCTCAACCAGACTGGGTTGGTCGAACGGTTCAATAAAACTCTGAAGCAGATGCTGAGAAAGGTGATAGACAAGGATGGGAAGAACTGGGACTATTTACTTCCGTATTTGCTTTTTGCCATCAGGGAAGTACCCCAGTCTTCCACGGGATTTTCGCCTTTCGAGTTATTGTACGCCCGACGTCCTCGCGGACTGTTAGAAGTTGCAAAAGAAACCTGGGAGGGTCAGGTCACACCGTTTAAAACAGTGATAGATCACGTCACACAAATGCAGGACCGTATTGCGGCTGTTATGCCTATCGTCAAAGAACACATGATACAGGCTCAAGGAGCCCAAAAAAGAATCTATGATAGGGGCGCCAAGATCCGTACGTTTGCACCCGGAGATAGGGTGTTGATCCTGGTCCCCATGGTGGACAGTAAGTTCCTGGCAAAGTGGCAGGGCCCCTTTGAGATTAAGGAAAAAGTTGGTGAAGTAAACTACAAAGTATACCAGGCAGGTAAACGGAAACCTGAACAGATTTATCATGTAAATCTGATAAAACCCTGGAAAGATCGGTCTGCCTTGTCAGCGGAGCTGGCCCGTCCCGTCTGCTCACATACTGTACCGGAGGTACGGGTTGCAGAGACTCTCTCGGAGCGACAAAAGACTGAGATCAGGCAGTTTCTACTTTACAACCAAAAGTTTTTCTCAGAAAAACCCGGGCAGACTACGCTAATGAAACATGACATTGTAACGGAACCTGGTGTCACAGTTCACGTAAAGCCCTACCGAATCCCGGAAGCGCGCCGTGAAGCCGTTTCCCGAGAAGTGAAGGCAATGTTAGAGTTAGGTGTCATTGAGGAATCGCACAGTGCTTGGTCCAGCCCGATTGTGCTAATTCCTAAACCGGACGGCACCATCCGGTTCTGCAATGACTTCAGGAAACTGAATGCGGTCTCAAAATTTGATGCCTACCCTATGCCCCGGGTCGACGAGTTAATAGATCGGTTAGGAAAAGCCCGGTATATTACGACCCTAGACCTAACAAAGGGGTATTGGCAGATCCCTCTGGCGGAGGCTGCCAGAGAAAAGACGGCATTTGCTACCCCAGAAGGTCTATTTCAGTATGTGTATATGCCGTTTGGACTGCACGGAGCACCGGCGACCTTCCAGAGACTGATGGATCGAGTCCTGAGGCCACATAGGCGGTACGCTTCGGCCTATTTGGACGACATTGTCATTTACAGCTTGGACTGGGAAACTCATCTCCAGAAAGTACAAGCTGTGATTGATGACCTGTGGGAGGCAGGTCTAACCGCGAACCTCAAGAAATGTCACATCGGGCTAGAAGAAGCCCGGTATTTGGGTATGTAATTGGGAGGGGTGTTGTTAAACCCCAGGTTGATAAGATTCAGGCAGTTCAGGACTGGCCGCAACCTGTCAACAAGAAGCAGGTACAAGCCTTCCTGGGGATCGCTGGCTATTATCGCCGGTTCATACCCAATTTTGCAGCCATCGCTACCCCCCTGACGGATCTTACAAAAGGGAAAGACTCCGTCATGATTAAATGGAGTTTAGCGGCTGAAGAAGCCTTCCATAGCCTAAAATGGGCACTTTGCTCTCAGCCCGTACTGGTGACTCCGGACTTCCGCAGCGAGTTTGTGGTACAAAAGGATGCCTCTGATACCGGTATCGGGGCCGTACTCTCACAAGTGAGGGACGGAGTGGAACACCCAGTCCTCTATCTCAGCAGGAAGCTGAATAAACACGAGCAAAGGTATGCAGTCGTAGAAAAAGAGTGCCTCGCCATTAAGTGGGCTCTAGAGGCCCTCAAATATTACCTGGTGGGCCGAAAGTTCAGGCTGATCACTGACCATGCCCCTCTCAAGTGGATGCACTTGAACAAGGAACGGAATAGCCGGGTGACCCGGTGGTTCCTTGCCCTGCAGGCCTACACTTTTACGGTGGAGCACCGCCCAGGAGTACAGATGGGAAACGCAGATGCCCTGTCCCGAGTGCACTGTTTGGCAGGTGTCATTGCTCGACCGGAGTGGTCTGAGCAGAGGGGGGGGGGATATGTGAGAATCATGTGGGAATAGTGGATGAGGGCAGGTATATCTCGCCCAGATTCCTTTCCTATGTGGCCTAGTCTGGTCAGTATCGCACCTGCTTACTAATGGATAATGGGAGGTGGATGTAAAAGGATGCAAGGTGGTTGTGTGAGGGTCTCAGCCTGGGAACACAGAGAGCCTGTCTGTGTGAGAGACACATGTGAGTGGAAGCAGTGCCCACTGCAACTGTGGTTTGGCTGGACGGGAGAAGCCCGCCAGTTGGTAGTTAGGTTGTCCATTGTTTAGTTAGTGCCGGGCAGGCAAGGATTTGTTTTATGTTTTATTTCCTTTTGCATTGCTTTCACCGTTAATAAACCTGACCCAGGGTCAGTTATACACGAATCCCAGCTCAGCGCCTGAGTTTCACGCTGAACGCACGTGACCTTTGACCCCAGCAAAGGCGATCCCGGAGTGTTTTATCTCAGCCCAAAACATCAATTCTTATTACTTAAGCTTGTCAACCTTAACTTGCTTTATAATAATAGTTAGGCATTGAAAACTGGGGGTTATTTGGCTAAAGTTGTGGGGGGGTAGGGCTGGTTCCAGATTTTCGTGGGCCCAGGGCCAAAGAGTGTCACTGGGCTCCTTTAACACATGCCACAATTCATGATCCTCTGATATGGCAGAGAAATAGCAGTATAGTACAATGAAAAATACTTCACTTCTTACATCAGGTGACTGATATCCATTTTAAATTCTCCAATAGCTCCAAAAACAGACAGTATATTACTCCATACAGTATTATGGCCACCGCATAGTGCGCCATACAGAGTAATAAGGTCCATATATTTCTCCATACAGAATCATTGGTCCCATATAATGTTCGATACAGTATATGATGAGCTCCACATAATGCTACAGTATATGTTGGTCCCCATGGATGAAGCTCCACTGTCTTATGGGCCCAAATAATGCTCCATATATAATGGGCCCCATTTCTAATGCTCCAGTGTATAATGGGCCCTGTAAATGCTGTTCCAGTGTCTAGTGTCTGATGTCCCCCATTTGGAAAGCTCCAGCAAATGATGGGCCTCACGGATGATGCTCTAGTGTACAATTGGTCCAAATAATGCTCCATATATAATCTGCCCCATTTACAATGCTCCAGTACATGATGGGCCCCATGGATGATGCTCCAGTGTCTAATGGGCCCAAATAATGCTTCATATATAATGGGCCCCATTTCTAATGCTCCAGTGTATAATGGGCCCCTGTAAATGCTGCTGCAGTGTCTGATGTCCATCTTTGGAATGCTCCAGTGTATGGTGGGCCCCATATATCATTCTCAAGAGTATGCTCCCCAAAAATTGCTCCCAACCTATAAAACATTTAAATAAGTCTCCTCGCTAGGGAATCCCTGTACTCTGGACTCCTCATCGTCCCCATCTTCCATCTCTCTGCACTTGGGCTGTTTAGGGAGAGGGCATACAGACGTGATGTCATCGCGCTCTCTGACCAGAATGTCACTGTCAGGAAACGCGGAAGACATCACGGCAGTGGAGCAGGGAGAGGTAAGTATTTCAACTTTGCAAGTGCTGTGATCCTGAGCAAGCAGGGGTGGCCCACTCGTTGGTGACGGCACTGGCACAGGGCCCCTCATAGTACGGCGGTGTGTGTGACAGCGGGTCGGCCCTCCCACCGGCAGAGACACTTTTGCATACTATGAGGGGCCCTGTGCCAGTGCCGTCGCCCATGAGTATGCCCCCCCACCTGCTCAAGGAACCTGCACTTTCATCTCCACTTTCCTCTTTGTTACAGTGTGGTATAGCATGTGGGAAGGGGAACCTGAGTTTCATCAGGGTCAGATTCTGGCTGTGTAGAGTGCGAGGGGAATGTACTGGTCTGGGTCAATGTACCAGCAGAATCATCGAGCAGTGGCTGGGCATCAGTGCACTTGTGGCGCCCCCAGGAGTATGGTCGCCACAGTGGCATTACCTTCCTCCTAGGGAGTGTGATGTCATGCTTGTGAGCAACGAAGGATCTCTCTAGCAGTTAAACCAACATACAACACAGTTCCCACTCCAGGCCAGCAGGGAGACCTCTGAACCTGACTGATGAGGAGCTGCTCTCTGTGGTCGGGAGGAGGGAAGTTAGGGCAGTCTGTGAAGGGAAGGGGAAGTGTGTGGACGTGAGAAGGGGAGCTGGAGGATGACCAGATTTAAGGCTCACTCCTAGCTGGAACGCATGGTCCGGATTCCGGTCTCCGAGTTTGTAGGGACACTGACGGTCCTGCAGCAGAAACTGGAGGAAGTAGCAGCTGTAAATGCTCTGTTCCCAACTAAGGCTCGGAGGTGCCAGCAGCGACATGTGTGAGCCAGAATGAAAAGGCTATGGCTGCCTGTCATACGAGAACGTTCCAAAAGAGAGTCAACTGTTGTGAGTTCATTTTCCCCTTCACCGTCGATGTCTGATGAACTCCCTCTTCTGGTGAAGAAAGGTAGTGAGGCTGATTACCAAACACCTGATCTGGTGGATGATGACTGGGTAACAGGAAATTCTGACTGGATATAAGGCAGCTGACGCCCTTTTGAGTCGCTGGTGATTTCTCTGCTGGATTCTTGGAGACCAGTCTGATTCCTGCTTCCCAAAGATAAGTTTTTGCTCTGCTGTTGAACTTATTAGTTTTGTTTTGTTTACCTTGTTTTTTGGAGTTCAGCCATCCCTGGTCGTGGGTGTGCTGAGTTCCATTTTTGTCTCTGATCAGTTTGTCTCTTTGCTCTGTCTTCAGAATTTACCTGAGTGCTGATATAGTCTTTTTGAAGTCCTAGCGACTTCAGGGCCTGTTTTTCCTATCAGACGGTTGGGACATTTTTTGGTGGGGTTTTTTACTGATTGCAGACAGCAGCTTTTCTATCCTGTCCTTTTTAGTTAGCTTGGGCCCCATCGTTTGCTCAACCTATCTTTCTATCTGTGTTAGTGTTTTCATCTTGCTTCACCGCCATTATATGTTGGGGGCTGCCTATTGCTTTGGGGTCTGCTCTGGGGCAGTTTAGATTTCCCCTTTCTTTCTTTAGGCCTATTTAGTTCTCCGGCTGTGATCGAGGGGTCTAGGGCATCGTAGGAACCCCCCACGGCTACTGTTAGTTGTTGTGGATAGGATCAGGAGTCTGCAATCCGATAGCTACCAACCTCTCCGGTTTTCTGGACTTAGCTTGTATTTTTGTTTTTTCCTCCTTCGGTGACTCATTCATAACAGAATCACCAGCCATACCGCAGATCCTAGGGTACTCAATAGCAGGAAAGAATTGTAAAAGAAAAAAAAAAGTTTGTCAGAATTTTTTTTTTTTGTGTATATTTTTTCCTCTATGTCTCTGAGGCCGTAGGGGGAATTTTTTTTTCTTTCTCAATGGAGATGAAGCATTTGTCTGATCGTGTGGAGCAGCTCACTGCTGAAGTGCGGGGAATTTCCACCTATCTTGCGCATTCACATGCTGCTGAACCAAAGATCCCTACTCCTGATGTGTTTTTTGGGGATCAGTCTAAATTTTTGAATTTTAAGAATAATTGTAAATTATTTTTTGCCTTGAAGCCTAACTCGTCGGGGAGCTCCGCGCAGCAGGTTAAAATTGTCATGTCTTTGCTGCGCGGCGATCCCCAGGATTGGGCGTTTTCTTTGAAACCTGATGATCCTATTCTTACTAATGTGAACGCATTTTTTCAAGCCTTGGGGTTGTTGTATGATGAACCTAATGCTATTGATCAGGCTGAAAAGGCCCTGTTGGCATTGAGCCAGGGTCGGGATTCTGCAGAGTTGTAATGTCAAAAATTCTGAAAGTGGGCGGTCCTTACTACCTGGAATGATGGTGCCTTGGCAGCTCTCTTTCGGGAGGGTTTGTCAGAAACCGTAAAAGATACTATGGTGGGATTTCCTGTTCCCTCTGGTCTTGACGATTCTATGTCATTAGCCATTCAGGTTGATTGGCGTTTGCGTGAACGCAAAACCGCACAAGAGGTGTGGTGTTGCCACCTGTTGAACAAATGTCTGAACCTATGCAATGTGATAGAGTTTTGTCTAGGGCGCAACGTCAGGAGTTCAGAAGGCGTAATAAGCTGTGCTTCTTCTGTGGTGATGCCTCGCATATTATTTCTGTCTGCCCTAAACGAGAGAAACGTTTTGCACACACATTTGCTGTGGGTGGTGTTCAATCTAAGTTTCTTCTGGCAATTACTCTGATCTGCTCACTGTCCACATTTTCCGCTAAGGCTTTTGTGGATTCGGGAGCAGCTCTGAACCTGATGGACTTGGATTTTGCAAAACGTTGTGGATTTCCTATGACACCTCTGCGGACGCCTATCCCTTTGAGGGGTATTGATGCTACTCCTTTGGCGAAGAATAAACCTCAGTTTTGGACCCAGGTGGTAATGCGGGTCGCCCCAGACCATCAAGAGAATTGCAGATTTTTGGTGTTGCATAATTTGCATGATACCATTGTTCTGGGGTTTCCCTGGTTGCAAATCCATAATCCAGTTTTGGATTGGAAATCTGTGTCTGTGGTGGGTTGGGGTTGTCGGTGTGCCCTTAGTGATGCTCCTGTTTTCTCCACCTCTCCCCAGTCGCATGATGTTCCTGACTATTTGGCTGATTATTATGATGTATTTAGTGAGAATGAGTCTGCGTCTTTGCCTCCTCATAGGAGTTATGACTGTGCAATTGAGCTGAGCCCTGGGTGTAAATTTCCCAAGGGTCGACTTTTCAATTTATCTGTACCCGAACACGAGGCTATGCGATCCTATATTAAGGAGTCGTTGGAGAAGGGTCATATTAGACCATCCTTTTCACCCTTAGGTGCTGGGTTTTCTTTCGTGGCTAAGAAAGATGGGTCATTAAGGCCTTGTATTGACTATCGTTCCCTCAACAAAATTACTGTTAAACATCAGTATCCGTTACCCCTGATTTCTGATCTATTCTCCAGAGTTAAAGGTGCTTACTGGTTTACAAAGCTTGACCTCAGGGGGCGTATAATCTTATTCGCATTAAGCATGGGGATGAATGGAAGACGGCGTTTAATACTCCGGAGGGACATTTTGAGTACCTGGTGATGCCTTTTGGGCTCACTAATGCCCCTTCTGTCTTCCAGTGCTTCATGAATGATATTTTCCGAGACTTGGTGGATACATTTTTGATCATCTATCTGGATGATATTTTGATCTTTTCCAAAGATCGGGACTCTCATGTGGAACATGTTCGGACTGTGTTCCGGATTTTGAGGGAGAATTCCCTGTATGTCAAGGGATCGAAATGCCTTTTTGGTTTACAGAGGATTTCATTTTTGGGATTTATTTTGCCTCCGTCAACTATTGAAATGGACCCGGCCAAGGTACAGGCCATTTATGATTGGGTTCAGCCCACTTCTTTGAAGGCCCTCCAGAAATTTTTGGGTTTTGCTAATTTTTATCGTAAATTTATAGCTAATTTTACTGGTATTGCCAAACCATTGACTGATTTGACTAAGAAGGGTGCTGATGTGCTGAATTGGTCTCCGGAGGCTGTTTCTTCCTTTCAGGAGCTGAAGCAAAGGTTCACTTCTGCTCCGGTTTTGCGGCGATCTGATGTCTCACTCCCGTTTCAGGTAGAGGTGGACGCTTCTGAGATTGGTAACAGGAGCTGTTTTGTCCCAAAAGGATCCTGTAACATCTAAAATGAATCCCTGTGCTTTCTTTTCCCGAACGTTCTCCCCATCCGAACGTAACTATGATGTGGGGAATCGGGAACTGTTAGCCATGAAATGGGCATTTGAGGAGTGGAGACATTGGTTGGAGGGAGCTAAACATCAAGTCGTGGTCCTTACTGACCACAAGAATTTGACTTACCTGGAGTCGGCCAAACGCTTGAATCCTAGACAGGCTAGGTGGGCCTTGTTTTTCACACGTTTTGGTTTTGTGGTCTCTTTTCTTCCGGGCACTAAGAATGTCAAGGCAGACGCCCTCTCTAGGAGTTTCTTTGCTGATTCTCCTGTTGTGACCAAGCCTGCTACCATTTTAGGTGAGGGGGTAGTTCTTTCTGCCATCTCGCCCGATTTGAGACGTGCTCTGGAACAGTTTCAGGAGGACAAACCTAAGCGTTGTCCCATTAGAAAATTGTATGTTTCTGACCAGTGGAGGAAGAGAGCGATGTCTGAAGTTCATTGCTCTGCATTGGCTGGTCATCCAGGTATTTTTGGTACTAGAGATTTGGTGAGTCGGTCTTTTTGGTGGCCCGCCTTGTCTCGTGATGTCAGGAATTTTGTGCAGTCCTGTGGGACTTGCTCTCGGTCTAAACCTTGTTCTCGCTCTAGTGGGTTGTTGATGCCTTTGCCGGTGCCCAGGAGGCCATGGACCCATATTTCAATGGATTTTATCTCTGATATGCCTGTCTCTCAGAGAATGACTGTTATTTGGGTGATTTGTGATAGATTCTCTAAGATGGTCCATCTTGTACCACTCCCTAAGTTGCCATCTTCCTCAGAGTTGGTGCCCTTGTTTTTGCAACAGGTGGTTCGCTTGCACGGGATTCCTGAGAACATTGTATCTGACAGAGGAGTTCAGTTTGTGTCTAGATTTTGGAGGACTTTCTGTTCCAAGCTGGGAATTCAGTTGTCCTTCTCCTCTGCGTTTCACCCTCAGACCAATGGGCAAACGGAGAGAACAAACCAGACTTTGGAGTCGTACTTGAGATGTTTTATTTCTGCTGATCAGGATGATTGGGATTCATTTTTGCCCTTGGCTTTGAATAATAGAGCTAGTTCTGCCACTTTGATGTCACCTTTTTTTTGTAACTTTGGGTTTCATCCTCGATTTTCTTCAGGGCAGGTGGAGCCCTCTGCCTGCCCAGGGGTTGACACTGTGGTGGAGAGAATGCACCAGATCTGGGAACAAGTGGTGGATAAGTTGTCTCTCTCCCAGGAAAAGGCCCAGCGGTTTTCCAACCGGCATAGGATCATTGGTCCCCAGTTTAAGGTGGGTGATATGGTTTGGTTGTCATCAAAGAATATCGCTATGAAGGTGGCTTCTCCAAAGTTTAAACCTAGATTTATTGGACGCACAACATAAAGAAGGATTTTTCCAGCGTCTCCAGGAGATAAAATAATAATTGCTTTATTGAGAATATAAAATCTTCATACCATCAGGTAAAAACGACATAAAGAGGCGTATGGAGGGGAGCAATTTCCTACGCGTTTCACCCTAAGGCTACTTTCACACATCAGTTTTTTGCCGTCAGGCAGGATCCGGCTATTTTTAGAAAAAACGGATCCGGCATAAATTTTGGAGAACTGTAGAAACGGATCCGTTTTTCTGCCGGATCCGTCTAGCAGGTTATATCTGTTTCCTGGGGGCTGGCCAATTGGATCTGAGCATGCGCAGACTTAAAAAAACGGATCCGGTGGCTGGATCCGTCTTTTGCTGGATCCAGTGCATTCCGGCGCCCATAGACTTTCATTGTGGCAAAAAGCCGGAAGCGTCGGATCCGGCGCTTCCGGCTTTTTTGCCGGAGACAAAAAAACGTTACAATAGCCGTTTTTTCCAGACGCCGGAATGAGACAAGTAGCCGGATCCGGTAAAAACGGATGAAATGCAATGCCATCCGGCGCCATCCGGCGCTAATGCAAGTCAATGGGGAAAAACTGGATCCGGCATTGCATTTCGCCGGATCCGGTTTTACAAAAAGAAGCCGGATGGCGCCTGACGGCGAAAAACTGATGTGTGAAAGAGACCTAAGAGGGCTTAATCATGGAATGCTCTTAGGGTGAAACGTGTAGGAAATTGCCCCCCTCCATACGCCTCTTTATGTCGTTTTTACCTGATGGTATGAAGATTTTATATTCTCAATAAAGCAATTATTATTTTATCTCCTGGAGACGCTGGAAAAATCCTTCTTTATGTTGTGCATGCACTATACACCCGGGTCAGGGTGTTTCCGTGCGTCGGAGGTGTGATCAGGAGTGAAGAGGGGTGAGCTGAATACTTCTTGTTTGTGTAGATTTAATGGACCTTACAAGATTTTGGAGAATCTTAATCCAGTCTCTTTTCGATTGGCTCTTCCTGTTACATTTAAGATCCATAACGTGTTTCATAAGTCTCTGTTAAAGAGGTTTGTTGAGCCAGTAGTTCCTGTGGTGGCACCTCCTGACCCGGTATTGGTTGAAGATAATGTGGAATATGAGGTTGAGAAGATACTGGATTCTCGCCTGGCTAGACGGAGACTCCAGTATTTGGTTAAATGGAAGGGTTATGGCCAGGAGGATAATTCTTGGGTCCCTGCATCTGATACTCATGCCGAAAGATTGGTTCGTGCCTTTCATCGGGCCCATCCTGATCGCCCTGGTGGCGTGGATGAGGGTTCGGTGACCCCTCCTCAAGGAGTACTGTTGTGAGTTCATTTTCCCCTTCATCGTCGATGTCTGATGAACTCCCTCTTCTGGTGAAGGAAGGTAGTGAGGCTGATTACCAAACACCTGATCTGGTGGATGATGACTGGGTAACAGGAAATTCTGACTGGATATAAGGCAGCTGACGCCCTTCTGAGTCGCTGGTGATTTCTCTGCTGGATTCTTGGAGACCAGTCTGATTCCTGCTTCCCAAAGATAAGTTTTTGCTCTGCTGTTGAACTTATTAGTTTTGTTTTGTTTACCTTGTTTTTTGGAGTTCAGCCATCCCCGGTCGGGGGTGTGCTGAGTTCCATTTTTGTCTCTGATCAATTTGTCTCTTTGCTCTGTCTTCAGAATTTACCTGAGTGCTGATATAGTCTTTTTGAAGTCCTAGCGACTTCAGGGCCTGTTTTTCCTATCAGACGGTTGGGACATTTTTTGGTAGGGTTTTTTACGGATTGCAGACAGCAGCTTTTCTATCCTGTCCTTTTTAGTTAGCTTGGGCCCCATCGTTTGCTCAACCTATCTTTCTATCTGTGTTAGTGTTTTCATCTTGCTTCACCGTCATTATATGTTGGGGGCTGCCTATTGCTTTGGGGTCTGCTCTGGGGCAGTTTAGATTTCCCCTTTCTTTCTTTAGGCCTATTTAGTTCTCCGGCTGTGATCGAGGGGTCTAGGGCATTGTAGGAACCCCCCACGGCTACTGTTAGTTGTTGTGGATAGGATCAGGGGTCTGCAATCCGATAGCTACCAACCTCTCCGGTTTTCTGGACTTCGCTTGTATTTTTGTTTTTTCCTCCTTCGGTGAATCATTGTCACGCGGGGCTTAGGACAACTAAGGCAGAAATACCCGGGGCCCCTGTGGTGTCCCTTTCACTAGGGGAAACCCTGTCTGACCCTCAACCCAGGGTTTTTGCTGAAGGTGCAAATGCCTGAGCCTCCACCCTTTCCTTATCTCCTGCTCAGCCCTGCACTTAACCCTCCACCCTTCACCCAGTGAGGAGACACACCACCAAAGCTCCCACACAAATAAGACAGACAGGGAGAACGTAAACTGCACTGCGCCGCACACACACAGGAATATACAGTAATGTGAACAGGGCACAACTAAACGCAAATATGGGAAGGAGAAAGGATAACGACGGATCATACGACACCAGATACGAATCTCTCTCTCTGCAACACCTCCACTCCAGACCGGAACCACTTGGTATGAAAACACAAGCTATAATCGACGACGCCCATATGCCAGTATGACTATTTAAAGACCATGGGCGTGACTAACCTACCAACCTGGTCTCCAGCAGGATTAACCCCCGAGAGCCTGAAGATCAAGCCGGCGCCACTGAGGCTATAGTGGCTGGAGGTGGAACTACCTCTGCCTGCCGGACGCTGTGGTGTGAACAGCATCCGACATGACAGTACCCCGTCTTCTACGAGGGACCCCAGGGCCCTCAAGACTCATAGGACCCGGCTTGTCCGGATGACGACGGTGAAAAGAACTGACCAGCCGATCCGCATGTATGTCTGAGGCTGGAACCCAAGACCTCTTCTCCGGACCATACCCCCGCCAGTGCACCAAATACTGAAGAGTACGGCATACTACTCGAGAGTCCACTACCTTGGCGACCTAGAACTCTAAATCGCCATCCACCATGACTGGAGGTGGCATCGGCGTCGTGTCCACCAAGCCTACCACCTTTTTCAATAAAGCCCTGTGAAAAACGTTATGTATTTTGTACACCGCAGGAAGTTCCAACCGATAAGCCACTGGGTTAATGATGGCAGAAATCCTAAAAGGCCCAATAAACCTTGGACCCAGTTTTAAAAATGGAATTTTGAGTTTTATGTTCTTTGTAGCTAACCACACCCATTCACCCACACACAGGTCCGGACCTGGCACGCGTCTACTGTCAGCCACCCGTTTGTACCTGGCACTCATGCTCAACAAACGCTGTTTCACCCGCCTCCAGACTGATGACAATTGGGCTCCTAGCTGATCCTCCTCCGGGACACCCCCGGAGTCACCCTGACGTAAGGTACAAAACTGAGGATGTTGACCGTACACACAAAAGAATGGAGACTCTCCTGATGACTCTTGGCGGTGATTATTTAACGCGAATTCGGCCAGAGGAAGGAAAGTAGACCACTCCTCCTGGTTGTCGGACACAAAACATCGTAAATACTGTTCTAGATTTTGGTTCATGCGCTCAGTTTGTCCATTAGACTGTGGATGAAACGCCGATGAATGTGACAACTTGATCCCCAACCTTGAGCAAAAAGCTTTCCAAAACCTCGCCACAAATTGCGTACCCCTATCAGATACTATGTCAGATGGTACTCCGTGGAGTCTGACCACCTCCTTCACAAATACCTGAGCCAACGTCTTAGCATTGGGCAAAGAAGACAACGCCACAAAATGCGCCATCTTTGAAAAACGGTCAACCACCACCAGGATGACCGTGTTCCCTGCCGAGGCTGGCAAGTCAGTGATAAAATCCATGGAGATTTCTGTCCATGGCCTATTGGGTACCCCCAGAGGCTGCAGCGTGCCAGCAGGACGGGTTCGGGGTGACTTAGCCCTAGCGCACGTGATGCAAGCTGCCACGTACGAGACCACGTCCTGCCGGATTTTGGGCCACCAGAAACGACGCGATACCAGCTCTAAGGTGCCCTTCACCCCTGGATGACCAGCCAGTACCGAATCGTGGTGTTCCTTCAACACCTTAAGCCGAAGATGCAGGGGTACAAATGATTTGTTGGCGGGAAGTCCTGGTGGTACCTCCTCTTGGGCCTCGGCAATCTCCGCCTATACCTCCGTCGTGAGAGCCGAGACCACTACCCCTTTCTGGAGGATGGGTACCGGCTCTTCCCGAGGTTCTCCCCCTGGAAAACACCTAGACAAAGCATCCGCCTTGGTGTTTTTAGCCCCGGGACGGTACGTCACAAGAAAATTGAAACGAGTAAAAAACAATGCCCAGCAAGCCTGCCTAGGAGACAGACGCTTGGCCGACTCCAGATAGAGCAGATTCTTATGGTCGGTGATAACTGTGACCTGGTGAGCCGCCCCCTCCAAGAAGTGTCGCCATTCCTCAAAAGCCAGTTTGATGGCCAACAACTCCCTGTTGCCGATATCATAATTCCGTTCGGCCGGCGACAGCTTCTTGGAGAAGTAGGCGCATGGATGCATCTCGCTCAAGGACGAGCCTTGAGACAGTACTGCCCCCACTCCCACCTCCGACGCATCAACCTCTACCACAAAAGGTTTAGACACGTCTGGTTGCACCAGAATGGGGGCTGAAGCAAAACTATTCTTCAGACGCTCAAATGCACGTATAGCCACCTCAGGCCAGTTCGCCAGATCGGCACCCTTTTTTGTCATGTCCGTGAGCGGTTTGGCGACAGTCGAAAAGTGTTTTATAAATTTCCTATAATAATTCGCAAACCCAAGGAACCGCTGGAGCGCTTTCAGATTATCAGGCCTTTCCCATTTTAGCACCGCTTGCACCTTAGCGGTGTCCATTTTAAAACCAGCTGCGGACACAATATATCCCAAAAAGGTCAACTCCTGGACAAAAAATAAACATTTTTCCAGCTTAGCATAGAGCTGGTTCTTCCGGAGCAACTGTAACACCTGCCTAACATGCTCCAAATGAGTGTCCCGATCGCTAGAATAAATGAGGATATCATCCAGGTATACAATCACAAATCTCCCCAGGACATGAGCAAATACATCATTAATAAAATGTTGGAAAACGGCAGGCGCGGTAGTCAACCCAAACGGCATAACCAGACTCTCAAAATGACCCTCAGGAGTGTTAAACGCCGTCTTCCACTCATCCCCCTGACGGACCCTTATGAGGTTATACGCCCCCCTGAGGTCCAGCTTGGAAAACCATTTCGCCCCCGCTACCTGGTTGAACAAATCCGGGATCAACGGCATTGGGTAGGGATCACGGATAGTAATCTGGTTTAACTCTCGGAAATCCAGACACGGGCGTAACCCCCCATCTTTCTTCTTAATGAAGAAAAACCCCGCGGCTACAGGCGAGGACGAAGGCCGGATGTGTCTTTTGCTCAGACTCTCCGCGATGTAGTCTTTCAGAGCTTGCCTCTCAGGACCAGAAATATTAAACATCCTGGCCTTAGGTAATTTGGCCCCGGGTTTTAACCTAATCGCACAGTCATAGGCTCTATGTGGAGGCAGTTCTGAGCAACCCTTCTCAGAGAAAACATCCGCGAAATCCTGCAAAGCCTCCGGCAGGCTGGGCGTCACGGCGGACACACATGTGGCCAAGCAATTGTCTTGGCAGAAACCACTCCATTGCACTATGTCCTGAGTTTTCCAATCAATTACCGGGTTGTGCCTGGACAGCCATGGAAAACCCAGGACCATTTGAGCTGGGAGATTACGGAGGACCCTACATGTAACTGACTCAGAATGTAGGACCCCAATGTGGAGTTTCACCTCTGCCACAAACTCAGTAATCTCCCCTTGAGGGAGGGGAACAGCATTAATGGTCACCACCTGTATGGGGTGAGGAAGTTTTTCGATCTTAAACCCGGCGGTGTGTGCAAACTCCTCATCTATGAGATTGGTAGCGGAAACTTCGGCTCTGCACCGATGCCTGCAGATGCCGTTTGCACCTTTGTTACTACCAGGCCCTGCTGCTGAACTGCCCCTTTCAACTCGGAGACCTGTAAGGACAGCGCCGCCATCTGGCGGGTTATGGAATCCATGGGATCCATGGACTCCTGAAAAAATGTGGGCCGATTATAATGTCACGCGGGGCTTAGGACAACTAAGGCAGAAATACCCGGGGCCCCTGTGGTGTCCCTTTCACTAGGGGAAACCCTGTTTGACCCTCAACCCAGGGTTTTTGCTGAAGGTGCAAATGCCTGAGCCTCCACCCTTTCCTTATCTCCTGCTCAGCCCTGCACTTAACCCTCCACCCTCCACCCAGTGAGGAGACACACCACCAAAGCTCCCACACAAATAAGACAGACAGGGAGAACGTAAACTGCACTGCGCCGCACACACAGAGGAATATACAGTAATGTGAACAGGGCACAACTAAACACAAATATGGGAAGGAGAAAGGATAACGACGGATCATACGACACCAGATACGAATCTCTCTCTGCAACACCTCCACTCCAGACCGGAACCACTTGGTATGAAAACACAAGCTATAATCGGCGACGCCCATATGCCAGTATGACTTTTTAAAGACCATGGGCGTGACTAACCTTCCAACCTGGTCTCCAGCAGGATTAACCCCCGAGAGCCTGAAGATCAAGCCGGCGCCACTGAGGCTATAGTGGCTGGAGGTGGAACTACCTCTGCCTGCCGGACGCTGTGGTGTGAACAGCGTCCGACATGACACTCATTCATAACAGAATCACCAGCCATACCGCAGATCCTAGGGCACTCAATAGCAGGAAAGAATTGTAAAAAAAAAAAAAAAAAAGTTTGTCAGAATTTTTTTTTTTTTTGTGTATATTTTTTCCTCTATGTCTCTGAGGCCATAGGGGGAATTTTTTTTTCTTTCTCAATGGAGATGAAGCATTTGTCTGATCGTGTGGAGCAGCTCACTGCTGAAGTGCGGGGAATTTATCTCAGGCCCACTATAGATTACACCTCAATTTAACAGGCTGAAAAAGGCTGGTGTATGAGAAAGTACAAGGTGTATATAGTATTGGGGAGAATTTGAATCTCCCTAGAGATTTTAGGAGGCTGAACTATTATCTCAGGCCCACTATAGATTACACCTCAATTTAACAGGCTGAAAGAGGCTGGTGTATGACAAGGTACAAGGTGTATATAGTATTGGGGAGAATTTGAATCTCCCTAGAGAATTTAGGAGGCTGAACTATTATCTCAGGCCCACTATAGATTACACCTCAATGTAAAAGGCTGAAATAGGCTGGTGTATGACAAGGTACAAGGTGTATATAGTATTGGGGAGAATTTGAATCTCCCTAGAGATTTTAGGAGGCTGAACAATTATCTCAGGCCCACTATAGATTACACCTCAATTTAACAGGCTGAAATAGGCTGGTGTATGACAAAGTACAAGGTGTATATAGTATTGGGGAGAACTTGAATCTCCCTAGAGATTTTAGGAGGCTGACAATGATGCTCTCAGTCCAAGTATGGCAGCAGGCAGCCTAACAAGCAGGACTGCTGCACACAAAAGTGTGGAAAAATGAACGCTTGGTAACTGTGCAGAAAAGAGGAAGAAAAGTATTTTTGCTTTTAACCCCTTCGCACCCGAGCCTGTTTTTGCCTTCGTGACCGGGCCAATTTTTTCAATTCTGACCAGTGTCACTTTATGAGGTCATAACTCTAGAACGCTTCAATGGATCCTGCTGATTCTGACATTGTTTTCTCGTGACATATTGTACTTCATGATGGTGGTAAAATTTCTTAGATATGAACTGCGCTTATTTGTTAAAAAAAATCGAAATTTGGCGAAAATTTAGAAAATTTTGCAATTTTCAAACTTTTGATTTTTATGCCCTTAAATCAGAGAGTGATATTGCACAAAATAGTTAATAAATAACATTTCCCACATGTCTACTTTACATCTGCACAATTTTGGAAACATAATTTTTTTTTTAGGAAGTTATAAGGGTTAAAAGTTGACCAGCGGATTTCTCATTTTTACAACAACATTTACAACACCATTTTTTTTAGGGACCACCTCACATTTGAAGTGAGTTTGGGGCGTCAATATGACAGAAAATACCCAAAAGTGACACCATTCTAAAAACTGCACCTCTCAATTTACTCAAAACCACATTTAAGAAGTTTATTAACCCTTCAGGTGCTTCATATGAATGAATGGAATGTGGAAGAAAAAAATAAACATTTAACTTTTTTTCACAAACATTTTACTTCAGAACCATTTTTTTTATTTTCACAAGTGTAAAAAGAGAAAATGAAACGCAAAATTTTTTGTGCAATTTCTCCCAAATACGCCGATACCCCGTATGTGGGGCTAAACCACTGTTTGAGCACACGGCAGAGCTCAGAACGGAAGGAGTGCCATTTGACTTTTTCAATGCAGAATTGGCTGGAATTGAGATCAGACGCCATGTCGCATTTGGAGAGCCCCTAATGTACCTAAACAGTGGAAACCCCCCACAAGTGACCTCATTTTGGAAACTAGACCCCATAAAGAACTTATCTAGATGTGTCGTGAACACTTTGAACCCCCAAGTGCTTCACAGAAGTTTATAACGTAGAGCCATGAAAATAAAAAATCATTTTTTTTTCCACAAAATGATCTTTTAGCCCCCAATTTTTTATTTTCACAAGGGTAACAGGAGAAATTGAACCCCAAAAGTTGTTGTCCAATTTGTCCTGAGTACAGTGGTACCCCATATGTGGAAGAAAACTACTGTTTGTGCACACGGTGGGGCTCAGAAGGGAAGTAGTGACATTCTGGAATGCAGACTTTGATGGAATGGTCTGCGGGTGTCATGTCGCGTTTGCAGAGCCCCTGATGTACCTAAACAGTGGAAACTCCCCACAAGTGACTCCATTTTGGAAACTAGACCCCCCAAGGAACTTATCTAGATGTGTGGTGAGCGCTTTGAACCCCCAAGTATTTCACTAAAGTTTATAATGTAGAGCCGTGAAAATAAAAAAATCATTTTTTTCCCACAAAAATGATCTTTTAGCCCCCAATTTTTATTTTCACAAAGGTAACAGAAGTAAGATGGTGGTCGGCGTGCATGCCCTTTTATAGCGCCTGTGACGTCACACAAAGCAAGCCAATCACTTGCATGCCCTTCTCAAAGATGGTGGTGACCGCTGCCCATGTCATCGCATTGCCCACAGTGTGCGTCCTCCATCATTGACTGAAAAAGGGCGCTGGAAGCATCATTTGAAACGCGACTTTGGTGCTCTGGTCGCCGACCTCATGGCCGACCTCACGCTATGGTCGGGTTTCGTTTCATGAAACCCGACTTTAGCGAAAGTCGGCGACTTATGAATTTGACCGACCCGTTTCGCTCAACTCTGTTAGGGACCCTGATAAAGGTTTTTCTTTAAAGATCCAAGAGAGAATAATGAGAGGAGACAAAGCGCAAATAGGGTCTCATCTGGGTAACAATATAGAAGGATATGCTCGATTGCGCACACCTGGATGGGTTGTGTGCACATTTTTTTCTCCATTTCTATGCAAAGATTTTTCTTTGGGGCCACGGCGAGTAGTATGCAAACAATACAGTATTTGGCAGTGGTAAAGTGGCAATAAAGTACATAGAACCTGTATAGAACACCAGTACCACTGATTGCAGCTGCACCAGCCCTCTAATTGCTCAACTGAATGGTATCCTGATTGGCAGGTCAGTCAGAAGCTCCGAATGCTAGCATGCCAAGTGCCAGGAGGAGTGCCATAAACCTGACATGGCAGCAAAGCGCACATGATGACCAATATCAGTGCAAGCCAAAAAAACTGGACTGATGACTACTGTCAGAAAAGAATATGACAGGAGCGCAGCAGGTATGTTACGTGTTTCTTTACATTGTCTGCCCTGATATTCAGGCAGCAGTCATCTAATGTACAACTTAGACATTTGCCCTTACAATGACTGCCCTGTAAGGCCTCTTTCACACATCCGGTTTTCAGCATCAGGCGCGATGCGGCGAAAAGTGTAAAAACCGGATCCGGCGCCGGTTGCCACCGGATCCGGTTTTTCCCCCATTCAGTTTCATTATTGCCGCATCGCGCCGGATACCTATGCGGCGTATCCGGTTTTTGCCTGATCCGGCAAAAACAGCCTGTCCGGCGTCTGGAAAAAACGTTCCATGTAACGTTTTTTTGCAGCGCCGGACCGGCTTTTTCCACAGCGCATGCCCGGACTCTGTGAATGTTAACCCCACAAGTGCCCGGCGAGAGAGAGAGAGATCTCTCTCTGTCACCCGGACACTTGTGAGAGATCTCTCGCCGGGCACTTGTGGGGTTAACACTCACAGTGTCTGGGTGAGAGAGAGAGATCTCTCTGTGGGGTTAACCCCACAAGTGCCCAGCAAGAGAGAGAGAGATTCTCTTGCCTGGACACTAATGTTAACCCCCCATGTCTCTCTCTCTCCACCCCCCTCCCCTCTCCTCCCCTCCCCTCTCCTATCCTCTCCTCCCCTCACCTCCCTTTCAGCAGCTGTCTCATTGGCTGCCTCTGTCCTGCGGCTCCTTTAATAATGTCCGAGCCGTATCATCTCGCCGCACACACATCCGGTGTCACGGCTGCAGGCCGGATCTGGCGGCCCGGCTTTTCGCCGTACGCCGCCGGACCCCACACACCGGATGTGTGAAAGTAGCCTTAGTGTTACTTGATCAGAGTGATTCTTTGGCTGTTTCACATTGTTCTGGCTATGGTTTTTGAACTTAACTTAATGAGGCAAGATAAACCAGAGATAATTAAAAAAAAAATCACAAAAAGAACATATAATTAAATTCCATGCTACGTTTCACAGCATCTTCAAGACACATGTGCCATCAATAAAGGGTAAGAGCATTTACTAACATTTCCCATGAGACATCTATGCCCATCTCTCTTGAATAATTTCTTGTGCTCTCCTGTTTTGCATGAAAAATGCTTTCATCCTGTACCCTATCGATTTCCTCGTTCCATATTTTGATATATCTCCTTTCCCACATTAATCCCGCAGAGTGCAGGGTGAAGTGAAATAATTATTTCTTCTGACAGAAGAGTTTTGTCTATTACTAGGAACTGCATGCAAGCAACACATCTCTAAAACTATTGATTCAATCTGTTACAGACCAACTAATTCATTGAGCATTTTCATTTCCAATGAACCACGATCTAATCTCAAAATATCAATTAGGAGTTAAGGTAATATAACAAATCAGTCAACTTCAAAAAATGAAATACTTACATTTCACTGAGTTTATAGGGATTTTGTATAACTACTGTAATGCCATATCTACTGGCCATAGAACTGCTGTAGAGCATTATATTAGACTTGTTAAATTACTGTCAGACACTGAATGGAAGCCTACAGTAATACCTACACCTATACTAGATAAACAGGAACAATTGAAGGCAGCACTCTGAAAATTAGTTTAAAAAATTCTAAGAATTCTTCGTTATAATGTTTGGTATAGGTGTAAAAAAAAGAAAAGGAGCAGCAGAGGGTATTGGTGCAAAACCTACCCATCAATAACCAGACTATCCAGATAAACAGCAAAACCTGAAGGCAGCACTATAAAAATTGTGGCAAAAAGAGTGATTTATTTCAGTGCCGATTTCAGTTTTTGCTGTTTATCTGCATAGTCTGGTCCTTGCCAGGGAGGCTCTACACTCATACCCTATAGGTGCTGCTCCTTTTTTTAACACCAATACCAAACATTACTCCAAAAATGGTGGCAAAAGGAAACCAAGGATAGACCTGCCCACAGGCCGCTCCAAAGCACAAACATGTTCCTCATCATAGAGACAGAATGTTTGTGCTTCGGGGGCCAGTGGGCAGGTCTCTCCTTGGTTTCTCTGGCTTAGGGCAGGAAGGTAAGGCTCTGCCTACAGTCTCACCCTGGAACACGGGCATATCATTAATTGAATACTTCTAACACAGATTACACAAGAACCACAAGACGGATTTCTTCATCTCAGGTGTCATTTTAATCAGTTTAACAATGCCAATCTGACAGTGTCTGTAGTTTACTTAGCAAAATCCTGCTGACAGGTTCACTTTACAGCTGAATCTTGCAATGAATGCATGATATATTCTCCTCCAATGTTTGCCACACCTCTTTATAGCCCCCAGCAGCTGCAAATAACAGTCCGATTCTAATCAGAAGTAATCTTTTAGTAAGAATCACTTCTAATAACCTCCCCAAAAAACAATCTTGTGAGACTTAGATCTTCACATGATTTTTCAGTCCACAGATCTAAGTGACTGCCTAGTAACATCTCTACCTAAATGTCATATACACAGGGACAAATAGGACTGCCTCTTTAAAAGCATATACTCATGTTACTAAATTATTTTAGTTAGACAGCATGAAAACAAGCAAGTTGGCAATTAACTTACTGTTTCTCTCTGCTGTGTTTATCCTTCTAGTATTGTGAGGAAAGAGGGAGACACAAGCGCAATATAGGGTCTTATCCCACAAATAAAGTAAGCGGTTTGACAAAAAACTGCTCACCTGGTAGTAGGTATTCAAAGCATGTATAGATAAGGGCGGCTGCAGATCCACAAGTCGGTCACCGACTATCTGAAACAGAGCTCTGCAAAGGAATACGTGGATTTCGTCCGCGCTCCCCAAATGATGAAATTCCAGAAGTTTAATAAGGTTTGACAGTGGTTTATTCTACGCCTTTCAAGGTTTTTTGCAACCTCTTCTTCAGGAAATACCACCTTCCTGAAGAAGAGGTTGCAAAAAACCTTGAAACGCGTAGAATAAAGCACTGGCAAACCTTATTAACCTTCTGGAATTTCATCATTTGGGCAGCGCGGACGAAATCCACGTATTCCTTTGCAGAGCTCTGTTTATCCTTCTATGAGAGGTTTTACCTTACAATGTGTACAGCCTGTTTCCAAGGAGTTTGACCATCTGAGTCTGGCCAATTACGCACAGTAGTTACATTCCAGCCTGAGGCGCTAATTCCTGAGATACCACCCCTCTTTATTTCATTGATCTACCATCAGCAGTTTCCAGAGCAGTTCTCCTAATCACTGTTCAGCAGGTTCCAGAGCAGTTCTCCTAATCACTGCCCTCACATTACTTATCAATGTGCCTTTGGTCAAAGGCCTTGTTATTTGTATACCTAAATATAGTGATAACAGACTTTAGAACTAGCAATATGTCAATGTTAATGTGTCACAGTAGCAAGCAAGCAAAAACTACTGAACCAGAACTGTCACTCAAGGAGGAGTGCCCATTCCCCAGTAACAAAGAAGTGAAAGTCTGCTCAATAGTGTGCTGATAAACATACAAGTTACACTACCTCTTTACTTCATAAAAAGGTGACTTACCTTTTCTCTAAATTAATTGGACATCATAATCTTTTTCCTTGCATGTCAAACAGTGTAGAAAAGAAAAAAAATATTAACTCAAAACTGTGTGAGGTAATACAACTGAATATCAGGGCTATAAGCATGCTTAAAAGTCTTCAATTTACCCTAATTAAATATTACATTTTCCCATTTTCTGAACAATGCCATCTCTGAAAGTATGTTGACGATTTATGATAAATTACCGTACAATGGGAGCCTCGCATTGACAGAACAAAGCTTGCATTCATACGCTTAAGTTTGTATTGTTGGAACTTCAAGTGGGATTTATTGTCAGTCTTGATATATCTGGCGAGGTCAACCCTCTTGTGAGCCACAAATAGAGAACATCTCCTTTACAGACAGTTGTGCACACAATTTAATGCTAGTTAAACCCATTTAGCTCAAAGCTGATGCAAGAGAATTGGTCTTTTGGAATGTATTTTGTCACTAAGCGGCCTTGCCAACCATCCATAAACATACTGACAAGTCACAATTGATTTCATAGGGCATTTAAAAGTCAAACTAGCTCAACAATTAAACCCAATCATCAGTGTCAGCATAATCTTTAAATCCATTTTGTCATTTTTTCAATACAAATTAACATTTAAAAATTACTTACAGACCCCTATACTTAGATAAGAAATCTGAATTTAAAAAAGGGTATTCTAGTTCACAATAATTCCGATCTGGTTCACATGATTCATTTTTTGATGTTTCATTTCTTAAAGGGATTTTACAATTATGCAAAATGGCCTTAAAGGGGTTATCCACTACTATAAAAATGAAGCTTACACAGCTGAAAACAGTGTGAGAAATAAAAGAAAATAAAAAAAACAAAACTATATTCACCTCCTGACCTAGCGCTACTCCCCAACACTTGGTATGGTTTACCCTGCTGGTTTATTGGCATTAACAGATGACAGGGGGCTCAACTCAGCACTCGGCAGCTGATCAGCTGCAGACTGTAATGGGTTCTGTCAGTGGTTGGCTGGCAATTCTAAAAATGGCTAACAAGGCAGGTTTCGCATTAGTCACTCCATTTTCCGGTTCTCAGGGGTGGCCCTTGCCTTCACTCTTTAACTACTGTATCTGGCCTTAAAGTACTGTCACACTTAGCGATGCACCAGTAATCCCGACCAGCGATATGACACGGTGAGGATTGCTGGTGCATCGCTAAGTGGTCGCTAGTGAGCTGCCACACAGGCAGATCTCACCAGCGACATCGCAGGGGTCGGGGGACACTACTTACCTGTCAGACGAGGCGATCCTGACGTCCTCCCGCCCGCGTCCACGCGTCGCTCGTCTCCACAGCAGGAAGCCCAGCAGGAAGCTGATGACGAGAAACGGTCCAGGACGTTCTCGCGCGATCAGCGATAACCAGCGGGGGAGCGGTCGGAGGTAAGTATCAGACATAGCGATATCGCTAGCATTATCGCTGCTACGTCACAAAAACCAGTGACGTAATAGCAATATTGCTAGCGATATCACTTAGTGTGACAGGCCCTTTACTGGTGGGTCCCTGGTTTTTGGCCTTAGGGTAGGCTGATGACCAGTGGTGCAGGGTGACAGGAGTGGTAAAGTTTGCCAGGTTAGGACCAGGAGAGCAGACAAGGTCAAAAGACAGAAGAATAGTTAGAAAATGGGTCAAGGTCAGACTAGGATAATAATAAAATAGGATAATAGATAAAACAGAAGCTGAGACACTACAGAAAATCAGAGGAAGCACTAAATCTATCTGGCAACTACCAGCAGTAATCTGCAAACTTTAGTACTATAGTTAGTAGGGTGTGCTGCTGTTCAATTGGCCAAAGCAGAGAGCTTATAACACCAGCAGGACAGCACACTCACCCTTACTGCCAGATTGGACAACACTACATTTCCTAGCCACCTCAATCTCAGTAGCTGGATAGAGCATGGTCCGAATAGAGCATCTGGTCCTGATCCTGACATCTCCTCCATCACAAGTGCTGACAGCAGAATGAGTACGGTGGCACCTGATGACAGAAGCAAGCATCACAAGAGCATGTCAGAAAGATGTGACAGAACCTTCACATTGGACAAAACATCTGACTGTTAAGATGAAGTGTGAAGGCTCCAGCCATTCTCCAACTTAAAGAGTTGATGCCAGGAGTCGAGTATATGCTTCAGTTTGTCTTTCAGATTTTTTTAATCTTAATAAAGTCTTGTGCTTTTTAAATTTAAGGTTCACTTCTTTAGACTACGGGTTTGGTAAGTCCATTTGTGTTAGTATACTGTTTGAAGTGCCATATTTGTTGCAATAAATAGGGACATGTTTTGTTATAACTTAGAAGTACCATTGTTACAATTCATAGTGGCGCAATATGTAAGCGGCCCACTTCTGTCTCCAAAGCTACAAGCAGTTTCTGTGACATACACATAAAGAGGTGCATTATGAGAAACTATTGGACTGCAAAGGGTCTATAAACTGTTCTGATACAAGGGCCCTCATCTGTTTGTGTCCACCCCTGAGCTGATCGGTGGGGGAAGTGCGAAAAAGGATGTGCTCTCCGTTATACAGTATGTTATCTTTTTTTGTACTTTAGGTATCGATATTGGCACCATTTTGATATTGAAGGCCTTTTCTGAAGGTAGAACATCAATATCTTACTCCTGGACAACCCCCACACCATCAATGGAACTCATAAAAGTCAATGAGAAGCTGAAAATGTGCTGTAACAAGCAATTAAAGTGTATGCACCTTATAGTCGATAAGTTTCTATGGATTGCGTTGAATTCTATAGAAGTCTATGAACTTGAGCAAATCCTGACAGAATGCTGCACAGGAAGGAAAAGGTAAATGGATACTATGCAGACTTGACCAGGAGCAGTAGGGCATCCTCACTGTGTAAAGACAAAGATAGATACCGTAAATCTATCTAAAAAATGACTTGGCAATATTTTTAAATGAATTTAATGAAATTTTTACATTTTTGACAAGACTTTACAAAATCTACTAGTTCAGGTAATGAGAATTCTCATTTAATAGAAACACTAATGCAGATGAATGAAGGTAACCATGTGTTTTTACACTATGCCTCCTCAGACTGTGGATTTTTTTGTTATACAGAGTTTCTCTGAAGCCTGTCTTAACAGGTTCCAGGGTTTTGGAAAACCAATCAAGCAGATAAGAAGAAGGAGGATGCGATAGTAGTCAGGGGCTGGCAAGCAATTTGTGGCCTGAAGCAAAAGACAAAGCACAAGTCCAAGAGTATACACCTTCTTCGCAGACCCTTCGCTTGGCCCTCATAAAATAATAAAGCCCATATTCACCTTTCTTGCCAGCGAAGTTGCCACGGTGTCAGCATTCCCATGCTGTTGTTGTGTCTCCACCTCCTGTTGAATTGAGCAGGAAGAGGAAGTTCAAGATCAGCTGTAGCCCGGACTTCTTCTTCATGCTCGATTTGTCTGACAGGGACGGTGGTGCTAATTGGTGCCGGCATCACTGTAGCAACAACCACATGCAAGCCACAGGACTGCAAGTCCAAACACCGAGGGAATGGCGCTGGCACAAGTGGTGAGTAAAGGCTTTATTATTTTATGGGGGAAAATTTTTTTGATCAAAATGGGGTTGTCCTAGTAGTGGACAACCCCTTTAATGGCTGCACAATGTCAACAAAATTATGCAGCCACTAAAAATAAGCAAGCAATTTGCACTTTGATTTCAAATTTTACATAGAAAGATGATGCAATTTAAGACACTGCCACCATCATATTCATTTAGACCTTTGCAATAATAACCCCTCCTCGATTATAATTTTATATCCCATTGTAGTGGCCACTCATAGTATAATAATTAATCCCCCCCACCTAGGTTATAACAAATCCACACCTTGCAGTAATCGCCCATCTATACACAGCCTCCTTATCTCAGCCCATCTACACAAAGCCTCCTTATCTCAGCCCATTTATACACAGCCTCCTTATCTCAGCCCAGCTATACACAGCCTCCTTATCTCAGCTCATCTATACACAGCCTCCTTATCTCAGCTCATCTATACACAGCCTCCTTATCTCAGCCCATCTATACATAACCTCCTTATCTCAGCCCATCTATACACAGCCTCCTTGTCTCAGCCCATCTGTACACAGCCTCCTTGTCTCAGCCCATCTATACACAGCCTCCTTATCTCAGCCCATCTATACACAGCCTCCTTATCTCAGCTCATCTATACACAGCCTCCTTATCTCAGCCCATCTATACACAGCCTCCTTATCTCAGCCCATCTATACATAACCTCCTTATCTCAGCCCATCTATACACAGCCTCCTTGTCTCAGCCCATCTGTACACAGCCTCCTTGTCTCAGCCCATCTATACACAGCCTCCTTATCTCAGCCCATCTATACACAGCCTCCTTATCTCAGCCCATCTATACACAGCCTCCTTATCTCAGCCCATCTACACAAAGCCTCCTTATCTCAGCCCATTTATACACAGCCTCCTTATCTCAGCCCATCTATACACAGCCTCCTTATCTCAGCTCATCTATACACAGCCTCCTTATCTCAGCCCATCTATACACAGTCTCCTTATCTCAGCTCATCTATACACAGCCTCCTTATCTCAGCCCATCTATACACAGCCTCCTTGTCTCAGCCCATCTGTACACAGCCTCCTTGTCTCAGCCCATCTATACACAGCCTCCTTATCTCAGCTCATCTATACACAGCCTCCTTATCTCAGCCCATCTATACACAGCCTCCTTATCTCAGCCCATCTATACACAGCCTCCTTGTCTCAGCCCATCTGTACACAGCCTCCTAGTCTCAGCCCATCTATACACAGCCTCCTTATGCAGTACATTATTTGTCAACCCCTGTATACAAAGCTTCTATATGAAGTACATTTCTCCTCAGCCCATCTATCCACAAGCTCCATATGCAGTACATTACTCCTCAGCTCCTGTTTACATTGCCTCCATGTGCAGAATATCATTCAGCAGCCCCTATATATACAGCCTGCATATGCAGTACATCACTTTTTAGCCCCTTTATAGTCTCCATATGCAGAACACACCTCAGCCCCTCTATTCAAAGCCTCTAAATGCAGTAAGTACATCACTCCTCATCCCCTCTATAGAACGCCTCCATGTGCAGTACATCGCACCTCAGCCACTCTATACAAAACCTGGTTCCCTGAAAAATGCCCACAGGAAAATTGCCCACACGGAAAATTGCCAATTGCAGCAGCACAAAGTTTAACATCTATGATTTTTGAGGTGCAAGGTGAGAATGTTCACATGATATGTGATTAACTTGTGATTTACAGTCGATCTAGTGCAAAACTGCAAAAATGAAGATCTGTGTTTGTAGCAGTCTGTATCAGCAATAGATAGATATAGTTTGCTCTCTTCTCTCACTGATTCTGCCTCCCACCAGCCCAAAACACCAGCAGCACATGCAGAACCAGGAGCAGTGTGATCCAGAGGAGCCATCACTGATATCAGTACTCACAAAAGTATCACTGTATTATCTGTGGAGTTACATGGGACTGCAGGTCACCTCTAATACATTATCATCTCAGTGGGAGCCCACCAAAAGCAGGGTGCTCCTGGCAAAGGTAGTTGTTCCTGGAAGCCCAGAAGGCACAGCAGAAAGGTGAAATTTTGCCACTTGTACCACCTTGTGTTCTTGCTGAGAATGTATGTTTTTGCAGTGGTGTAACTGGAGTCCGATGGGCCCCAGTGCGAAATTTGGACCTGCCCCACACACACACACACACACACGTTGGTCAGATGTATGGGCCACTGTATTGTTATAAATTCTATAAAGATTTATGAATTGCCCCCCTCATTATGTAGTAAAATGTCCCCCATCCTGGTATATACTGTATGCCCATCATCCTAGTAAGTACGTCAGCATCCTGGTATACAGTATATGTCCCAATGCTGGTATATATGGTCCCCATCCTGGTATGTATGGTCCACATGGTCTCCATCCTGGTATATATGTCCCCATCCTGGTTTACATGATCCCCAATCCTAGTGTATGTGTCCCCATTCTGCCCCTAATGCATACTTAAAAACAAAAAACATTCTACTCGCCTTTCCTCTGCTTCCACGTCGCCCAGTGTCTTTTGTGGCCACCGCACAGCCCAGCAGCTGACATCGGAGTGTGCGCCATTGTCATGTGCCGCTCCCTGTGGCTTCATCTCCGACGTCCGCTCACAGCCACTGCATGTGTCGCAGTGCAGCATGTATCGCAGTGCAGGGACCGGACGGTTCTCTGCAACTCGATGCATGTTATCTGGATCTTCAGTGAGGACGGAGATCCAGCAGAAGCAGGCACCTGTACCCCAGTGCCTGGTTGTAGCCTTGATTCTTGCGACCAAAGTCATTACACCTCTGTGTTTTTTTCTGTCTTACCAATGTGTGTTCCCCTTACCCTGTGTTGTCTGAGTGGTGTTCTACCCATGAGGACCGAGTGTGGGCGTTCAGTGGGATGAGCCCTGGTTCTTGCAGGCTCTCGAAAGACAGCCAGGCCAGCAGACAAGAGCACCCACTGACCCGTGTGTCTCCATAGTGATGTCACTGACCAACACAGGAGCCGGAAGTGCCAGAGCAGCGCCGCTCTCCTATTGATTTCAGTGGCAGTGAATCTGGTGCCTGCACTTCCTTCCCTGTCCACTTATGACTACCAAGAGAATAAGAGTGAACAGATCCTACATAGATATGTAGGATCTGCAGTTGTAGGCCGGCATAGGGTGAAAGAAAATGCAGAATGGATTTGAATAAGGGTCTCTAGGCCCATACACACCACACTGAGAGTGGAATGACAACTCGTAAGAACAGAATCTGTACTCTGGGACTAGATATGGGTGAACTGAACCTGTAGAACCTGGAGAAGTAAACTGGGCCGAGACCTTTGTTGAAATCCATTCTGCATTTTCTTTGCTGCCTGTGTTGTGCTGTATTGCATTTCAATGGAGCCCATGGAAGTTAACTGGCTTTCCTTGTTGACATTATTTCAAATGGGCCTTCCAGCGCTTTCCCACTTCCATTGTTTCAAATTGGCAATCCTGTC
Organism: Dendrobates tinctorius; assembly: GCF_039654945.1. Taxonomy (NCBI): domain Eukaryota; kingdom Metazoa; phylum Chordata; class Amphibia; order Anura; family Dendrobatidae; genus Dendrobates; species Dendrobates tinctorius. The sequence goes on along the minus strand of NW_027361775.1, from coordinate 10,051,743 downwards.
ATTCCTTTTGGTACAACCCCAGTGAACAATGACTTTCCTGCTGTGCCAGCCAATTGTGTTTTGATTAGTTAAAACATGTACTTTAACCCCTTAAGCCCCAAGGGTGGTTTTTACGTTCATGACCGGGCCAATTTTTACAATTCTGACCACTGTCCATTTATGAGGTAATAACTCTGGAACGCTTCCATGGATCCTGGTGATTCTGGCACTGTTTTCTCGTGACATATTGTACTTCATGTTAGTGGTAAAGTTTCATTCAAATAACTTGCGTTTATTTGTGAAAAAAATGGAAATTTGGTGAAAATTTTGAAAATTTCGCAATTTTCCAACTTTGAATTTTTATGCCCTTAAATCACAGAGATACAGCACACAAAAAACTTGATAAGTAACATTTCCCACATGTTTACTTTACATCAGCACAATTTTGGAACCAAAATTTTTTTTTGTTAGGAAGTTATAAGGGTTAAAAATTGACCAGAGATTTCTCATTTTTGCAACACCATTTTATTTTTACGGACCACATCACATTTGAAGCCACTTTGAGGGGTCTATATGATAGAAAATACCCAAAAGTGACACCATTCTAAAAACTGAACCCCTTAAGGTGCTCAAAACCACATTCAAGAAGTTTATTAACCTTTTAGGTGCATCACAGGAATTTTTTGAATATTTAAAAAAAATGAACATTTAACTTTTTTTCACAAAAAAAATACTTCAGGTTCAATTTTTTTTATTTTACCAAGGGTAACAGGAGAAATTGGACAGCAAAAGTTATTGTGCAAATTGTCCTGAGTATGCTGATATTTGATATGTGGGGGGAACCACGGTTTCGGCACATGGCAGAGCTCAGAAGGGAAGGAGCGCCGTTTGACTTTTTCAATGCAAAATTGGCTGGAATTCAGATCAGACACCATGTCGCGTTTGGAGAGCCCCTGATGTACCTAAACAGTGGAAACCCCCCACAAGTGACCCCATTTTGGAAACTAGACCCCCCCAAGGAACTTATCTAGATATGTGGTGAGAACTTTGAACCCACAAGGGTTTCACAGAAGTTTATAACGTACAGCGGTACAATTAAAAAATCATATTTTTTCCAAAAAATTGATCTTTTCACCCCCAATTTTTATTTTCCCAAGGATAACAGGACCCTAAAAGTTATTGTGCAATTTGTCCTGAGTACGCTGATACCCCACATGTGGGGGTAAACCACTATTTGGGCGCATGGCAGAGCTCGGAAGGGAAGCAACGCCATTTGACGTTTTTGGCTGGAATTGAGATCAGACACCATGTCGCGATTGGAATACCCCTCATGTACCAAAACAGTGGAAACCCCCACAAATGACACCATTTTGGAAACTAGACCCCCCAAGGAACTTATCTAGATGTGTGGTGAGAACTTTGAACCCCCCAGTGCTTCACAGAAGTTTATAATGCCTGGGCGTGAAAATAAAAAAATCGTATTTTTTCCACAAACATGATCTTTTAGTCACCAATTTTTTTATTTTCCCAAGGGTAACAGGAGAAATTGGACCCCAAAAGTTGTTGTCCAATTTGTCCTGAGTACGCTGATACCTCATATGTGGGAGAAAACTACTGTATGGGCACACATCGGGGCTCGGAAGGGAAGTAGTGACGTTTTGGAATGCAGACTTTGATGGAATGGTCTGCTGGTGTCATGTACTGTAGCTTTTGGAGAGCCGCTGATGTACCTAAACAGTGGAAACCCTCAACAAGTGACCCCATTTTGGAAACTCCTAAGGAACTTATCTAGATGTGTCGTGAGCACTTTGAACCCCCAAGGGCTTCACAGAAGTTTATAATGCCCAGGCATGAAAATAAAAAAATCGCGATTGGAATACCCCTCATGTACCAAAACAGTGGAAACCCCCACAAATGACACCATTTTGGAAACTAGACCCCCCCAAGGAACTTATCTAGATGTGTGGTGAGAACTTTGAACCCCCCAGTGCTTCACAGAAGTTTATAATGCCTGAGCGTGAAAATAAAAAAATCGTATTTTTTCCACAAACATGATCAATTAGTCCCCAATTTTTTTATTTTCCCAAGAGTAAAAGGAGAAATTGGACCCCAAAAGTTGTTGTCCAATTTGTCCTGAGTATGCTGATACCTCATATGTGGCAGAAAACTACTGTATGGGCACAGACTTTGATGGAATGGTCTGCGGGTGTCATGTGCGTTTGGAGAGCCCCTGATGTACCTAAACCCTGGTCCTAGCCCTTACCCTAATGGGAAAATGGAAATAAATACATTTTCTTTTAATTTTATTATTTTTCTCTAACTAAGGGAGTGATAACGGGGGGTTTGATTTACTATTTATGGCGGTTTTTATGTTTGGCAGCTGTCATGCGCTAAATGACGCTTTTTATTGTAAAAATAGTTTTTGCATCACCACATATTGAGAGCTATAATTTTTCCACATTTTGACCGACCGAGTCATGTGAGGTCTTATTTTTTGCGGGACGAGTTGACGTTTTTATTGATACCATTTTCAGGCACGTGACATTTTTTGATCGCTTTTTATTCCGATTTTTGGGACACAGAATGAACAAAAACCAGCATTTCATGAATTTCTTTTGGGGGGTGCGTTTACACCGTTCCGCCTGCGGTAAAATTGATAAAGCGGTTTTATTCTTCGGGTCAGTACGGTTACAGTGATACCTCATTTAGGTCATTTTTTATGTTTTGGCGGTTTTATGCAATGAAAACTATTTTATATAAAAAATAATTATTTTTGCATCGCTTTATTCTGCTTTATTCTGCGACTTTTTTATTTTTTCACTGATGATGCTGTATGGTGGCTCGTTTTTTGAGGGACAACATGACGTTTTCAGCGGCACCATGGATATTTATATGCGTCTTTTTGATCGCGCGTTATTGCACTTTTTGTTTGGTTGTGTGATAATAAATCATTATTTTTTGCTTTGTTTTTTATTTTTATTTTTTAAGGGGTTCGCTAAAGGGGTTAACTAATGGGACAGTTTTATAGGGCAGGTCGTTATGGATGCGGCGATACCAAATATGTGTACTTCTATTGTTTTTTTCTTTTTTTATTTCCAAAAAATGAATTTATTGGGGAATATCTTTTTTTTTCTAATTTATTAGAGATTTTTTTTAAAATTATTTTTACACTTTTTTTTTTTTTTTTAACTTTATTAGGTTGTCCCAGGGGGGACATCACTGTCCTGTGACAGATCGCTGATCTGTCACATCACAGATCACTGTGACAGATCAGCATCTGTCACAGGCACAGACACAGACTTCCTCATGCCTGCGCAGGCACTGAGGAAGTCAGCTCCCTACAGGCCCCCGAAGGTCCCTGTTGCCATCTTGGATCCGGGGACCTGTAGGGAAAGCTGCACATTGCGCTGCGGTGGGGGGCTCAGGGAAGCACGGAGGGAGCCCCCTCCCTGCCGATGCTTCCCTTTAACCCCCGGTACACCGCAATCGTGTTTGATCGCGGTGTGCAAGGGGTTAACGTGTCGGGGGCTGTCCGTGACCGCCCCTGACACATTGTGCCGGGTGTCAGCTGTGATAATTAGCTGACACCCGGCCTCAATCAGCGGCGCTCACCACGTGGGCGCCGCTTATCGCTATGACGTACTATCCCGTCCCTGGGAATTAAGTCCCAGGGCACATGGATGGGATAGTACTTCACATGGGATTAAGGGGTTAATAGATCTATCCCCATATTTTTTAATTTCTTTTCAATAAAAGTGTATTTTGAGTTCATCTAAAGTATTCTATTTCTCCATGTAGTGCAAACAATGGAGTTTTCAAGAAGCCAGAGGAACAACAAAGCTATGATTTACTTGGGGTTTGAATATCTTGCATTTCATACTATCAACGCAGTGGTGACTTGGAAATGCCGACTGCATCGCTCTTCAAAGTGCCATTCAATTCTCAAAACAAAAGATGACAACGTAGTTCAAGAACCAACACAACATTATCATGACTCCTGCCCTCAAACAGCAGAAGCAAATGTGCTTCTGTGCTGCAGAGCATCTCACCTAGAATTCTATATTATTCTCCTCTCCTGCAGAGCATCTCACCTATACCTGTGTACTATCCCCCTGTCCTGCAGAGCATTTAACCGGTAATTCTATAATATTCTCTGTCCTGCAGAGCCTCTCACCTAAAATTCTATATTATTGTTCTGCCCTGGAGAGCATCCACGTATACCTGTATACTATCCCCCTCTCCTGCATAGCATTTAACCTATAGATCTATGCTAATCTCTGTCCTGCAGAGCATCTCACCTAAAATTCTATATTATTGTTCTGCCCTGGAGAGCATCCACGTATACTTGCATACTATCCCCCTCTCCTGCAGAGTATTTAACCTATAGATCTATGCTATTCTCTGTCCTGCAGAGAATCTCACCTATAACTCACTACTGTTTTTATGTGCGTATTCATGTCTGTGGGAAATTTCCATGGGCATTATTCACATATCATGTGAACATTCTCATCTTGCACCTCAAATATCATAGATCTGAAACTTTGTGATGCTGCAATTGGCAATTTTCTGTGTGGGCAATTTTCAGTGTAGGCAATTTTCTGTGTGGCAATATTCCATGTGGGCAATATTCCATGTGGGTAATTTTCCATGTGGGCAATTTTCTGGTCACCACAAAACCTATATGTTCAGCACATTGCTCCTCAGCCACTCTATACAAAAACTACATGTGCAGCATATCGCTCCTCAGTCCCTCCATACAAAGTCTCCATGTGCAGTACCTCACTCCTCTGCCCCTCTATACAAAGCCTACATGTGGAGCACATCACTCCTCAGCCCCTCTATACAAAGCCTACATGTGCAGCACATCACTCCTCAGCCCCTCTATACAAAGCCTCCATGTGCAGCAGATCACTCCTCAGCCCCTCTATACAAAGCCTCCATGTGCAGCACATTGCTCCTCAGCCCCTCTATACAAAGCCTCCATGTGCAGCACATTGCTCCTCAGTCACTCTATACAAAGCCTCCATGTGCAGCAGATCACTCCTCAGCCCCTCTATACAAAGCCTCCATGTGCAGCACATTGCTCCTCAGCCCCTCTATACAAAGCCTCCATGTGCAGCACATTGCTCCTCAGCCACTCTATAAAAAGCCTACATGTGCAGCACATCACTCCTCAGCCACTCTGTACAAAGACTCCATGTGCAGCACATTGCTCCTCAGCCACTCTATACAAAGCCTTAATGTGCAGCACATCGCTCCTCAGCCACTCTATACAAAGCCTCCATGTGCAGCACATTGCTCCTCAGCCACTCTATACAAAGACTCCATGTGCAGCACATCGCTCCTCAGCCACTCTATACAAAGCCTACATGTGCAGCACATCACTCCTCAGCCACTCTGTACAAAGACTCCATGTGCAGCACATTGCTCCTCAGCCACTCTATACAAAGCCTTAATGTGCAGCACATCGCTCCTCAGCCACTCTATACAAAGCCTCCATGTGCAGCACATTGCTCCTCAGCCACTCTATACAAAGACTCCATGTGCAGCACATCGCTCCTCAGCCACTCTATACAAAGCCTCCATGTGCAGCACATCGCTCCTCAGCCACTCTATACAAAGACTCCATGTGCAGCACATTGCTCCTCAGCCACTCTATACAAAGCCTTAATGTGCAGCACATCGCTCCTCAGCCACTCTATACAAAGCCTCCATGTGCAGCACATTGCTCCTCAGCCACTCTATACAAAGCCTACATGTGCAGCACTTCACTCCTCAGCCCCTCTATACAAAGCCTCCATGTGCAGCACATTGCTCCTCAGCCACTCTATACAAAGTCTTCATGTAAATCACATTGCTCCTCAGCCACTCTATACAAAGTCTTCATGTAAATCACATTGCTCCTCAGCCACTCTATACAAAGTCTTCATGTAAATCACATTGCTCCTCGGCCCCTCTATACAAAGACTCCATGTGCAGTATGTTGCTCCTCAGCTACTCTATACAAAGCCTCCATGTGCAGCACATCGCTCCTCAGCCACTCTATAAAAAGTCTACATGTAAATCACATTGCTCCTCAGCCCCTCTATACAAAGTCTCCATGTGCAGTATGTTGCTCCTCAGCTGCTCTATACAAAGCCTCCATGTGCAGCACATCGCTCCTCAACCACTCAATACAAAGCCTCCATGTGCAATGTGCAGTACCTCACTTCTCAGACCCTCTATGCAAAGTCTCTATGTGCAGTACATCACTCCTCAGCCCCTGTATATAGTCTCATGTGTAGTACACCATTCCTCATCTACTCTATACAAAGTCTCCATGTGCAGTACCTCCCTCCTCAGCCACTCTATACAAAACCTCCATGTGAAGTATGTTGCTCTTCAGCTACATTATACAAAGCCTACATGTGCAGCACATCACTCCTCAGCCCCTCTATACAAAAGCTCCATGTGCAGCACATTGCTCCTCAGCCCCTCTATACAAAAGCTACATTGTGCAGCACATTGCTCCTCAGCCCCTCTATACAAAGTCTCCATGTGCAGTACATCGCTCCTCAGCCCCTGTATACAAAGTCTCCATGTGCAGTACATCGCTCCTCAGCCCCTGTATACAAAGTCTAATAAGCAGTACCCCAATCCTCAGCCACTCTGTATAAAGTCTCCATGTGCAGTACATTGCTCCTCAGCCCCTCTATACAAAATCTTCATGTGCAGTACACCATTCCTCAGCCACTCTATACAAAGCCTCCATGTGCAGTATGTTGCTCCTCAGCTACTCTGTTCAAAGCCTAAATGTGCAGCACATTATTACTCAGCCATTCTATACAAAGCCTCCATGAGCAGTACATTGCTCCTCAGACCCTCTACGTATACAAAGCCTCCATATGCAGTATACCACTCCTCAGACCCTCTATACAGGATCTCCATGTGCAAAACAAAACTCCTCAGCCATTCTATACAAAAACTCCATGTGAAGTATATCTTCTCCTCAGCCCCTCTATTCAAAGCCTCCATGTGCAGTATGTTGCTCCTCAGCCCCTCTATACAAAGCCTTCATGTGCAGTATATTGCTCTTCAGCCCCTGTATACAAAGCCTCCATGTGCAGCACATTGCTCCTCAGCCACTCTATACAAGGCCTCCATGTGCAGTACGTCACTCCGCAGCTCCTCTATCCTTATTGAAAAAAATCACCAAGTATGGGATTGATAAGGCTACAATTAGGTGGATTAATAACTGGCTCGGTGACTGTACTCAAACAGGGGTAATAAATGGTTGCACATCCAATTGGAAGTCTTTCAAGTGGGGTACCACAAGGCTCTGTCCTGGCATCAGCGCTGCTCAACATTTTTATAAATGATGTAGCTAGGGGAACTGAAAGTAAACTAATCAAATTTGCAGATGGTGCAAAACTAGAAGGGATAGCTAACACTAGAGAAGACAGAGAAAGGACTCAGAAGGATCTAGATAAAATTGAACAATGGCAGTGACTAATAGAATGGTATTTAACAGGGGGAAGTGCAAGATTCCAGATCTTGGTAAGAAAAATGAAAACAAAATCTACGAAATGGGAGAACTAGAGAACTAAGCAACAGCACGTGTGAAAAAGACTAGGGTATACTAATAGATCACAGATTGCATGAGTCAACAGTGTGATGCAGCAGCAAAAAAGGCAAACGCAATTCTGGGATGTATTAACAGAAGAATACAGTCTAGATCACGTGAAGTAATTCTCCCCCTCTACTCCTCCTTGGTCAGACCTCATTTGGAATACTTTTTCCAATACTGGGCACCACATTTTAAAATAGACATCGAAAAACTGGAGCAAGTTCAGAGAAGAGCTACCAGGATGGTGAGCGAACGGCAAACTATTTCCTACAAAGAGCGATTAAAGGGAATCTGTCACATTTGACCCATCTAAACTATTAATATGGTCATACAGGTTATAAACTGCTGAAAACAGTCCTCCTGTGTATCATATCAGTTGTGTTGTTGCTGTGAAATCATCTTTTATCACTTTATATAAGTGGCCTCTTCTAGTCTCCGACACGGATGGTGCCTGGAGAGAACTCTGCCCCCCCAGGCTTATTTTAAATATAAGGGGGAGATGCCAGTGTCATGTGTCATGGTTACCACTGTTACCAGTGTGGTGTGACATGGTTATCACTGTTACCAGTGTGGTGTGTAATGGCCTCTTTATGCTCTCCTGACACATCTTTAGGTTCCTCTCAGCTTCTATCTCACAGGCAGACAGGGTTGCAATATTGTTGCAATAGAGCAGAGCTCAGAGAGAAGCAAAAATGTGTTTGCAAAATGACAAATTTTATTTCTCCTGTTCTGTGTTGGTTAGGCTACTTTCACACTTGCGTTTTTTTGCTGTGCGGTTTTTGCGCACACAAACGCATGAAAAAACGCATCATGCGTTTGTGTGCGTTTTTTTGCGGGTTTTGGTGCGTTTTTGGCGCATACGTGCGCATTGTAATGCGCTCGTATGCGCACCCATAGACTATAATGGGTGTTTTGCTGTAAAAAAAACGCATTGCGTTCACATGCGTTTTTTTGAGGCAAGTCGGATGCACAAAAAATGCAACAGGATGCATTTTGTGCGCCCGAGCGCACACTACAAAAAAACGCAGGCACATAAAAACGCATGTGTAGGTGCACCTATGCGCACCCATGTTAAAGTATAGGGGAAAAAATGCATGCTTTTTTTGTGCTAAAACACAGCACAAAAAAACGCAAGTGTGAAACCATCCTTACTTGTTTTCTTGGCTCACACTTTAAATGTTTTTATGTGTGTTTTTTCAGTTTCCTATTGTACCAAATGAAAGATTTGTTCATTTTAGGTGATCCCTGTGTACATGGCTTGCGGCTTTTTGTCTTTTTTCTATAGTCTTGGTTTACATCAGGCCTCGGGTGTATCCCTGCTATCTTGTGTTGCCCTCTCTATATTTAGACTTGTCTCACAATGGTAACTCTCCCTTCATGTAAAATGAGCTCTGGAGGCAGAGTGATCTCCAGGCACAATCCACCATGGAGCCTGGAATTGATCATTTATATAAGGTTATAGAAGAGGATTTCTCAGCAACACCACAGCTGATATGAGACACACAGGATTACTTTTTTCAGCATTCTATAACCTGTATGGCCATAGTAATAGTTTAGATAGTGTCAAATGTGGCGACATATTCCCTTTAAAGGATCTGGGAATGTTAACCTTACAAAAAATAAGGCTAAGAGAAGACTTAATCGCTGTTGTGGTAGAGCTGCTCACGCTGTACACAGAGGTAGGCACAGGAACGCTGTCTCTTTAAGCCTTTCACGGGTTTATTATGTACATATGACATAAACAACGGTGAAATAAAAATAAACATGGTCCTTAGGGCAAAACAGGAAAACAAAATGGTATATCACAGTGCATACATCTGCGAGGATCCAAAAAATAACCCATGCTACTTACTCCAGACTGAGGATGCCGGCTGTGTTAGGCTAGTTTCATATTTGCATATGGAGGAGCTGCGGATTTCCTCTGAAGCTCCGCCCACTGCCGCACCTCCTCCAATGGCATGTGGCTTGCGTACCCTATCTTTAACATTGGGTACGCACGTCGTGCGGATGTATGCGGATGCCTCCGCATGCGTCGTTTTGATGATGCGGCAACCTCATCAAATTCCAACATGTTGCGTTCGACACGGGTGCCGCATCGTCAAAACGATGCATGCAGAGGCATCCGCATACATCCACACGACCCAATGTTAAAGATAGGGTATGTAGGCTACATGCAGAAGCATGCGGGCATAGGCGGAGCTGACCGGAGGAGGCGCGGTAGAGGGCAGAGCTTCACGGAGGAAGTCCGGAGCCCCCCGCAGCTCCTCCATACGCTAATGTGAAACCAGCCTTACACAGCTGGCACTTGCCAGTAACTGTGACAACTGAAAGACCCTATGTCTGCCCTGTCTATGCTTCCATAGTAAAGCTCTGCCAAAGGCAGGTTTTCACAAGAAATCATTATATTTCCAAACCATTGCAAAACCTCCTTGATTGCAAATTAAGAAAACAAGCATTCCTAGTGTTAATGCAAAGATAAAATCAGTTAAAACTGTACGTCTTTTAGAAGAAAGATGTGCCTTATCTATGATGCTCGTGACACTTGCATAGCAGAAATCTGTACAATTAATGAATACAAATCATCACAATGTGGGAGGAAAATGTTTCTGAAGTAACAGGTGGCACTGCACTAATTAGAGATTTTAACTGTGTAAAACTGATTAATTGAAGAAACCAGCTTATAATTAAGAAACTTTCCTTTGAAATGGTAGACATCAATTCAAGAGCAGGTGCCAACTCAACATGACCTTCTTAAAGTAGTTTTATATCCCAATGCCCCAGCAGCCGTAGCATTTCGTGAAAAAGCAATTGTGCCTGCTACGCTTTAGTAGTTAGCTGCATATAAAAGTGATATTATTGTTACATATCAGGCATAATTTTATGTAATAATCAGATATGAAAGTCAATCTGTATATCGTGAGCATTATTAAAACTATTAATCACATTAAATGAAAAGCGTTAGTTGGAACATATGGTAATTTATCATTAATTAGTTGATGTTTTACATTTATAAGGCAGGAATGAAAAAAGTCATAATCCTATATAATAAAAGAATAAAACCTTGTTTTACATACTCTCTTGGCTCCTCTTCTATATATTTAGAAACTAATATTGGACTTTGAAACAAAAGATCATTTTTCCCTTTATAATAACATTATTAGAATAGAAAATATTGTTTCTGTTTTTTAATAGCTAGTTACAGTTACATAGGCTGAAAAAAGACACAGGTCCATAAAGTTCGCCATTTCTCTACCAGTTGTACGCTGTGCATTAATGTGCTCTTACCAAACTCTCCCCTCTCCAATCTGTCTTGAATGCTGCAGCCAGGATCATATTCCGAATCCTCACCAATCGTTACACCGATGCCTCTACCTTGTGCCAGTCATTACACTGGCTACCCATCCACTCCAGAATTCAGTATAAACTTATTACCCTCACCCACAAAGCCCTCCATGGCTCAGCACCACCCTACATCTCCTCCCTTGTTTCAGTATACTACCCTACCTGCGTCCTCCATTCTGCTGATGACCTGAGGTTAGCATCCTCAATAATCAGAAACTCCCACTCCCGTCTCCAAGACTTTACACGTGCTGCGCCAATTCTTTGGAATGCACTTCCTAGGTCAATACGATTAGTCCCCAATCCCCACAATTTTAAGCGTGCCCTGAAAACGCATTTATTCAGACTGGCCTTCGCCTCAACATATTAACCTAATCTATCCCTGTATGGCACAGCCAAAAGTTTTACCATAACTAGGCTCCCCGCATCATGTTCCCACATGCTTTATCCATCCATTAGCCCTCTGTGTCTGTACTGATACACACTTAACATTATGGCTGGTCCATACAATCAGGGCAACTGTTACCACCCACCTTTTGTGTCTCCCCTTATTTCCTCATAGATTGTAAGCTTGCGAGCAGGGCCCTCATTCCTCTTGGTATTTGTTATAATCTATGTGATTATTGCTATGCTGTAATGTCTATTGTCTGTACAAATCCCCTCTGAAATGTAAAGTGCTGCGGAATATGTCGGCGCTATAGAAATAAAATGTATTATTATTATTATTAGTTTTCTTCTGGGGACTCGACCATGCAGCCCATTTTTCTTCAAGTGCCTCCTTATTGTGCATCTTGAAACAGCCACACCGCCAGTTTTCAGAGAGTCCAGTATTTCAGCTGATGTTATTTGTGGGTATTTCTTTGCATCCCGAACAATTTTCCTGGCATTTGTCACGGGTCACAGGTGAGGATGTTACCTTTAGTAGTCATTCAAACCCATTTGTGTCAACTTCTGTGCATGTTATTAGGCCAAAATCACCAGGGTATGTAAACTTTTGATCAGGATCTTTTGGATGTTTTGGGTTGTCTATATGATTTAAAAAGAAAACACAGTAGTTTGACAATAAATGGCTTCACCCAACCACTAACCATGAGTGGAGAAAAAGTTTTGGTGTTTTCATATTCTCTGAAAAAAGACCAAGAAAGCAAAAATTCTGCCGGGGTATGCAAACTTTTGAGCACAACTATATATATCTTAAAAAAAATACCCTTCTGCAGGCAGGCACCACCGGGTAGGCGCCTTCACTGCAGTATGATCGCATATATATTGTGTATTTAACTCATTTTTTTAATCTTATCTTTAAATTCCTAAAAAAAAAAAATTAGTTTGAAAATGGCAGTGATCAGATAGCTGCTACTGCGCAGGCGCCGACGGTGCCAGATTGGAGTAGAGAAAAAAAATCCTCCTCCAAGATGGCACCATCGGAGCATGCGCAGTAGCATCTAACAGCGATCGCCGAAAGCTGCTACTGCACAGGTGCGGCCGGCACAATTTTCAAACAGATTTTTTCTTTTTAGGAATGTAAGTATAACATCAAAGAAATTAGTGTTACATACACATTATATATGTGATAATGCTGCAGCGCAAGTGCCATCGCTGGCGCCTGCCTGCACAAGGGGATTTTTTTTAAGATACATGTATAATATTCATTATGTAAACTAGGGGGCAGGTCACTGAGGGATCAGTGACCTGTTAGAAGCCATACAGATGAATATGTAAGCAAAACACCACAGGAAGACCCCCCCACAGGATGCCCCAAAGAGCAAAAATCTTATGAACTCAAAACTAAAAAATAAAGGTTAAACAATAACCACAAGATGGATTTCATCAACCAAGGTATCATTTTAATAAGTATAACGTCGCCAACCTGACACTGTCTGTAGGTTACTGTGCACAATCCTGCGGACAGGTTCCCTTTAAACCAGTTACGGCACACAAAATAGTTTATACATAACATTTCTCACATGTCTACTTTAAAAGAGTACAATTTTTGAAACATAATCTTTCATTATTAGGAAATTACAAGGGCTAAATGTTGATCAGCAATTTCTCATTTTTCCAACAAAATATACAAAACCATTTTTTTTAGGCACATTACATTTGAAGTGACTTGGAGGGGTCTAAATGACAGACAATGCCCAAAAGTGACATCATTCTAAAAACTGTACTTCTTGAAGTCCTCAAAACCACATTCAAGTAGTTATTATTATTATTATTATTATTATTATTATTATTTATTTATATAGCACCATTGATTCCATGGTGCTGTACATGAGAAGCGGTTATAAACAAATTACAGATATCATTTACAGTAAACAAACTAACAATGACAGACTGATACAGAGGGGAGAGGACCCTGCCCTTTGGGCTTAAATTCTACAGGATGGTGGGGAAGGAGACAGTAGGTTGGTGGGTTGCAGCAGTTCCGGTGTTGGTTGAGGCGATATCTCCGGTAGTGGTGAGGAGGTAGCAGGGTCATTGCAGGCTGTAAGCTTTCTTGAAGAGGTGGGTTTTCAGGTTCCGTCTGAAGGAACCGAATCTGGTTGATAGTAGGACATGTGGGGGCAAAGAATTCCAGAGGATTGGGGATATTCAGGAGAAGTCTTTGAGGTGGTTGGATGAGGAGCGAATAAGTGTAAAGAGAAGGAGGTCTTCGGAGGACCGGTGATTACGTGAGGGAAGGTATCGGGATATTAGTTCACAGACATATGGAGGAGACAGGTTATAGATGGCCTTGTAGGTCAGTATTAGTAATTTGAACTGGATACGCTGAGGGAATGGGAGCCAGTGAAGAGATTTGCAGAGGGGAGAAGCGGAGGAGTAGCGAGGAGAGAGATGAATTAGTCGGGAAGCAGAGTTAAGGATAGACTGGAGAGGTGCGAGAGTGTTAGCAAGGAGGCCACAGAAAAGGATGTTGCGGTAGTCGAGGCGGGAGATGATGAGGGCATGCACAAGCATTTTAGTAGAATGAGGGTTGAGGAAAGGACGGATTCTGGAAATATTTTTGAGCTGGAGACGACAGGCGGTATAAAGAGCTTGGATGTGCAGTTTGAAGGACAGGGCAGAGTCAAAGGTTAGTCCGAGGTAGCGGACTTCCGGTATGGGGGAAGCATGATGCCGTTAATTGTGATAGACAGGTCAGGTAAGGAAGATCTGTGAGATGGAGGAAAGATGATGAGTTCAGATTTGTCCACATTGAGCTTGAGGAAGCAAGAGGAGAAGAAGGAGGATATGGCTGATAGACACTCCGGGATTCTGGACAGCAGAGAGGTGACTTCTGGGCCAGAGAGGTAGATCTGAGTGTCATCAGCATAAAGGTGGTACTGGAATCTGTGGGACTTTAGGAGTTGCCCCAGGCCAAGTATATAGATTGAGAAGAGTAGGGCTCCTAGAACAGAGCCTTGGGGGACTCCAACAGAGAGAGGGTGGGATGAGGAGGTAGTGTGGGAGTGGGAGACGCTGAATGTGCGGTTGGAAAGGTATGAGGAGATCCAGGATAGAGCAAGGTCTTTGATACAAATAGAGAGTATCTATAGTAGGAGGCAGTGGTTAACTGTGTCGAAAGCAGAGGACAGGTCTAGAAGCAGGAGTATAGAGTATTGTCCGTTTGCTTTGGCTTTAAGTACAGTAGGTCGTTAGTAATTTTGGTCAGGGCTGTCTCAGTGGAGTGATGGGGGTGGAAACCAGATTGTAGATTGTCAAAGAGCAAGTTAGATGAGAGATGGGAGTAAAGTTCAGCGTGGACGTGCAGCTCCAGGAGTTTGGAAGCGAATGGGAGCAGCGATATTGGACGATAGCTGGACATAGCGGTTGGGTTGAGTTTTGGCTTTTTAAGGATAGGCGTGATTGTGGCATGTTTGAAAGCAGAAGGGAAGGTAGTGATAGGTTGAAGAGGTGGGATAGGGATGGGATAAGTGTGATGGTGAGGTTGGGGAGGAGGTGGTTGGGATGGGGTCGAGTGAACAGGTTATGAGGTGCGATTTGCAGAGACAATTAAGCTCCCCTTCAGTGATTTTGAAGAGGGAGGTTATGTGGATTGGGCATTGGTCTGGTATACAAAGGGGTTGTGGTGGTTGAACAATGAAGACTTGCCTTGTTTGGTCGATCTTATTTTTGAAGTGTGTGGCAAAGTCATCAGCAGAGATGAGGGAGGTTGGAGGGGGCAGTGGTGGGTGGAGGAGGGAGTTAAAAGTTTTGAATAAAGGTACTGTCACACTAAGCGATATCGCTAGCAATATCGCTATAACTTGTGACGTTATAGCGATATTGCTAGCGATAGCGCTGTGTCTGATACTTACCTACAACCCGCTCCCCCGCTGATTATCGCTGATCGCACGAGAACAGGCTGGACTGTTTCTCGTCGTCAGCTTCCTGCGGCGCTTCCTGCTGTGACGACGCGCTACGCGTGGAGTCGGGCGGCAGGACGCAGGATCGCCTCGTCTGACAGGTAAGTAATGACCCCCGTCCCCAGTGATGTCTCTGGTGAGATCTGCCTGTGTGGCAGCTCACTTGCGACCACTTAGCGATGTACCAGCGATCCTGACCGCATCATATCGCTGGTCGGGATCGCTGGTACATCGCTAAGTGTGACAGTACCTTAACTGTTTGGGATTGTAAGATAGGGAAGATACGAGGGTTGTGAAATAGACCTGTTTAGCAGAGGAGAGGACAGATTGAGAGAGTGTTGCCTGTTTGAATGTAGTGAAGTCATCTTGCGAATTTGTTTTCTTCCAACGCCGCTCTGCAATCCTGGATGCGAGAGTGGCATTGTAGAAAGCAGTGGCACTGTCCGTGTTGTGGAGTGAGGATATGGATGCCAGTGGTAATAGAGTCATAGAGTATGTGGGTGTCTAGGTTTCTGCGGGGGTGCACATGTTGCTGGACATGGGAGACAGGAGAGGAGGACAGGGATGAGAAATTAAGTAGATGGTGGTCGGATAGAGGGAGAGGGGAGGTGGTGAAGTTAGAAAGAGAGCAGAGGCAGGTGAAGACCAGGTCTAATGTATGTCGGTCTGTGTGGGTGGCTGAGGGGGACCACTGAGTAAGTCCAAAGGATGAAGTAAGGGACAGGAGTTTAGAGGCTGCTGACTGCAGGGTATCAGTCACCTTCAGGTGCTTCACGAGTATTCTTGCAACGTGGAAGGAAAAACTGAGCATTTTACTTTTTTTTGCAAATATTTTATTTGTTCCACATTTTTTTTATTTTCACAAGAGTAATAGAATAAAAGGGACCCCAAAATTTGTTCTGCAATTTCTTTTGAGTATGCAGATACCCCATATGTTGGGGTAAATTACTGTTTGGGTGCACGGCAGGGCTCAGAAGGGAAGGCGCGCCAATTGACTTTTGGAATGCAAAATTGATGAAGTATTTAGTGGACACCATCCCATGGTTGCAGAACCCCTTATGTGCCTAAACAGTGAGAATCCCCCACAAATGACCCCTTTTTCGAAACTACACCTCTCAAGGAACTTATCTAGAGTTGTGTTGAGCACCTTGAACCCACAGGTTCTTCACAGAATTTAATATCATTGAACCATGAAAATGAAAAAATACATTTTTCTA
The DNA here is from genome assembly GCF_039654945.1 of Dendrobates tinctorius. Classification (NCBI taxonomy): domain Eukaryota; kingdom Metazoa; phylum Chordata; class Amphibia; order Anura; family Dendrobatidae; genus Dendrobates; species Dendrobates tinctorius. The sequence goes on along the minus strand of NW_027361775.1, from coordinate 10,035,256 downwards.
ACAAAAATGTTGCTTTATCTCCAAATCAGTCACAATCCGCAATCCGCATTTTTTGAAAAAAAAAAAAAAAAACGGATCCGGCAACTGATTCGTTTTTTTCTCATAGACTTGTATTAGCGACCGATTGCGACGGATGGCCTCACGTTTCGTTTTTTGTGTCCGTCGAAGAATCGCACAGTGACACATCCGTCGCTGTCCAATTTTTGCTGGAATGGAAGCCTATGGGCGCAGGATCCGTCGTCATCTATCAAATGACTGAATCTGGTGACAGATTCCGTTTTTTAAACAGCACATGCTCCCACACTGTGTGCATGTATGGTGTGTGCAGGCTATGTGTGTGTGTGCATGTGTGGGGGGTCTGCGTGGCTGTGCGGGGGTATGTGGGGGTCTGTGCGGGGGTATGCGGGTGTCACGATGACCCGTCCTGTGTGACACAACCCGCAGGCCGGTAACTAAAACAACAAGACGCGGCACGTGATACTGTCCTGTGTGACACGGCCCGCAAGCCGGTAACTAAAACAAGACACGGGGAAAGGGGAAACAGTTACAACGGTGGGCCCTGCAATAGGGAAAGGGGACGTGGAGACTTCCTGCACTCTCCTGAGTCAGTGTTCCTAACGCTCCTAACGTTCCCTGTGCCGGTTCCGCACTGGGCACCGATCATGAACCTATCGCCCTAGCACACCCTACACCTATCCCTTGCTAGGGAGCTGGGTGGCGCAGGCACTGGCCCCACCGCTGTACTAATACACACTAAGGAAAAGCACAAACAGGGAGACACCACTTAGCTTTACTCTGTTGCACTTGCTTCTGGCAAAAGAGTCCACCACCAGAATGCAGCTCTCCTCCTGAATCGCTGCCACCAAGCTCTGTCAGAGCTACCAGGAAATCCCCTATGACTCCTTCCACACCAGGGCTAAGACAGTGCTGCAAAGAAAGCTCTCCAGCTCCTTCCTCCACCAAGGATGGTTGAAATGAACACTATCACCAACACTGATTGCAACACCTGTGACTCTTTTATAGCAGAGCCATCACACCTGCATCATAATCATGTGCACTTAAAGAAACCAGAGTGCAAAGACGCTCACTACAACCGGGGGCAAACTTAGAACAAACGACACCACAGTGCAATAATACTAATGGCCACCGGGGTCAAAAAGCCAAACTTAAGCACAGCTTAAGAAAAAAAAAGGTTACCTGTGCTTTTTATCAGTCCTGATCCAGCATGGATCATGATAGTAGGGCTGTGTGGGGGTCTGTGCGGGGGTCTGTTCAGGGGTCTGTTGTGCAGGGCTGTGCGGGGGCATGTGGGTCTGTGCGAGAGTCTGTGCGGGGGTATGCAGGGCTGTGCAGGAGTCTGTGCGGGACTGTGCGGAGGTATGCGTGGCTGTGCGGAGGTATGCGGGTCAGTGCGTGGGTATTAGGGTATGTGTGGGGGTGTGCGCGGGCATCTGTCCTGGGCTGTGCAGGGGTCTGTGTGGGGCTGTGCGGGGGTAGGCAGGTCTGTGCGGGGGCATGAGGGGGTTTGCGGGGCTGCGCGGGGGTATGCGGATCTGTGCGAGAGTCTGTGTGGGAGCCTGTGCGGGGGTATCGGGCTGTGTGGGAGTCGGTGCGAGGCTGTGCGGAGGTATGGGGGTCTGTGCGGGGGGTATGCGGGTATGTGTAGGGGTCTGTGCGGGCATCTGTCATGGGCTGTGCAGGGGTCTGTGCGGGGGTTGGCAGGTCTGTGCGGGGGTATGCGGGGCTGTGTGGGGGTATGTGGGTCTGTGTGGGAATCTGTGCGGGGCTGTGTGGGGATCTGTGAAGGTCTGTGCGGGGGTATGCGGGTATGTGCAGGGGTATGTGGAAGTCTGTGGGGGGCTGTGTTGGAGTCTGCAGGGCTGTGCGGGGGTCTGTGTGGGGGTATGTGGGGCTGTGCGGGGCATTTAGGTCTGTGCGGGGGTATGCGGGGCTGTGTGAGAGTCTGTGAAGGGCTGTGCAGAGGTATGGGGGTCTGTGCGGGGGTATGCGGGTATGTAAAGGGGTCTGTGCAGGCGTCTGTCCTGGGCTGTGCAGGGGTCTGTGCGGGGGTAGGCAGGTCTGTGCGGGGGTATACGGGGCTGTTATGAATGAGTCACCGTAGGAGGCAAAAGCAGAAATACAAGCTAAGTCCAGAAAACCAGAGAAGTTGGCAACTATCAGATTGCAGACCCCTGAACCTATCAACACAACTAGCAGTAGCCGTGGGGGGTTCCTACGATGCCCTAGACCCCTCGATCACAGCCGGAGAAATACATAGGCCTAAAGAGAGAAAGGGGAAATCTAAACTGCCCCAGAGCAGACCCCAAAGCAATAGACAGCCCCCAACATATAATGATGGTGAAGCAAGATGAAAATACTAACACAGACAGAAAGATAGACTGAGCAAAGACGGGGCCCCAAAACTACCTAGATAGGAAAGGACAGGAAGGCTGCTGTCTGCAATCTGCCAAAACCCTATCAAAGACATAAGCCAACCAGCTGATATGAAAAAGGCCCTGAAGCAGCTAGGCTTCAAAAACTGAATCAGCACTCAGGTATTTTCAGAAGACAGAGCTAAATGAATTCAGCACACCCCAGCAGGGAATGGCAGAAATCCAGAAAAACAAAGCAAAAACAAAGTCAAAGCACAAAAGCAAAAGGCCGAGCAGCAAACTTAGCTTTGGAGGAGCAGGAATTCAGACTGGTCTCCAAGGATCCCACAGAGAAATCACCCGCAGGGCAGAAGGGCGTCGGCAGCATTATATCCAGTCTGTAACTCCACTCAGCCAGTCACAATCATCAGCCTCAGGTGTTTGACAATCAGGCTCACTACCTTTCTTTACCAGAAGAGGGAGTTCCTCGGGCCTCAGTAATGAAGGGGAAAATGAACTCACAACGCGGGGCTGTGCGGGGGTATGTGGGTCTGTGCGGAGGTCTGTGTGGGAATCTGTGAGGGGCTGTGCGCGTCTGTGTGGGAATCTGTGTTGGAGTCTGTGCAGGGCTGTGCGGGGGTCTGTGTGGGGGTATGCAGGGCTGTGCGGGGGTATTTGGGTCTGTGCGGGAGTCTGTGCGGGGTCTGTGCGGGGGTATGCGTGGCTGTGTGGGACTGTGTGGGGGTCTGTGCAGGGGTCTTTGCGGGGCTGTGAGGGAGTCAGTGCGAGGGTCTATGCGGGGCTGTGCGGGGGTCTGTCTGGGGGTATGATGGGGTCTGTGTGGGGGTATGCTTGGCTGTGCGGGGATATGCGGGGGTCTGTGCGGGGGTATGCGGGGCTGTGTGGGGGTATGCGTGGGTCTGTGTGGGTTATGAGGGGGTCTGTGCGGGGGTATGAGGGGGTCTGTGCGGGGGTATGCAGGGTTGTGACGGGCTGTGTGGGGGTGTGTGTGTGCGCATGTGTTTGTGTATGCAGGGCTGTGCAGGGGTCTGTGCGGGGGTATGCGGGAGTCTGTGCGGGGCTGTGTGGGACTGTGTGGGGGTCTGTGCCGGTCTGTGTGGGGGTATGCGGGTCTGTGTGGTGGTATGCGGGTCTGTGCGAGGGTATGCGGGTCTGTGCGGGAGTCTGTGCGGGGGTCTGTGCGGGGGTATGCGTGGCTGTGTGAGACTGTGTGGGGGTCTGTGCAGGGGTCTTTGCGGGGTTGTGAGCGAGTCAGTGCGAGGGTCTATGCGGGGCTATGCGGGGGTCTGTCTGGGGGTATGATGGGGTCTGTGTGGGGGTATGCTTGGCTGTGCGTGGATATGCGGGGGTCTGTGCGGGGGTAAGCGGGGCTGTGTGGGGGTATGCGTGGGTCTGTGTGGGGTATGAGGGGGTCTGTGCGGGGGTATGAGGGGGTCTGTGCGGGGGTATGCAGGGCTGTGACGGGCTGTGCGGGGGGGGTGTGTGCGTGTGTTTGTGTATGCAGGGCTGTGCAGGGGTCTGTGCGGGGGTATGCGGGAGTCTGTGCGGGGCTGTGTGGGACTGTGTGGGGGTCTGTGCGGGTCTGTGTGGGGGTATGCGTGTCTGTGCGAGGGTATGCGGGGGTGTGCGGGGCTGTGCGGGAGTCTGTGCAGGGGTCTGTGCGGGGGTATGCGTGGCTGTGTGGGGGTCTGTGCAGGGGTCTTTGCCGGGCTGTGAGGGAGTCAGTGCGAGGGTCTATGCGGGGCTGTGCGGGGGTCTGTCTGGGGGTATGATGGGGTCTGTGTGGGGGTATGCTTGGCTGTGCGGGGATATGCGGGGGTCTGTGCGGGGTATGAGGGGGTCTGTGCGGGGGTATGAGGGGGTCTGTGTGGGGGTATGCAGGGCTGTGACGGGCTGTGCGGGGGTGTGTGTGTGCGTGTGTTTGTGTATGCAGGGCTGTGCAGGGGTATGCGGGAGTCTGTGCGGGGCTGTGTGGGACTGTGTGGGGGTCTGTGCGGGTCTGTGTGGGGGTATGCGGGGCTGTGCGGGAGTCTGTGCGGGGGTCTGGGCGGGGGTAGGCGTGGCTGTGTGGGACTGTGTGGGGGTCTGTGCAGGGGTCTTTGCGGGGCTGTGAGGGAGTCAGTGCGAGGGTCTATGCGGGGCTGTGCGGGGGTCTGTGTGGGGGTATGCTTGGCTGTGCGGGGATATGCGGGGGTCTGTGCGGGGGTATGCAGGGCTGTGTGGGGGTATGAGGGGGTCTGTGTGGGGGTATGAGGGGGTCTGTGCGGGGATATGAGGGGGTCTGTGTGGGGGTATGCAGAGCTGTGACGGGCTGTGCGGGGGTGTGTGTGCGTGTGTATGCAGAGCTGTGCAGGGGTCTGTGCGGGGGTATGCGGGAGTCTGTGCGGGGCTGTGTGGGACTGTGTGGGGGTCTGTGCGGGTCTGTGTGGGGGTATGCGGGTCTGTGCGAGGGTATGCGGGTCTTTGCGGGGGTATGCGGGGCTGTGCGGGAGTCTGTGCGGGGGTCTGTGCGGGGGTATGCGTGGCTGTGTGGGACTGTGTGGGGGTCTGTGTAGGGGTCTTTGCCGGGCTGTGAGGGAGTCAGTGCGAGGGTCTATGCGGGGCTGTGCGGGGGTCTCTCTGGGGGTATGCGGGGGTCTGTGCGGGGCTGTGTGGGACTGTGTGGGGGTCTGTGCGGGTCTGTGTGGGGGTATGCGGGTCTGTGTGGTGGTATGCGGGTCTGTGCGAGGGTATGCGGGTCTGTGCGGGAGTCTGTGCGGGGGTCTGTGCGGGGGTATGCGTGGCTGTGTGAGACTGTGTGGGGGTCTGTGCAGGGGTCTTTGCGGGGCTGTGAGGGAGTCAGTGCGAGGGTCTATGCGGGGCTATGCGGGGGTCTGTCTGGGGGTATGATGGGGTCTGTGTGGGGGTATGCTTGGCTGTGTGGGGATATGCGGGGGTCTGTGCGGGGGTATGCGGGGCTGTGTGGGGGTATGCGTGGGTCTGTGCGGGGTATGAGGGGGTCTGTGCGGGGGTATGAGGGGGTCTGTGTGGGGGTATGCAGTGCTGTGACGGGCTGTGCGGCGGTGTGTGTGTGCGTGTGTTTGTGTATGCAGGGCTGTGCAGGGGTCTGTGCGGGGGTATGCGGGAGTCTGTGCGGGGCTGTGTGGGACTGTGTGGGGGTCTGTGCAGGTCTGTGTGGGGGTATGCGGGTCTGTGTGGTGGTATGCGGGTCTGGGCGAGGGTATGCGGGTCTGTGCGGGGGTCTGTGTGGGGGTATGCAGGGCTGTGACGGGCTGTGTGGGGGTGTGTGTGTGTGTGTGTTTGTGTATGCAGGGCTGTGCAGGGGTCTGTGCGGGGGTATGCGGGAGTCTGTGCGGGGCTGTGTGGGACTGTGTGGGGGTCTGTGCGGGTCTGTGTGGGGGTATGCGGGTCTGTGTGGGAGTCTTTGCAGGACCGTGAGGGAGTCTGTGTGAGGGTCTATGTGGGGCTGTGCGGGGGTCTGTGTGGGGGTATGCGGGGGTCTGTGTGGGGGTATGCTTGGCTGTGCGGGAGTCTGTGCGGGGATATGAGGGGGTATGCGGGGCTGTGGAGGAGTATGGGAGTATGCGGGGGTCTGTGCGGGGTTATGCGGGGCTGTGCGGGGGTCTGTGCGGTGGTATGCGGGTCTGTGCAGGGGTATGCGGGGCTGTGCGGGGCTGTGCGGTGGTATACTGGTCTGTGCGAGGGTATACGGGTCTGTGCGGGAGTATGCGGGGCTGTGCGGGGGTATGCGGGGCTGTGATGGGTTGTGCGGGGGGGTCTGTGCGAGGGTCTGTGCAGGGGTGTGTGTGCATGTGTGTTTGTGTATGCAGGCATCATCTGATGGGACTACATGTCCCATCGGGCTATGCCTGCTACACTGACAGTGATTGACACATTAGCCAATGATGGGAGAGTAGTAGTCCCATAATCCGGCTAATGTGTTGAATGTAAAAAAAAAAAATAAACATACATACATATGTAGTTCATACTCACCATCTACACCTAATCCCCGAAGCCCTCGATCACCTGAAAAAAAATTAAAATAATAAACAAACACTATACGCCCTGTCCTACGTAATCCAATTAATATGATTGTCCCACGACGATCTCCCGTGGAGAGCTGCCACATCAGCTGATGTGACCGCTTTCCAGGGGCTCCAGTGATACAATGATGGAGATAATCCTCCGCATTGCATCACTCAGCCGCAGACAGGTCACCTGAGTTCACCTGTCACTTTGCGGCACAACAGCGTGAGAATTTTCTCACGTTGTAGTGCAGTAAAGTGAGAGGCTTATCTCCAATGACAGGGTTATCTCTGGTCAGTGTGTCATTGGAGGCCTATAGAGAGGTCACATCTGCTGATGTGACAGCTCTATAGGGGAGATCGTCGTGGGACAATCATTATTAATGGGATTACGTCGGGATTACTGTTGGTTTGCTGTTTATTTTTTTTGCAGGTGATCGATGGCTTCGCTAGGATCTGGGCGTATAATAAAAATTGTGTAAAAATGTGTGATGTTTTATTTAATTAAAATACTTTATTCTTATGTGTGTTTTTTAACCCTTTATCAATATAAGATTAATAATGGATAGGCATCTTATTGACGCCTCTCCATTATTAACCGGGCTTAATCTCACCATACAATATCAAGGTGACATTAGCCCCTATCACCCCATATGCCACCGCTGCCCGACAGTGGGAGGAGGCTAAGTGCCAGAATTGGCATATCTTAGAGATGCGCCATTTCTGGGGCGGCTGCGGGCTGGTAATTGTAGCCGGGAGGGGGGGCAATATCCATGGCCCCTTCCTAGGCTATGCATATTAGCCCGCGTCTGTCTGCGTAGACTTTCTGGCTATAAAATATAGGGGGACCCCAAGTCATTTTTTTTGGGGGGTCCCCCTATTTTAATAACCAGTAAAGGCTATGCAGACAGCTGCAGGCTGATATTCATAGCCTGGGAAGGGGCCATGGGTATTACCCCTTCCCTGGCTACAAATATTGGCCCCCAGCCGTCGGCTTTCCCCCTCTGGCGCAGAAAATTGCGCGTGAGCCCACACCTTTTTTTTCCGTTTTTTTTTTAATATATATGGCTATATATCTATGGATAGATCTATGGATATAGATCTATGGATATATCTATGTATTCTATCTATCCCATATCTATCTATCTATAGATCTGTCTGTCTATCTATCTATAGATCTGTCTATCTGTCTGTGGGCATTTTTAAAAATGAATCCGTCAAAAAAACGGAAGAAACGGATGAAAAAACGGATCTGTCGCATTAGTTTTTCACAATCTGCGACGGATCCATCGATCCGAAAGTTTGTGACTGATGCCAAAAAACTGATATGTGAAAGCAGCCTTATAAGAGAAAATGGACCATAAAATTTGTAGCGCAATTTGTCAAACAGATATCCCATATGTGGTGGAAAACTAATGTTTGGGCACATGGCAGGGCTTGGAATTGAAGCAAAGTCAATTAAATTCTGGAGCACAATTTTGGCTGTAACAGATTGCGAATGCCCCTGACATGCCAAGACAGCAGAAAGTCCCTCAAATGACCCCATTTTGGAAACTATACATCTTAAGGAATTCATCTAGTGGTATAGTGAACCTTTTTAACCCTCAAGCAATTCACAGAATTGTATAAGATTGGGCTGGGTCAATGAAAAATTACCATTATTTTTGGCATTAATTTCTCAATTTTCAAAAGGGATAAGAGGAGAAAATGGACCACAAAATATGTTATGCTTCTCCTGAGTGTGCCAGTACCACATATGTGATAGAAAACTACTTTAGAGGCACAGTGCAAAGCTCCGAAGCGAAGAAGCTCCATATTGTAGTGCACATTTTGCTGGAATGATTTTAGGGTGCCATGTCACATTGGCGGAACCCATGAGGTGCCAGATCAGCAGAATCCCCCATAAGTGACCCCATTTTATAAACTACACCTCTCAATGAATTCATCTAGGGGTGCAGTGATCACATTGACATCATGGGTGTGTCACAGAACTGTACAACATTGGGCGGTGAAGAAAAAATATTGCCCAATGTTGTAATATGTGTACTTTTGTTTATTTTTGTTTTTACATATATAAATGTATTTATTGGATTCATATTTTTCTTTTTTGTACTGTATTCTGTGTATTCTGTGATTTTTTAAATGGCTGTTAAAACTTTTCTTTTTTACTCGTCCCATGATGGGAATTCAACTTTTTTTGCCCTGATCGCTGATCTAATACTCTACAATGCATTCAGAATGTGGTCTAGTAGGTAGGGAGGAGGTGTGTCAGCTCCTGCTCTGAGCAGAACCATCCCAAGCCACTGTCCCTAGGTGACCCTGCAGCCATTTTTCATCCCGGGGTCACCATGGAGACCATCAGCACAACGCAATGTTCATCGATGCCCCTGTATTTTCAGTGGTATCAGAGGGATTAATCCTGGGCGTTGCTGCATGGTGTCAGCTTTCATATAGATCTGACACCAGCATTTGATTACGATGGCGCTCGGCTTAAGCCCACGCAATCATCAGGACGTATACAGTATATATGACAGTTTGCAGGAACACAACTCCATACATACACTGTGCATGCCAGGAAGGTGTCATAGGGATGCCACGAAGGCAAAGCATTTTTCTCCTAACTTTATTCTATTAAGTCATATAATTCTAAGCTATTTTCTAATATACTTACTTTAAAAATTCCCACCCATTCCCTAACAACACTATCTAACTTATTTTGTATTTGTTTTCTATATCCTGTCTGATGATAATTCTTTTTATCACCAGTGCATGCTGGAATACTGACGCAAATCATCATCTTGGGGGGCAGAGTATTCAATCACTGTACCAGCCCCTGCCCCCTTTCCTGAAATGAGGTGTGTTGCCCCTGCTGTGTCCCTGAGTGTCTCCCCCCCTTGCGGTCTCCCCCCAGTGCCTTGTGCGATGAGTGCAGTGTCCGCTCTATTGTCTGCTTAGATGAATAGTAATGAGGCAGCAGAGACCAGTGACGTCATCTGCGAGGGCGGCGTTAGACCTCCTACACGCAGAGTATAGTGACACCCCTAAGCTGCCAGTTTATTACTAAGCAGAAAACAGATCGGACTCCACGCTCTTCGCACAGGGCACTGGGGTAAACAGCGCACGGAGGGAGACACTCAGGGACAAAGAAAGGATCAGTCCTTGAAACACTTCACTACAGGTAGGGGGGCAGCGGCTGTGACAATGACCACAGACTCTGCCCCCCTGATGATGATTTGTGTGAGTATCCCAGCAGGCACTGGTGATACTCAAATGAATCATTACCAGGCAGGAAATAGGAAAAATAAAAATACAAAAGCCGTTAGGTAGTATAGTTAAGGAACGGCAGGGAATTTCTAAAGCAAATATATTAGAAAATAGCTTAGATTATGGGACTAAATAGGTAGGCAGTTAGGAGAAATATGCTTTGCTTTTGGACCACCCCTTTAAATAATCACAAAGTTGTGAAATGATCATACAGTACTATATAAGCCAGGCTATTTAAACAGTTGAAGTACTATACAAACAAGTCAAACTATTTGAGGGCAGTAATGGTAGTTCCTATTTCAGCATAGACATAGGTCCTGTGGCCATTTAAAGTATAAAAATATTGACCTGCAACAACCATAGATCAGATGTGGCACATGTGTAGAATAAATGCCATAAGGCAAAAATAAAAAACATCAAATGGTGACCGTAGTAGAGAGATCACAACGCACATTTTGCCTTTAGCTTCTTACGGGGGTGGTTAAGACTAGGGTTCGGACCAAGCCTTTTATAATATGTCTCAGCAATGGCAGTAGAGGTAGTTCCTGGTCGGAAGTAAAAAAGTTGACATCCGATGTCACCAATCCGCGCTCCCATCTTACGCGTCACAATAGAGGCGGGGAGCCAGAGACGTGAGAAGACGCGGCCCCATGGAAACTGGGTGCTGGCCAGCCAGAGCGAGCGCACACTGCCGAGCCGACAGTGTCACACATAGCTAGGTTATGATTAACGCTGTACCGCTCTCTTTCTAGGCATAACATGGACATTTGTTGCTTATATTTAGTGTATAGAGGGATGCCTGGGTGGCATATCATTTCTCTGCACACATTCTCCTTTTAGCACGTTTGTATTTCATGTCCTTTTTAGAATATAATAAAGGTTTAATTAATGTTATTACTGGGTGTATATTTCTCATTTTATATAGGTTTTGCTGCTATATTGAAGTTCCTACTGTCTAACTAAGATTGTATATAGGCACCCATGTAATTATCTAGTTTCCCACCTCAGAACTGACTCTACCTTGCCAATATCCTTTTTAAAAATGTGCAGCCCATATTCTAGATGTGGCCATACAAATTATTTCTAAAGGGGTAACAACAATACAATTGGATCACAGAATTGTATCTCTTTCTTTATACACCTTAAAATCTTGTTTGCTTTTGCAGCTGCTGCTTGACATTGAGTACTGCTGCTCAGCCTACTTGTAACCAGAACACCCAAGTCCTCCTTCTTTTCTGTAGTCCTGAGTGTATTTACAATTAATGTATATGCAGCAATGGGATTACTTTGGCAATATCAACATTTACCAACCTTAAAATTTATTTGCCATGGTTTTTGCTCATATGGCTAGAGAGTTTATCAATATTATATAGTCAAGCTCATTTTCTATAATCCTTAATAAAAAGTTTAAAAATAATTGGGCCTAACACAGATCCTTGTGGTCCCCACTGCTGACATAGAGAATGTACCATTTACAATTACTCGGTTTCCTATCCCCTAGCCAGGTGCACATAGTGACCCCTGGTCCCTGCTTATGAAGCATTGTTATGTAGGACAGTATCTAATGCCTTTGCTAAGTCAAGATATTTTTATTAGTTAGTTCTAAATCAGGTGAACAAAGGTAGATAACATTAAATAGTAACTGTTTCAGTATAAATGTGGTGAAAGAATGTACAAACCTATACATTCCAGTGGAGGTGTATCTCGTTATTCAGTTTATTTTGAGATGACTTTTTTAAGTTGCACTTGTCACAACTCTTGGCTATGTGTGTCCCCCTTACAGTGAACCTGTACAAGCGGGAATTTCATGTGCAGTGGCTAGAAGCAGGATCCTTCAGGAGTAATTACTTTCCTTAACAGGTTCCAGGGCTAAGGAATGCACGGTGACATGAGCAGCAAGAAATTGAGCTGTCATCCTGGTCATGATATTAAATCCGGCAAAGTAGGTTTGCTTCAGCAGCTTCTTTTCAGTTTCCTTTCTCTGCTAGACACGAGGTATAGGAGCCTACGGGTAAATGAACTGAAGAGAAATTCTAGACTGCTAAATGAGAGAAAGCACTAAATATAAATTATATGAAGATTAAACCCCCAAGAAACAAGAACTACTGGGTCACCAGGAATCAGGCTCTATCACTGATCACCAGATACAGAGAAATACGGTAGTGCTGAACATCAAGGATTGGCTAATAGTTCTGACTTAACAGTAAGGCTGTGTGCCCACGATGCGATTTTTAAGCGTTTTTGCCGCGATTTTCGGCGCGAAAACGCTGCGAAAACGTTTAAAAATCGTGTACAGAACGCCCCCCATGCATTCCTATGGCATTCGTGCTAATGGTGCGCTTTTTTCCGCGGTGGAATCGCATCGCAGAAAAAATCGCAGCATGATCATTCTTTTGTGTGGAATCGCAAAGAATTGCCGCGATTCCGCACCCATAGGAATGCATGAGAATCGCTTACTTCCTGCATTTGGCTATGCCCACCATGCGGGAAGTTAATCGTCTCATGTGCGGTTGGTACCCACGGTGTGGAGGAGTCAGGAGACCTCCAGGCCCTGGGTACCATACCCCTGTAAAAAAAAGAATAAAAAATAAAAAATCGGGGTATATTTACCTTCCGACGTACCGCGCTGCCATCCCGGGCCTCAGCGTTCCCAGTAATGCCTTGCGGCAAGGTCCTGTGATGACGTAGTCTCGCGTGACTCTAGCGGTCTCGCGAGATCGCTATAGCAAAGCGAGACTACGTCATCACAGGTCTCGCAAGGCATTACTGGGAACGCTGAGGCCCGGGATGGCAGCGCGGGACGTCGGAAGGTAAATATACCCTGATTTTTTTATCATTTTTAACATTCTATCTTTTACTATTGATGCCGCATAGGCGGCCTCAATAGTAAAAAGCTGCTCACACTTGTCAAACACTATGTTTGACGAGTGTGACCAACCTGTCAATCACTTTCCAAGTGATGCTTCAAATCGCTTGGAAAGTGCTTGAGAAAATCGCGGCAAAATCGCGAACAGAATCGCGGTAAAATCACGGTGAAATCGTGTGGAAAAAAACGCACGATTTCTGGGAAGGAGTCCGGTTTTCACTGTGCGTTTTAAAACGCTACGTGGGCACATAGCCTTAATGTTCATGAACTACCAGTAACAAACATTGTAACGAGCTTAATGACATTCTAGGTATGTTACTATCATATGTTGTAATTTCCTCATCTGTGTTGCTATGAATGATGGGAGCTCCAGAATCTGAATATAACGGGAAGAAGTGTTAAGTAAGCATTCAGTACAGAATTTCCTATCAATTATACCACCTGCCGCTATGTAACAACTTACAACATAGCAATAGTCACTTAAAGGGAATCTCTCCATAGGATCATCCCTCTTAAACCACCCATATGGGTATGCAAGTCATAGGAAGCTGAATAAAAAAAACATTGATATCTGTAATCCAATGTCTCATTCCAGAGAAAGCCATATTTTTCTTATATGTACCGTATTTTTCGGACTATAAGACACACTTTTTCCCCCAAAATTTTTGGGGGAAAACGTCAGAACGTACGGTTTTTACACTTAGCGTGGTGGCAGCAGGAGTCGGGCAATAATTCCAGTGGTCCTGGTCCGACGCTGCAGGGCGATAATGGTGAGGCTGGTGCCGTGGTGCTCGGTGGTGCCGGGGGACTCCAGCGACATTTTCTGAAAGCCCGGAGCCTTGCACTTTTATTGCCTCGATGCTGTGGCGTCGGGGAAATGCCCGCTGGAGGCGGCGCATGCACAGATTGAGATCTCGACTGCAAGATCTCGGGACGAGATCTTGTTGCCGAGATCTCAATCTGCACCTGGGGAATCAATCTGGCCTCCTGGAAAATGGCCACAGGAGGCACCGCATGCGCAGATTGAGATCTCGGCTCCGAGATCTCATTGCTGAGATCTCAATCTGCACATGCGCCTCCAGCGACCATTTTCCCAGAGGCCACAGCATCGAGGCAATAGAAGTGTGGGGGCTACGGGCTTTCAGAAAATGTCGCTGGATCCCCCCACACCACCGAGCACTGCTGAACCCACCAGCTGCACTGGCCGCACCATCATCACCCTGCAGCGTTGGACATCAGAAAATGTTGCCGGAGCCCCCCACACCACCGAGCACCGCCGAACCTGCCGCACCAGGCTGGGATGGGAGCAAGATCATCGCTCTGCAGCGTCAGACCACCGGAAGAATCGCTCGACTCCTGCTGCCACCAGCGCTGCCGATGCCCCCTCCCGGGTAAGCTGAATTCAGTATTGTAAGATGGACCCCCTTTTGAAGCATTATTTTTTTTCCCTCATTTTCCTTCTGAAAATTTGAAGTGCATCTTATGGTCCGGTGCATCTTATAGTCTGACAAATACAGTAAATGAGCTGTCCATGACTATGGGATGGACATAGATCTCCCTGAGAATCTGCCTCCAGAGCTTATTTTAAATAAAAGAGGAGCTACCAGTGTTAGAAATGTAATGAATGACAGAATCCTCTCCTGATCTACATGTTTCACTTTGGTAACACCCTGTTAACATTCAAAGAACAGAATGTAAAGAGAAAAAGAGGTACAATAATAGCGCACACATCTGGAATGAGTGTAAACAGCGACTTTATTGGTAACAAGAGTGCACATGCTAGATAAAAGAACTTAAAACCACTAAAACAATGGATACAAGGATTCACAGTGCCATATAGATGCAAAAATATGCCTATTGCACACTAGCCAATGAATATAATGCCTAGTATCACATTAATCACATAGGAAAAAAAATATGCTGCTTCATAGTGTAAATACATATACATAGATTAAAAGACTGCAAAAAATTGGAATAGAGAGCTCTATAATGCAAATCAAAAAAATGGTATAAAATCAATACATATAGATAAATTCATATAATAATTTTTACTTATAATAAAGCATAGAACTCTTTAATGCAAGTCAGAAACTCAATTCATCTATTGGCAAGGAGACTATAGGCTCTGAATCTTAGTCATATCATGTAGTACCACTGCAACATCTTAAATCACCCATAAATTGTGGTCACACAATGTGATATAAAGATGGAACATACTCACCAAAATGCTTAATGCAGGGTAACATGAATGATCCCCACCATCCCTACACGTATCGCTAACAATAATAGCTTCATCAGGGCAAGATGTAGAGACTTGCTAGTATCAGATATACTGTATATAGAAGTGCACATACTGCCATTACCAAGATCGCCAACACCTGTGTTGGCAGGCTAAGAATAGCATGAAATCCTCATAATGGGTTAATAGAGCTGATCGCCCTCATGTGCAGCCACAGAACGCAATACTTACACACCACACACAATATTAGCTAGATAATATCCACAAAATTGACAGTATGTGCAGCGGTACATTCAATAAACATAAGTCTGCCCAAATAGATATTATAAGGCAGCACTACTTGAAGCATGCATATTGAGCAAAATTAGCCCACATATATATGTATAATTTGTATGTTTTTTTTTTTTAATTCCCCAGATATCCATATAATGCTAGAAAAATTTGCTAGCCCATATTGCCAGATTAGCTTTAATAACATATGAAGACTGAAATGCAGTTCCATAATGTTATACAATATTCCAAGACTACCAATGTGGCACATACTTCATGGCTACACAACACTAAACCCATCTGGATATATATGGACATGTTACTTTGTAATGAATGACAGAATCCTCTCCTGATCTACATGTTTCGTTGGTGACACCCTGTTAACATTTAATATAAACTCTCGAGGCAGATTTACAGGGAGATCAATATCAGTTCCATAAATCTTAACAAAGCCAGGGATTGAAGCTTGAAGAGGACAATTTGCATATTCCAAGTGCCTTCTGGGAAAACAAAGAGTCTCCCTCAGCAAGAAGATCATTGGGTACAGCCGGGAGCAACTGCTTATAAAGCATCGCCAAACCATGAGCCGAATTTTTGCCTCTAGGACATTATTGCAAGAAAGCTTGACTGAGTAGATTACACAAGAAGGAAAACACACAGCAGATTACACACAGGTTAAACACAGTAGATTACACAAGAAGGAAGACACTCAGCAAGTCAGCAGCAGGATCTAGGAGCAACATGGCAGATGTGACAACGTACATCGTGAGCTGCAACATGTGCTACATCTTCACAGATCGACCAGAAGAAGAATCCAACTTCACATGCCAGAAGTGTAGACTACTGGCCCTTTTAGAAGAAAAGGTGCGGGGTCTGGAAGAAAGAATTGCAATTTCGAAACTCATCAAAGAGAATGAAGACTTCCTAGACAGAACAGAAGCATCTCTACTGGTCACAGAAGGTGAAGAAAGTGTCAGAGAACCTCCAAAAGCAGAAGAGTGGAAGCATGTGACCAAAAGAAGCAAGAAGACCATGGAAACATCACCAACCACACAACTGAGAACCCGATACCAAGGCCTTGTGGAGAACGAAGATGGCACGCCTCAGGATGAGGCACTACCAGCAATCAAATAAGAAAAGGGCACACAGCAACACCCAGAAGTGACAACAAAAAGTACAGCCAAGAAGCGAAGAAGAGTGATAGTGGTGGGAGACTCACTGCTGAGAGGCACAGAAGCAGCCATCTGCAGACCGGACATAACCACAAGAGAAGTATGCTGCCTCTTAGGTGTGAAGATCAAGGATGTGACCGATAGGATACCAAAGCTCATCAGTTCTAAGGACGTCCACCCATTTCTTCTGATACATGTTGGCACCAATGACACGGCAAGGAAGAACCTACTGACAATCTGCGAGGACTTTGAAGAGTTGAGGAAAAAAGTAAAGGTACTGGATGCACAGGTAGTTTTTTCTTCTATCCTTTCAGTAGATGGGCATGGCACCAGGAGATGGAACAGGATCCTTGATGCGAACAACTGGCTAAGGCGGTGCAGTCAACAAGGTTTTGGATTCCTGGGCTACGGTGTGAATTACCTGTATGACGGACTCCTCGCCAGAGATGGACTACACCTCAACAAACCTGGGAAACACATTCGTCAGAAGCCTCGCTACACTCATCAGGAGGGCGTTAAACTAGAAGAGGGAACGGGAAGAAAAATGGGTTGCCCTCCCAGGGCTGTGGGGTACTCGGTACCGGGCCGGTGTCGGCGGGATGTGTCACAGCAGCGGTGACCCGGTCCGTGGCCCTGGGCGCCCAATTAATGGGGGGGGGAATTGAATTGTAGTGTCATGCTCGCCATGTCTGTTATGTCCGCCATGTCTGTTTTGCCTCATGACCCTGGAGCAGTGTGCACACTCACCTCATGTCTGCTGAGCTGCAAGATGCCTGCGTTTCTGCTTTGCCTTCTGCAATCATCTCGTCATGTCTGAAACTCTGATCATGTGACCTTTCCTAGGATCCTGCACTGTCTGGTTCTGCAATCATCTCGTCATGTCTGAAACCTTGATCATGTGACGTTTCCTAAGATACTGCACTGTCTTGTTCTGTGATCATCTCGTCATGTCTGAAACCCTGATCATGTGACTGCGCTCTGTGATCCTGGAGCATCTGAACTAGGAAGTTCTCCCCTGGTCCTGACTCGGAAGAGGAGGTGCTATGCCCTATATTAGACCGCCCCTTTCTATGCTCAGGGCCTGAGTATTGTGTGGTGTCCCTGCATGGCTGCTTGGTCTGTGGGGCGCTCCCTCTATTCTGTGCCCTTGCACTCTGCTCTGTCATGCGTCTCTGCACACGCTCCGTGCTCGTACTCCATCTCTTGTCCCGTGCCTTGTCTTATGTTTGTCCGTTGTGCCATGTTCGTCCTTGTCCTGCTTGGACTTGTAGTCCTTCTGTTATTCTCTGCCTTGCCTGTTTTTGCCATGTCTTGCCTTCGCTATGCTCTGCCTTGTTCCTTCCTATGGTCTCTGTCTTTGCTTGCTCTGCCTCGCTCTCTCCTATGGTGCTCTGTAGTGCTCCCTGGCACACGCACCATTCCTCCTCTATTACTTTTTGAGCTCTTTTCCATTTCTAGTCCCAAGGCTCTGCGTTGGCCCGGCTCTGGGCTTCGGCCTACGCTCCGCTGCTATACTCTTTCCTATTGTGCTCTCTTGCACGTTTCTAGGCTAGTCCCAAGGCTCTCCCTTGGCCCGGCTCTGGGCTTTGGCCTACGCTCCGCTGCTAGCTCTGTTCTTGCTCTGACCTGATTCCGTGTTTCTGCCTATGCTTCCGTCCCTGGTTCCGTACACTGCCTAAGCTCTGTCTTGTTTCTCGTATTGTCTTCCCTTGCTCTGTTTCTTCGTGTGCCCTTTGCATGCGCCTGGCCTTTCTAGCCTCCTGTTTGTGCCTCAGCCGTGCCCGCCCTAGCCGTGCCCGCCTGCTTGTGCCTCAGCCGTGCTCGTCGGTCAGTGACAGCTGTGTCGCCTGCCATGCCTCAGTCGGGTTTGCTGGAGTCTTGCCTGTCTGTCAGTGCCGCAGCTAGATCAGCTAGCCAGTGCCCCAGCCGTGCCCTCTGTGCTCCCTTGCACTTCACACTGTTTCCGCACTGTGCTCTGCGTGCTCTCTAAAGCACACGCAGGCCCTCGCCTGCCCATGGCATACCTCCCCGTGCTTCTGTAAAAGTACGCGCAGGCTTTGCCATGTCCCCTGTCGTGCCCTCTTGCACGCACAGGCCCTAACCCTGTCCTGGAACCCTGACGTGCCTCTCTGCACGCGCAGGACTCTGCCTCGCCTGACCCTGGCGTGCCCCTTTGCACGCGCAGGACTCTGTCTAGTATCTTGTGCCTTGGCGTGTCTCTACACACGCATTCTGTCTTACCTTGTGCTTTGGCGTGTCTCCAAGCACGCACCCTGCCTTGAACCCTGGCGTGTCTCCAAGCACGCACTCTGCCTTGAACCCTGGCGTGTCTCCAAGCATGCACCCTGCCTTGAACTCTGGCGTGTCTCCAAGCACGCACCCTGCCTTGAACCCTGGCGTGGCTCCAAGCATGCACCCTGCCTTGAACCTTGGCTTGCCTGCCGGATTCCCGAAACCTGCCGACCGTTGCCAGAGGTCTGGAACCAGATGACTGCGGCCTTATGCCTGGACCCTGTCGGTTGTTGCCAGTAGTCCGGAGTCCGATGCCATCGCACCCCGTCTTGGATCCTGGCGTGTCCTAGCATGCATCCCTTCTAGGAACTCTTGTGTGATCCCTATCACGTATCCTGTCCTGGACCCTGGTATGTTTTCGTGCACGTACTATGCCTGGAACATTTGGCGTGCCCTTGCACGCATCCTGCCGTGTTTCACTATTTGTGCCCTGCACCTGATTCCCTGTTATGCCTTGCACCTGAATAAAGTGTGAATCCACGTTTGAGGAAGAAACTGTGTGACTTCGCTTTATGTTTGGTATCCTGTCCGTCCTGTTGTCAGACACTTAATAGTGTCTCCTTGAGCCGGCCGTCTGGTCCAGCTGCCGTGGTGGCTCACCCCCTTGGTCTTGCCCCTGACACTCCCTGTACAGGGGGTGGGTTCTCACTAGGTCAGCTCGCCCTAGGTGGGTGGGTGCTATGGTCCAGAGGGTCCACTCTAAAGAGGAAGATGGGTTCAGCAGTAGCCGAGTCCGTCACAGGTAGAATGTAGTGAATGGAATAGTTTGTGACGCCACCTGTGGTGTTCGGCAAGTGAGATGTTAGGCCGATGCTGCATGCAGATCCTCTGAGGCTGGTGGTGTGTTGCAGCCAAGATGGTGAAGCTCCCCACAGGTGGAGCTGTAGCCCCAGGGCAGTGTACATGTAGGGGAAGAGGAGAGGCACAAGCGGTGTAGAAGCTGGTACCCAGATGTAGCAGTGCTGGGTGCGTTGGCGCAAGAATGAATGTGGGACACCAGGGCTTGTAGTTCCAAAGCTTTACTCACAGTCTGTAGTACACACAGGTGCCTGCCTCAGTGCCGTGTCCTCCGGGTCAGGGACTCAGTCAACCTCCAGGCAAGATGGAATGCTCCCTTCCAACGCTCCGCTAACATGTACCTTTCTGAACGTCTCCTCTTATAGCGGCTTTAAGTGTGAAGATCTCCTAGTACTGAGTTACACTGGAGTTCCTCCTGACAAATGTTCCCAAGAACTCTACTTGTACGGCAGACAGCTGTAGCCTGCTTCGGAGACTCCTCACTCCTGAGTCCCGGCTCACTATCCAAGTTGCTGTTGTGCCCCAAGTCTTAGATGGGAGTAGTGCATTTACAGCCCACTACTCCACCGGTGTCTGCTGCAGGACCATTAGCATCCATACAACCTTGGGGACCGGGCCCCGGCCTTGCGCTTAGAACTTCTAGGCAGGGTTCTCCCTAACCCACGTCTTCTGTTCTCTTTTACTCCTTCATTCCGTACTAATCTCTCTCTCTTATGGAAGATCAGGTTTCAGTTCAATGTCTTTCTCCTTCTTTCCTTTCCCGTGCCAGCAGACCCAGCTCACTGAGGTTTGCTGCAGCACCTCCTTCCTCCATCCCTCTCTCGGGCATCTTCTTTCCTCACTCCTCTCTGAGTGGCTTCCTCTCCAGACTGACCTGTGATCCTAAACATTCCTGCTCTTTTATGTATTCTCAACTCCACCCGCCTCCCAGCACGTTTAAGGTGCTCTGCTACTCTCTAAGCAAGGAGCCGCAATGTGGCTTTGCTGAACTACTCTGTTGTGTGGGGTGCAAGTGTTGGAGCATGGTCAGGAGCCTCCAACTTACCTGGATGGTGGGGCACCACACCTCAGGAGGAGGTGCAGTACCTCTGTGGCGACTGAGCCTCAGGGGCGCCACAAAAACATTAGACTCGAACATGAAGCCAGAAAATATACTGACGAAGGATATGATGTGCTGCAAAGAAGACCCAAGACAACATACTCAGAAGGGAGGTAAGAAAATTTCTAAAACAATCCACAGGGAGGAAATTGGAACAAAACAAAATTCTCTAAACTGTATGCTCGCAAACACCAGAAGCCTGATAAACAAGATGGAAGAACTAGAAACAGAAATATCTACAGGTAACTATGACATAGTGGGAATAACCGAGACATGGTTAGAAGAAAGCTATGACTGGGCAGTTAACTTACAGGGTTACAAGTCTGTTTAGAAAGGATCATAAAAATTGGAGAGGAGGAGGGGTTTGTCTTTATGTAAACTGTTGTCTAAAGTCTACTTTAAGGGAGGATATTAGCTAAGGGAATGAGGATGTCAAGTCCATATGGGTCGAAAGACATGGAGGGTAAAATAGTAACAAAATTCTCATTGGGGTCTGTTACAAACCCCCAAGTATAACTGAAATCATGGAAAGTCTACTACTAAGGCAGATAGATGAAGCTGCAACCCATAGTGAGGTCCTTGTTATGGGGGACTTTAACTACCCGGATATTAACTGGAAAACAGAGACTTGTAAACCCATAAAGGAAACAGGTTTCTCCTAATAACCAAAAAAAATTATCTTTCACAATTGGTGCAGAATCCAACCAGAGGACCAGCACTTTTAGACCTAATACTATATAATAGACCTGATAGAATAACAAATCTGCAGGTTGTTGAGCATCTAGGAAATAGCGACCACAATATTGTACAGTTTCACTTGTCTTTCTCTAGGGGAACTTGTCAGGGAGGCAAAACTTTAGGATGGCAAAGTTTAACCAGCTTAGAGATGCCCTTAATCTAGTTGACTGGGACAATGTCCTCAGAAATAAGAATACAGAAAATAAATGGGAAATGTTTAAGAACATCCTAAATAGGCGCTGTAAGCGCTTTATACCTTGTGGGAATAAAACGACAAGAAATAGGAAAAGCCCAATGTGGCTTTACAAGGAAGAGGGGAAATTAACAGTAAAAAGAAAGCATTTAAACTACTAAAGCAGGATGGCACCGTAGAAGCTCTAAAAACTATAGGGAGAAAAATACTTTATCTAAAAAACTAATTAAAGCTGCCAAAAAGGAAACAGAGAAGCACATTGCTAAATAGAGTAAAACTAATCCCAAACTGTTCTTCAACTATATCAATAGTAAAAGAATCATAAGTGAAAGTGTAGGCCCCTTTAAAAAAATTGTGAGGAAAGAATGGTTGTAGATGACGAGGAAAAAGCTAATATCTTAAACATCTTCTTCTCTACGGTATTCAAGGTGGAAAATGAAATGCTAGGTGGAATGCCGAGAGACAAAGAAAACCCTATTTTAAGGGTCACCAATCTAACCCAAGAAGAGGTGCGAAACCGGCTAAATAAGATTAAAATAGATAAATCTCCGAGTCTGGATGGCATACACCCATGAGTACTAAGAGAACTAAGTAATGTAGTAGACAGAAAAGCCATTATTTCTTATATTTAAGGACTTTTTAGCAACGGGGTCTGTTCCACAGGACTGGCACACAGCAAATGTGGTACCAATATTCAAAAAGGGCTCTAAAAGTGAACCTGGAAATTATAGGTCAGTAAGTCTAACCTCTACTGTTGGTAAAATATTTGAAGGGTTTCTTAAGGATGTTATTCTGGATTATCTCAATGAGAATAACTGTTTAACTCCATATCAGCATGGGTTTATGAGGAATCGCTCCTGTCAAACCAATCTAATCAGTTTTTATGAAGAAGTGAGCTATAGACTGGACCAAGGTTAATCAATGGACGTGGTATATCTTGATTTTTCCAAAGTGTTTGATACCATGCCACACAAGAGGTTGGTATACAAAATAAGAATGCTGGGTCTGGGGGAAAATGTGTGTAAATGGGCAAATAACTGGCTTAGTGATAGAAAGCAGAGGGTGGTTATAAATGGTATATTCTCTAACTGGGTCGCTGTGACTAGTGGGGTACTGCAGGGTTCGGTGTTGGGACCTATTCTCTTCAACATATTTATTAACGATCTGGCAGAAGGTTTACACAATAAAATATCGATATTTGCAGATGATGCAAAACTATGTAAAGCAGTCAGTACAAGAGAAGATAGTATTCTGCTACAGATAGATCTGGATAAGTTGGAAATTTGGGCCGAAAGGTGGAAGATGCTGTTTAAGGCCGGTTTCACATTAGCGCATTTTCAGCGCGCGCACGGCCGGGGGTAGCTCCGCCCCCGAGCCGGCTCTCTGCCCGGCGTGCCCGCCCCTTGCTTGTAGCGCCGCCTACTAGCGGACAGCGGCGCCTGCGATCGGCGCACCCTATCTTTAGCATAGGGTGCGCAGATCGTGCGCAGGCCGTGCGCTAGTTGCGCTTTGACCTGCGCTGCGCACTTTTGACGCGAAAAGTTTGATTTTGGCGCGCACGGCGCACCGTCAAAAGTGCGCAGCGCAGGTCAAAGCGCAACTAGCGCACGGCCTGCGCACGATCTGCGCACCCTATGCTAAAGATAGGGTGCGCCGATCGCAGGCGCCGCTGTCCGCTAGTAGGCGGCGCTACAAGCAAGGGGCGGGCACGCCGGGCAGAGAGCCGGCTCGGGGGCGGAGCTACCCCCGGCCGTGCGTGCGCTGAAAATGCGCTAATGTGAAACCGGCCTAACAATGACAAACGTAAGGTTATACACATGGGAAGAAGTAATCAATATCACCATAACACACTGAATGGCAAACCACTGGGTAAATCTTACATTTAGAAGGACTTGGGGATCCTAGTTAATGATAAATTTACCTGGAGCAGTCAGTGCCAGGCAGCGGCTGCCAAGGCAAACAGGATCATGGTGTGCATTAAAAGAGGTCTGGATACACATGATGAGAGCATTATACTGCCTCTGTACAAATCCCTGGTAAGACCGCACATGGAGTACTGTTTAAAGTTTTGATATAATGGAACTAGAGCGAGTACAAAGGAGGGCAACAAAATTAATAAAGGGGATGGGCGAACTACAAATACTCTGTAATTGGCAATATTCATGTTTCCTTCAATGGCAACAAGTCATCCTTGTCCCTGCAGCTGAAAAATCTCCCATAGCATGATGCTGCCACCACGTTTCACTGTTGGGATTGTATTGGTGATGAGCAGTGCCTGGTTTTCTCAATATATAGAAATTTAGGGCGCACTACATATCCTATCGATAAAGGGAAGTGCAAAACCAGTAGTAATAGGCGAAATGGTGAAAAAAAAGGAAAGCACTACCGTAAGTATGCACACTACACCATAGTATATGAAAAATAAGTGAACAACAGCTTTATTGGCGCACAATGACAGCATGTGCATGATAAAACATAATTAAAACCAAGGGTGAACCCTATACTGGGTCCTGCCAAAGCACAGAAAAAACAGAGCACATGTAATATATAAAATACAATATATGACATATGGTGGATCTTATAAGATAAACAATATCTGAAGAGACTCAGCTCATGACATCCATGATGCAGAAAGCCACAAAGCTGTACAAGTATGTGGCCCTCAGTAATGAGTAATTTTGAGCCAAAACCATACATCAAAATGCTAAATGGACACAACTGGAGGGCTTCAATGGCGTCAAAAATATGACATTATAGAAAAATAGTTTACTGGGACTAAAGGAACTAACAAGGCCCAGTGTGTTATATTAAAAGCCAATTCCTAACCCAAAGTAAATAGGCAGAGTGTGACTCTGCAAAAAACAGCCTCAGTTGTGTCAGGCATGGTAGCAGCAAAATAAGATTACCAAAATGGGATCATCTGTGCAAAGAGATGTAGTAGGCAGGACCCAGAATGAGAGCCCAGAAGAGTGGCCCCACGCGTATCGCCATGACAGGTACGGCTTCGTCAGGGGAAGTCACCTAAGCCATATATGTTACGGCAATACGGATGGGGCCACTCTTCTGGGCTTCCATTCTGGGTCCTGCCTACTACATCTCTTTGCACAATATATATATATAGTATTATATTGTATTGTAATACATATATTGTATTTTATATATTACATGTGCTCTGTTTTTTTCTGTGCTTTGGCAGGACCGGGTGGGTATAGGGTTCACCCTTGGTTTTAATTATGTTTTATCATGCACTTGCTGTCATTGTGTGCCAAGAAAGCTGTTGTTCACTTATTTTTCATATAGTATGGTGCAGTGTGCATACTTACGGTAGTGCTTTTGTGCCTGGTTTTCTCCACACATACCACTTAGGATTACCACCAAAAAGTTCTATCTTCATCTCATCTGACCAGAGAATCTTATTTCTCATAGTCTGGGAGTCCTTCATGTGTTTTTTAGCAAATTATGCGGGCTTTCATATATGTCTGGCACTGAGGAGAGGACTTACGTCGGACCACTCTGCCATAAAGGCCCGACTGGTGGAGGGCTGCAGTGATAGTTGACTTTGTGGAACTTTCTTCCATCTCCCTACTGCATCTTTGGAGCCGCAGTGATCTTGGGGTTCTTCTTTACCTCTCTCACCAAGGCTCTTCTCCCACGATAGCTCAGTTTGACTGGATGACCAGGTCTAGGAAGACTTCTGCTGGTCCCAAACTTCTTCCATTTAAGGATTATGGAGGTCACTGTGCTCTTAGGAACCTTAAGTACTGCAGAAAGTATTTTGTAACATTGGCCAGGTCTGTTTGCCTTGCCACAATTCAGTCTCTGAGCTTCTTGGCCAGTTCCTTTGACCTCATGATTCTCATTTGATCTGACATGCACTGTGAGCTGTGAGGTCTTATATAGACAGGTGTATGCCTTTACAAATCAAGTCCTATCAGTTTAAATAAACACAGCTGGACTCCAATGAAGGAGTAGAGCCATCTCAAGGAGGATCACAAGGAAATGGACAGTGTGTGATATAAATATGAGTGTGTGAGTAAAGGGTCTGAATACCTATGACCATGTGATAATTCAGTTTTTCTTTTTTAATAAATTTGAAAAAATTTCTACATTTCTGTTATTTTTCAGTCAAGATGGGGTGCAGAGTGTACATTAATGAGAAAAAAAATGATCTTTTTTGAATTTACCAAATGGCTGCAATGAAACAAAGTGAAAAATTTAAAGGGGTGTGAATACTTTCTGTACCCACTGTATGTAAAATCTTCAGCATGTTAATTTTTTCAGAATTTTTGCAGTGTAAAATCAGATTCTAAAGAATGGGGGAAAAAGCATTCAGAAATACATTTAAAAAAATGCACAATTTTATACATTTTTCCTGCAAAGAGACACATTTTAGATGTAGAATTGTCTGTGGCAAAAACTACATGTGCACAACCCCTAACACATTTGAAATATCTGAATCTGTAGTTTCCCCAAATATTAAAATATTAGAATATTTATACCATGCAGTGAACTCTGAAACAAACAGAAAAATTGAAATGACTAAATTGCTGCTTTTCTGGTAACATCACCTCATCAAAAAAAATCATTAAAAAAAATCAGAAAGTCGTTTGGTACCCAAAGAAACCGATCGCTCCGAAAAAAATAAGACCTCTTACAACTCAGTTGACCGAAAAATAAAAGAAGTCAAGGTTGTCGGAATATGACGACTGAAGCCAATTTTTTACATGTTATTTTTTAGGTAGTAAAACAATAAATAACTATAGGGCCGATTCTTTAAGACTGACATAGCACACGCTCGTACTATGGTAATCCCGCTGGAGTACACGGCGCCATAAAAGGCGCATGCCACTAGAATTGGCGCACCTCCTCTGTGGCATGTGTTGCACCAGAAATTCTACTCCAGTCAAAGACTGGAATAGCATTTCTGTAGTGCAAATCTCTGGTATTTTGGATGAACTTGTCGGGCAGCAAAGTACTCCCTTATCCTCACTCAATTCTCCATAGCTTATTCACACTGGCGTGGAAATGCCAAAAGTCAGAAAATGTTTGCACAACTGCACATTGTGCTAAAAATGTGACTTTTCAGAGCTTTTACGCTACTTTTCTGGCATAAAATCCGTGATGAACTGGACCCTATGCTTGTATATTTGTCATCGCCATAGCCTTACTAACGCATGAAAAAAAATACTAGGGTATTTTGCTGTGTTAAAACAAATCCCCCCAAAAACATTGGCAAAATTTGATTTTTTTTCTTTCATTTCTCAGTACATTATATAGTGAAAATAATAGTGCTATGCAAAAATATAACTCGTCCCTCAAGTCGGCAGACAAAACAGTAAAAAGTTATGTTTATTTTAAAGTGAGGAACTAAAAACCAGAGTTAACAAGCCTTGCATTGGCAGAGCTGTAGTTCCTGATCATAACCACAAAATTGCCTCCTATCAGATAACATGATTTTAAAGGATATATGTATTTTTTATTTAATGTTCACCTTGGGTCAATAATGCATGTATTGTGGTATTTTTTCTTTTGCATAAGCTGCTATTTCATTTTTCACTTTCCTGCTAACAAAACAAAGGGGAAAAAAATGAAAATGTCTTTAGATGATTAGGATGTCACGTGAGGCCACCGAAGTGTTGTCACTTATGTGACTTTTAGCTCTTAAGAAAAGTAAAACTAATGGTTTGAACAGGTACTGTACTTTTGCCTCCAGACAAATAAAGCCTAAAACTGCAGGAAAAGCATTAACGGAAGATTCTGCAAGTGGAAGACAGTGAAGCAATCACCGTTCCATCGCGGACTGCTGTTTAGACAGCGGAGTGCATTATGCAAGAGCCGGTATTAAAAGAGAAATGGCTGCCAAGATCAAAGAGAAATGTCTATCACAATCTCCCGTAGATGAGGCAACTGAAATGTAAGCAAGTCATTACTTTGCCAATATAGAGCACTCAGCAGTGTTCACCGCCACATCCCTATTTGGGGTATTATGCTTCAGAGGTTCCCGATGCAAAAATGGAACAATTCAAATGCAAAATACTGCATTTATTAGGGAGAAATAATGTCATATTAATGTCTTCAGATGGAAATTCTCCTGCTAAACACAAAGGTTTAGTCTCATTACAAAATGGACAGTAATTCATACTGCAGGTCATACAGCTTTAGACCAAGGTAGCAAATATCCAGATAAGGAAGCAGGTTTTAAGGGAACGCTGAAGAACTGAGCTACTTTATGAATGTACAAAGTAAGGCTCTGACAGTGAGATCTGAACATTCACTTCTATGAGCGAGCATGTGTCAGCAGTGTGATCAGCCCGGACTCCGGAGCAGCGTTCATATTCCTGTAGGAAACAGTCAGTACAATGTAAGGCTCTGACAGTGAGATCTGAACATTCACTTCTATGAGCGAGCATGTGTCAGCAGTGTGATCAGCCCGGACTCCGGAGCAGCGTTCATATTCCTGTAGGAAACAGTCAGTACAATGTAAGGCTCTGACAGTGAGATCGGAACATTCACTTCTATGAGCGAGCATGTGTCAGCAGTGTGATCAGCCCGGACTCCGGAGCAGCGTTCATATTCCTGTAGGAAACAGTCAGTACAATGTAAGGCTCTGACAGTGAGATCGGAACATTCACTTCTATGAGCGAGCATGTGTCAGCAGTGTGATCAGCCCGGACTCCGGAGCAACGTTCATATTCCTGTAGGAAACAGTCAGTACAATGTAAGACTCTGACAGTGAGATCTGAACATTCACTTCTATGAGCGAGCATGTGTCAGCAGTGTGATCAGCCCGGACTCCGGAGCAGCGTTCATATTCCTGTAGGAAACAGTCAGTACAATGTAAGGCTCTGACAGTGAGATCGGAACATTCACTTCTATGAGCAAGCATGTGTCAGCAGTGTGATCAGCCCGGACTCTGGAGCAACGTTCATATTCCTGTAGGAAACAGTCAGTACAATGTAAGGCTCTGACAGTGAGATCGGAACATTCACTTCTATGAGCGAGCATGTGTCAGCAGTGTGATCAGCCCGGACTCTGGAGCAACGTTCATATTCCTGTAGGAAACAGTCGGTACAATGTAAGGCTCTGACAGTGAGAACTGAACATTCACTTCTATGAGCGAGCATGTGTCAGCACTGTGATCAGCCCGGACTCTGGAGCAACGTTCATATTCCTGTAGGAAACAGTCAGTACAATGTAAGGCTCTGACAGTGAGATCGGAACATTCACTTCTATGAGCAAGCATGTGTCAGCAGTGTGATCAGCCCGGACTCTGGAGCAACGTTCATATTCCTGTAGGAAACAGTCAGTACAATGTAAGGCTCTGACAGTGAGATCGGAACATTCACTTCTATGAGCGAGCATGTGTCAGCAGTGTGATCAGCCCGGACTCTGGAGCAACGTTCATATTCCTGTAGGAAACAATCAGTACAATGTAAGGCTCTGACAGTGAGATCGGAACATTCACTTCTATGAGCAAGCATGTGTCAGCAGTGTGATCAGCCCGGACTCTGGAGCAACGTTCATATTCCTGTAGGAAACAGTCAGTACAATGTAAGGCTCTGACAGTGAGATCTGAACATTCACTTCTATGAGCGAGCATGTGTCAGCAGTGTGATCAGCCCGGACTCTGGAGCAACGTTCTTATTCCTGTAGGAAACAGTCAGTACAATATAAGGCTCTGACAGTGAGATCTGAACATTCACTTCTATGAGCAAGCATGTGTCAGCAGTGTGATCAGCCCGGACTCTGGAACAGCGTTCATATTCCTGTAGGAAACAGTCAGTACAATGTAAGGCTCTGACAGTGAGATCGGAACATTCACTTCTATGAGCAAGCATGTGTCAGCAGTGTGATCAGCCCGGACTCTGGAGCAACGTTCATATTCCTGTAGGAAACAGTCAGTACAATGTAAGGCTCTGACAGTGAGAACTGAACATTCACTTCTATGAGCAAGCATGTGTCAGCAGTGTGATCAGCCCGGACTCTGGAGCAACGTTCATATTCCTGTAGGAAACAGTCAGTACAATGTAAGGCTCTGACAGTGAGAACTGAACCTTCACTTCTATGAGCGAGCATGTGTCAGCACTGTGATCAGCCCGGACTCCAGAGCAGCGTTCATATTCCTGTAGGAAACAGTCAGTACAATATAAGGCTCTGACAGTGAGATCTGAACATTCACTTCTATGAGCGAGCATGTGTCAGCAGTGTGATCCGCCCGGACTCCGGAGCAGCTTTCATATTCCTGTAGGAAACAGTCAGTACAAAGTAAGGCTCTGACAGTGATATCTGAACATTCACTTCTATGAGCGAGCATGTGTCAGCACTGTGATCAGCCCGGACTCCGGAGCAGCGTTTATATTCCTGTAGGAAACAGTCAGTACAATGTAAGGCTCTAAAGGTAAGATCTGAACATTCACTTCTATGAGCATTCACTTCTATGTCAGCACTGTGATCAGCCCGGACTCTGGAGCAACGTTCATATTCCAGTAGGAAACAGTCGGTACAATGTAAGGCTCTGACAGTGAGATCGGAACATTCACTTCTATGAGCGAGCATGTGTCAGCAGTGTGATCAGCCCGGACTCTGGAGCAACGTTCATATTCCTGTAGGAAACAGTCAGTACAATGTAAGGCTCTGACAGTGAGATCGGAACATTCACTTCTATGAGCGAGCATGTGTCAGCAGTGTGATCAGCCCGGACTCTGGAGCAACGTTCATATTCCTGTAGGAAACAGTCAGTACAATGTAAGGCTCTGACAGTGAGAACTGAACCTTCACTTCTATGAGCAAGCATGTGTCAGCACTGTGATCAGCCCGGACTCCAGAGCAGCGTTCATATTCCTGTAGGAAACAGTCAGTACAATATAAGGCTCTGACAGTGAGATCTGAACATTCACTTCTATGAGCGAGCATGTGTCAGCAGTGTGATCAGCCCGGACTCCGGAGCAGCGTTCATATTCCTGTAGGAAACAGTCAGTACAATGTAAGGCTCTGACAGTGAGAACTAAACCTTCACTTCTATAGCGACCATGTGTCAGCACTGTGATCAGCCCGGACTCCGGAGCAGCGTTCATATTCCTGTAGGAAACAGTCAGTACAATATAAGGCTTTGACAGTGAGATCTGAACATTCACTTCTATGAGCGAGCATGTGTCAGCACTGTGATCAGCCCGGACTCCAGAGCAGCTTTCATATTCCTTTAGGAAACAGTCAGTACAAAGTAAGGCTCTGACAGTGATATCTGAACATTCACTTCTATGAGCGAGCATGTGTCAGCACTGTGATCAGCCCGGACTCTGGAGCAGCGTTTATATTCCTGTAGGAAACAGTCAGTACAATGTAAGGCTCTAAAGGTAAGATCTGAACATTCACTTCTATGAGCATTCACTTCTATGTCAGCACTGTGATCAGCCCGGACTCTGGAGCAACGTTCATATTCCAGTAGGAAACAGTCGGTACAATGTAAGGCTCTGACAGTGAGATCGGAACATTCACTTCTATGAGCGAGCATGTGTCAGCAGTGTGATCAGCCCAGACTCCGGAGCAGCGTTCATATTCCTGTAGGAAACAGTCAGTACAATGTAAGGCTCTGAAAGTGAGATCGGAACATTCACTTCTATAGCGACCATGTGTCAGCAGTGTGATCAGCCCGGACTCTGGAGCAACGTTCATATTCCTGTAGGAAACAGTCAGTACAATGTAAGGCTCTGACAGTGAGATCGGAACATTCACTTCTATGAGCAAGCATGTGTCAGCAGTGTGATCAGCCCGGACTCTGGAGCAACGTTCATATTCCTGTAGGAAACAGTCAGTACAATGTAAGGCTCTGACAGTGAGAACTGAACATTCACTTCTATGAGCGAGCATGTGTCAGCAGTGTGATCAGCCCGGACTCTGGAGCAACGTTCATATTCCTGTAGGAAACAGTCAGTACAATATAAGGCTCTGACAGTGAGATCTGAACATTCACTTCTATGAGCGAGCATGTGTCAGCAGTGTGATCAGCCCGGACTCTGGAGCAACGTTCATATTCCTGTAGGAAACAGTCAGTACAATGTAAGGCTCTGACAGTGAGATCGGAACATTCACTTCTATGAGCGAGCATGTGTCAGCAGTGTGATCAGCCCTGACTCCGGAGCAACGTTCATATTCCTGTAGGAAACAGTTAGTACAATGTAAGGCTCTGACAGTGAGATCTGAACATTCACTTCTATGAGCGAGCATGTGTCAGCAGTGTGATCAGCCCGGACTCCGGAGCAGCGTGCATATTCCTGTAGGAAACAGTTAGTACAATGTAAGGCTCTGACAGTGAGAACTGAACCTTCACTTCTATAGCGACCATGTTTCAGCACTGTGATCAGCCCGGACTCCGGAGCAGCGTTCATATTCCTGTAGGAAACAGTCAGTACAATATAAGGCTCTGACAGTGAGATCTGAACATTCACTTCTATGAGCGAGCATGTGTCAGCAGTGTGATCAGCCCGGACTCCGGAGCAGCGTTCATATTCCTGTAGGAAACAGTCAGTACAATGTAAGGCTCTGACAGTGAGAACTAAACCTTCACTTCTATAGCGACCATGTGTCAGCACTGTGATCAGCCCGGACTCCGGAGCAGCGTTCATATTCCTGTAGGAAACAGTCAGTACAATATAAGGCTCTGACAGTGAGATCTGAACATTCACTTCTATGAGCGAGCATGTGTCAGCACTGGGATCAGCCCAGACTCCAGAGCAGCGTTCATATTCCTGTAGGAAACAGTCAGTACAAAGTAAGGCTCTGACAGTGAGATCTGAACATTCACTTCTATAGCGACCATGTGTCAGCAGTGTGATCTGCCCGGACTCTGGAGCAACGTTCATATTCCTGTAGGAAACAGTCAGTACAATGTAAGGCTCTGACAGTGAGATCGGAACATTCACTTCTATAGCGACCATGTGTCAGCAGTGTGATCTGCCCGGACTCTGGAGCAACGTTCATATTCCTGTAGGAAACAGTCAGTACAATATAAGGCTCTGACAGTGAGATCGGAACATTCACTTCTATGAGCGAGCATGTGTCAGCACTGTGATCAGCCCGGACTCTGGAGCAACGTTCATATTCCTGTAGGAAACAATCAGTACAATGTAAGGCTCTGACAGTGAGATCGGAACATTCACTTCTATGAGCAAGCATGTGTCAGCAGTGTGATCAGCCCGGACTCTGGAGCAACGTTCATATTCCTGTAGGAAACAGTCAGTACAATGTAAGGCTCTGACAGTGAGATCTGAACATTCACTTCTATGAGCGAGCATGTGTCAGCAGTGTGATCAGCCCGGACTCCGGAGCAGCGTTCATATTCCTGTAGGAAACAGCCAGTACAATGTAAGGCTCTGACAGTGAGAACTAAACCTTCACTTCTATAGCGACCATGTGTCAGCACTGTGATCAGCCCGGACTCCGGAGCAGCGTTTATATTCCTGTAGGAAACAGTCAGTACAATATAATGCTTTGACAGTGAGATCTGAACATTCACTTCTATGAGCGAGCATGTGTCAGCACTGTGATCAGCCCGGACTCCAGAGCAGCTTTCATATTCCTGTAGGAAACAGTCAGTACAAAGTAAGGCTCTGACAGTGATATCTGAACATTCACTTCTATGATCGAGCATGTGTCAGCACTGTGATCAGCCCAGACTCCGGAGCAGCGTTTATATTCCTGTAGGAAACAGTCAGTACAATGTAAGGCTCTAAAGGTAAGATCTGAACATTCACTTCTATGAGCATTCACTTCTATGTCAGCACTGTGATCAGCCCGGACTCTGGAGCAACGTTCATATTCCAGTAGGAAACAGTCGGTACAATGTAAGGCTCTGACAGTGAGATCGGAACATTCACTTCTATGAGCGAGCATGTGTCAGCAGTGTGATCAGCCCAGACTCCGGAGCAGCGTTCATATTCCTGTAGGAAACAGTCAGTACAATGTAAGGCTCTGACAGTGAGATCGGAACATTCACTTCTATAGCGACCATGTGTCAGCAGTGTGATCAGCCCGGACTCTGGAGCAACGTTCATATTCCTGTAGGAAACAGTCAGTACAATGTAAGGCTCTGACAGTGAGATCGGAACATTCACTTCTATGAGCGAGCATGTGTCAGCAGTGTGATCAGCCCTGACTCCGGAGCAACGTTCATATTCCTGTAGGAAACAGTTAGTACAATGTAAGGCTCTGACAGTGAGATCTGAACATTCACTTCTATGAGCGAGCATGTGTCAGCAGTGTGATCAGCCCGGACTCCGGAGCAGCGTGCATATTCCTGTAGGAAACAGTTAGTACAATGTAAGGCTCTGACAGTGAGAACTGAACCTTCACTTCTATAGCGACCATGTTTCAGCACTGTGATCAGCCCGGACTCCGGAGCAGCGTTCATATTCCTGTAGGAAACAGTCAGTACAATATAAGGCTCTGACAGTGAGATCTGAACATTCACTTCTATGAGCGAGCATGTGTCAGCAGTGTGATCAGCCCGGACTCCGGAGCAGCGTTCATATTCCTGTAGGAAACAGTCAGTACAATGTAAGGCTCTGACAGTGAGAACTAAACCTTCACTTCTATAGCGACCATGTGTCAGCACTGTGATCAGCCCGGACTCCGGAGCAGCGTTCATATTCCTGTAGGAAACAGTCAGTACAATATAAGGCTCTGACAGTGAGATCTGAACATTCACTTCTATGAGCGAGCATGTGTCAGCACTGTGATCAGTCCGGACTCCAGAGCAGCGTTCATATTCCTGTAGGAAACAGTCAGTACAAAGTAAGGCTCTGACAGTGAGATCTGAACATTCACTTCTATAGCGACCATGTGTCAGCAGTGTGATCTGCCCGGACTCTGGAGCAACGTTCATATTCCTGTAGGAAACAGTCAGTACAATGTAAGGCTCTGACAGTGAGATCGGAACATTCACTTCTATAGCGACCATGTGTCAGCAGTGTGATCTGCCCGGACTCTGGAGCAACGTTCATATTCCTGTAGGAAACAGTCAGTACAATATAAGGCTCTGACAGTGAGATCGGAACATTCACTTCTATGAGCGAGCATGTGTCAGCACTGTGATCAGCCCGGACTCTGGAGCAACGTTCATATTCCTGTAGGAAACAGTCAGTACAATGTAAGGCTCTGACAGTGAGATCGGAACATTCACTTCTATGAGCAAGCATGTGTCAGCAGTGTGATCAGCCCGGACTCCGGAGCAGCGTTCATATTCCTGTAGGAAACAGTCAGTACAATGTAAGGCTCTGACAGTGAGATCGGAACATTCACTTCTATGAGCAAGCATGTGTCAGCAGTGTGATCAGCCCGGACTCTGGAGCAACGTTCATATTCCTGTAGGAAACAGTCAGTACAATGTAAGGCTCTGACAGTGAGAACTGAACATTCACTTCTATGAGCAAGCATGTGTCAGCAGTGTGATCAGCCCGGACTGTGGAGCAATGTTCATATTCCTGTAGGAAACAGTCAGTACAATATAAGGCTCTGACAGTGAGAACTGAACCTTCACTTCTATGAGCGAGCATGTGTCAGCACTGTGATCAGCCCGGACTCCAGAGCAGCGTTCATATTCCTGTAGGAAACAGTCAGTACAATATAAGGCTCTGACAGTGAGATCTGAACATTCACTTCTATGAGCGAGCATGTGTCAGCAGTGTGATCAGCCCGGACTCCGGAGCAGCGTTCATATTCCTGTAGGAAACAGTCAGTACAATGTAAGGCTCTGACAGTGAGAACTAAACCTTCACTTCTATAGCGACCATGTGTCAGCACTGTGATCAGCCCGGACTCCGGAGCAGCGTTCATATTCCTGTAGGAAACAGTCAGTACAATATAAGGCTTTGACAGTGAGATCTGAACATTCACTTCTATGAGCGAGCATGTGTCAGCACTGTGATCAGCCCGGACTCCAGAGCAGCTTTCATATTCCTGTAGGAAACAGTCAGTACAAACTAAGGCTCTGACAGTGATATCTGAACATTCACTTCTATGAGCGAGCATGTGTCAGCACTGTGATCAGCCCGGACTCCGGAGCAGCGTTTATATTCCTGTAGGAAACAGTCAGTACAATGTAAGGCTCTAAAGGTAAGATCTGAACATTCACTTCTATGAGCATTCACTTCTATGTCAGCACTGTGATCAGCCCGGACTCTGGAGCAACGTTCATATTCCAGTAGGAAACAGTCGGTACAATGTAAGGCTCTGACAGTGAGATCGGAACATTCACTTCTATAGCGACCATGTGTCAGCAGTGTGATCAGCCCGGACTCTGGAGCAACGTTCATATTCCTGTAGGAAACAGTCAGTACAATGTAAGGCTCTGACAGTGAGATCGGAACATTCACTTCTATGAGCAAGCATGTGTCAGCAGTGTGATCAGCCCGGACTCTGGAGCAACGTTCATATTCCTGTAGGAAACAGTCAGTACAATGTAAGGCTCTGACAGTGAGAACTGAACATTCACTTCTATGAGCGAGCATGTGTCAGCAGTGTGATCAGCCCGGACTCTGGAGCAACGTTCATATTCCTGTAGGAAACAGTCAGTACAATATAAGGCTCTGACAGTGAGATCTGAACATTCACTTCTATGAGCGAGCATGTGTCAGCAGTGTGATCAGCCCGGACTCTGGAGCAACGTTCATATTCCTGTAGGAAACAGTCAGTACAATGTAAGGCTCTGACAGTGAGATCGGAACATTCACTTCTATGAGCGAGCATGTGTCAGCAGTGTGATCAGCCCTGACTCCGGAGCAACGTTCATATTCCTGTAGGAAACAGTTAGTACAATGTAAGGCTCTGACAGTGAGATCTGAACATTCACTTCTATGAGCGAGCATGTGTCAGCAGTGTGATCAGCCCGGACTCCGGAGCAGCGTGCATATTCCTGTAGGAAACAGTTAGTACAATGTAAGGCTCTGACAGTGAGAACTGAACCTTCACTTCTATAGCGACCATGTGTCAGCAGTGTGATCAGCCCGGACTCCGGAGCAGCGTTCATATTCCTGTAGGAAACAGTCAGTACAATATAAGGCTCTGACAGTGAGATCTGAACATTCACTTCTATGAGCGAGCATGTGTCAGCAGTGTGATCAGCCCGGACTCCGGAGCAGCGTTCATATTCCTGTAGGAAACAGTCAGTACAATGTAAGGCTCTGACAGTGAGAACTAAACCTTCACTTCTATAGCGACCATGTGTCAGCACTGTGATCAGCCCGGACTCCGGAGCAGCGTTCATATTCCTGTAGGAAACAGTCAGTACAATATAAGGCTCTGACAGTGAGATCTGAACATTCACTTCTATGAGCGAGCATGTGTCAGCACTGTGATCACCCCGGACTCCAGAGCAGCGTTCATATTCCTGTAGGAAACAGTCAGTACAAAGTAAGGCTCTGACAGTGAGATCTGAACATTCACTTCTATAGCGACCATGTGTCAGCAGTGTGATCAGCCCGGACTCCGGAGCAACGTTCATATTCCTGTAGGAAACAGTCAGTACAAAGTAAGGCTCTGACAGTGAGATCTGAACATTCACTTCTATAGCGACCATGTGTCAGCAGTGTGATCAGCCCGGACTCCGGAGCAACGTTCATATTCCTGTAGGAAACAGTCAGTACAAAGTAAGGCTCTGACAGTGAGATCTGAACATTCACTTCTATAGCGACCATGTGTCAGCAGTGTGATCTGCCCGGACTCTGGAGCAACGTTCATATTCCTGTAGGAAACAGTCAGTACAATATAAGGCTCTGACAATGAGATCGGAACATTCACTTCTATGAGCGAGTATGTGTCAGCACTGTGATCAGCCCGGACTCCGGAGCAGCGTGCATATTCCCATTGGAAATAGATAGACACAGGGGGAAATTCAGTTGTTGAATTCTTGTTTGTCTTGACAGCACTGGCAGACACAGACAAAAAGGCTCCCTGTGCAAGAACAATAGAAGGGTCTTTTGCAGCCCAAGAGCTCTTAAAAATGCAAAATTGCACCTGCTTTGGAGGTAGAAATGGACCCCTTTACCTCTTGGGGCCCTGTGCGGCTGCACAGGTTGCACCAAAGATGTGCCTGCCCCTGCTTGACAGAAGTGTTAGGAACGGCAGAACGCACTAAATAAAAATAATAATAAAGTGCGTTCGCCTCTCGGGGTCCACCGTGCAGTAGGTGATATAACCGCTGCTAAGTGGTGGCAGGAGCAATATGGCGGTAATGCGCATGGGGTTAAACTTCACCCAGGTGCACAGAGCAATCTCAGTTAAGTCACAGAGATGCAAAAATAAACACAAATACAAAGACTGAGCCTGTTGAGGTCACAGTACTCAGTATAAATACACACACGGTATCAGGTCACAGGAGTAGCCCAAGACGGCAGCACTACGTCCCTCTAGACCTACCGTGTGTGCGGCGTCGCAGCTGCGGACGCTAAGGAGAGCTGCTACTGCAGCGCGGCGTGGACACTACCGCTAAACGACAATGTCGGACGCTAGCAGCTGTGGATGTTGCAGCAGTCCCTAACCACATACGTAATATCAAAGGGAAGGGATTTTTTTAATGATCATTCACCAGAATCATACATCCGTCACCATTCACACATAGCAGTATAGTTTATACTAGTGCATGGCGGAACGGCCATGCACGCTTTTTATAGCAGCCGGGACCTTCTGGAAGCTTCCAGATCTACGAGATGGACCAATGAGATCTGGAGCAGGACCTGAGCACAACTCCCAATCTCCAAGGGGAAACCGTCTCATGAGCATGCTCAGTAGGAGGACAGAGGGACTTAGCCCCTGGAGAGATTAGCTGCAAGGCAATCTCCTCTGCGGTAGATAAAGAGCAAGAGACCGCAGAATGTAAGGGTCTGGATTCCTGCAGAGCAGACGCAGAAACCTGACTCCTAACAAGAAGTCACTGGGTTTTCATATGAAAAAGATCTGTTCTACAAATATCTTCCAACATTGGCATTGTTATGTCTCACCTGGGAAGTGGATTCTCAAAGCCCTGGGTACAGATGAGCAGTCTTAATACAACATTGCCACATGGCGCTAGTGCAATGGGGCGATCTAGTAGGGACTAAGGTGGCAGATGTGACAAATGGAACAACAGCAATTGGAGTAGCTGGACTGGAACTACAACAGCAGTGATAGCTAAGGTGGAACAATGGCAACAGATTTGGCAGTTATAATCCAAGAAGAAGAGTAGATGCCTTAAAGGGAATCTGTCACCCCTTTTTTGAGATATCATATAATGATATAATTCAATTGTGTGTCACATAAGGATTCTCTTAGTACTTTTGCTTCCCCCTGACCCCGCACCTTTCATGCATAAATACCTTTTTTATATCGGTTCAGATGTATGTAAACTGCCGCTGTCCGGTCCGCTGGGCGGGGCTTATTCAACTGCTGACTGCTGTAAACGTCTGACTGCTGTGCTTGCCAAC
The DNA here is from genome assembly GCF_039654945.1 of Dendrobates tinctorius. Lineage (NCBI taxonomy): Eukaryota > Metazoa > Chordata > Amphibia > Anura > Dendrobatidae > Dendrobates > Dendrobates tinctorius. Next base: position 9,996,454 of record NW_027361775.1, on the reverse strand, counting down.
AAGGGTTTTGCCACCAAGCATTGTCTTGTTTGCCAGATGGATCAAATCCTTATTTCTCACTGCAAAATGCAAATAAATTTATAGAATTTATACAATGTGATTTTCTGGATTCTATTTTTGATATTCTCTCAATGTTAAAATTAACTTACCCTTAAAATTATAGACTGTTCATATCTTTGTCAGTGTGCAAACTTACAAAATCAGCAAGAGATCAAATAATTATTTCCTTCACTGTACATTTTCACACTGGGAAATGTGTAAAAACACCACCAACATTTGTCCCACAATTTTTGCTGAATGTAGAAATACCCCATATGTGGCTGTACAGTACTTGAGAGGGACAGAGCGCTATTTGCACCCTGGAGCGCAGATTTTTCCAGAATAGTTTGTGGACTCCATATACAGACCCCCTAAGTGCTAGATGAGCAGAATCCCCCCTCAAGTGACCCCATTTTGGAAATTGTACCCCTTTTTGAATTTATATACAGGTGACGTGACCATTTTGACTCATGAGTGTTTTCCAGAAGCAAGCAGTAGGGCATGTAGCTGAGTGAAAATTGCAAATCTTCTATTGTAGTGCCCAGTACGGTCTTCTGGAGACATGCACCTGTAAATTAGGTGGACTCTCCACGCTACAGAAATGCCAAACATGTGGACACTAAATATGGTATAGACTCACTGTGGAGCTCAAAAGATAGGTGGGGGCATTTACATTTGGGAGCGCAGAATTTGCTGTATTTCTTTTTTGGGGGAAGGAGCCATAGCGCTTTTCCAGAGCCTTTGTAATACCAGTACCGTGGAAGCCCCCTATATTTCTGTTACCATATGACAGACCTGAGTGGGGAAATGCTTTTTTTATGGATTGATTTGGAGCCTTTTCTGGGAACATTTTACATAACGTTTGGAATCACGTTTATCCGTCGCTCTATGCTGAGCACTTATATCGGGGTTTCCATTTAAATTAATGAAGCAGCACAGTTACTCTGAACTCAGTCTGGCCTTTGTTCAGCTGTGTCCTTCTTTTCAAAAGTGCACTGTGGCAGACTGCACTTTTATGTACACCTAAAAAGACGGACACCACCACATCACAGGTCAGACACCGTCCACAGTGACTTCATCTGCCTCATTTTAGGGAATGTTCCGCTGAGGGTTTCGTCCGAACCATGTATTTCAGAGATTTACATAGAAGCCCTGGTGTAAGCGCTCAGCGCAGAGCGCAGGATAAGTGTGAGCAGAGCCTGACTGCGACCTTTGAGAGGCAGAATGAAAAAATCAACAGCAGGTGAAGAATTGGTTTCACTTATTTTTATGGCATTCCTTATGCAGTATAAGTGACATGACAACTTTATTCTTTGGGCAGCTGCAATTATAGCGATACCAGATTTACATTGCTGTTATGCTCAGCTGCTATCTCACACTAAAAGACGCTTTTTAACATCGGCATACTTTAAGAGCTATAATTTTTCAATATTTTGGCCAACAGAGTCATGTGATAGCTTGGTGTTTGTGGGACGAGACGATATTTGAATAAACACCAGCAATTCAGGATTATTTTTTTATTGCTGTTCAGCGTGTGGTAAAATTGATGAGGCAGTTTCATTCTACGGGTCAGTATGATTACAGAGCAACCACATTTATATAGTTTTTTTTATGTTTTGGATCTTTTACACAGTAAAAACTATTTTAGAGAAAAAAATAATTATTTTGTATTGCTTTATTCTGAGAACTATAACTTTTTAATTTTTTTGCTAAAGGAGCTGTATGGGTGCTTGTTTTTTACGGGACAAGATTACGTTTTCAGCGATACCATTTCTATTTATATTCGTTTTTTTTGGTCGCATTTTACTTCACTTTTTGTTCGGAGGTATGATAATAAAGCATAATTTTTTTGCCTTGTTTTATTTTACAGTGTTCACTGAACGGGTTAACTAGTGAGAGAGTTTTATAGGTCAGGTCATTCCGGATACGGTGATACCAAATATGTGTACTTTGTTTGGTTTACATAAATAAATGTATTTATTGGATTACTACTTTTTTATTTTGATTTTTTTAAAAATATTTTAAAAATTTTTAATAACTTTTTTTTTTTTTTTACCTTGCTCCAAGATGGGACATCAACTTCACACTGACAGATCGCTGATCTAATACTATGCAATGTATTGCAGAGCATTAGATCAGTGTCTGAAATGCAGGCAGGATGCGTGTCCTCTCATGCTCTCAGTATGAGCTAACAGGCAACCGTCCCTGGGTGATCCCATGGCCATCTTTTGTTCTGGGGTCACCATCGGCAAAACACAATCGCAATTATGTTGTGCTGATGGAAGCAGAGAAGGATCTCCCTCTGCAATGCCCATTAATATTGCTGTCACTATTAACCAATCGTGGGCGTTGCTGCAATGAGTTAGCTCTCATATAGAGCTGACACCCACATATGATCGTGGTGGCTCAGCTTAACCCCACGCCATCATGAAGCCGTGTATATACAGCGGTTTGCGGGAACACAGCTCCTGCAGCACCATACATATGCGGTGCATGTTGAGAATGGTTTAAAAATCGGGGTGACCCCACGTCAATTTATTTTTTGAGCCCACCTTTTAAAAAAACAAAACAAAACAGTAAAGGCTATGCAGATAGCTGTGAGCTTTTATTAATAGGCTGGAAAGATTCATGGATAGTGGCCCTTGCCAGAATGACACCACCAGCCCCCAGATGTCAACTTTCCCTTGGCTGTTAATTAAAAATGGGGGATCCCAAACCATTTTTTCATTTAATTTTATATTTATTAGGGAAACACATGTAGACTACACATGCACTGCACTAATTCTTTATCTCACGGACATCTTTCTATGTTTTCTGAGGTTTCACGCTGTGATTTTACTGTACTCGGTTATTGAAATGTTGGGTTTTCTAGATGGGTGCGTAATAATTGGGCGGCACAAGCATCGTCCGTCTGCCGTGCAATTTTTTTTCTCGCACTCACTGACTTGCATTGGTGAGTCTCTGCTGTTTTACGCCCCATGCTGCGATTTTCCCTCACCCCAATTCCATGAACGCTGCCTAATTGAATAAATTGTTGCGATTTTTTCTCCCTCGTCGACTTTATACTCAGCAGTGAGTGCAGCTTAAATGAAGAAACCCACCTCCTGGTTGTTTTTTAATCTGCATTTGAAGTTCGGAAGATGTAACCTTGTCATGTATACGGATGGGACTGTGGGTAGGGTCTTCAGGTCTACGTTGGCCCGTGTGGTGTCTGTATTGTCCTTTTCTAAAGTTGCGACAGCAGCGTTTGCGCAGATTTATCTCCCAGCAGTCTTCGGTGAAATGGTGCCGCTGGCAGCGCAGATTAAGATCTCAGCTCATTGATGAGCTAAGATCTCCCTCTGCGCATTCATCATCACCAGTGCCAGGAGAATAGATGAATCTGCACAAACGCTACCCGCCGAGAGGACAACACTATTGTGAAATTTAGAAAAGGAGGCTCATACTAGGGCAAGGTTCACATTGCGTTAGGGCATCCGTTTAACGGATCCGTTAAACGGATGCGCTAACGCTGTCATTTTTAGTATCTTTAGCGCCATAGCGTTAACGGTATGCGTTAACGCATGGTAGCACTCCGGTACCTAGCGCTACCATGTGTCAGCCCATAAATTCCTATGCACAGCAAACGGGTTCGTTCGCTGTGCGTTAATGCCAACGCACCCAAAAACGGTGCAAGCAGCGTTCGAGGGTGCGTCAGGAAATAACGCATGCCGATTTAGGCATGACTTAGTATGCGTTATTACCATTGCGGGCAATGGGTGCGCTAACGGATGTTAGATAGCGACGCTATCTAACGGATCCCAATATCAGATTGCCCCTAACGCAATGTGAACCCAGCCTTAGGCTGGGATCACACATGCGAGAAACACGGCTGAGTCTCACATGTTAATACCCAGCACTCAGGAGCGGAGTGCTCAGCTGCATGTATTGCTATGCGGCCGCACGCTCCGCTCCCGGGTATTAACATGCGAGACTCAGCCATGTTTCTCACACGTGTGATCCCAGCCAAACACCAGAGATAGGTGGAGGGGCTGGGCAGACCCGAAGACCCTACCCAAAGCCCCACCCCAATGCACCAAAAGGTTATTCCCACTATACCCAGACTGCAAATGCAGATTAAACAACCACTATACGGATTACTTCACTGAAAAGGATCTATTGACTCTGTATAACAGCGCCATTATGGCCATGACTTTACTTGTAACGCCAGGTTCTCTTTACGATCACTCCTGTATGTAATCTGCCTTCGCAGCCTCCATCCTTATCCCGTACACCACCGCGATGGAGAGTATATAGGGTCTGGCGAGGGTCTGTGCCATAGAACATATGAGGCTCCTCACATTAGAGGGGAGCAGATCGTTAAAATCCATTCCTCTGCCATGTGACAGCTGCCCCATACTACCCGACCTGCAGGTGAGATGGCGGTGCCTGTTCTCCATGTGCGCACACAGGGCCCCCTGCTGTGCTGGCAGTGTAGCTATGGCCCTCACATACAGGAGTCAGCACGGGGCCGGCGAGCCTGTGGGTCGCACACTGACATTGTTGTGAGGCAATGGGCAGTCCTGCCTTTCACGTACATGAGAACTTCTGACTTCTAGCAACTTCCGCCCTCACTACGCTGTGCAGCAGCCGGGCAGCGGCGCCGTGTGATGACGTCACACAGCGGAAGTCTGGTTTGAAGCTGTGGCGGGCGAGGAGAGGCTGTGGCGGAGCGCATGGAGCTGTCCCCGGGCGGCGGTGAAAGCGGTGTCCTTACAGGTAGCGCCCGGTGCTCATATACCGTTTCTGTCCATGCTTTTTGTTCTGTCGTGCAGTGTTGCCTTGACTACTAGGTGTCTGAGCACTGTACACTGTAGAAGCAGACTATAACAACTAAGACAAAGTTTCCTTGCCTATTGCAACCAATCACAGCACAACTCTCATTTTTAAGGCAATCTGTCACGTCGGATAATGATATTGGCCTGTAGATATAGGGTTACTCTTCAGGCTGGCAGCATTATACCAGAAGTGTGGCTCCGGGAGAAAGTGAGCTTCATTCCTTCAGGGAGCCGCCGGCTTTCAGTCATACACGCATACCAGCGCGGCTACAGTCACCACACCGAGAGTGACGGTTGTACGCATGCTCCAGCATTGACTGACCACAGTCCTGCACTGATGTACAGCTGGCTGTCAGTCATACACTCGTACCAGCGCAGCTACAGTCACCACACTGAGAGTGACGTTTGTACGCATGCTCCAGCACTGACTGACCACAGTCCTGCACTGATGTACAGCTGGCTGTCAGTCATACAGGCGTACCAGCGCGGCTACAGTCACAGCACCGAGAGTGATGGTTGTATGCACGCTCCAGCATTGACTGACCACAGTCCTGCACTGATGTACAGCTGGCTGTCAGTCATACAGGCGTACCAGCGCAGCTACAGTCACCACACCGAGAGTGACGGTTGTACGCATGCTCCAGCATTGACTGACCACAGTCCTGCACTGATGTACAGCTGGCTGTCAGTCATACAGGCGTACCAGCGCGGCTACAGTCACCACACCGAGAGTGACGGTTGTATGCACGCTCCAGCATTGACTGACCACAGTCCTGCACTGATGTACAGCTGGCTGTCAGTCATACAGGCGTACCAGCGCAGCTACAGTCACCACACTGAGAGTGACGGTTGTACGCATGCTCCAGCATTGACTGACCACAGTCCTGCGCTGATGTAGAGCTGGCTGTCAGTCATACAGGCGTACCAGCGCGGCTACAGTCACCACACCGAGAGTGACGGTTGTACGCATGCTCCAGCATTGACTGACCACAGTCCTGCACTGATGTACAGCTGGCTCTCAGTCATACAGGCGTACCAGCGCAGCTACAGTCACCACACTGAGAGTGACGGTTGTACGCATGCTCCAGCATTGACTGACCACAGTCCTGCACTGATGTACAGCTGGCTGTCAGTCATACAGGCGTACCAGCGCGGCTACAGTCACCACACCGACAGTGACAGTTGTACGCGCGCTCCAGCACTGACCACAGCCCTGCATTGATACATAGCCGGCTGTCAGTCATACTGGTGTACCAGCATGGCTACAGTCACCACACCCAGAGTCACGGTTGTACGCATGCTCCAGCACTGTCTGACCACAGTCCTGCACTGATGTACAGCCAGCTGTCAGTCATACAGGTGTACCAACGCGGCTACAGTGATAGCACCGAGAGCAATGGTTGTACGCACGCTCCAGCAGTGACCACAGTCCTGCACTGATGCACAGCTGACTGTCAGTCATACAGGCGTACCAGCGCGGCTACAGTCACAGCACCGAGAGTGACGGTTGTGGGCACGCTCCAGCACTGACCACAATCCTGCACTGATGCACAGCCGGCTTTGTCATGCAGGAGTACAAGCGTACCAGCTCGGCTACAGTCACCACACCGAGAGTGACTGTTGTACGCACGCTCCAGCACTGACTGACCACAGTCCTGCGCTGATGCACAGCCGGCTGTCAGTCATACAGGCGTACCAGTGCGGCTACAGTCAACACAACGAGAGTGACGGTTGTGGGCACGCTCCAGCACTGACCAGAGCCCTGCACTGATGCAAAGCCGGCTGTCAGTCATACAGGCGTACCAGCGCGGCTACAGTCACCACACCGAGAGTGACGGTTGTGGGCACACTCCAGCACTGACTGACCAGAGCCCTGCACTGATGCACAGCTGCTGTCAGTCATACAGGTGTACCAGCTCGGCTACAGTCACAGCGCTGAGAATGACTGTTGTGTGCACGCCCCAGCACTGACTGATAATAGCCCTGCACTAATGCATAGCCGCTGTCAGTCATACTGCTGGATCATGCGTACAACCGTCAACTGCCGCCGTCCCTCACTCAGGTTTTCTCAGGGAGTGAAGGGTCTCGTGTGAAACCAGCGCTGGAGTGTGGTACGGCAGTAGTTCCATACTGTGACACTTTCGTCGTGCTTTTGCCCATGCTGCTGATGCTTCTCTGCCTCCTCTTTTTATGCACTTTATATCATTTTTAGTCTTGTCTTGTACATTTGTTTCTTTATCCAGTCTGTCATGTGGTGTCTTTAATAAAAAAAAAAATTTGTGGATTTTTTTGGTTCTAATAGTGTTATCTGACCTGGCAGGTGCCCTTTAAGAGCAAAATACAATAATGGAATTTGTGCTATGATTGATCGGTTGCCATTGGCAACAAGAGTTTCTCCTTGTCATTTTTAGACTTGTTCTCAAATGAATTGTTTTTATTTTTTTAAGTCATAAATATATATAATATTTATCAGTGAGGTCTCCAGAATTCTCAGTGAGTGACCATTAGATTACCATGTCCTTGTGACAAGTGGCATCATGACCGTCACTTGGGACATCCACCCCTCAGATGTCAGGAATACCAGCATAATAGAAGCCACAACACAAGCCATTTCATTCTTCTGACATCTACAATTATTTTTCTTTTTTTTTTTTTAGGAGTCATCGCATTTATAGATGTGTGGTCATCCAACCGTACAGAAAATTACTCCAAAATGTTCTCACAGCAACTTCTTAACCTGGGGGCAAAGGTAAGATGCTGATTTTTCTTCTTTTAACGACTGGGTGATGGCAGTCAGTAGCCCTGTAACTACTATATTGGTACTCCTGTTTAGAACAACATTTGACTGGGCATCATGGAAGACAGTGATACGAGCTACATATTGAAGAATTGCAGAATATAGTACAAGTGATGGACTGATAGCAGGTTCAAGTCCTCTAGGGAGACTATACAGGAAATTAAAACAAAGGAGTATGAAGCAACTCCCTCCCCTTTTTTGTACAATTCATAATATAATTAAAATAAGCTTTTGGTATTGCTGTATCCTTAACCCCTTTCTGACATATGCAGTAATAATATGTCCACGCGCCCTGGTCCTTGACACGGGACGTATTATTATTGTATCAGCGCAATTGCCACCGGGTGTCAGCTGATTCTGACAGCTGGCACCCGTCCGTAAGTGCCAGGAGCGGTCCCGCACCGCTCCTGCACTTTATCCCCCTAAATTTTGCAATTGAATGCGATTGCAGCATTCCAGGAGCAGGCAGAGGGATGACAGCCCCTCTGCTCTTGGATCGGAGACCTCGTGGTGTGATGCTGGGTCCCGACCGTTGCCATGGTGACCCAATGTCATCTGATACATCCAGAGCTAGTAAAGTTGCTACATCATGCTCAGAGCATTATCAGCAACTTTCTCTGTCATTGCAGAGCTGACAGTTTGCATAGCACAGGGATGCTGCTGCATCGTCATACTATACAAGCGATCATCCTGCAAAAAGTTGATAGTCCCATAGTAGGACAAAGTAAAAAACCATTTTTTTTTTAAATAATTGGAAAAATATATAAAAAAATAATAAAAAAGATCAAACCATATTGTACCCATAAATAAATATTTGTATGGAAAACAAAATTAAGAAAAGTACACATTTGGTATTGCCGCGTCTGGAACGACCCAACCTATAAAACTGTTCCACTGGTTAACCCTTTTAGTGAACGCCGTAAAAAAAACAAACAATGCTTTTTCATCATTACCGATGGGAAAAAAAGTGGAATAAAACGCAATCAAAAAGGATATAAATAAACATGGTACTGCTGAAAACTTATCCCGCAAAAAACAAGCTGCCATACAGCTCCATCAGTGGAAAAATAAGTTATAGCTCTCAGAATAAAGTGATGCAGAAATAATTATTTTTTCTATAAAGTATTTTTTATTGTGTAAAAGTGCTAAAACAATATGAATGTGGTATTTTACCACACGAAAAATATTGTGTCTCTGAAAATGTTACCTATAAAAACGTCAACTCGTCCTGCAAAAACAAGCGCTCAAATCCTTTCGGCCAAAATATGTTAAAATTATAGCTTTCTGATGCGAAATCTATTTTTTGCAATAAAAAGCGTCTTTTAGTGTGTGACAGCAGCCAAACATAAAATCACGATATAAATATGCTATCTCTGTAATTGCACCGACCCGAAGAATATAGTCGCGTAATCACTTATACTGCACGAGGAACGGCATAATAAATAAATAAAACCAATTCTTCACCTGTTGTTGATTTTTTTTCATTCTGCCTCCCAAAGATCGCAGTAAGGCTCGGTGCACATTTATCCTGTGTTCTGCGCTGAGAGCTTACACTTGGGTTTCCGTGTAAATCTCTGAATACGTGATTCAGACAGAACCTCTTGTGGAAGATTCCCTATAATGAGATAGACGGAAGCACTGTGGACACTGTCTGACCTGTGATCCAGCGGTGTCTGTCTTTTTAGGATTACATATAAGAGCCATCGGCCACAGTTTTGTGCACTTCGAAAGGAAGGACACCGCTGAACAGAGGCTAGGGTAACTCTCCTGCCTCATTATAGTGAATGGATCCCTTGGGGATTTCATCTGAATAACGTCACTCAGAGATTTAGATGAAAACCCCAAAGTAAGTGCTCAGCGTAGAGCGCCGGATAACTGTGATCCCAAACGTTATGTAAAATGTAACCAATAAAAGCTTCAACTAAATCAACAAAAAAAATGTCTTATTTTCTCAAGAAAAAGAATTGACATTTTTTTTGAACAAAAAAATTAACATTTATTAACATACCAGCGTATGCTGAACAGTAGTTATTACATAACGGTAGAATCAAATAAACTGTGAATCGTATCAAGAATTTCTTGTTACTACCGTATAATTACGGTATTTCCATGTACAACATGTAAAACAACGAACAATGGTTCATTTACTGATCTCAATATTTAATAACACAAAGCAAGATTTATTCAATGACAACCATGTCATCATCTTCTGGAACATCATCATAGCAATCCAAACGCTGAAGTTCCTGTGGAATTTCTTGTGACTCCATTTCTTTCAGAATCATTGGCCCATATCTCTCATGTCTAGCAATAGCACTGTCCTTAAATGAGCACTTCTTGTCAAGGTAGCCTGCTCGTAATGCATTTGCAATGCAAGTGTCAGTGATTTTCTCCCATGAATTGTGCCAAGTCACAATCTCTGGCAGTTTAGGCGTCACAAAGTTTCCATGTTGATTTCTCTCCATTCTGTTTTCAATGTAGTCATTGATTTCCGCACCCAAATTGTCCTTGAATGGCTTGTTAATGGCGATATCAAGAGACTGGAGAGAAGCCGTCATTCCTGTAGGAATCATTATTTGATCTATTTTTCTCTCATGAAGGAAGTTCTTCATGTCTTTGGCGCGGTGTGTGCTGGCTGCATCCCAGATCAGCATTCCTTTTTGGCTCCCTTGCATAACAAGCGGCAGCATTAAATCGACCCACTTCCTTATAACTGCTTGTGTGGCCCAGGCTTTTTCAGTTTCAAGAATATAAATGTCTGAAACCCGTTCAATCTTGTCTTTCTTGCCCTTTGAAATGAGTAAAGGTGGGACTTTAGTGCCATCCAGACGCATCGCCAAAATACAGGTAACACGTGCACTTTCATAAGCAGTGGAGGGAACGTACACTGAGGAGGCACCTCGTTGTTCAATTCTTGTTTGAGATGCTTGGCCCATAAACACTGCAGTTTCATCCATGGCAATCATGTTGGAAAGATTGTATTTAGAGAAGTCAGCGTCATCAACATCAACAAAGGTCATGAATGCAAATGCACGTTTAATAATTTCAGCATCTTCCAGCCTAAAGAGTGTTGTGGATCTTCTCAAAGACAGTTCACTTCGTTGAAGGAAGTTATCCAGCCAGTGTTGTGATGCCTTGAATTCTTCACGGGCATTTTCAAACTGTGGTGCCATTGCAAGGGCAAATTCTTCTTGAATCTGAGCCCTAGTCACAACCAATGTCTTTGCTCTCCTGTCAGCAACCCACTCACAGATCAGGTCTTCCAGCTCGGAAAATAATGGTTGCCGACCAGATCCAACCTTGCGCTTTTTAGCATTTCCTCTGTCCACTTGTTGACTGAGGTTACCGTAATCTGCTCGCCATTTTTGGACCAATCGGACTCTCAACATTTTCTCTTTGCAGAATTCAGTAAGAGTTTTGCCCCAAGATTCTTTTTGTACCATTGCAGCCCTCATCATCCCTTTACAGTCCCCAATACAGCCCCCATAATTCTACAGTACAGTCATGGCCAAAAGTTTTGAGAATGACACAAATATCATATTTTCACATGATCTGCTGGCCTCTGTTTTTTATGTGTGTTTGTCAGATGTTTTTATCACATACAGAAATATAATTGCAATCATATTATGAGTAGCAAAAGGTTATATTGACAGAATGAGTTAATTCAGCAAGTCAATATTTGCAGTGTTGACCCTTCTTCTTCAGGACCTCAGCAATTCTCCCTGGCATGCTCTCAATCAACTTCTGGATCAAATCCTGACTGATAGCAGTCCATTCTTGCAAAATCAATGCTTTTATTTTGTCTGATTTTGAAGGTTTTTGTTTGTCCACCCGTCTCTTGATGATTGACCACAAGTTCTCAATGGGATTAAGATCTGGGGAGTTTCCAGGCCATGGTCCCAAAATCTCTATGTTTTGTTCCCTGAGCCATTTAGTTATCACCTTTGCTTTATGGCAAGGTGCTCCATCATGTTGAAAAAGGCATTGTTGATCGCCAAACTGCTCTTGGACGGTTGGGAGAAGTTGCTCTTGGAGGACATTCTGGTACCATTCTTTATTCATGGCTGTGTTTTTAGGCAAGACTGAGAGAGAGCCCATTCCCTTGGCTGAGAAGCAACCCCACACATGAATGGTTTCAGGATGCTTGACAGTTGGCATGAGACAAGGCTAGTGGTAGCGCTCACCTGGTCTTCTCCGAATAAGCCGTTTTCCAGCTGTCCCAAACAATCGAAAAGGGGATTCATCAGAGAAAATGACTTTACCCCAGTCCTCAGCAGTCCACTCCCTGTACCTCTTGCAGAATATCAGTCTGTCCTGGAGAGAAGTGGCTTCTCCGCCTCACAGTGCGTGCAGATGCACTCACACCTGCCTGCTGCCATTCCTGAGCAAGCTCTGCACTGCTGGTAGCCCGATCCCGCAGCTGAAACACTTTTAAGAGACGGTCCTGGCGCTTGCTGGTCTTTCTTGGGCGCCCTGGAGCCTTTTTGGCAACAAGGGAACCTCTCTCCTTGAAGTTCTTGATGATGCGATAGATTGTTGTCTGAGGTGCAATCTTTCTAGCTGCGATACTCTTCCCTGTTAGGCCATTTTTGTGCAGTGCAATGATGACTGCACGTGTTTCTTTAGAGATAACCATGGTTAACAGAAGAGAAACAATGATGCCAAGCACCAGCCTCCTTTTAAAGTGTCCAGTGGTGTCATTCTTACTTAATCATGACAGATTGATCTCCAGCCCTGTCCTCATCAACACCCACACCTGTGTTAATGGAGCAATCACTGAAACGATGTTAGCTGGTCCTTTTAAGGCAGGGCTGCAATGATGTTGAAATGTGTTTTGGGGGATAAAGTTAATTTTTTAGGCAAATATTGACTTTGCAAGTAATTGCTGTTAAGTTGATCACTCTTTATAACATTCTGGAGTATATGCAAATTGCCATTAGAAAAAATGAAGCAGTAGACTTTGTAAAAATTAATATTTGTGTCATTCTCAAAACTTTTGGCCATGACTGTACAGTATTGCAGCCTCCCATCATCCCGGTATCCCACTGCAGCCTCCCGTTATCACAGTATCCCACTGCAGCCTCCCATGTGTGTACCGTACACACACACCTATACACACACACACACACACACTTTCACTTTCTTACTGGTTTCCTCCGCGGTGCTGCTTTCAGTGCTTTGGTGGTGCAGGAGCCCTGGGCCAATCAGAGCGCAGGAGCCCTGGGCCTATAACAGCCCAGGAACAATCAGAGGTTATGGATGACGTCAGCTGGCCCATGGTTCCTGCGCTGTGATTGGCGCAGGGCTCATGGGCGGAGATCGGCACACAGCTCCGAGGCTGTGTAACTCCTGCGAACAGCGCGGCTGCAGTGGCGGGCACCGGAGGCCACCGGACAGCGGGGACAGTGGGAGCGAGACACAACTGCATGCCCCATGTACAGAACAAGGTATGCCTTATTTTCGGGGGGTGCCTTATATTAGCAGGCACAGTACTCCCCCTAGCATGCCTTACTTTCGGGGGGTGCCCTATTTACGGGGAAACACGGTGGTTTGTAAAATTAATTCACATATGGGGGTGTTTCTGTTTTGGCACCTCAGGAGCTCTGCCAATGTGACATGACACCCTCAAACCATTCCAGCAAAATCTGAATTCCAATATGGCGCCTCTTGCCTTCTGAGCATTGCACTGTGTGTGCCTCAAAAGTAGTATTCCCCCACATAGGGGGGTATCGGTGTACTTGGGAGAAATTGCAATACAAATTGTATGGTGCAATTTCTCCTTTTACCCTTATAAAAAATGAAAAATTTGGGGCTAAAATAACATTTTTGTGGGGAAAATATGATTTTTGTTATTTTCACTGCTTAACGTTCTAAACGTCTGTGAAGCACCTTGGGGGATCAAGATGCTCACCACACATCTAAATACATTCCGTGATGGCTCTGGTTTCCAAAATGGGGTCACTTGTGTGGGGTTTCCACTATTTAGGCACATCAAGGGCTATCCAAATGTGACATGGCAACCACTAATGATTCTAGGAAATGTAACATTCAAAAAGTCAAATAGCGCTCCTTTCCTTCTGAGACCTGCTGTGCGCTCAGACAGTAGTTTTCTCCCTGATATGGGGTATCGGCATGCTCAGGAGAAAATACACAACAAATTTTGGGGTCCATTTTTTCCGGTTACCCTTGTCAACATAAGAAAAAAAATTGGATCTAAAAAAGTAAATTTTTTGTGAAAAAAAGTTAAATGTTTTTTTTCCACATTCCAATAATTCCTGTTAAGCACCTGAAGGGTGAATAAACTTATTGAATGTGGTTTTGATCACCTTGAGGGGTGCAGTTTTTAATATGGTGTCACTTTTGGGTATTTTCTGTCTTATACACCCCTTTAACTGACTTCAGATGTGATCCCTACAAAAAAAGTGGTTTTGTAAATTTTGCTGGATAAATGAAAAATAAAATAAATTTTGCTGGATAAATGATAGATGAAAAATCGCTGGTCAACTTTTAACCCTTATAACTTACTGACAAAAAAAAAATTGGGGTTTCAAAATTGTGCTGAGGTAAAGTAGATATGTGGGAAATGTTATTTATGAACTATTTTTTTGTGACCTATCTCTGTGATTTAAGATCATGAAAATTAAAAATTTGAACATTTTCAAACTTTTTGCAAATTTCCATTTTTTTTCATAAATAACCTCAAGTCTAATCTAATAAATTTCACCACTATCATGAAGTACAATATGTCACAAAAAACATCCTCAGAATCACCGGCATCCGTTGAAGCGTTCCAGAGTTATAACCACATAAATTGACACTGGCCAGAATTGTAAAAATTTACCTGGTCATTAATGTGCAAACCACCTTTGGGGTAAAGGGATTAAAAGTCTTAATTACATTTTCTGTGCAGGATGGAAATTTTAAGAAAAAATAAAAATGCAAAAATTACTGCTTTTCTCTTTTTTTTTTTTTTTTGCACCACACCACCCAGAAATGATGCGATCAAAACCAATGTTTTTCACGCCAGTCTTGATGAGGGGCCATGTTGCAGTCAGATGCGCCTGTTTCATTATAAGGGATGTCCACCTTTTGGGACATGTTTTTTCTTAAATGCATGCAATTGAGGCTAAAAATCTTTTTTGCAATTGGGTTTCATTAAAAATATTGGACCGTTTTCCTACTGAGGCTATGTGCACACGTTGCAGATTTTGATGCGGATCCTCAGCATCTTTTGGAATTCCCGAATCGCCTCAAATCCGCAGCGTAGAGCGCAACCAATGTTAGTCAAAGGGAAATTCAGAATTGGTGTGCACATGCTGCGGAAAAATACATACGGATTTGCAGCGTTTTATTTTCCGCAGCATGTCAATGCTTTTCTGCACCCATTGACTTCCATTGAGTCAGTTAAATCTGCACCAAAACCGCAGGTGTAAAAAGTACATGTGTGTAGGCAGGCATCATCCGATGGGACTGCTAGTCCCATCCAGCTATGTCTGCTACAGTGACAGCATTAGCCCAAGATGGGACAGTAGTAATCCCATCATCCAGTGACTGTGTTTGCAGAGTAGAAAAAAAAAACCACATACACCCATACAATACACATTCACCAAACAGCTAATCCCCGACGCCCTTGATCGCCTGCAAAAAATAAAAAATAAAGCAACAGCATACTCCCTGTTCCGATGTAATCCAATTAATAACGATTGTCCCACAACGATCTCTCATGTAGAGCAGTCACATCGGGAGATGTGACCGTTCTACAGGACCCCCAGCGATGCACTGACCGGAGGTAATCCTCCACAGTGTATCCCTTCTGCTGTCGGGAGAGAGGTCACCTGAGTTCATTCTGTCTCCGGCAACGCTGTGTGAGAAAATTCTTATTCAGCGATTCCGTAAAGTGAGAGCTCGAACTCCGATGAACTACACTGAGGGAGTATTATCTCCGGTCAGTGTGTCATCGGAGGCCCTGTAGAACTCACATCTCCCGATGTGACAGCTCTACATGGGAGATTGTTGTGTGACAGTCGTTATTAAATGGACTACATCGGAGCAGGGAGTATTTGTGTTGGTTTATTATTTTGGTTTATTCTGGCTGGGTCTTTATTTAACCTGTCAGAACTATAGGATTAGAAATGGATAGGCGTCTTATTGACAACTCTCCATTACTAAGCCGTGGGCTTGATGTCACCTTACAATACAAAGATGACATCAACCCCATAACTGTTACCCCAGTTGCCACCGCTACAGGGCAAGTAGGAAGAGAGACGCTAAGTGCCGGAATTGGCGCATCTTAG
The DNA here is from genome assembly GCF_039654945.1 of Dendrobates tinctorius. Taxonomy (NCBI): domain Eukaryota; kingdom Metazoa; phylum Chordata; class Amphibia; order Anura; family Dendrobatidae; genus Dendrobates; species Dendrobates tinctorius. The sequence goes on along the minus strand of NW_027361775.1, from coordinate 9,980,507 downwards.
ACATGCGCCATTTCTTGGGCCGCCGAGAGCTGGTGTTTGTAGCCGGGGGAGGCAATATCCATGGCCCCTTCCTAGGCTATTAATATCAGCCTGCAGATATCTGCATAGCCTTTTCTGGATATTAATTATAGGGGGACCCCACGTAATTTTTTGGGGGCTCCCCTATTTTAATAGCCAGTAAAGGCTAAGTATACAGCCGTGAGCTGATATTAATAGCCTGGGAAGATCTATGGATATTACCCCCTTCCCAGGCTATAACCATCGGCCCCCAGTCGCTGGCTTTCCCTTTTTTTTCTTAAAATTAAACATATTGCTTTTAAGGCCGGGGTCACATTTGCGAGAAACTCGCATAAGTCTCGCACCTCAATACCGGAGTGTGCGGCTGCATGTATTTCTATGCAGCTGGATGCTCCGGTACGAGTGCCGGCGGCAGTGCCGGGTGCTGAGGTGCGAGTTTCTCACAAGTGTGACCCCGGACTAACGCAGGTTTTGTGTGTATGTATGTGTGTGTGTCTTTATCTTTTTATGTTTAATTTTATTATGTTCATTAATAAACATCGGCCTTGGTGGTATTATTTATTTATATAGCGCCATTAATTCCATGGTGCTGTACATGAGAAGGGGGTTACATACAAAGTTATAGATATCGTTTACAGTAAACAAATTTACTATGACAGACTGGTGCAGATGGGAGAGGACCCTGTCCTTGCGGACTTGCATTCTACGGGATAATGGGGAAGAGACAAGGTCGGGGGTGTAGCAGCTCTGGTGGTAGAATGGTTATTGCAGGTAGTAAGCTGTCCTGAAGAGATGGGTTTTCAGGTTTTGTCTGAAGGATCCGAGGGTGGTGGATAATCGGAAGTGTTGAGGCACAGAATTCCAGATGATGGGGGATATTCGGGAGAAATCTTGGAGGCTTTTGTGTGAGGAATGAATAAGTGTGGAGGAGAGTAGGAGGTCTTGGGAGGATTGAAGATTACGTGAGGGAAGATATTGGGAGATTAGTTCAGAGATATAGGGAGGGGACAGGTTGTGGATGGCTTTGTAGGTCAGTATTAGTAGTTTGAACTGGATTTGTTGGGAATTGGGAGCCAGTGAAGAGATTTGCAGAGGGGGGAGACAGGGGAGTAGCAAGGAGAGAGGTGGATTAGTCGGGCGGCAGATTTGAGGACAGACTGGAGTGGTGCAAGAGAGTTGGTGGGGAGGCCACAGGTCACAGGGTTTTTTTATCCACTTAAATAGCAAAAAAAAATTACAAATTTGGTATCGCTGTAATTGTACTGACCTGGCGAATCATGTTACCATGTCATTTTTACCACACAAATAATGCCGTAAATATGACTCCTAAAGAAAGCGATAAAATAATTGCGGGTTTTTTTTCACCATTGCAGATCACTTGGAATTGTTTGTATTAGAATTATCTTGATTGGCGCCTTTTTTCTGAAACCCATTATGTTTTTTTTTTTTGTTGTTGATGGCGCTGTTTAAGTGCTTTGACACTTCGCTCTTCTCAGAGAGCAATATATGGATTCACAGATGGTCTACAGACAATTTAAATGCATAAAGTCTGTATAATGATATTTTTTATTGATTCTATCCTTTAATTCATGCTTATGGGGCAGAGCCTCTGATTATGTATCCTCTGACTCAGTGTAACGGAGACTGTGTAACTTTTTCTTGTTTGTTCTGTATACTCAGGCTAGTTTCACACTAGCGTTTATTCGACGCAGCGCACGGCGCCGCTAAGCCCCGCCCCCTGCCGGCTCCCTGCCCGCCCCATCCGGTCATCGCCGCCTACTATCGCACATGGACGCTTGCGATCTGCGCACCCTATCTTTAGCATAGGGTGCGCAGATCGTGCGCTGGCCGTGCGCTAGTAGGATTTTGGCGTGCGCTGCGCACTTTTGAAGGTGCGCCCGTGTGCGCCGAACGCAGCATGTTGCATTTCGGCGCGCTCGGCGCACCTTCAAAAGTGCGCAGCGCACGCCAAAATCCTACTAGCGCACGGCCAGCGCACGATCTGCGCACCCTATGCTAAAGATAGGGTGCACAAGATCGCAAGCGTCCATGTGCGATAGTAGGTGGCGATGACCGGATGGGGCGGGCAGGGAGCCGGCAGGGGGCGGGGCTTAGCGGTGTCGAGCGCTGCATCGAATAAACGCTAGTGTGAAACTAGCCTCATTGTAATGGTTGACGGTTCTGCTGAATAATATTGGTGATTTGCATCTGTAGGTCTCAAAGACATTCAATAAGCAGGTTACGCACGTCATTTATAAAGATGGCAGTCAAAGTACATGGGACAAGGCAGTGAAGAATAAAGTCCAACTGGTGTCTGTCCTTTGGGTGGATAAGTAAGTATTGCTCCTAAGGACAAGAAATGTTTAAAAAAAAAAAAAAAAAAAAAGTGTGTTTTTTTTTAAACTATTTTCTATTAAAGCAATGAGTGAAGCAATCGGGTAATACAAAAGAAATCTGAACATTAGGGTCCTTAGAGCAATGGGCTGCAATGCTTATTAAATGGATACTGGGTCATCCAGTTGGGTTGCATGACAACTTCGCGTCTTGCTAATGTCTTGCCTAAATCTTTTACAGATGTCGGGAGACTTCTATGCATGTAGAAGAATCTGGGTATCCAGCAATAAATGCAAGCGATGACTTACCTCAACTTGTAAAGAAAAAAGTAGGTGAAACTAGATTTTACTATAGATCTAATTATGGTGCTTGAACCTCTAGGTTCAAGCAACATATTGTAATCCGATTTCTTATATTTTATTTTTATAGTGCTTTGAAGAAAGCACTATCATGTAATCCGAACGCTGCTAACTTCTTCTTCTTATTATTATTCAGTTGATTTCCGCAATTAATGCGGCCCGAACCGCTACACGCACACACTCCGTTGAGGTGTCGTTTCGAAGCCAGTGTCCACGAGTGGTGTGCTAAATATTTTTCGTGTCAATCGGATTTGTAGTTTTTGCGCAATTTGCGTTTGAATTTTTTTTTTCCCGTCATTGGAATGCACTGTCTCAATGCATTTCAATGGGAAAATTTTTCCACAGGGAAAACATGCCCTGAGGCGATTAAAATGGCAGTTAAGCTCATTGATATGCGCAGGCAGACCCAGTTACTATGCCAACGCCTACGAACTTTACATGACCCCCCAGGACACAGTTTCTGCTAGATAATTTCAGCTCTTAAAGCGAAACCCACAGCACAAATGCAAATCTTGCTTCATCACATGACGCATGCCCCTGAGAGAAAATGTGCGCCAAACTGGATATAGAAGCCCAGTGAGCCAAATTGGCTCTTAAAGGGCCGACGCGCCAAAGTGATTCTTAAAGGGCCGGCGCGCCAAATCGAAAGCTGAGTGACCCCAGGCTCCAAATCGGAGGCTGAGCCACCCCGGCCTCCAGATCGGACCCAGGGTGGCCCCGGCCACCCGATCGGGCCCTGTGGGGGCCCCGGCCACCGAATCAGACCCTGAGGCCAAAGTGGCCCCTGAGAGGCACCCACAGTTAAAACGGATCCTGAGTTGAAAGTCTTGCAGGGGCAGCAGGCAAATCTCTCTTCAAGGGGCAGCCCGGGCACCATTTCAAAGCACTATCTGTACTTCCTTCAGGAAATACACATCTAGTTATTATTATTCAGTTGATTTCCGCAATTAATGTGGCCCGAACCGCTACACACACAGACTCCGTTGAGGCGTTGTTTCGAAGCCAGCGTCCACAAGTGGCGTGCTAAGTATTTTTCGTGTCCATCGGATTTGTAGTTTTTGCGCAATTTGCGTTTGAAAAAATGTTCCTGTCATTGGAATGCATTGGCTCAATGCATTTCAATGGGAAAATTTTGCCATAGGAATACATTGGGCAGTCGTGAGGTGATTCAAATGGCAGTTAAGCTCATTAATATGCGCAGGCACACCCAGTTACTATGCCAACGCCTACGAACTTTACATGACCCCACCAGGACACAGTTTCTGCCAGATAATATCCGCTCTTAAAGCGAAACCCAAAGCACAAATGCAAATCTAGCTTCATCACATGACGCATGCCCCTGAGAGAGAATGTGCACCAAAGTGGATTTAGAAGCCCAGTGCGCCAAACTAGCTCTTAAAGGGCCGACGTGCCAAAGTGATTCTTAAAGGGCCGGCGCACCAAAATGAGTCTCAAAGGGCCGGCGCGCCAAATCGGAGGCTGATTGACCCCGGCCTCCAAATCGGAGGCTGATTGACCCCGGCCTCCAAATCGGAGGCTGATTGACCCCGGCCTCCAAATCGGAGGCTGATTGACCCCGGCCTCCAAATCGGAGGCTGAGTGGGGTGCCCAAGTGTGAAAGCCTTGCCGAAGCAGCAAACAAGTCTCTTAAAGGGGCATCTTGGGCACCATTTCAAAGCACTATCTGTACTTCCTTCAGGAAATACACATCTAGTTATTATTCTACTTCTTCTTCTCTGCAATTAATGCGGCCCGAACCGCTCAGTGCAGAGACCCCCCCTTGGTGGGGACAGGTGTGCTATGTATTTTTGGAGTCAATCCGATTTGTAGGTTTTTTAAAAAAATCGCATTTTAACCCCTTCACGACCTATGACGCCTACGTAGGCGTCATGAAAAGCAGTGCCCAAACGACCTATGACGCCTACGTAGGCGTCATGCTATAAATAGCCCCCCTGCGGGTCGGGTGACCGGGGTCACTGAAAGGTCACCCGACCCGCACACAAAGGACCCTTCAGAGTTAACACCTGAGGGTGTGGCTTAGCCCCCACGTGCCTACGATCGCTCTGATTGGCTGTTAAAAGTGAAACTGCCAATCGGAGCGATTGTAATATTTCACCAATGAAAATTGGTGAAATATTACAATCCAGCCATGGCCGATGCTGAAATAGCATCGGACATGGCTGGACACCGAGACCCGACCCCCCCCCCACACCGACTGACGGCACCGATCGGCTGCCGCCACCGTCTGACGGCACCGATCGGCAGCCGCCGTCATGATCTTTCCCTCCGCCCCCCAGCCCTCCGATCGCCCCTCCGATCACCCACTCTCACCCTCCTTTGTGCCTCCGACCTCCCGCTATCCGTCCCGGTGTCCTGCCGTCCAGCGTCATGGGCGCCGCCATCTTGCAAGATGGCGGGCGCATGCGCAGTGCGCCGAATCGAATCTGCAACGCTGCAGATTCATTCATTTATTTTGATCACTATGATAAACTTTCATAGTGATCAAAATATATAAAAAGTAAATCACCGCCCCCCTTATCACCCCCATAGGTAGGGACAAATAATAAAATATATATATTTTTTTCCATTAGGGTTAGGTCCAGGGCTAAGGTTAGGGTTAGAGCTAGGGTTAGGGCTAGGGTTAGGGTTGGACTAAGGGTTAGGGTTGGACTAAGGGTTAGGGTTGGACTAAGGGTTAGGGTTGGACTAAGGGTTAGGGTTGGACTAAGGGTTAGGGTTGGACTAAGGGTTAGGGTTGGACTAAGGGTTAGGGTTGGACTAAGGGTTAGGGTTGGACTAAGGGTTAGGGTTGGACTAAGGGTTAGGGTTGGACTAAGGGTTAGGGTTGGACTAAGGGTTAGGGTTGGACTAAGGGTTAGGGTTGGACTAAGGGTTAGGGTTGGACTAAGGGTTAGGGTTGGACTAAGGGTTAGGGTTGGACTAAGGGTTAGGGTTGGACTAAGGGTTAGGGTTGGACTAAGGGTTAGGGTTGGACTAAGGGTTAGGGTTGGACTAAGGGTTAGGGTTGGACTAAGGGTTAGGGTTGGACTAAGGGTTAGGGTTGGACTAAGGGTTAGGGTTGGACTAAGGGTTAGGGTTGGACTAAGGGTTAGGGTTGGACTAAGGGTTAGGGTTGGACTAAGGGTTAGGGTTGGACTAAGGGTTAGGGTTGGACTAAGGGTTAGGGTTGGACTAAGGGTTAGGGTTGGACTAAGGGTTAGGGTTGGACTAAGGGTTAGGGTTGGACTAAGGGTTAGGGTTGGTATTTCGTTAGGGGTGTGTTGGGATTAGGGTTGTGGTTAGGGTTATGATTAGGGTTGGGATTAGGGTTGGGATTAGGGTTGGGATTAGGGTTGGGATTAGGGTTGGGATTAGGGTTGGGATTAGGGTTGGGATTAGGGTTGGGATTAGGGTTGGGATTAGGGTTGGGATTAGGGTTGGGATTAGGGTTATGATTAGGGTTGGGATTAGGGTTAGGAGTGTGTTGGGGTTAGGGTTGGAGATAGAATTGAGGGGTTTCCACTGTTTAGGCACATCAGGGGCTCTCCAAACGCGACATGGAGCCACCATTTATTCCAGCCAATTTTGGGTTCAAAAAGTCAAATGGTGCTCCCTCCTTTTCGAGCCCCGACGTGTGCCCAAACAGTGGTGTACCTCCACTTATGGGGTATCAGGGTACTCAGGAAAAATTGCACAACAACTTTGGGGGTCTAATTTCTCCTGTTACCCTTGGGAAAATAAAAATATGGGGGCTAAAATAATTATTTTTGTGGAAAAAAAAAGATTTTTTATTTTCACGGTTCTGCGTTATAAACTTCTGTGAAGCACTTGGGGGTTCAACATGCTCACCACACATCTAGATAAGTTCCTTAGGGGGTCAACGTGTCCCCGAACAGTGGTCCCCCCCCATATATGGGGTACCAGCGTACTCAGGACAAACTGGACAACAACTTTTGGGGTCCAATTTATCCTGTTACCCTTGTGAAAATAAAAAAATAGCGGGCTAAAAATCACTTTTTGAGGGCTAAAAAAAAATATTTTTTTATTTTCACAGCTCTGCGTTATAAACTTCTGTGAAGCACTTGGGGGTTCAACGTGCTCACCACACATCTAGATAAGTTCCTTGGGGGGGTCTAGTTTCCAAAATGGGGTCACTTGTGGGGGGTTTCCACTGTTTAGGTACATCAGGGGCTCTGCAAATGTAGCATGACGCCCACAGACCATTCCATCAAGTCTTCATTTCAAAGCGTCACTACTTCCCTTCCGAGCCCCAACGTGTGCCCAAACAGTGGTCCCCCCCCACTTATGGGGTACCAGCGTACTCAGGACACACTGGACAACAACTTTTGGGGTCCAATTTATCCTGTTACCTTTGTGAAAATAAAAAATAGCAGGCTAAAAAAATATTTTTATTTTAACGGCTCTGCGTTATACATTTCTGTGTAGCACCTGGGGGTTCAAGGTGCTCACTATGCATCTAGATAAGTTCCTTAGGGGGTCTAGTTTCCAAAATGGGGTCATTTGTGGGGGAGCTCCAAAGTTTACGCACACAGGGGCTCTGCAAACACAACATGGTGTCCGCTAATGATTGGAGCTAATTTTCCATTCAAAAAGTCAAATGACGCTCCTTCCCTTCTGAGCCATGCCGTGCGCTCAAACAGTGGTTTTCCCCCACATATGGGGTACCAGTGTACTCAGGACAAACTGGACAACAACTTTTGGGGTCCAATTTATCCTGTTACCCTTGGGAAAATAAAAAATAGCGGGCTAAAAAATAATTTTTGAGGAAAAAAAATTATTTTTTTATTTTCACTGCTCTGCGTTATAAACTTCTGTGAAGCACTTGGGGGTTCAAAGTGCTCACCACACATCTAGATAAGTTCCTTCGGGGGTCTAGTTTCCAAAATGGGGTCACTTGTGGGGGAGCTCCAATGTTTAGGCACACAGGGGCTCTCCAAATGCGACATGGTGTCCGCTAACGATTGGAGCTAATTTTCCAATCAAAAAGTCACATGGCGCTCCTTCCCTTCCGGGCCTTGCGGTGCGCCCAAACAGTGGTTTATGACCACATATGAGATATTGATGTACTCAGGAGAAATTGCCCAACAAATTTTAGGATCCATTTTATCCTGTTGCCCATGTGAAAATGAAAAAACTGAGGCCAAATAACATTTTTGTGAAAAAAAAAAAAAAAAAAAAAAAAAAAGTACTTTTTTTTTTTACAGATCAATTTGTGAAGCAGCTGGGGGTTCAAAGTGCATACTATGCATCTAGATAAGTTCCTTGGAGGGTCTAGTTTTCAAAATGGGCTCACTTGTGGGGGAGCTCCAATGTTTAGGCACACAGGTACTCTTAAAACAAGACATGGCAACCGCTAAACATTCAAGCATACAGTATTTTACATTCAAAAAGTAAAATGGCGCTCCTTGCCTTCTGAGCCCTGCCGTGCGCCCAAACAGTGGTTTATGACCACATATGAGCTATCAGTGTACTCAGGAGAAATTGCCCAACAAATTTTAGGATACATTTTATCCTGTTACCCATGTGAAAATGAAAAAACTGATGCTAAAATAAAATTTTGGTTGGAAAAATTAAAATGTCCATTTTTTCATTCCATGTTGCTTTAGTTCCTGTGAAGCACCTGAAGGGTTAATAATCTTCTTGAATGTAGTTTTGAGTAGCTTGAGGGGTGCAGTTTTTAGAATGGTGACACTTTTGGGTATTTTCTGCCATTTAGACCCCTCAAAGTGACTTCAAATGTGAGGTGGTCCCTAAAAAAAATGGTTTTGTAAATTTTGTTGTAAAAATGAGAAATTGCTGGTCAACTTTTAACCCTTATAACTTCCTAACGGAAAAAAATGTTGTTTCCAAAATTGTGGTGATGTAAAGTAGACATGTGGTAAATGTTATTTATTAACTATTTTGTGTCACATAACTCTCTGGTTTAACAGGATAAAAATTCAAAATTTGAAAATTGCAAAATTTTCAAAATTTTCGCCAAATTTCCATTTTTTTCACAAATAAACGCAAAAATTATCGACCTAAATTTACCACTATCATGAAGCCCAATATGTCACGAAAAAAAAATCTCGGAATCGCTAGGATGCGTTGAAGCGTTCCTGAGTTATTACCTCATAAAGGGACATTGGTCAGAATTGCAAAAAATGGCCAGGTCATGAAGGGGTTAAGCAAAAATTTTCCCATAGGAATTAATGACCCCCAACTGACATGAACTGAAGCCACAGGGCAGGTGCAGTGACCTTACAAAGATGGCAGCTATGCAAATGCAGCTTCCACACATGAGCCGTATTAGCTAATAGAAGCTGACAGGTCTCTGATTCAAGGTCTTAAAGGCGCAGCGCGCCAATGGCTTCTGAAAAGCCCCTCCCAATGATGGCTAACCTTGGCACTCCAGCTGTTGTAAAACTACAACTTCCAGCATGCCCTTGCAACCTGCAGCAGTTGAGGCATGCTGGGAGTTGTAATTCTCCAACAGCTGGAGTGCCAAGGTTCGCCATCACTGCAGTCGGACGCCAAAGTGGCTTTAGAAGCCCAGTGTGCCAAAGTGGCCCCTGAGGGGCCCGGAGCGCCAAAGTGGCCCCCGAGGCAAAGTGGCAGCATGTGTCAACATGGCTAAAGTGGCTACCAAGTGGCCAAAGTAGCTACCAAGTGACCAAAGTGGCTACCGAATGTGCCAAAGTGGCTACCAAGTGGCCAAAGTGGCTACCAATTGTGCCAAAGTGGCTACCAATTGGCCAAAGTGGCTACCGAGATGCCGAATGTGCCAAAGTGGCTACTGAGGTGCCGAATGTGCCAAAGTGGCTACTGAGGTGCCGAATGTGCCTAAGTGGCTATACACAACATTCATATTCTAACTTTACTTTCTTACAGTCGACACCTGATACACTGCTGTAAAGCTGACAGCGCTGTTCAAGCACCATGTATTTCCTTCAGGAAATGCCCATCTAGTTTATACTTAAACTAGTTAGTTAGTTCTCAGAGCACCGGACCTAACTAGAAGAGAGGTGTTTTTAAGAGGACCTGACATTTGTTGTAAAAAAATAAATCCACTCGGCTAAAAATACTAGGTTTACATACAGAGAAGAGGGGTGGTAGGCATATCTCGAAAGCAGAGAGGAGCAGGAACAAAAAAGACAGATTCAGGAGAAGAGAGGTGTTTATATCAGGCAAAGCAGAAAAAAAAATAAGTGACGGGGTCCTCTTTAAGCTCATATAGGTGTAATGGTTTAGTGTCATAATACCTCTGGCCTTATAGGCTATTTGTTCCTCGGCAATCTGGTTGTCAGTTGGTGCAATATATTTGCAAACTGTGGTTGTTGTGCTATAAGCTATGTCAGTTATAACTGTTCATCAGGATTCACTCTGCGTTGAATTAAATGCTAGAAATTATATTGCCCCCTCTTACATTTCAGCTTGATGAATACTGTAATTTATGGATTTCTGCTGTCTTTGAAAAAATTCCAAAATATGTTTCTACTCCTACAGAGAAAATGTATGCAACCCAAGGATTTTGTTGAAAGAACACCAGAAAATAGCAAACGGCTTGCACGAAAATTTGATAAAATGTGCAAGGACCTTGATGTACAAAAATCATGTGTTGGTAAGTTGCTTCTCGAAGTATAATTGACCAATTGTCTACTAGACTTTGTATTTTATCCTCCCCTATGTTGTATTGCTTTGACAAATGCTGTTTCATTGTTACAATGGAGTTAATCATGGGATGGACCTGCAATATAAAGCCTGGTTCTTCAATTAAATTCTTGTCTTCAGTCGCTGTTCTCTGTTTATCATATGTTCATAGTACATACTCGCTGCCCGATTTATGATGGGTCATGCTGCAGTCAGACTCTCCTGATTCAGGAAAAAGTGCATGCCTCTGCATGAATATGAAAGGAATGGGCCTGTAGTGAGTATTCTAGTGGAGGGGAAGCTACAGCTCGTCATGAAATAAATTAACTGTGGCATTATGCCCCAGCTCCATTTTGGCGGAACTGGGTGAGACTGGCGTGAAAGCGCCAAAAGTTGCAAAAATTTGGTGTACACTGTCGATCAAAAAGGGTGTCAATGTTTTGAACTTTTAACTTTCAGGCTCCATATCTCACTATCCACTACTGCTTCGAACATGAGACTACCATCATTTTATAAACAATCATCTTGACTTTCTCATACATAAATTTTTACTATCAACTATTTAGCATATGATTAGTTACCGTATATACTCGAGTATAAGCCGACCCAAGTATAAGCCGAGGCACCTACTTTTGCCATGGAAAACTGGGTGAGCTTATTGACTCGAGTATAAACTTGGATATGCATTCTCCCCTCATCCCTGTCCTGCTATGTGTGGCTCCCCCAGCTGTATGCATGGCTCCTCCATCCTCCCCCTGCTGTATGCATGGCTCCTCCGTCCTCCCCCCCCCTGCTGTATGCATGGCTCCTCCGTCCTCCCTCCCTGCTGTATGCATGGCTCCTCCGTCCTCCCCCCCGCTGTATGCATGGCTCCTCTGTCCTCCCCCCTGCTGTATGCATGGCTCCTCCGTCCTCCCTCCCTGCTGTATGCATGGCTCCTCCGTCCTCCCTCCCTGCTGTATGCATGGCTCCTCCGTCCTCCCTCCCTGCTGTATGCATGGCTCCTCCGTCCTCCCTCCCTGCTGTATGCATGGCTCCTCCGTCCTCCCTCCCTGCTGTATGCATGGCTCCTCCGTCCTCCCTCCCTGCTGTATGCATGGCTCCTCCGTCCTCCCTCCCTGCTGTATGCATGGCTCCTCCGTCCTCCCTCCCTGCTGTATGCATGGCTCCTCCGTCCTCCCTCCCTGCTGTATGCATGGCTCCTCCGTCCTCCCTCCCTGCTGTATGCATGGCTCCTCCGTCCTCCCTCCCTGCTGTATGCATGGCTCCTCCGTCCTCCCTCCCTGCTGTATGCATGGCTCCTCCGTCCTCCCTCCCTGCTGTATGCATGGCTCCTCCGTCCTCCCTCCCTGCTGTATGCATGGCTCCTCCGTCCTCCCTCCCTGCTGTATGCATGGCTCCTCCGTCCTCCCTCCCTGCTGTATGCATGGCTCCTCCGTCCTCCCTCCCTGCTGTATGCATGGCTCCTCCGTCCTCCCTCCCTGCTGTATGCATGGCTCCTCCGTCCTCCCTCCCTGCTGTATGCATGGCTCCTCCGTCCTCCCCCTCCCTCCCTGCTGTATGCATGGCTCCTCCGTCCTCCCCCCCCCTCCCTGCTGTATGCATGGCTCCTCCGTCCCCCCCCCCCCCCCCCTGCTGTATGCATGGCTCCTCCGTCCTCCCCCCCTGCTGTATGCATGGCTCCTCCGTCCTCCCCCTGCAACAGAGAGATGCAAGGAGGAATTGCAGCGATCGCGTGAGGAGTGGGTGAGTATGATGTGACAGCCGCTGGCTCCTGCTGCTCCCCCTCCCCCGCCGACCCCCTGGGGCAATGACTCGTGTATAAGCCGAGGGAGTAGGGGGGTGTTTTCAGCACAAAAAAAGCGCTGAAGATCTTGGCTTATGCACGAGTATATACGGTATTTAGATTCTTGTCATATTACTGCCTTGTCATTTTTTTTGTTCCTGGTGGTGGAAAAATATTTTTCTTTTTGTAGGTTACAAAATACATCCTGTTCTCACATTCCTTATTAGTTCAGTGTGTTATTAGGTTAATTCCCAAGCAAAGGGTAACTGGTTCGAATCAAGGAGCAGCCTTGAAGAAGTTTTCCCAAGAAGATAGAAACTGCATCATTCAGCACATCGATGGTGGCCGGTTGGCCAACAAAATTGCCAACCTGCATCATGTGAGTGCCATGACAGTCAGAAGAATACAAACATGAAGTCTACTTTCAAAAGCCAAGAGGTTGGCATCCAGGCAAAATATCTGCCTCAACAAGTCGGCTCACCACATGGTCTATCCGTTCTGGTGTGACAAACATCAGTGGAGGTGGCTCGTATGCTTTGGCATAGTGAGATCACAGATGTCCATGCAACCGCCATGTGATGCATTTTACACAAGTCTGGAATGGTGGCCCAAAAAAAGGTCAAGGACCTTCGACTTCAATGTCATCATAAGAAGCATCGGCCCCAGTTTGCAAAAAAGTATGAAAAGTTGACAGTAGAAGTGTAACAAATGGAAACGGAGGCACAGATGGTGAAGTGCACATTCGTTTATTGAAATTTTTGTGGAACCACGGGACCACCCCCCGGGGGGCTTTGAAGGGGCGTGGCTAAGCAAGCCCCAGACTCCCGTAGTAAGCAGGGTCAGAATGGAAAGTGCGGGAGACGCAAGGAGCTACCTAAAGTTAGACTCCGGGGTCTGTGGAAGCTGACTGGTGGACAGGCTTGTACTACAAGTAGCGGAGAACTAGGCAGGAGATGTGGCTGGAGCGAGTATCGGGCAGCAGCTGGCACAGAGAGATGAAGGTGGTGCAGGCGTGGTCCTGGTAGGCGTGGATAGGCACGGGTAGGGCACACCGAGGAGACAAACCGGTATTGGCGAGGTGCAAGCAGAGCATGAACACGCAGATACAAGGAACCTGAGAGCTAGCAACAGGAAACACTTGTTGCTCAGGCACCTCCCTTAGGCCAGAGGTGCCTGAAATAGTGTGAGACACTCACCCATTGGATAAGACCCTCTTTAGGAAATAATGTGCTGTCTCTTTAAGAGACCGGAAGAACGCACGTGCCCTTAGAGCCGTGCCTGGAGACCTGCGGACCGCTTTCCGAGACCAGAAAGCGGCAGCAAAGGCAGAACACGCGGGACCCGGGATGGAGGCATCGGGAGAGAGCCCCAACAGGTAACGGGAATCGGACCGGGCACGGGGCGTATGGCGGTGTCGCTGCAAGGGGACCGGAACTATGCAGTGGCATTGTCGTTACAAGAAGATTAGAAACAGGTGCTTGGGAGTGGGCTAACGCGTCGAGAAACTGAATGATATATCAAGGTGGAGGAAGAGTGATGATAAAGGTTTGTTTCACAGCCAAAGGCGTTGGATACTTGACCAGAATCGATGGTTGTCTCCGTGTTAAGCTATACGTGAGTATCCTACAAGAAGAGTTACTTTGTACACTCGAGTAGGATGGGTATGAAAAGGACGACACAGTGTTCCAACAGGATAACAACCCGAAGCATACTTCGAGATTGGCAAAGAAATGGTTCAATAACGATGAAGTAGAGGTGCTGGATTGACCCCACACCTCAAACCAATCGAACACTAAGGCTGTGTTCACACACAGCGTTTTTTTAGCGGTTTTTACCGCGGTTTTCGCTATAAAACCGCTAAAAATAAGCTGCACAGTCATTTCTATGCATTATGCACTTTTTGTGCACATTGATGCGTTTTTTACCGCGAAAAAAACGCATCGCGGTAAACGCAGCATGCTCATTAATTTTGCGGATTTTCCCCATTTTAGGCCTCTTCCATGCGGTTTTAAACCGCTGCGGAAAAAAAACGCATCAAAAACGCATCAAAACTGCTCAAAAAGCGCAAGCGGAAAAATAGGTGCGGTTTCTGGGAAGGGATTCAGGTTTTTGAGCAGAAAATTTCTGCAACGTGTGCACTTAGCCTTATGGGTAGAGTTGAAAAAAAACCAAAAAAAAAAAACCTGTATATATACCCAAGTGAGTCTACCAGTATGCACCAACTTTGGGAACACGTAGATATGTTTAAATCTGATAACAACATGCCCGGAAGGATTCAGGCAGTATTGAAAGCCAAAGTTGGATTTACAAAATGCTAACAGAATAATAAAAATGTCAATTTAGATTTTAAAGGGCACAGGGCAAAAGCAGAAACTATGCTGTGACATGACCAGAATTTGCAAAACTAATCATATGCTAAATAGTTGTCAAATTTATGGTAGGCTCACCTACGAAGCAGTAGCCGATTGTGAGATATGGAGCCTGAAAGTCGAAAGTTCAAAACATTATTTGTTACCCTTTTGCTTGTCAGTGTAACTCAGAGTTGGCTTAAGGCTGTGTTCACACACAGCGTTTTTTTTTCTCATTTTTCCCGCGGATTTACCAAAAAATCCGCGGGAAAACGCAAAAAAGAAACTTCCCATTCATTTTAATGCTTGCACTTTTTGTGCATATTGATGCGTTTTTTACCGCAAAAAAAATGCTTTGCGGTAAAAAACGCAGCATGCTAATTAATTTTGCGGTAAATTCCGCATTTCTGGCTATTTTCTATAAGTCTGGGGCCTCACACTTTATATATGGAATTCTGTAGATAAGCCTCTGATGTCGGTGCCGGCAGCAAATAGTCGAAAAAAAGGTGACAGATTCCCTTTAAGGGCACAAAAATTAAACGTTTGAAAATTGCAAAATATTCAAAATTTTTGCCAAATTTCCATTTTTGTCATAAATAAACGCAAGTCATATTGAAGAAATTTTACTACCAACATTAAGTACAATATGTCACAAAAAAACAGTCTCTGAATCAGTGGCATCCGTTGAAGTGTTCCAGAGCTATATAACCTCATAAATTGACAGTGGTCAGAATTGTAAAAATTGGCTTGATCATTAAAGGGAACCTGTCACCCCCCCCGCAGGTGTTTTTAAGTAAAAGAGCCACCTTGTGCAGCACTAATGCTGCATTCTGTGAAAGTGGCTCTTTTAGGGTACCTTCCACCGCAGAAATAATCTTTTTTTAAAATTGGTCAGACATACCTGCTATTTGTCAAGGGGGCAGGTCTTTCCCCATCTGACAGAGACGCCTCACATACGTCAGTCATGTACTCCTGCATTGTGTCTCCGCCTCCAAATGTTTATTTTCAAATCCTGGCGCCTGCGCCGGCTATACTATGTATTCTTGGTTACCGTTGCCCGTCCTCTGTCATGACGTCGGTGGCCAGAGATCCGGCCCTGCAGTCGCTTATGGTTTATTCACACTGTGGGGTAGTAATCTCGGGCATGCGCAGTAGTTATCTGCGCCTGGAATAAAGTTTATAAGTGATTCGTGACGCCACCTGTGGTGTTCGGCAAGGGAGGTGTTAAGCCGACGCTGCAGACAGATCCTCTGGGATAGATGGTGTAGTGCAGCAATGATGTTGTAGCCTTCCACAGGTAGGGCTGTTGGTCCCAGGGCAGTGTAGCGGAATGTTTAGGAAGAGTGTGCAGTGTTTGGCACAGAGATAGCAGTGCTGAGGATGTTGCAGTAAAGAGGCAAGGACACAACAGGGTGCAGTTTCTTTACCTTTACTTGGCAAACGCAGTCCAGGGTTCTGATTACAGATGGCACAGGAGCAGGCTAGCCTGGAAGCAACTCAGGGATCTCTTTATCAGATGGGCTGTATAGTCTCCTTCCTAGCGCTGGCTTGAGGTACATGCAGTACTTTGTTACACTGAAGTTCCTCCTTATCTTCTCTTAGAACTACCTCGTATGGCAGACAGCTGTAGCCCTCTATCTCTCTTGGCTCACTCGTCGCTGTTGTGCCTCCGAGTCTTAGTTGGGAATAGAGCATTTACAGCTTCCTATTCCTCTGGTTTCTGTTGCAGGACCTTCAGTATCCATACAACCGTGGAGACCAGGCTCCAGACCATGCGCTCTCACTGGGAGGGAGCTCTCTATCCTCAGCTCAACCTCCAGCTTCTCTCCACACGTCTACACTCGTTACCCTCCTCACACTCACTCCTCATTTCCCCTCCTGGCCCTCAGAGAGCACTCCTCCCCCAATCCTGGTTCAGAGCTCCCTCTGCTGGCCTGGAGTGGGAACTGTGTTGCATGACATAGTTAACTGTTAGAGAGACCCTTCATTGCTTCCAAGCATGACATCACCCTCCCTGGAGGAAGGTAATGCCACTGTGGCGACCATACTCCTGGGGGTGCCACACTCTATTTTGTACGTATGAAATATTGGAAAAAGGAAAATGCAATATTACTATGAAAAATTACAGTGAAAAGGAAGGTACTTATCGCATAGATTGACAAATGTGTGTGAGCCCAACGCTGTTGGGTCCCTGACTTGATAAAGCACCTTTCCTTGCAAGAAGCCTACAATTTATAGGGCAAGAAGGGACCGCTGTGGGGATAGTGCTGTGGGGATGTTTTTCAGCAGCAGGGACATGGAAAATGAGCCGAGTCGAGTGGAAGGCGGTTGGTGTGAAATACAGGGATATTCTTCAGCAAAATCTGTTTCAGTGTGTTAGTGATTTGAGACTGGGGCGGATGGTCACCTTCCAACAGAACAATGATCAAAAGTATACTGCTAAAGCAACACTCGAGTCGTTTAAGGGGAACCATGCAAATGTTTTGGAGTGGCCTAGTCAAAGCCTAGATTTCAAAGGGGTTGTCCACTACTAAGACAACCCCTTCTTAAACTAAATGCTCAGCCAGGATAAAATAATTAAGCATATGCTCGCCTCCCGTGCCGACTTCGTTGTAGTTGTGTCTGCACTCGCGGTCCCTGGGTTGTGATGCCCTGCACTCATTCTGCAATGCCGTCACTGTCTCTGCCTTCGGATAAACTGAACATGAAGAGGAAATCTGATCTGGTGATGATCCCTGGCTTCCTCTCATTTTCAGTTTGTCCGAAGGCAGAGACAGTGACGCCAGCACTGATTGGGCACCAGCGTCGCATGTCACAACACCACATCACTGCTCCAGGGAGAGTGAGTGCCGACACTGCTGGAAAGGAGCTGGCACGGGAGATGAGTACAGTATAGGCTTTATTATTTTATCGGGGCCGAACATTTAGTTTAAGAAGTGGTTGTCCTAGTAGTGGTCAACCCCTTAAATCCAGTTGAGAATCTGTGGTCAGACTTGAAGATTGCTGTTCACCAGAGGAAACCATCTAACTTGGAGAAGCTGGAGCAGTTTTGCCTTGAGGAATGGGCAAACATTCTAGTGGCAAGGTGTGGAGCTGCTCATATGCAAAAAACTAATCATTAAAAGATACTTTATTATTAATTTATTAAAAAAAATTCTGAAAAAACTTTTTTAGAAAAACGGGCATGAAAAAATGCTGATTATATTTTTGAATCCAGCAACAGATTATAGAATAAATTCCAACGTCAGGCAAGGGATAACAACCTGTTTATCCCTTTAGGGCCCTATAACTCACCCCTGCCTGACAGCGGAGGTTGGCACCCTCTTGAAACGCAAATGGCGCCCCCGCTCCTCGGCGGCTTTCCCTACTCACCCTGTTGAATCCTATCTATAGAAAATCAAAACTAGAAGCAACAGATAGCTGGGTTCATTAGATTCACAATCAACAATAATAATAAATATCCCATGCCAAAAACCACCACAAATGAAAAATAGGTGAAAAATAGTAGCTGGATACAAAATTACTTATTGGGACATAAAGGGAGGAAAGATAACTAAAAGTCCCTATTTGATAATCCCCCTGCCTAACAGCGGAGCTTTTTCACCCTACGTTGTTCTGGTGCCCCCGCTCCGCGTAGGCTGACCCTTACAATAATAGCATACCTCCAAATAGACTCACCAAAGAGGGAAGGGGGTATCAGGATATAGCAAGGCCTAAATAAAAAAGATAAGTATCTAAGGACTATTCACACAAAATCCTCCCAAAAAGTCAAATAAAGATTTGTCTAAAAGCGAATCCAACATACAGGGTTATAGCGAATGATAATAGTAATAAAGGCAAGTGCAAATGGGAGAACTGGGCACTTATCAATCTATAGTACACAATTAGTGACCTCCTTTAGATACAGATATTAACCATGTCCAAGGTCACCAATAGTTATTATTGCATCCACTCCCACAAAAATAAGTCATTATCCACACAACTCGTATTCCACTATGCCCAAAAATAAGCCATTGTCCACACAGCCCATATTGCACTATACCCAGAATAAAGATCAGCAAAGAATAATAACAGATTCACAAGAACTTAGCTGATCGCTGGTAAGGTATCGCCTCGACGCGTCTCCCTCCTACGGTGCGGATGCCAATCCCGGACATACACACACACATACATACACTTGAGCTTGAGAGATAGAGAGAGAGATATATATATATAGATATAGATATATATATATGTGTATAGATATAGATATAGATATATATAGATAGATATGTGTGTGTGTATATATATATATCTATCTTGTATATAAAGCTCAAGTGTGTGTATGTATGTACAGTATGTCCGTGATTGGCATCCACACCTTCGCAGCTGCAGCCACAAAATTTGGCACAGTCACGCGTCTGGACCCCGAGAGTGTCCTAGGCTATGTTGTGAGGCAAAATTTTAACCCCCCGCGTTCCAATTCACCAAACAATTTTGTCCCTATCTACATAATGGGGAAAAAGTGTATCAAGCCCCGCCCCTCATTATGATGTCATAATGGTTGCCATGGCGACGCTGATGTCATCATAGGTTGCAAGCCCCGCCGCTCACTATGATGTCATAATGGTTGACTTGTTGACTATGGGATGGAGGATGTGTGATGGGTTTATGGGCACTGGACTATGGGATGGAGGATATGTATGACGGGTATATGGGCACGGGACTATGGGATGGAGGTTGTGTGATGGGTGTATGGGCACTGGACTATGGTATGGAGGATATGTATGATGGGTATATGGGCATGGGACTATGAGATGAAGGAGGTGTGATGGGTATACGGGCACTCGACTATGGGATGGCGAATATATATGATGGGTATATGGGCATGGGACTATGGGATGGAGGATGTGTGATGGGTATATGGGCACTCGACTATGGGATGGAGGATATGTATAATGAGTATATGGGCACGGGCCTATGGGATCGTGGATACGTATGATGGGTATATGGGCACGGGACTATGGGATGGAGGATGTGTGATGGGTATATGGGCATGGGACTATGGGATGGAGGATATGAATGATGGGTATATGGTCACGGGCCTATGAGATCGTGGATATGTATGATGGGTATATGGGCACGGGACTATGGGATAGAGGATCATTATAATTTGCTATAACTAACCACAGTCAGTTACTATGCCCGGGCAGCGCCGGGCTCTTCAGCTAGTGATGAAATGAAATAAGAATATTAGGAATCTCCATGTCTTTAAAGGAAACTTGTCAACTGAAAAAACGCTGTTAACCTGCAGATATGGGGTTAATATGCAGGTTAATAGCATTGTGCACCTGCTCGGGGCTACCACTTGGATCCACATAGCCAAGAGGAAATTAACTTTATTACCTCTGACAGTGTTCTGTTTCAGTCACGGGGGCAGCGCCGAGCAGGTTCACAACACTATTAATCTGCAGATTAGCCCCATATCTGCAGGTTACTTGCAATTTTTTCAGGTGACCGGTTCCCTTTAAGTCCGATCTATCTCTATATATAAAAATGAATGTGTGTGTGTGTGTATCACCAACCAATCACAAAGCATCTTTGATTTCACCAGAGCTGTTCAAAAGAAGCTGAGCTGTGATTGGTTTCTATGACCAACAGTTTTCCTTGCAAACAATCACTAAGCATCTCTCATTTCACCAGAGCTGGCTTAAAGTAGCTGAGCTGTGATTGGTTGCTATGACCAACAGTTTTCCCACTTGACAACACCTCAGCAGACACTGACATGGTGCCAGAAATATAGCATCCCTGGGAACATAAGCTCCCAGCCATTGTCTGCCCCCCTGAAAGGAGCAGAGATCATATGACCGAAATGAATCCCCCCTCCCGTGCCTATATCCCCATCACACATCCTCCATCCTGTAGGCACATCTTCCCTCTTAAAGGGATCATTGGTATGGAAGTCAGAGCAAATCCATCCAGCGCTTTGGTACTGACCCCATGGTCTCTTAAAGGGATCATTGGTATGGAATTTAGGGCAAATCCACTCTGCGCTTTGGCACTGATCCCAGGCCTTTCTTAAAGGGATCCCCAGTATGGAAGTCAGGGCAATTGCCTTCAAATGCTCTGGTACTGACCCCAGGCTCTCTTAAAGGGATCCCCGGTATGGAAGTTAGGGCAGATCCACTCAGCGCTCTGGTTCTGACCCAAGTCGACTTTTAAAGGGATCCTCGGTACGGAAGTGAGGGAAAATCCACTCTGCGCTTTGGTACTGACCCCAGGCGTCTCTTAAAGGGATCTCCGGTATGAAAGTTAGGGTAAATACCTCAGTGCTCTGATTCTCACCTCAGGCTTCTATTAAAGGGATCATTGGTATGGAAGTCAGGGCAAATCCACTCAGCGCTCTGGTTCTGACGCCAGGCCTCTCTTAAAGGGATCTCCAATATGGAAGTTAGGACCGTTCCACTCAGCGCTCTGATTCTGACTCCAGGTTGATGGGATGATGTGGGATATTATTGGTAGTTGTCCGGTGGCTCTGGCTGATGGGATGATGTGGGATATTAGGAGTAGTAGTCCGGTGGCTCTGGCTGACGGGATGATGTGGGATATTATGGGTAGTTGTCCGGTGGCTCTGGCTGACGGGATGATGTGGGATATTAGTGGTAGTAGTCCGGTGGCTCTGCCTGATGGGACGATGTGGGATATTATGGGTAGTAGTCCGGTAGCTCTGGCTGACGGGATGATGTGGGATATTATAGTGAATGTGGCTATGCGGAGTGGGCGGGGCTCTACACTCAGATAGAGATATATATATATATATATATATATATATATATATATATATATATATATATTCATTATAATTTGTTGTAACTAACCGTAGTTAGGTACTATGCCCGGGCAGCGCCGGGCTCTTCAGCTAGTGATAATATAAAATTAACTCGTGCAATAAATGTCTTAAAAACGGTGGAGCAAAATACCAGAATTTCTGATTATTCTTGTTGCCAAACCTTAAGGCTGTGTGCACACGATGCAGATTTGCAGCGGATCCGCAGCGGATTTTACCGCGCAGAAACGTTGCATTTCTGCATTGTTATGTACAGTAGCCTTAAAATCAATGTAAAAAAAAAAAACCGCTGTGCAGACGCTGCGGATTTTTCCGCGCGGTTTTCCCGCGGTACAAAATCCGCAGCATGTTACTTCTTTTATGCGGTTTTCCATCTCCCCTGTCACCAAATCCGCAGGGGGAAAACCGCAATGAAAAACCGCAAGGAAACCGCAGGAAAAATGGAAGAAATCCGCAGGAAAAATGCAGGTCATTTGACCTGCGGATTTCTTCCATTCTGCGCGGAAAAATCCGCAGGGCTAAAAAGTCCGTCTGCACTCAGCCTAAAAAAGAAAAAACAAAACAAAAAAATTTTTTTGTACCCCAAATTTGTATCAATAAAATGTCATCTTACCAGACAAAAAACAAACCCTCTAACACTGTTATATCATTGGAAAAATTCACGTTACAAGTCTCCTAAAATGACACATATCCCTTTTTTCCACAATTTAAAGGGAATCTGTTATGCGATTTATGCTGTTTGTGAAGGCAGTATGAATTGGCACCTGATTGTTCGATTCTAGCCAGGCATAGTCTTCTGAAGCGCTCCGATGTTTCAGAGAAAAGATACTTTAAAGGACCGTAGCATGAGACGAGACTAGTCTGGGAAAGGCCCCGGCCAGCTCTGGCACTGCTTCAGGTGATTAACAGGTCTCTTTCTGGAGGAGAGATCTGTCAATTACCTGCAGTGGCAATGGACTATTCTCTGGCTATGTTCCCTGTCTGGCTCTCCAAAGTATATGTATCTGAAATGTCAGAGCGTTTCTGAGAATTATATACTTGCAATCGTGCAGCCAGGTAGCCTAACATTTGGGCAGCATGTATAGGCTGACAGATTCCTTGTTTAAGGGAAAACAAAACCTTTTACATGTTTAGTAGCATTGAAATCACGCTGACCTGGGAAATCATGGTGCCAGGTGTTTTTTACAACACAATGAACACCAGAAAAAAACCTGCACCATCCCAACACTGATTGCGAAATAAGTGTATATTTTGACATTTCATCACACTTTAAAATGTTCTGCTCATTTTAAAGTGCATTGTATAATGTAATGAATTGTATCATTCAAAACTTCAACACATTGCACAAAAAACAAGCTGTCACTTGGAAATGTCAATTGATAGAGTAAATGGGGAAAAAAGAGAGAAAAAACAAGTGGAAAAGAAAATGAAAAATTGCCAGGTCACAAATGGATTAAAAGAATTTGACTGTTAGCATATAAGGTGAGAGTTCGGGCTTGAGTTCTTATAGAATTTGCTCTTCCTCAACAGATATCCCTATTTTAACGTTTGACGATGATGGTACACTCTTGTACAGCCCAAAATCAGTGGTTGCAGGTCGCTTCAATGCCATGGAAAAAAGAATACAAGACATGAAGGATAAAAGGGAAAATTTATCTCCTACAGGTAGGAAAAATGCTGGTTCGTCACTTGCCATAGATGTGTAATTTTTACCCACTGTAAATGCTGCTGTTCTACTTTATCTTTTTATATCCTGCTCTCTTTCATTTCCTGTTAAATTTACTAGAAATGTGAAAAGTTTACAGTGATATTTTATCTTAAAAGTAGGATATTTAAGTAGAAGCAATAGTAATTTCCTTATCTAAAACAATTTCTTGAAACAAAAGCCAACAACAGTGGAGGATATACACTCCCCACAAAAAAAAAAATTGAATTAGATAAAAATAATGTGAATGTCTCAATAACATGTCATGTGGCCTTGAGCATCATTTACAGCCTGACAACGGTGTCTCATGCTGTTCACAAGTGGAGTTATTGTCTGCTGAGGCATAGCATTCCATTCCTCTTGAAGGGTGGCCCTCAGGTCATTAAGGTTCTGGAGTACAGAGTTATGAGCCTCTACATGGCTACTCAGCAGATCCCATAGGTTTTTGATGAAATTCAGTTCTGAAGAAAGTTCAGACCACGCCATTTGAGGTACCCCAGTCTCCAGCAGAAGTTCCCTAATGATTTGAGTGCAATGAGCTGAAGCATTGTCATCCATGAAGATGAAATTAGACCTTTGTTCATGCAGAGGCACAATGACCGGATTAATAATGTTATTCAAGTAATAGGGTCTTGTCACAGAGTATAGGGTAGTTTTGTACGGACTAGACATACCAGCCCACACTGTAACACCACCACCACCAAAGGTGCGTTTGGTGAGGACAGTCGGTGATGCATAGCGCTGTCCTTAACATCTCCAACACCATTTGCAGCCATAATTTCTGCTCAGCGTGAATTGACTTTCATCCACGTCCAACATAAATGCTCCCCGGCCTAGGCAAGACAATGGTTTGTTTAGGTAGCCTTGCAGGTTGTCTTGGGCGCAGACTACTCTGATGTTAACAGTTTTGAATGGTCTGATGTGACACTTGGGTGTGTCTCACCTCCCTTAAATGTGCCTGGAGTTGTGTGGCATTTATCATGTGGTTCATTTGGTGAGGGATGTGACCAAAGGATGTCCACTTTATGCCTTTACGTGACTCTTCCAGTCTCTCTCTATCTCTGTTGAAACCTGCTGATTACACTCTGTGGCGCTGTAAGCTCAGGGGCCACATCTGTCTGAGAACATCCTGCTTGAATGGCGTGGTACTGCTGATGAATTGTTAGGTGTCATCTTGGTCTCATTATGTCAAAATGTGAACAGCATGATGTGAGGGATTGTTTAATACCAATTCTAATTGAACACCCAAATTTATTGCCTGATTTATGTTGCAAATTTTTCCATTAAGCTTTGTTCGAGAGTGACCTTGCTCCACTGCAGCTTCCCTACCCCCGGTATGCTACTCTAAAATCAGACTAATAAGATGCACCACCATTTTATTTAAATTAAGGAAAAGATTTTTTTTTTTTCATCTTCCTCCACAAAACTTGGGGTACGTCTTATGGTCCACTGAGTCTTATAGACTGCAAAATTCAGTGACTTTTTTGTTTGCATCAGTAATTCACCACTATTTTTACAGAATATAGCGATTCTTCTGCCCCTACATTATTCTCCTGTGAGATTATATAGCAAAAACCTGGTGAAAAATTCCCTTTTAAACCAATTAAGAACATTTCCAAAACCTTACTTACTGGGTATAATAAGTGTGGCCACACTGTCTAATCTCAGCTGCTCTTCTTTTACTGCCAGTCTTGTTTGCAGTTGTCAGTTGCTGGTTTTAGTGCTGAAGTTGCTATATCTATTGTGACTTTTATATATTAATAGAAAAATAATCATCATTTTTTTTTCTTTTTCTTTTCCAGCTTCTCAGATGTCACAGACATGTAATACTTCATCACATGAACCATCACTTGGAAATAGTCCTACAATCTTGTCAAACTCTCCACACGGTACGTCAAAATAATGACATGCCCTTAAAAGCTTTGGTGTCCCTCTGTGTAGTAGGAAGAAAAATACCCCAATACACCCAATCACTGCACATGACGCTCTGTGTGAGTCAGTGCAAAACATTTTCTGGCTTCTTTTTTTCTTCTGATTTTTACTCCTAAAGTAAATTTAAACCTGTGATCTTCCGATCACTTATACTATTTACTGCAATACCACAGTATTTCTGTTTCATAGTGTAAATCTTAGGCTAGTTTCACATTAGCGTTTTTTTGCGCAGCGCATCGTGCGCATAAAAAACGCAATGAAAAACGCATGCAAACGCAAAAAAACATGCGTTTTTTTAGCGTCATGCGTTCGCTGATGCGTCCAAAAAACGCAGTGTTGCTTGCGTTTTACATGCGTTTGCGTTTTTTATGCACATGCGTTTCTAGGTGTGACAATTCACATTCCTTGAAAAACAATAGAAACAGAGTACACCAATGGGAGACCAGTGGGCGTGTGTTCTTGGAATGTTTTATATAGACCCTGTTATATGAATTCCTCAGATTTTGCTGCTGTTTCCGATGTCAAGATGGACCTGCGTCTGGATAATTTCCGATTCAAGTTGGATCTTGACATTGCGCTGTCTCAGGCGTATGCCTTTTCTTGCCAGCAACAAAGGGAGAGGGAGAGATAGCAGAGACGGCAGCGGCGTCGGTTTTGGAGGCATCCAATAATTGAACTCCGGGAAAGCCGTTGAGCGTATCACACGCTGTACAGCGAGCTCCAGGAAAACCTGGAGAAATTTGCTGACTATACCCGGATGTCCCAGCAAAGCTTCCTGGACTTGCTTGGTATGGTTGAAGGAATCATCCGGAGACGGGACACTCAGCTCCGGCGTGCCATTCCTCCCGAAGAAAGGCTCCTTGTCACCTTACGGTATGTAATCTTTTTATGTTTGCATAATTTTTTATTTTTTTTTGTGGCTAAAAAATTGTGTTTTTTGGTAATGAATTTTAACATTATTTTTGGGAAATTGCTTTTTTGCATAATGGTTTTTCTTCTGTCATGTACTAATCACAAGCCTTTATATAATGTTTTTCTGCTATGTTGTATTAAAAAACCATGCAAAATAGTTATGCCATGTACTTTTTTATTTTCAGTGTTTTTATTAATACCCTAGACAGAAATATAAATTATTTTTCTTTTAATGTTTTGCAGGTTCCTGGCAACTGGAGAGAGTCTTTCATCCCTGCATTTCCAGTACCGGCTGTGAATCTCCACTTTATCCGGGATTGTTGCCGACACCTGCAGGGCTCTGTGGGATGTTCTGTGTCCGGAGTTTCTGCCCTTGCGGGGCAACGATTCCCAGACTTTTAAAAACTCTGATATGGGCCGGAGGTTGTACGGCAACCAGTTCAATTTTCCACTGCACGGCCTCTTCCCCAAACCCAAGCTCCACCACTGCCATTTGTAGTTGTTGGGGATGAGGCATTTCAGATGTGCCAAAACCTGCTCAAGCCGTACTCCAGCCGTGACTTGGACCACTCCAAGAAAGTATTCAATTACAGGCTTACGAGGGCACGCAGGACTGTAGAGTGCGCCTTTGGCAATCTAGTGTCAAGATGGCGAATTCTCAGCACCGCCATCAATCTCAAACTGGAAACAGTGGATGAGGTGGTGAAGGCGTGCGTGGTTCTGCACAATTTTGTTAAAGCAAAGGAGCGGCCGAACTTTGACATGGATGAACCTGCTGCCAACCCTTTGCCAGATTTTACTCAGCACCCTCTTCGGTCATCAGTCGAAGTTGCCCAAATGAGGGACCAATTTGCGGACTTCTTATCCGATGTGGGTCATGTAGCATGGCAGGATCAAATGGTGTAATAGCTTTGTTGTTTGTTAATAATAAAATACCTGTTTTTTTTATACCTGTACCCAGTGTACTGTGTCTTAATACACTCCACTACTCGCCTGCCCAGGTGTCCAGTGAAATCAGGATGCTGTGCTTCCTGACAGTACTAGGACTCCTGACCAGGTGACACTACATATAAAAGTTGTATGACCTTCCTCATTTCTCCAGTCCGTGTTCATAAGGCATATTGCAGAGAAGGTGTAGATAATGCAACTAATATTTATATCACCTTGCCTAAGTATATTGATTTTGGGATGCAGTAGCATCCTTCACTCTGTCTGATAACTGACCATGTGATTAAAAATATTAGTTGTAGTATCTCCACTGTCGCACACTGTCGCACGCAGACTGGAGAGATGATAAAGGTTTATACAACGTTTACAGTCCCCTGGCCTGGTGTCATAATGAATTGATGATGCCCCCAAAAAACGCATCCTGACTTCAGAAATTTTGGACCCCTGGCCAGGTGAATAGACATAGGAGTTAACCTCAAGCATCTCTCCAGTCTGTGTGCAATAGATAATGAAGACTGAAGCGACGCTGCAGATTAGAACTCATAGGTATACTCACCTGGCCAGGTGTGCTAAATAGTTATGACACCAGGCCAGGGTATTTGTAGATATGGCCTGTAATTTCTCCATCATCTATTCAGTCTATTTGCCACAGACTGTATAGATGATGTGGTTCATTACAAGATAACTAGAATCCCCTGGCCTTGTGTCACAAAGAGTGAAATGAGGATGGGCAAAACACACCATCCTCAATTCACTCTTTATGACACCTGGCAAGGTGAGAATAGATATGCCTTGCACCCTCCACCATCAGTCTGACCAATATTAGCAGACTGAAGAGCCTGGTGGATGAAAATGCAAGTCATATATTTGTGTTTTTGACATCATATAGCTCCAGGACTGACACAAGAAACATGTGTCAGTACTGGAGCTATGAGGTGTCAAAAACGCAAAGTGTACAGCGCAGTGTGTGCAGGCGGCGAAAGACACAATAACCAAACATTATTTTCAAATCAAACTTAAAAATGTATTTAAATAAAAGAAATTAAGATTTAAAAAAAAATTAAATAAATAAATTTACTTGGGGTCAGTTGGTGGAAACTGGGGTGTGTGGAGGGATGAGGAACGGCTTAGAGTGGAGGAAGGGGTTCTAGGGGAAGGAGGAACCAAAGAAATGGGGGAAGGCAGCGGAGGCAAGGAAAGTTGGGAAGTGGGAGTAGGGAGGGATAGAGTCCTCCTTTTTTTTTTTTTTTTTTTTTTTTTTATGATGGTGGCCCGTCGGGGTGCTGCTGTCCTGCCTGGAGCCTGAGGACTGGCTCGACCCCGGGGCCCGCCTTGAGCCTGTGGACCGGCTGGAGCTGGGGAACTGCCTGGAGCTTGTGGACCGCCTTCCAGGATCCTGTAGCTGCTGTGGCATGCTGGTGGTGGTGGTGGATGTCCTGGCAGGGGCCGTAAATAGTGAATGCGGGTCCCCCAGCTGATGCTGCTCCGAGGTGGTGGTGCTGGTGGTAGTGGCGGTCCATGCAGGCGTGTTGGCGGTGGCGGTCCATACCGGGGTGGTCCTCCCGGTGGTGGTGATGGTGGTGGCGGCGGTGTTGCCCCAGTCAGGGGTGGTGCTCCGGGTGTTGGTGCTGGTGGTGACGACGGGCCATCCAGTGGTGGTGGCGGCAGCAGTGGTGGGCCAGGCAGGAGCAGCGCTTGGCATGGTGACGTTGGCGGGGAAGTGTCCAGCTGCACTCGGACTTGGGGCGGTATAATGGTGTCCGGCATTGCTTGGAAGTGTGGTGGCCGTGCAGTGATATGCAGCAGAAGTAGGTAATGCTGTGAATCGAGTCAGCGGTGGCACCGGTGGAAATGCCACCGCTGACTGCTGCATATACCTACTCTGCTGCATAGCCTGCATAAAAGCATTGTTGCAGGCCTGCATGACAGTCAACTGGAGTTCAGGGGTAAGGTGTTCCGCCGTGTCCCGAGCTATTTGTGTATAAAAATGATGCGCTGGTCTGGCGAGGTCGACTTCCAGGCGCTCAAGGCGTCTCTCGATAGACTTGTAGCGTTGGTCCAAAATGAGGAAACCGCTCTCAAGTCTATCGGATAGTGCCTTGAGGCTACTCTGAAAGACCGAGCTCAATTCAATGAACTCGGGCATGACAGGCCTGTCCGAGGTCCTCTGCCGCTGCTGGCGGGAAGTGCCCGCAAAACCAGTGGCAGAGACCAGGGACAGGGGAACACCTGAGCGACCAGCTTCCTGGTCTCCAGATGACTGTGGTGCAGACCTGGAAGGTGCTTCCTCGCTGATGGATGGCTGGGATGGGTCCGGGGCAGCTTGATGAAGGACTGCTTCGGGCCCAGGTTGCAGGGTGCTGCTCCAGGTGCTGTGAAAAGAAAGAAATTACTACCATAAATTAACAATCGCCAACTCCTGTGGAATAGAAAAGCACAGAATAAAACACAATACAACTAGAAAATACTTACGTTCGGGAGGCAAAGACCGGTCTTAAAAATGCCAAGGCACGATGATATCGGTATTTCGTGCCGGTCCTTGCCGCAGCACCACTGCGAACCTGCTTCTCCTGACGGATATCCCTGTTGAAGCGGTCCTTCATCGAGCGCCAACGGGTTCTGACTTTGTTCACTGTGGGTAAAAAAAAAAAAAAAAAAATAAGAGTATGCACTGGAGGCCGTGATCACCCAACTGTGTGTGATGCTAGAAACTCCATGGAGTTACTAGCATCACACACAGTTGGGTGATCCCGGCCAAGATCACTGCTGCATCACACTGCATTTATATACTTAAGAAAATCCTTTCGGACCCGGGGAGAGGCGTTGTCCCAGCGATTCGGCCACCTCGTTCCAGAGCCGCTGGATCACCATGTTGTCCGAGTGCAGTTGGTGACGAGTGTCCCACAGCGGGACTCGCTCCTGGACTAAACGGATGAGCTCGTCATTGTCCAGGGCAAGGTCCTCCTCCCGTTGTGGAGCCTAGAAAAGAAAGACAAACATTAATCTTAGAAATATTTTAAAATGAAAAATATAGAAAAAAAAAAAGCCATGAAAAAAAATTTTTTTTAAATGAAAATAAAAGCAAACAAAGCATGAAAAAACACAGAAAAAAAACCAGCATGAAAATGTTAAAAAAAAATACATTAAAAAATGATTACAAAAAAACATAGAAAATAAACCAGCATAGAAATTAACATAAAAAAAAAAAAAACGTACCAAAAAAACCCCAAAAAATAACAGCAGGAAAATTACCAAAAAATACTAAGAAAAAATTAACAAAAAACATAAAAAAAACACAAGATAAAATTATTTCAATACAGTTCCAAAAAAAAAGAAAATAACCAAGCATAGAAATCAACTTTAAAAAAAAAAAACCAGCAGAGGAATTAACGCAAACAAAAAATTTGAAAAAAACAAAACAAAAAAAAACAGAACAAAATGAAACAAATAAATGAAGATGGGAAAAAAAAAGGCATAAAAAAGTAATGACAATGGAAAAAAAAAACCAAAACAGACCGTCTCTACTTACATTCCGTCTTCCCGCCCGCACTAGTCCTTGCTGCTTCTGCCGTTCCTCCGGTGGTGGTGGTGTGGTGGAGGATGAAGTCTGAAAATTAAGCAAAAAAAATTAGCCACATGTGTATATTTTTACCAATCCATAGGGAAGCATGGTACTCACTTCTTGTGCCTCTTGCCCTGTCCCGCGGACATATTCGTCACCAGATGAAGAAGACATTCTGCAATAAAAAAAGAGACATAAGTACATAGAAATGTATTCAAAATTCAGCCAGATATTAGGTTTTATACTTACATTGGTACAGCTTGGGTTTTTTGTTGTGACTCTTGCAGCAGTCTGTAGAGTATTGGGGAATTCCAGTGCCCACACAATCTTTTATCACCTTGGATTTTGGGAGTGGTTTTCCATTGTCTAGACCACATTCCAGACTTGTTTATCTAAAAAACGCATGCGCGCAAAAGCGCACGCGTGCGCAAGACCATATGCACGCGTTACCATAGACTGCAATGTGTTGTTTTTGTGCATTCCGTGCGCAAGCGTTGTTTTGACGAGACAGGGCGGACCAAAAAATGCAACATGTTGCGTCTGGCGCGAAAGACAAAAAAGCGCATGCGCACGAAAACGCGAACGTACGCAAGACCATGTGCCCACCATGTTAAACATAGGTGCGCCGTGCGCACGATGCGCTGCGCACAAAAGCGCTAATGTGAAACCAGCCTTAGTCTTCTTCATATAGCTAAGCTTTTAAAAGGGTACTAAGGTGGCAGCAACAGGGTCCTTCAGCAGGTCTCTGTCAGACACGGTAGCCCATCGACGCCCTCCAATTCTGTCAGAGTGCCGTTGAGAGCCGTTAAACACAAGGCTTATAGATGTGGATACTGAAATGATTTTGCTTAAAGTGAAACTGACGGCAATTTTTTTTTTTTTTTTTTTTAAACCTCAAACTATTGGCATATAAGCAAAGTATCATAAAAGGGGATTTAAATCATACCTTTGTTGTAGAAAGTGATTTCATTTTTTTTTTCGAAATCCCTTGCACAGTTTTTTTTTTTTGTTAATGCTAATGAGCTGCAAGTGTAGTGGGGCTGGCAGTGCATTTGCATCTCTTCTGCATCTCTTCTGCCTCTTCTCTCTTTTTCCACCTCTACTGACCTTTTTTTGCCACAGCAGCTATTAATGATTTACAGAACCATTTACCCTTTGTTTATAGTACAGAATTGCAATGCATTTGTAAAATACGGATGCTGTCTATACTATGGCACTGTATGGCTTTTTAACTTTTTTTTTTTTTTTTTTGCACACCCATAGATTTGAATGGGTGAGTCTCATCCAATTTAAAGAAGAAACTGGTACATGCTGCAACTTCATATTTTTGTATTTATTTATTTTTGAAAAAGTCTATATATGTCAGATTAATCCCAGAGCAAAACTGTAATGTTATTGCCTAGGTAAAAACATTTATATTCCTCAATTAAAGGGGTTATCCACTATTAGGACAACTCCTTCTCGATCTGAACGTTTGCTCCCTTGAAAATGAAAACACTTATACTCGCCTCCAGTGTCGGCACTCGTGTTTTTGGGGCGGTTTGTGTGGTTAAGACACATGAACCCTTCAGCCAATCAGCTCTGGCATCACTGTCCCCACTTTCGGACGTATGAGTAATCAAGAGAAGGTAAGCAGCCAGCTGCAGCTTTACTTCCTTTTGCTTATGTATACATCCAAAGGTGGGGACAGTTATGCTAGCGCTGACTGGCTGAAGGGAACACTTGTCATAACCGCATGTGAGCCCCATGAACGCGAGTGCTGACACCACTGGAAAGGCGCTGACACAGCAGGTGAGTAGAAGGGGGGCATATATTCGGATCGAGAAGGAGTTGCCCTAGTCGTGGACAACCCCTTTAATACAAAATCCAAATTGGCACTGTTTTTAGATGCATTGCCGACTACTGGGATTTATTCACCTCTATTACTGTATATATTATACTAAGTAACTGGGATTTATAGTATAGTTTACAGTACATATAATTGTTTTTCTTCTCTTATATCCGAGTGTGGTGAGTAATTGAGAGACACTCTAATAATGTATAAAATATGTTTTATTTGTAATTATTTTTAAATTAAGGTTTAGGCCTATTCGCTTTAAGCCTTTATTTCTAAAACTATTGTTTTTTTCTGTTTTATATTAGTGAATGACAGCAGCTTGCTTGATACTAGCTATGAGGAAATTTTCCAAAGTGTTTTGACAAAAGACAATGTTCCTACCACTCCAATCAATAATAGAATCCACGCAGCTAACAAAGACCCAGTCAGCTCAATAGCTTCAGGATCAGGTTTACTAACGCTTCCAAAAACCGATGAAGTTAAATCTAGTCATGAAAGAGTGAAGAGGCGATCACGACCTCAAGCCAAGATCTGGAAAACTAATCTGTTCAAACTGGAACAAAGTGCAAATAGTGGTGCAGCACTCTTTACCATAAATGATCCGGACATGGATTTTACAGCTAGGGGAAGTAGAGCTATTGCAAATCTTAGTTCTGAAAAAGGGGAAACTACAAACTTTTCTATACTAACTTCACCTAAGAACCAAAAGTGCGATAGAAAAGTGGACGCTGCTTATAGCATGACTAACAGTAGGAGTGATGTTTTTTTGAATAGATCTCCTGAAAAGGACAGAATCTCTGTCACAGAATATTCATCTATGGCAAATAGACTTATTGCATTATGTGGAGAGAAGAACCAGTCTAAGAAAACAGGACGTCGCAGCCTGAAACCTGAAGTTCCATTTCCCCATGGCAAAAAAGCTGTTAAGGTGGATGCAAAATCACGTTTATCATCATGTAATACAGACTCTGATGAGGCTTTTCCTAGTTTTGAAGATTTTTTTACTTCGATAGATGTAAATACCCATCAAAACCAATTGAGTCCATTTTCACTGACTAAGGAATCAAGAACATCACCCAGCCTTCCCTCACTTGTGTCAAATGATAAAGACAGGAGCAAGCGAAGAAGATCCTTGGGCAATGCCCTTCCGAATACGTGCACAGTGAAAAAGAGGAGAACCGTACAATCAGTATGTCATTCAGATTCAAGCCCCTTAGAAGATTCCAAAAAATGTGCAGCTTCAATGAGAAAAGAGTCTCCAGTAGTTAGTAGGCCTGAAACAAGTGTCTGTATAAAGAAATGTGGAAACCAGGATGTCACTGATGATCAAGAGATCTTGCATCTGACAACTAGGACAGATGATGGAGAACAGCTGAAACTTATTTCTCCAAGTACGTGAGCTTTGTAATCTGTAGTTTTAGGCTTCAGTCACACATACATATTTCACGTAAATGTGTTTTTTTTTTTGTTTTTTTTTAAATATAGAACATGTACACACTATATATATATATATATATATATATATATATATATATATATATATATATATAAATAAAAATGAGTATGTATGTGCGTGTGTATCAGCCATGCCCACTCCACATAGCCCCACCCAGTCACTAAGCATCTTTCATTTCACCAGAGCTGTTAAAAAGATGAGCTGTGATTGGTTGCTATGATCAACAGTTTTCCCTCACCACAACACCTCAGCAGACACTGACCGGGTGGAAGAAATCTAGCATCCCGGGAACATAAGCTCCCAGCCATTGTCTGCCCTCCAGAAAGGAGCAGAGAGCACATGACAGAAATGAATCACCCCCTCCCTTGCCCCATATACACATCACACATCCTCCTTCCCATAGGCACATCTTCTTGACCACAACAGGTACATTGCCTGTGCTGCCCATAGCAACCAATCACTAAGCATCTTTCATTTCACCAGAGATGTTTAAAAGAAGCTCAGCTGTGATTGGTTGCTATGTGCAACAGTTTTCCTTTTAGACAGTTGTGGTAACTGAGGCCTATTATTCTTATCATTTCTATGGTGTTATCCTTCTGTAAAGCTGGAAATAACACAAGTTATTACCGTGCCGACACAGATTGCAGGGGAAGCCCAGGGGGAGCCAAGTATCACACAGGATAGGATTAGATACACTAGTGCAGGATGTCTCGGTCGCAGGGGAGCGTAAAGGGCACTGAGAGGGTCAGTAGATTAAAAGATTTCTTTAGTTTATTGAATTCCACAACGCATGTCTTTTGCACACCCCTGCGACCGGGACATCCTGCACTATTGAACATATCCTCATCTGAGGCACCCGGCAGGAGCTGCATCGGACCATTCTCAATTGGCGCTTCCTGACCTGCCAGCCTGGCGCTCCATCAGGTTGTCTCACATATATTATTTTTTCAGGATTAGATACACGGCTCAGCAGACTATCACACAGGATAGGATTAGATACACAGGTCAGCAGTCAGTATCACACAGTATAGGATTAGATGCACAGCTCAGCAGACAGTATCACACAGGATTTGATTAGATACACAGCTCAGCAGACCGTATCACAGGATAGGATTACAGTATCACAGGATAGGATTAGATACACGGCTCAGCAGACAGTATCACACGGGATAGGATTAGATACACTGCTCAGCAGACAGTATCACACAGGATAGGATTAGATACACTGCTCAGCAGACAGTAACACACAGGATAGGATTGGATACACAGCTCAGCAGACGGTATCACACAGGATGGGATTAGATACACAGCTCAGCAGACAGTATCACACAGGATGGGATTCGATACACTGCTCAGGAGACAGTATTACACAGGACAGAATTAGATACACAGCTCAGCAGACGGTATCACACAGGATTGGAATAGATATACCGCTCAGCAACAGGATGTGCCAAAGGAGAGGACATTTTCATTCCAAGAATTTCACTCATTCCTTCTGATTTGCGTTTTGATTTTAAACGCCTCCAGTTTCCACTTCGACTGGCATTTGCAATGTCCATTAACAAGGCTCAGGGACAGTCCTTGAAAGTAGTAGGGATCGATTTGCAATCTCCATGATTTTCTCACGGTCAACTTTACGTGGCCTGTTCAAGAGTTGGAACTGCCAAAAATCTTCATCTTTGCACTGAAAGGAAAAACCAAAAATGTTTATCAAAATGCTCTTGAATGAGTTGAAAATAAAGTACTATTAATACTTAGGTAATCGTTTAGCTAATTTGTGCTGCAAATCTGTAGTGTTGAATATATAATGCAAAATGTTTTTATCTGCAATATAATCATTATAATTTGTTATAACTAACACAGTTAGTTGCTATGCCCGGGCAATGCCAGGCTCTTCATCTAGTAAACTTACAGTATGCTGTCAACCTCTTTGTTTTTTCTTTTGTGAACTTTCATTTAATCATTGTCCATTTTCTCCTCACTCATGACAGCACACATGAGCAATTACGATCTGCCCCTATTAATGTGCAGAAGCTGAGAGCACATCATAAAAAGGAAGCTCCCACTTCCTCATTAAATGGGGTTTCCTCTCCTCTGGATGGAGGAGACTTGAGTACACGACTGAAGCAACCGTGAATCATTAAACACCATGGTGTGTTCTAGAGCAACCTCTAGTAAGCAAGGCAGTAGTGAGTACAGGCACCCAGTTGGGCTCTGAAATGCTAACAACAGTTTGGGAGAATCTACATTTAATGATTCAATACCTACCTATGGTTGATGTTTGGCCTAGAGCTTTGTGCTTCGGTAGCACAGCCTGGGAAGGTAGCTTGCAGCCTGCCTTTTCTTGCTGCTTTGGCTAAAAGAGTCTGTCTTGTCAACATATCCTGTATTCGATTTTTAGTAAACTCTTGCATAGTGCTTGTGTATTGAGCTTCTTCTGTAGCCTCATTCATATCTTGTGTATTCAGCTTGCCGCCTCATGGCTAGCCTCATGGCTTGTGTACTGAGCAGGGCTGTGGAGTCGGTAAGCCAAACCTCTGACTCCTCAATTTCAATGGCTCCGATTCCACCAAAATGGGCTTTGACTCCACAGGTATAGAGCCTTATGACTTGTGGATTGAGCCTCATGGCTTGGGTAATGAGCCTCAGGCCTTTCCTCATGGCTTGAGTATTGAGCCTCATGGATGGCTTTGTGGCTTGGGTATTGAGCCTCAGGGTTGGCCTCGTGGCTTGTGTATTGAGCCTCAGGGCTGGCCTCGTGGCTTGGGTATTGAGCCTCAGAGCTGGCCTCGTGACTTGGGTATTGAGCCTCAGGGCTGGCCTCATGTCTTGGGTATTGAGCCTCAGGGCTGGCCTCGTGACTTGGGTATTGAGCCTCAGGGCTGGCCTCCTGGCTTGGGTATTGAGCCTCAGGGCTGGCCTCATGGCTTGTGTGTTGAACCTCGTGACTGGCCTCATGGTGTCAAGGGTTTACTGTGACAGAGAGGAGCCAGAAGACTGCAGCGTCTGATTTCTTCAACTCCTGCACTGTTTATAAGCACTTCACCTTTATATTAAACAGTGTAAATTTCTTTTAGCAGTGCAGGGGTTAATCTGCTCAGTTGAGAGCTCCTTTATGCTTTCCTGCGTTAAGGCTCTCAGCTGTGCACTGTTAGCCACTCCCATCTATATAATCTAGGCCCTGGCTAGCACTCATTGTCACAGATAGCTTATGGTGCATGGCTGGAGGTTGTTGGTGGGTTATTATTCGAGAAAGGCATTTGGTGGATTTATCTGTGACTGTTGCTAGGTTTTGAGTGTGTGATAATTCCCGTTCTTCTGTTTGTACTAGCTTGTTAGTCTGATTGGTCTATTATGGTACACTACTACACCCCCTCTTCCATAGGTGGGAGAAGGGTACAGACTGTGGGTGGATTCGGGAGCTAAGGCCAGGTTTGTGGCACCAGTGTCTTCACCATCAGAAGTAATCCAAGGAGAGGACTAGCTAGAGTGCCCCTAGCGGTAGGGACAGGGAAGAAGCCACGGGTCCAGGGACACCTGACAACAGAGTCTTGACACATGACTTGTGTATTGATATTGAACCTCATGAATGGCCTGTGTTTTGAGCTTCATGGCTTGAGTATTGAGCCTGCCGACTTAGGTCTAGCCTCATGGCTTGTGTAATGAGCCTCATGGTGGGCCTTATGGCTTGTGTATTGAGCCTCATGTCTGGCCTCATGGCTTGTGTATTGAGCTATCTTGGCTTGTGTATTGAGCCTCATGAATTGCCTCATGGCTTGTGTATTTAGCCCATGGCTGGTCTCATGATGTGGGTATTCAGACTCCATGGCTTGCCTCAATCCTTGTATAATGAGCCTCATGGCTTGGGTATTGAACCTCATGACTGGCCTCATGAATGACCTTGTGGCTTGTGTATTGAGCCTCATAACTGGCCTTGTGTGCATAGAGCCTCATGACTGGTCTCGTGTCATGTGAATTGAGCCTCATGTCTGGTTTTTGGCCTGCCATTTAAACACTGGCCTTATGTCTCATGGTTGACATGAAACTTCAAGCCTCATGTTTAGCCTGCCTAAAGGTTTTCAGGTCACTTCATAGTTGTGGAAGAGCTTCCATGTTAGTTTTAGGATTTTCCTCGGCTGTCTGTCTCATGGTGGGACTTGAAGGGGCCTTCAGTGGAGTATGACTTTTAGTGGTATGTACAGTGTGGAGGCTATGGCTTTTGCCTAGTTATCCGTCCGACTTGGTGCTTGTAGATCTGTTTTCACTAAGGTCTCAAAGCTTAACTACCCTTTTACTTTCAATATTGGTCATATTGGTAAGGATGACTTCCGGACGACGCCATCGGACTGTGGTGACTATTAAATACTAAGGGTAGCTGGTGAGTCCAACAGATTCTAGTCAATCCATCATACTTGGATAGCACATTGAACTTGTCTGCATTTATCATCTATATCCCTGTGGTCCTCTTGGTAAGGGGTGTAAATGGTGGCTCTAATCAGAATGCCAATATAAGTCCAGTTGAACCCAGTCTGGGATCATAAGATGGACTGCTAAGCATTTAAGCTAATGAACATCTACAGCTCAATTCACCCACCAAGTTGGATGTGCAAATTGGACATGGCTGTGCCAAGTCCAGTTAAGGTTTCTAGGCTGGAGTCTTTAAATGGCCTTCTGGGCTCTGGAGTGGTAAGATGAACTTGATAGTGCCAATTTGTGCAGCACTATACCAGTCTGCCTTTCAAAGAGAGGTGCGAGCTGGACTCGCTGTTATCGAGGGCTGATAAACCACCAATTTCCCCAATTTTCACTCCCGGTATGAAGTGGTAAGATACTTGATCGTGCCAAGTGGAGCTGCATTATACCGGTGTGCCCTCCTATCGGAGGTGCGTGGTGGTACTTGCTGGTTGGGGGGGGGGGGCTGATTTAAACCACCAATTGCCCCAATCTACTCTCCAGGTATGGAGTGGTAAGGTAAACTTGATTGTGCCAAGTCTGGCGTCACTATACCTGCCTGCCGTCCTAAGGCAGGTGTAAGTTGAACTCGCCGGTATTGGAGGCTGATAAATCAGCAATTGCCCGAATCTACGCTCCTGGTATGGAATGGTAAGATAAACCTAATTGTCGAGTGGCATTAAACTGGTCTGCCCTCCTAAGGGACGGTCGAGCTGGACTTGCCAGTATGGGACTGACGAACCAGCATTATCCCAGTCTATCCCCCTAATAAATAGACTTTCTTGACAGATGTTGTTGTTCGTGATTTGGTAAAAATTTTTCAAGACCATTATTTCCTCTCTGTTAAAGTGGGAAAATTGACTAATTGGAAATTAAGTCAGTGGAGCTATTATACCCAATAAGTATTTTGGGGATTGAAGTCATAAACTGGTAGATTAAACTAATTGGTGAGTTGGCTAAATATCCAGTCTGTGTACTATTGGAGTGATAAGATAACAACTCTGCAATTAACCTATAAAGGGAGGAATCGATGGATGAGTTAAAATGTCTCCTTACCTGTAAAACTCCTGTGGCGAAGGAGAAGAATCTTCTCTAGTTAAGACGAATGCCTTCGCACTGAGGTAAGATCGTTCTGATTATTACTCAAGCACAGGATGATACGGGATAGGATGATAATACCTGAGCTTAAGACCATCAGAGATTTGACCAATACCATATGAGGTCTATATCTCTTTCTGACCAAGTCGCTTCCATTTGAACTATTTTCAGCTAACAATCTTCACAGTGAGTTGTATTTTTAACATCCATTTAAGTTGCTGAATTGATGCCTTTATAGAGAATAGAATTTATTCTATCATCCCTGTATGAATAGTGGATCTTGGTTCTCCTTTATATGGAATAGCTCAGATCTATAGTTTGCCTGTTCTAATTGTATCCACTCTTAGTGCTTGGCTAGCATGCGGTATCCAGAAATTCCCCATGATTGAAATCTCAAACTATAAGTGAACTAAATACATTTCTTGGGGGGACTTAACGTTACATCCTAAGGGATATAACAAAGTAGTAAATATTTCTGCTGGTTTCTGGAACCCCTATGGCATTCTGGGATGCCCAATCTACACTTAATAGCATAGAGTTGGGTTGGATTTTGAACAATTAAGTGATGATTGACATAAGAAGGGTTTCGTACAGGCCAGATCTTTGCCTTAAAGGGGTT
Source organism: Dendrobates tinctorius (assembly GCF_039654945.1). Classification (NCBI taxonomy): domain Eukaryota; kingdom Metazoa; phylum Chordata; class Amphibia; order Anura; family Dendrobatidae; genus Dendrobates; species Dendrobates tinctorius. The sequence continues at coordinate 9,940,665 of NW_027361775.1, read as the reverse complement.
GTCCGGGCTTTTCACATAATCTCAGTACATATCTGGGCTGCAGAATTATGACAATAAGCAATTTACTTTCTGTCACTAGTTTGCACGGTTTTCTAGATATTCTGAACAGAACATCCAAGGGGGGGGTGTGTTATGGCATTGAAATGAGAACTGGTCGTAACCTCCTACTCTAGTCCAAACATGCCCTCTATAGCAACAACCCCACCCTCCATAGCTACAGGCCCTCCCTGTCCACATGAAGAAGCCCTCATCACACAGTAACAAATCCTCCCCCTCTAGCAGCCACACTGCAGAGAGCAGACCACCCAGCTGCTCCTCCCCCAGACACACACTGAACAGTGATCTATGGAAAGTGAAACTAGTGAGGAGTGAAAATCGTCCTGTATTCTGGGCCACTCCATGATTACAATACATAACTCATTATCAGTAATTCCTTCCCTCACTGTCCCAGGCTGCTGGCAGCAGTGAGAACAGACTGTGTGATGGCCAGTGATGGGGGTCTGCAGCTTCTAATCTGCACAGGGGATGGCAATCACTGATGTAATCTGTTGTGTGACAAAGCCTCTGCTGTGTGAATGAGACAGCTCTGTGTCACTGATGTCTTCACACAGCAGCAGATTTGGTGCAGTGTATGTGTGAGCACTGTGTCTCTAATGACACAAATACTGATGGGAGCCGCCTGTCCAATCAGCAGCTGTAACAGTGTGAAGTGTTGGGGGGTGTATGTATGGAGATATATATGATACTAAGGATTCTGATACTATAAATAAAGGGCTTGTTTGTGTTGTTGAGGAGCCCTTCCTTCATTCCTTCCTAACTTTTCACTATTCCTTTCTGACCCTGGCATACCTCCAGCCTGTGTAAGGTGTGTACCTATATCCTATCACTTTATAATGTTTCTAGTAGAAATACATAACCGGTGCACGCGGACCATTCACCTCTGCCAGTGCTGGGAAAGACAAGCTGCAATTTATTTATGCATTTTCCCATCACCTCCCGGCAATTTTCTGGTTTTTCTGTTTTTCGTTTTTCCCTTTTCCCTCTCCTTCCATAACTTTTCTATTTTTCCGTCAATACAGACATATGTACATATAGTACTGACCCGAGGCATCATAACACGTCAGTGTTACCATATAGTACTGACCTGAGGCATCATACCGACACGTCAGTGTTACCATATAGTACGGACCCGAGGTATCATACAGACACCTCAGTGTTACCATATAGTACGGACCCGAGGTATCATACCGACACCTCAGTGTTACCATATAGTACTGACCCGAGACATCATACCGACATATCAGTGTTACCATATAGTGAACATGGTGAATAAAAAACCCCAAAAACAAATGTGTAATTGCACTTTGAATTTTTTCCCAATGTCCAGTACATTATATGGTAAAATAAATGACATGATTCAAAATAACAACTCGTCCTGCAAAAAACAACAAGCCTCATATGTCTGTATTGATGTAAAAATAGAAAAGTTATGGAAGGAGTGTCATTACAGACACAGTGCTCACACATACACTGCACCAAATCTGCTGTGGGAATACATCAGTGACACAGAGCTGTCTCTTTCACACAGCAGAGGCTTTGTCACACAACAGATTACATCAGTGACTGCCATCCCCTGTGCAGATTAGAAGCTGCAGACCCCCATCACTGGCCATCACACAGTCCATTCTCACTGCTGCCAGCAGCCTGGGACAGTGAGGGAAGGAATTACTGATAATCAGTTATGTATTGTAATCATGGAGTGGCCCAGAATACAGGACGATTTTCCCTCCTCACTAGTTTCACTTTCCATACATCACTGTTCAGCGTGTGTCTGGGGGAGGAGCAGCTCTCTGCAGTGAGGCTGCTAGAGGGAGGGATTTGTTACTGTGTGATGACGGCTTCTTCATGTGGACAGGGAGGGCCTGTAGCTATGGAGGGTGGGGTTGTTGCTATAGAGGGCATGTTTGGAGTAGAGTAGGAGGTTACGACTAGTTCTCGTTTCAATGCCATAACACCCCCCCCTAGACGTTCTGTTCAGAACATCTAGAAAACCGTGCAAACTAGTACAGAAAGTAAATTACTTATTGTCATAATTCTGCAGCCCAGATATGTACTGAGATTATGTGAAAAGCCCAGACAACCCCTTTAAGGGGGGCTTTCAATGGAAAATGTCAACACTATAGGGTCGAAATCCTATTCAAGTCATTGTTAAGGTTGCCAGGTTCTTTGAAACGCTTAACTTCTGTTTCCATTGTAGTAATAGGCCCCATCATTGTTCCCTTATAGTAATATGCCCCATCATGATCCCTTTCATGTAGAAATATGCCTCATCGTGATCTCCTTCATGCAGAAATTTGCCCCATCATGATCCCCTTCATGTAGAAATGCCCCATCATGATCCCCTTCTTGCAGAAATTTACCCCATCATGATCCCTTCATGCAGAAATATGCCCCATCATGATCCCCTTCATGCAGAAATATGCCCCATCATGATCCCCTTCATGCAGAAATGTCCCATCATGATCCCCTTCATGCAGAAATATGCCCCATCATGATCCCCTTCATGTAGAAATGCTCCATCATGATCCCCTTCATGCAGAAATTTACCCCATCATGATCTCCTTCATGCAGAAATATGCCCCATCATGATCCCCTTCATGCAGAATTATACCCCATCATGATCCCCTTCATGCAGAAATATGCCCCATCATGATCCCCTTCATGCAGAAATACGCCCCATCATAATCCCCTTCATGCAGAAATTGCCCATTCCACCACCTCCATCAGTTCATCCTCCCCATCACCCCCATCATTGGTCCTCTCCCCCTCACTCCCATCATTGGTCCTCTCCCCCTCACTCCCATCATTGGTCCTCTCCCCCTCACTCCCATCATTGGTCCTCTCCCCCTCACTCCCATCATTGGTCCTCTCCCCCTCACTCCCATCATTGGTCCTCTCCCCCTCACTCCCATCATTGGTCCTCTCCCCCTCACTCCCATCATTGGCGCTCTCCCCCTCACTCCCATCATTGGCGCTCTCCCCCTCACTCCCATCATTGGCGCTCTCCCCCTCACTCCCATCATTGGCCCTCTCCCCCTCACTCCCATCATTGGCCCTCTCCCCCTCACTCCCATCATTGGCCCTCTCCCCCTCACTCCCATCATTGGCTCTCTCCCCCTCACTCCCATCACTGGCTCTCTCCCCATCACTCCCATCATTGGCTCTCTCCCCATCACTCCCATCATTGGCCCTCTCCCCATCTCATACACCAGCGGCCACACACCCACCAGCGGATACACTCACCTCTCCGTGCGCCGGCAGCTTCCTTCCTTGCAGAAATTGAGCGGCGCGGTCGCATGACATCATTCAGCTCTGCGGCCGCGCCGCTCAATAAGTGAGAGGAAGGAGGAAGCTGCAGCTCCGGAGCAGTGAGGCGAGGCCGCATGCCAGCTGAGAGGGCTCTGCGTGCCATAGGTTCGACATCACTGCTATATAGAGTGCCTTGTGAAAATATTCAGCCCCCTGGAACTTTTCAACCTTTTCCCACATATCATGCTTCAAACAAAGATACCAACTGTAAATTTTTGGTGAAGAATCAACAAGTGGAACACAATTGTGAAGTTGAACGAAATTTATTAGTTATTTTAAATTTTTGTGGAAAGTCAAAAACTCAAAAGTGGGGCAGAGCATGCAATATTATTCGGCCCCTTTACTTTCAGTGCAGCAAACTCACTCCAGAAGTTCATTGTGGATCTCTGAATGATCCAATGTTGTCCTAAATGACTAATGATAAATTTAATCCACCTGTGTGTAATCAAGTCTCTGTATAAATGCACCTGCTCTGTGATAGTCTCAGATTTGGATACAAAATGATTTCCAAAACTTTAAACATCCCAAGGAGCACTGTGCAAGCGATCATATTGAAATGGAAGGAGTATCATACCACTTCAAATCTACCAAGACCCGGCCGTTCCTCTAAACTTTCATCTCAAACAAGAATACTAATCAGAGATGCAGCCAAGAGGCCCATGATCACTCTGCATGAACTGCAGAGGTCTACAGCTGAGGTTTGACAGTCTGGCCATAGGACAACAATCAGTCGTCCACTGCACAAACCTGGACTTTGAGAAATGGCTTTCTTCTTGCCACTCTTCCATAAAGATATCCATAAAAAGTGTTGTTAAAAGTTTGCAACAAGCCACCTGGGAGACACACCAAACATGTGGAAGAAGGTGCTCTGGTCAGATTAAACGAAAATCGAACTTTTTGGCAACAATGCCAAATGATATGTTTGGCGTAAAGGCAACACAGCTCATTACCCTGAACACACTATCCCCACTGTCAAACATGGTGATGGCAGCATCATGGTTTGGGCCTGCTTTTCTTCACCAGGGACAGGAAAGATGGTTAAAATTGATGGGAACATGGATAGAGCCAAATACAGGCCCATTCTTGAAGAAAACCTGTTGGAGTCTGCAAAAGACCTGAGACTGGGATGGAGATTTGTCTTCAAACAAGACAATGATCCCAAACATGAAGCAAAATCTATAATGGAATGGTTCACAAATAAACGTATCCAGGTGTTAGAATGGCCAAGTCAAAGTCCAGACCTGACTCCAATCGAGAATATGTGGAAAGAGCTGAAAACTGCTGTTCAAAAACCATCTCGGTCAAACCTCACTGAGCTCGAGCTGTTTGCCAAGGAAGAATGGGCAAGAATTGCAGTCTCTCGATATACAAAACTGATACATATACCCCAAGCGACTTGCAGCTGTAATCGCAGCAAAAGGTGGTGCAACAAAGTATTAAGTTAAAGGGGCCGAATAATATTGCGCGCCCCACTTTTCATTTTTTGAATTTCAACAAAAATTTAAAAAAAAACAATAAATTTCGTTCAACTTAACAATTTTGTCCACTTGTCGATTTTTCACCAAAAATTTACATTTGGTATCTTTGTTTGATGCATGATTTGTGGGAAAAGGTTGAATAGTTCCAAGCGGCCGAATACTTCCGCAATGCAATGTACTTCACTTGTTGGTTGTGATTTAATAAGTACTGAATATCTAATCAAATCTGAGGAAGATAACCAACTATACATATAAGTGAAGTATCTAAATATAGACCCTCTATATTGATGCTCCAAATTAATAGAGATATACAGTGGGGGAAAAAAGGTACTTAGTCAGCCACCAATTGTGCAAGTTCTCCAACTTAAAATGATGAGCGGCCTGTAATTGAGATCATAGGTAGACCACAGCCATGAGAGACAAAATGAGAAAACAAATCAAGAAATTCACCTTGTCTGATTCGGCAAGATTTATTTTTCAAGTTATGGTGGAAAATAAGTATTTGGTCACCTAAAAACATACAAGATTCTTGGCTCCTCTGTCCTCCACTCATTACCTGTAGTAATTGCATCTGTTTGAACTTATCAGTATAAAAGACACCTGTCCACCACCTCAAGTAGTCACACTCCAAACTCCACTATGGTGAAGACCAAAGAGCTGTCGAAGGACACCAGAAACAAAATTGTAGCCCTGCACCAGGCTGGGAAGACTGAATCTGCAATAGGCAAGCAGCTTGGCGTGATGAAATCAAATGTGGGAGCAATAATAAGAAAATGGAAGACATACAAGTCCAGTAATAATCTCACTCGATCTGGGGCTCCACGCAAGATCTCACCCCGTGGGGTCAAAATGATCACAAGAACGGTGTGAGCAAAAATCCCAGAATCACACGGGGAAGGGGGGGATACCTAGTGAATGACTTACATAGAGCCGGGACCACCGTAACAAAGGCTACCATAAGTAACTATGCTGCCAGGGACTCAGATCTTGCAGTGCCAGATGTGTCCCTGTTGTGAGTTCATTTTTCCCTTCACCATTGAGGTCTGATGAACTCCCTCCTCTAGTGAAGGAAGGTAGTGAGACTGATTACCAAACACCTGGGCAGCTAGATGATGACTGGGTGGCTGGAATTGAGGACTGGATATAAGGCTGCCGACGCCCTTCTTCCTGGCTGGTGATTTTCCTGCTGGATTCTTGGAGACCAGTCTGATTCCTGCATCTCAAAGCTAAGTTTTTCTGCTCTGCTTTGTACTCTTCAGTTTTGTTTTTGTTTTGCCTTGTTTTTTGGGAGTTCTGCCATCCCCGGCCGGGGGTGAGCTGAATTCCATTTTTGTCTCTGATCTGTTGATATTTTGCTGTCTTCAGAATATACCTGAGTGCTGATATAGTCTTTTGAAGCCTAGCGACTTCAGGGCCTGTTTTTCCTATCAGTCGGTTGGCTCATTTTGATAGGGTTTTTGCGGATGGCAGACAGCAGCTTTCCTATCCTGTCCTATGTAGTTAGCTTGGGCCCCATCATTTGCTCAACCTATCTTTCTATCTGTGTTAGTGTTTTCATCTTGCTTCACTGTCATATGTTGGTGCTTTGGGGTCTGCTCTGGGGCAGTTTAGTTTTTCCCCTTTCTGTCTTTAGGCTATATAGTTCTCCGGCTGTGATCGAGGGGTCTAGGGCACCGTAGGAACCCCCCACGGCTACTGCTAGTTGTTGTGGATAGGTTCAGGGGTCTGAAATCCGATAGCTGCCAACCTCTCTGGTTTTTCTGGACTTCGCTGGTATTTTGTTTTTTCCTCCTTCGGTGACTCATCATAACATGTCCCCCTGCTTAAGCCAGTACATGTCCGGGCCCGTCTGAAGTTTGCTAAGGAGTGTTTGGATTATCCAGAAGAATATTGGGAGAATGTCATATGGTCTGATGAAACCAAAGTAGAACTGTTTGGTAGAAACAAAACTCGTCGTGTTTGGAGGAGACAGAATGCTGAGTTGCATCTAAAGAACGCCATGCCTACTGTGAAGCATGGGGGTGGCAACATCATGTTTTGGGGCTGTTTCTCTGCAAAGGGACCAGGACGACTGATCCATTTACATGAAAGAATGAATGGGGCCATGTATTGTGACATTTTGAGTGCAAACCTCCTTTCATCAGCAAGAGCATTGAAGACGAAGCGTGGATAGGTCTTTCAGCATGATAATGATCCCAAGCACACTGCCAGGGCAACGAAGGAGTGGCTTCGTAAGAAGCATATGAAGGTCCTGGAGTGACCTAGCCAGTCTCCAGATCAGATCCATAGAAAACCTTTGGAGGCATTTGAAAGTCTGTGTTGCCCAGCGACAGGTCCAAAACATCACTGCTCTAGAGGAGATCTGCATGGAGGAATGGGCCAACATACCACCAATAGTGTATGCCAACCTTGTGATGACCTACAGAAAACATTTGGCCTCTGTCATTGCCAACAAAGTATATATAACAAAAAATATTGAGATTAACTTTTGGTAATGACCAAATACTTATTTTCCACCATAATTTTGAAAAATAAATCTTGACAAACCAGACAAGGTGATTTTCTCTATTTGTTTTCTCATTTTGACTCTCAGGCTGCATTCACACGTTCAGGTTTTTTCGCGACGGTTTTTACCTCGCGATTTTGCCGCAAAAAACAGCATCCCATGAAATCCTATGGGATTCTGCAATGCTGTGCTAATGCTGCAGATTTTCCCGGAATTGCATCGCGGAAAAATATGCAGCATGCTCATTAATTTGCGGAATCGCGGCAATTCCACCCACATAGGAATGCATTGTTCTGCTTACTTCACACATGTGGCTGTGCCCACCAAGCAAAAAGTAAGCAGAACATTTACGGATGGTACCCACGGTCCGGAGGAGAGGAGACTGTTCTCCGGGCTCTGGGTACCATATCCCTGTAAAAAATAGAATTAAAATAAAAAAAATCGGGCTATATTCACCTTCCAACGTCCCGCGATACACGCGGCAGCTCCTGTTCCCAGTGATGCATTGCGATGGCGATGACCTTTGCTGACGTCGCGTCTCGTGAGACCGCAACGTCATCAAAGGTCATTGCCGCAATATATCACTGGGAATGGGACCTGCCGGAGCATCGCGGAGGCCTGGGGACGCTGCGCGGGATGTCGGAAGGTGAATATAACCCGATTTTTTTTTTTTTTTTCTTTTTTTTTTTTTTTTTTTTATTATTTTTAACATTAGATCTTTTTACTACTGATGCTACATAGGCAGCCTCAATAGTAAAAAGTTGGTCACACTTTTCAAACTATGTTTGACGAGTGTGATCAACCTGTCAATCAGTTCTCCAAGCGATGCTACAGATCGCTTGGAAAACGCTAGCATTATGCAAGCTAATTACGCTTCCAAATCGCTAGTTTTTCCGCGGAAAAATCGCGGGAATTTAAAATGCGATTTTCCTGCGGAATGGAATTCCAGAATTCTCGCGGTAACTTCCGCGGGAATTCCACTACGTGTGAACCCAGCCTCATAGTTGTGTTCTGCCTATGATGTCAATTACAGGCCTCTCTCAACTGTTTAAGTAGGAGAACTTGCTTAATTGGTGGCTGACTAAATACTTTTTCCCCACTGTAATATCTTGATTGAATAGCTGAAGCTTTCACAAACATCCCTCCTGAAGCACAATTCATTGAATTAGGATATTCTGGGGATCTTTCTTCAGGTGTAAGATCGTATAGGAGTGCTCCCTCCCTATTAGAACATTCCTTGACTCCTTGTTAAAGACACTGAAGAAGGAAGTGGGAGCTGCCTTTTTGTTTTGAGCTTGAGTCTTCCTGTGTAGTAATAAGGAGTATCCTTATTCTCTCTCATGTGTGCTGTCATGGGTGAGGGGAAAATCAAATTACTGGTAAGCAGTTATCATTTTTTCCTCTATAGTGTCTATTTTTAACATTGCAGTGGCTAGGAGGAACTTTGCAATTTATGATTTTTTTTTTTTTTATCCAGAAATGTCATGCATAGTAAAAACTGATGAAAACTACTATTTTTTTGCCTACAAGAAAAATCACTTATATATGAATGATGTCTTAATAAGTTTTATCTGTCCAGTTTCAAGTTAAAGGGGTATTCACATCTTCAAGATCCTATCCCAATATGTAGATGGTGTAATAGCAATTTCAAATACCTGTAATTGGAAATGAAATGTAGTTCTCCTTATAAGCTATGTCACTTACTCCATGTGCAGGGCATTGCAGTAGTAAAGAATGCAGCACCAAAAGATTTGACTCCAACGAACTTTATTCCAAAATCTTCATATTAGAGCAGTGACAACCGACAGAAAAAATGCAAATGTCTCAGACACCGGTTTACGCGTTTCAGGGCTAAATATGCCCCATAGTCATAGCCTAGTGCAGTGATGGCGAACCTTTCTGAGACCGAGTGCCCAAACTGCAACCTAAAACCCAATTAGTTATGACAAAGTGCCAACACGGCAATTTAAATTATCAATGTGGAAGAACACACTGTAGTGCAAAGTTCCATAAAATAATAGAAAAACTTTATTAATAATAATTAACCTGAATAACAGAACGTTAACTTTTGGCATGGTTTTGAACAATTAATGTGATTTTTGCTGTTGCATGCTGATAACTTGTCTACCCTTGGCTCATACTTTGTAAGTTTGAGAGCAACACATGCAGCACTCATGTCATCTGTTAGTCTGTTTCTGATGTCAGATTTGATATAATTCAAAGCTGAAAACAGCTGCTCACAAGAATATGATGACCCAAACAGAGTAAGTAAAGCATTCCCAAGTGCTTTCATTGCCTGAAAATTATTTGGCAGAGAATTCCTCACTTTAAGGATTTCATTTACAGAACTCGCCGTGCTGTCCTTTGCCATCCCTTTCTATCTTCTCAAGTGTTTCATGCAAGTCGCAGAATTTTATTTTTCCAGATAGAGCTTTCTTGAAATTCCACTAGCTCCATTTCCAGATTTTCTAAATCTAACCACTGTAAGCAGGAGAGATCAAGTTCTTCAAATTTGACTTGGATAAGTCAGAAAACACAGGGTTGTTTCCATTTTACGGAACTGTGAAAATCTGTTACTGAAATTCACCTTTGCAGCTCGTACAACACTAGAAAATTCCTTGTAGATTTCTTGATTGCTTGTAGGACTGTTTGCAAATGTTGTAGAATTTTCTAAATGCATTTTTAGATTTGGAAAATATTTCCGCTGCCCACTTTCAAGGACTCTTTCAAAAACCTGAAGTTTTCTCTCAAATGTTTTGATATCACAAAGCATCCTTTCTGCTGTTTTTCCTAAAGCTACACCTTGTAGTTGTTTGTTCAGTATATTGAACTGTAGTGTGAAATCTGTAAAACAAAAACCATGAGGTTAGTAAGCCAGGCCATCTCAGTGAGCTGTGGATATTCCTGCCCTTTTTCATTCATAAGAAGCCTAATTTCAGCCAAGCAAGCTACAAATCTCTCCAGGACTTGTCCTTTGCTCAGCCACCGGACATTATTGTAAATAAGTAAAGAATTATACTGTGCCTGAACCTCCTCAAGAAGTGCTTGAAATTGTCGAAAATTCAAAGCACGAGCTATGATATAATTAACCATCTTTGTGACATCTTTAAGGACAGCCTCAATTTTTTTGCTGCTCTCCCTGGCACACAGAGCTTCTTGGTGTATAATACAATGGTACTGGCTGATATGATGTTTTATTTCTTTCACAAAGTACTGTATGAAACCAGATGATGTGCCCACCATAGAAGGTGCCCCATCACTAGTAATTGAAACCACTTTTTCTGGCCTTATGTCTTGTGACAAAAACGCCTCCATCACATCATTGTAGATGTCTATCCCTTGTGTTCTTTCAGGCAACACAGTTTCACCAGCTCTTCACTCATGATGTCACCAACAGCATAATGGAAAATTACTGCCAGCCTTGCATGATTATTTACATCTGTGCTTTCATCCCAGCACATGGAGTAACCGGATGCATTTTGTAGGTCAGTGGTGAGCTGCTGACTAACATCACTTGCCATGCGCTGTACTCTATCTTTAACAGTATTTCTGCTAAGTGGCATCTCAGAGATGCGTTGGATAATTTTTTCCTTGTTTGGCAAATCATGAAAAAGAGAATTATCCCCAGACAACATGGCCGCTTTGATAATATCCCCATCAGAGAAGGGCTTACCATGTTTTGCTATTCACAGTGAAATTTGAAAACTGGCAGCTGTCAAATGATTTGTTCTTGAAAGATAGTTGCAAAAACTAAGATACTGGGAACTATGTTTCCTAACTTTGCTTTCAATTAACTCCTTTTTTTCAGCTTCACTTAGTTTGGCAACATTTTTGTGGTTGGTGTCAAAGTGCCGTCTGAAGCCCCCGTTACACACTGCGATATCGCTAGCAATATCGCTGTAAAGTCACCGATTTTGTGACATTGCAGCGATATTGCTAGCGATATCGCTGCATGTGATACTTACCTCCGACCGGCTCCCCCGCTGGTTATCGCTGATCGCGCGAGAAGCTCCTGGACCATTCCTCGTCGGCCACTTCCTGCTGTGACGACGAGCGACGCGTGGACGCGGGCAGGAGGACGCAGGACAGGTAAGTAGCGATCCCCGTCCCCTGCGATGTCGCTGGTGAGATCTGCCTGTGTGGCAGCTCACTAGCGACCACCTAGCGATGCACCAGCAATCCTGACCGCGTCATATCGCTGGTCGAGATCGCTGGTGCATCGCTAGGTGTAACGGTACCCTGACTCTTGATGTGCGACACCCAACACTTTCTTTTCCAAAGTTTTTTTCTGTTTCAAAACAAAACAAGACAACATCGAGTCATTAATTGACGCAACAGACGTTAGATCATACAAAATCAAGTGCAAGCGCAAACATAGCGATCGAAGTAATGGATAAAGTGCAATAAACGGTATGTCACAAATCAAGTTTAGGGGCCACTTTGTTAAATAAAAATCCTACCAAACTCATACTGACACCCAACACTTTCATTGCACAGAATACATAAGGCTTTCCCATTGCGCTCAATAACTCCAAATGACTGTCCAGACCTCTTGAAATGATCTTCCACTATCTGATTTTGTTTTTTTTGCTGCACTCATTTTTGGGTGTTGATGACAGTCTCACAAAAAAAAAAAAAAAAAAAAAAATTAAACAAGGCAGGGTCAGGACTGCAATGCCTACTACGCTGTGGCCTGAGCGCTCTGCTCCCCTGCAGCTATACCACACTGTGAGCTTTGATCCCCTCCAACCCCACCATGGGACCACTGGATGGGACGCATTATTAAGGAAGAGCCAATCTGCACACTGCATCTCAGCCTACTTTGCGGCCATATAATAAACTACTCTGTCTGCACAGTTGATGGAGAATGAAGACAGTGTGGCTCCATTTCAGAGGTACTTTTTGCACTGCGTATTGGCACATATGCATTGCAAACTGGGCTTTGCTTGCCTTGACTCCACTTTGAACTGATCGCTGCTTTGCACTTTTCTAACAGTTCAAAGCAACACTCAGGAAGAGGGAATAAAACATTTCTTTGCCCTTCTGGGCGCAGTCCAGAATTGAAGGTTACACAGGTTTAAAAACAGTAACAATAGTGTGTGATGAAAAATGTGTACTGGCCGTCTCAAGGTACTGCAGCGCTGCCCTCATTCAAAGTGAATGAGAACTACTCAGCAGTGACCGTCATAAGCGCTACACAGGAGAGTCCGCAGCTGCCAATTCTCTTCCTCTACAGCGCTTGTTGTCCGTAAACCCTGATGATCAATTGTATTATGTAAACAATTCATTGATTTTAAACTTACCTTTGCAGTCTCCTCTTCTGTTCAGCAGGGGGGCTTCAAGCATGCATGCACGCTTATCACACACTGAAACTGAGCTACTCACACTGCCCTTTCCAGACACAGCAGTTGGATTGATCTTTATGGGAAAAAAATGCAGAATTAGATAGCTAGATAAATAGATTTTAGCATGGAATGCAAGCAGATTCCAAGCTGAAATCCACTGCTACATTTCACAGTATGAATATCTCTAGCCACAGTCACACAAATGTGATAACACTTAAGGTCCCGTCACACCTAGCGACGCTATAACGATCCCGACAGCGATACGACACGACAGGGATCGTTGCCGCATCGCTATGTGGTCGCTATTGAGATGTCAGACAGTCCAATCTACCCAACAACGGAGCAACGATCTAGCATGTCATAGCGACCTTTGTAACGATGTCGGGAACGCTAATCCCCACCTTGTCTTCCTTCTGAGTCGCTAACGAGGTCGTTAGGCTAGGTGTCAAACGTGACGATACAAGCGACTCAGCGGGACATAAGTGACCAAAGAAATGTCCAGACATTTCGGGCACGATCAGCGATACCCGGCATGGGGGCTGGTCGCTGGTCACTGTCACAGCGATCTCGCTGGTAAGATCACTATAACGTCACAGTTCTAGTGACTCAGCAGCGATCTCGCTAGCGATCTCACTTAGTGTGACAGGGCCTTTACTGTATCTGGCTGCTGCTGACTTGTGAATCCTGGCATGGAGATGGCTGGCTTGGGAAGCTGGCTGGCTTGTGGATAGCACCTGGCAAGAATGGCAGGCTAGGAGGCTTCACCGTGGTCTGAAAAAGTATAAATATTTGCTGCGGCTCTACATTTGACAAAAAACATTAAAAAAAAATTGCTGGCGGTCCAGGTGCTGAGATTGCTAACAGCCGCCAAACTAGTAACTGTCATGTTTAGGACATGGTTAATGTCCTGTTCTCACAGGGTTAAGTTGTGCCGGCCTCTTTGGATCTGGGAGGGGTATTTATACTCACTCCAGACTAGCATTCTCTGTCAGCTATACTGTTGTTCTGGCTGTGTGTCTGACCCACCCCCCGGTGTGCGTGTATTCTGCATTGCTTGTTTGATTCCCGTGTAAAACCCGGCCTGGTCCCTCACTCTGTACTCCGTCTCTCGTTTTGGTACTATTGTCTTCTCCGGTTCTGACCTCCTGGCTTGGCTATTGTTACTCCGCTGCAGGTTGTCCCTATTGTACCGTCCATTGCCTGTTCTGGTTTTCTGATCTATTGCTACGTCCTGACTATTCGCTCTGTCTAATCCTTTGGTACTGTATTGCTATCTCGTGCTTTGACCAGGCTTGATATGGTTTCTGTCTCTGTCTATGCCCCTTGGTAACATTGTCCTGTAGTTACCTTTCTAGGAGTTTCCCTGCAGCTCCTAGCTCTGTGGAGCTTAGGCCACGCCCCCAGCAGTCACGTGCTTCAGGTCCTGGAGCATGCATCGCCACCGCTGCTGCCCGCTCTACAGGTATCTTTGAGCACTGTTTTTGTACTCAGGACACGCGCACTGGCTCAGTGAGCAAGTGCAGTGCGGTGTTCCTGATAGTAACAGGAGCACACTTTTATCACTTAATTACTGTACTTACCACCTGCCCAATTAGAATGGTCTCACAGCCAGTAGTTATGTTCCCATCCTTGTAGTAATATGCCCCATCATTATCCTCTTCATGTAGAAATGCCCCATCATAATCCCCTTCATGTAGAAATGCCCCATCATGATCCCCTTCATGCAGAAATATGCCCCATCATGATCCCCTTCATGCAGAAATATGCCCCATCATGATCCCCTTCATGCAGAAATATGCCCCATCATGATCCCCTTCATGCAGAAATATGCCCCGTCATGATCCCCTTCATGCAGAAATATGCCCCATCATGATCCCCTTCATGCAGAAATATGCCCCATCATGATCCCCTTCATGCAGAAATATGCCCCATCGTGATCCCCTTCATGCAGAAATATGCCCCATCGTGATCCCCTTCATGCAGAAATATGCCCCATCGTGATCCCCTTCATGCAGAAATATGCCCCATCGTGATCCCCTTCATGCAGAAATATGCCCCATCGTGATCCCCTTCATGCAGAAATATGCCCCATCGTGATCCCCTTCATGTAGAAATGCCCCATCGTGATCCCCTTCATGTAGAAATGCCCCACCGTGATCCCTTTCATGCAGAAATATGCCACATCGTGATCCCCTTCATGCAGAAATATGCCCCATCGTGATCCCCTTCATGTAGAAATGCCCCATCGTGATCCCCTTCATGCAGAAATATGCCCCATCGTGATCCCCTTCATGCAGAAATATGCCCCATCGTGATCCCCTTCATGCAGAAATATGCCTCATCGTGATCCCCTTCATGCAGAAATATGCCTCATCGTGATCCCCTTCATGCAGAAATATGCCCCATCGTGATCCCCTTCATGTTGAAATATGCCCCATCGTGATCCCCTTCATGTTGAAATACGCCCCATCATGATCCCCCTTCATGCTGAAATATGCCCCGTCCTGATCCCCTTCTTGTAGAAATGTAGAAATTGCCTATTCCACCACCTCCATCATTTCCTCCCCATCACTCCCATCATTGCCCTTTCCCCATCACTCCCATCATTGTCCCTCTCCCCATCACCGCCGCCATCACTGGCCCTCTCCGTATCACTGGCTCTCTATACACACAGGGCCACACTCACCACACACACACCAGTGGCTACACTCACCTCTCCGCACGCCGGCAGCTTCCTCTCACTTCCTCTTACACATTGAGCTGCATGGCCGGATGACATCATCATTCAACTCTGCGGCCGCGCCGCTCAATGTGTGAGAGGAAGCTGCAGCTCTGAATATTGAGGCGAGGCCGCGTGCCAGCTGACAGGGCTCTGCGTGCCCTCTCAGGCATGCGTGCCATAGGTTCGCCATCACTGATCTATTGTGTCTCCAATATTTACTCCACAGCTTAAAGGAACAGTAAGGGAAAACTTAGCATGTTCACATTCTTGCAGTTCTCTCTTGTATTTCCTGAATATATAGTATCAGCTATTAGTTTTATCAATTGCCTGGAGATACTGGGAAAGTTGATTGTAATGATTATCCAGACTGCTCAATGGGTTAAGCTTCAGTTTTTCTTGAAAGACTGAATATATGATTGCTGTTGATAGCCAGATTCTCCTGTAAATAATTCTGCACAGAGGGACGCATCATACCATCAAAAACTACGAAAAGTTGGTAGTCATTCAGTATAGTGCATCCTGCTCTCAACATACTGTCGGGTTTCCATTACCATTTGCAATTAACTAAAGGCTTGAGGTTTCAGGGTACACTTGAAAGATGTGTTTTTTTTAAACTCCACAATCACGTCATTCAGACTGCATTATTGCTTCTCAAAAGCTTTAATGAAAGCAGCCATCATTTTCTGGCACATTAGTTTATAGTCTTGCAGTGATTTTAAGGAATCTGTCACTTGCTTTGTGCAACATTACTGATATTTTTTTAAGCAACAATTCTGAAGTGTTAGCAAGTTTTGGTGGAACAGATGCAGATTCTTTGCTTCTTTTTCCTTTCTGGCAGTTCTCCTTAACTCTGCTTTTCTATCTAATTTTTTATTTGAACTTTGAGAACTGGATTGGGTAGGGGAAGAACTCACTTTTCTGACATTTGAAAATAATGTTTTTGAAACATGCCTTCTTTTATGTCCACCATCTTGCAATGTACAATCTTTTCCTTCAGTTTCACAGTTCCCTGAATGCTTTTCTTTCCCATCAGAAGACGATTTCAGGGAAGAAGCATTATTTTCTTTATCTGATACAGTAACATTGGAAAAACTAGAATGATGTCCCAGGGTTTCTGGGGAGAAAACAGACACTTTGCATGGAGGTGTAAGTGATTTTTTTTGGTTGGGGAACAGCCATTTACTTTGGTATGTTGGGAATCTTGCACTGAAGGCCCATTAATCATCACTTGGGTAGATTTACTTAGACCTTTTCTGTCTATCGTTGGGAGACCTCTGGATGTCAGCAGCTTTCATATTTGGAGAAGAATTTTCGGTCTGTGAGATCTGACAGCTTGTACTTTCAACCAGTTTTCCATTTACTTCTTTCACAGTCAAATTTCTGTACAGTGGAAGATTTGTCCAAATTTTGTCTCAAACCAGCTTTTACCACAAGCTGTAGAGACTTTTGAACTCTTGTATGTGCTTTTCTTAATTGCAATATAGCTCGGTGTAATTTTTTGGATATGCGCTTGTTTTTACATAGAGGGACTTCATCAGACAGCATACCTAAAGCAACTTTAATATTATCTTGTGACTGAGAGAACTTGCAAATCCTTTTCAAATTTTTTTAACACGTACTGACAGTTTTCTCTTCATATTAAGTATTTTCTTCACTGTAGGGTGATTCAAATTGTGCAAGATTTGTCCTATATTTACATTAGTAACCACTGCTTTTCATGGAATGGGGCTACTGGTGACTACTTTCGCGCTCTATTGAACAATGTTACTTTGGTCGAAAGTGGATCAAGATTGTCATTCAAGGAATTATTACTATCTTGTAAAAATGGAGATCCTGTTGTTCAATTTGATACCTGTCATTAATTTATTTCTTGTTGATCCTGTGGGATATTGTTAAAATCATTAAAAGGTTTAATGATTGGTTCTTTGGCTTCCATTCATGGTTGTATTTCTCTAACCAGGCTGTTATAACCACCTGTAGATAAATATTAACTGTTTGATATAGTAATTTCCATTTCAAGAAAAATTCTCAAACCACTTCCCTCTTTCGCTTGTCTTAAGGAGCTGCTCTGTAATGTACTTAGCGTAGCATTAAGTTTCTCAAGTTCCATTCCAAAAATCGAATTCCTGTCTATACGGTTTTCTAAATCTGTTACAAAACATTAATCCCCACCGGACATATCTGGCCATTTTACAAAGTCAGCTCCAGCTTCAGCCGCTCTTGCTGGGCTTCAGCAAGGTTTGCAACTTCCGGCTGACCGACTGGTGTGTGATATCCCCACACGTTGGAACTCTACACCTCATATGTTGGAAAGGATTTGTGAGCAGAAGAGGGCAGTTGTTGACTACCAGCATCATCAAGGCCGTTGAGATTCAGTTGTGAATCCAAACAAAAGACATCAGGAGTGGACATGGATGTCGGACATATGTACCATCCTCCAGAACTTTTGAGGACTGCACAAGATGGTGAGCGGCGATGACACCATCATTAGCGTCACCATCCCGCTTGTCAGCATTCTGAAAACCTCTCTGCTCACAATTAAAGATGATGCATTGCAGGCAGAGCACGAGGACATGGAGCAAGGAACCATACAGAGTGATTACAGTCAGCCCAGCCTCATGTCGTCGCACCGTGGATTAGTAGACAATGAAGAGGAGGAAGAAGAATAGGAGCTAGTTTCATGTGCGATAGATGGTACTACAAGAATAGCTTTTCTACCTTCTGTTCAGCGTGGATGCCCTGAGGGCACGGAGGAGGAGGTTGAGGAGGACAACACGGTCAGTCATTCTGTTGGTGAGGAGACTGAAGTCTTGCCTGTTAGTAATTTTGCGTGCATGGCTGACTTTATGTTGCGCTGCATTTCCCATGACCCTCGCATTATAAAAATTTTCGGGGACACTCATTACTAGTTGGTGACACTTCTAGAACCATGCTACAAGGAAAACTTTCATCCTCTTTTTTTCCACAGGCAGATAGGTGTACAAAAATTATGATGTAACAGAAGGCACTTGAAGCGGAATTACTGCAAAAAATCCCATGTGGGAATGCTGGCAGCAGTTGTCAGAGTTTGTTGTACAGCCAAGGAGTCCAATTGAGAGAGACAGAAGTACAATCCAGCTGAGGTAGAAGAACAATGGCAAATTTCCGGGACAGTTTTCTCAGACCCTCACATCGTGCCACCACAGTGGGAAGGGGTGGTGTCACAAGAAGTGCAATGTTTGGTAACATGGTGAGGGAGTACCTTGCAGATCGTACAAGCGTACGGGATTCCTCTGTGCCTTGTAATGATTGGTTATCCAAGCTGGACACGTGGCATGAACTGTCTCTCTACGCCTTGGAGGTCCAGGCCTGCCCTGCTGCTACCATTCTGTCAGAGCGGGTTTTTAGTGCCGCTAGTGGAATTTTAACAGATAAGTGCATCTGCCTGTCAAGTGACAATTCTGACAGGCTGACTCTTATCAAAATGAACAAGAGCTGGATAGGGGGAAGACTTCTCTACACCACCGAATGAAAACATCCAAACATAACCTCAAATTATTTTTTTGGTTGGTTGGGGAGGTGTAATCTCATGCACCTCTTCACAGTCGCACATGGTTACCCGCTTCCTGATTGGGTTTGTTTGGTGTTATCCTCCTCCTTATTCTCATCATCCACAACCAGTAGAACACCAGGGTCAACGTATTCCATGATGCAAAAGTCACTATATTTTTCTTTATATCCCTGTCTCTGAGCTGTTGCTAGTGACAAACATATCTCGTTGAACACATTCTGGCTTCATATCTATGCACCTGTGTTCGCCCCACCCTTTTCTTAGTTTCTTTCAAAGGTGGATTCACAAATTTTATTTATTTCTTTCTTTTCAGTATGACTTCTCATGTCTCCTCATTATCCACCACTAGATCACCAGGGTTAATGTGTTCTGGCCTGCTACAGGCAGTTTAATTTTTTGAAATGATGTCTCTGATGCCCATAGTATACTTTTAAAAAATGTATCCCCCATGGGGAAATGTTTGTCAGGCCATGCACTGCATTCATGGCCATTACGAATTACGAGTCTAGGAAACCCGCTCCTTTGTAATGGGCCTTTTTTTTGGGAGGCCCTCATCCATGTTCCGTCCAACGGGGATTGTGGTGCGTTGAAATTTGGGTCAAGGCAGGCCTTGCATTCAAGGCATAAGGAAACTGTATGGCAGGACCAACAGAAAACTGTAAAGTGTGTTATCATGTTGGCTTCCAGTATGTGGGTTCAAAAGTTTATTGGGCTTTAAGAGTCCCTCCTTTATAAATGAAGCAAGATGTGTCTGCTTTTGTGTCACACACCACATGGCCAGCTAGGGTTGGTAAATGTGACAAGGACATTTCCCAGTGAATACATTTGTTTTGGTTGAAAGCAATGTTAAAGTTGAAAAACGCTGCGTTAGAAAATAGCCCAAGCGGGGGAGGAACATTTTGGTCTGGGGTTATTTATTTTGCCTTATATGCAAGTCATTAACCTGGACAGGATGTACCTTAACCTATTTCCCAGCAAAATTCGTTTTGGTATGTTTTTTGGTGCATCGGTAAAAATGACATGAAACAATTGGTTAAAGCTGTGAACTAGGAGTCAGAAATGGTTCCAGGGACGATCCTCGTGATGTCCCCGTGACATTTGAGCAGTGTTTCCATCATTTTCAGACGTTTTTAGAGCCTAAAAGGACCCCCGGGGGGATGGCGGTAAAAATGCTCGGGTCTCCCATAGACTTACATTGGGCTCGTTGTTCTGTCCGAGTACCCGAGTATTTCAATTTGCTTGACCCGAACAACGAGCGCCTGAGCATTTTAGTGCTCGCTCATAACTAATTTAACAGCTCATTTACGTATAAGAAAAAGTTTTCAGTAGGGTTGATTCTACTGACTGATTTCCTTTAGAAACACAACTGCGGTCATCCGTTTTTGTTTTAATCTCATACAGGTACCAAAATAGAGAAACACAGTGGGTATGAGTTTTCATGAAATCAGATCCACTCTCCTTGGCCATTAAATGCAGCAGAAAAGAAACGCAGTACTTACAGTATGCTATGTGGGAACATGACCATACAGTTGGGCCAGGTATAGTGTGTGCTCAGCTCCTGCACCCTGCATGGGACATACATGTACATCACATGTTGGGAAGGGGTTAAACTGCTAACACCAGGGTCTATAACACTTGACACTAAGCATATTTTAGCTCAGCAAGTTTTGGTTATTTTTCCTGCCTGACTCCACTTTAACACCACCCTCAAACCGATGATTTTTGTGGTTGTAAATGTGAGATTGCCATTTGTATAACTGTGGATTTGTGTGATGCGATTTTTAAAATTATTTTATACATTTTCACATGTAATTCATTGAAGCTTTTTCCATCCGGATCCCATGACTTTTGTACACACAGACTGGTCTCAATAAATGTCAGGACAGCAATAGATGCTTGAGTCTACATGCACATGACAAGGGTTCACCCATTGACTTCAGAGGAGATAATCTTCGCATTGAAAATAATTTTTAACTTTAATTTTCCATTAGTCCTGAACTGTTTGTATTAGGGTAAGTTCACACTGGGCGTTTTTGCTGCATTTTTTTCTGCAGCAAAACCTGATTTCTTGGCAGAGAAGAAGCTATCCATTTCTTTTTTGCAGCAAAAAGGCTGAAAATAATGATACCTGCTTTTTTGCAGCGTTTTTTTCACCACCCATTCAAGCCAGTGGGTGAAAAACGCTGCAAAAACACTGAAAGAAGTGACATGCTCTATGCCCAAAAAAAGCAGCAAAGTACAAAATCCAGATGACAAAAAACCTATATGTGTGCATGAGATTTCTGAAATGTCATAGGCTTTGCTGGTACTGTAAAAAGCAGCTGAAAATTAGCATAAAAAAAGCAACAAAAACGCCCAGTGTGAACATACCCAATAAGATAATCTGTCAGTAGGGTTAACCCTCCTAAGCAGTCTACCTTCATATCTGTAGTCTGATGTCTTATTCCTGAGAATTCTCCGTTTTTCTTATATGTAAATGAGCTCAAAAAGAGATCCATGTCCGGCCCATAGATCTTGTGTAACTGACTCCAGAGCTTATTTTATATGAAAGAGGGAGCTACCAGTGTGAGACATTTAGATCAGGAGATCAGACTGTCAGTCATTACATGTCTCACACTGATAATGACCCTTTTCATTTACAATAAGCTCTAGAGGCAGATACTGAATATCTGTGGGACGTACAGTCATATGTAAAAGTTTGGGCACCCCTATTAATGTTAACCTTTTTTCTTTATAACAATTTTGGTTTTTGCAACAGCTATTTCAGTTTCATATATCTAATAACTGATGGACTCAGTTATATTTCTGGATTCAAATGAGGTTTATTGTACTAACAGAAAATGTGCAATCTGCATTTAAACAAAATTTGACCGGTGCAAAAGTATGGGCACCCTTATCATTTTCTTGATTTGAACACTCCTAACTACTTTTTACTGACTTCCTGAAGCACTAAATTGGTTTTGTAACCTCATTGAGCTTTGAACTTCATAGCCAGGTGTATCAAATCATGAGAAAAGGTATTTAAAGTGGCCACTTGCAAGTAGTTCTCCTATTTGATTCTCCTATGAAGAGTGGCATCATGGGCTCCTCAAAACAACTCTCAAATGATCTGAAAACAAAGATTATTCAACATAGCTTTTCAGGGGAAGGATACAAAAAGTTGTCTCAGAGATTTAACCTGTCAGTTTCCACTGTGAGGAACATGGTAAGGAAATGGAAGAACACAGGTACAGTTCTTGTTAAGCCCAGAAGTGGCAGGCCAAGAAAAATATCAGAAAGGCAGAGAAGAATGGTGAGAACAGTAAAGGACAATCCACAGACCACCTCCAAAGACCTGCAGCATCATCTTGCTGCAGATGGTGTCACTGTGCATCGGTCAACAATACAGCGCATGCATAACGCCTTTTTGTAAGACCAAACAACTCAATCTTTGTTTCATCAGTCCACAGGACCTTCTTCCAAAATGTAGCTGGCTTGTCCAAATGTGCTTTTGCATACCTCAGGCGACTCTGTTTGTGGCGTGCTTGCAGAAACGGCTTCTTTCGCATCACTCTCCCATACAGCTTCTCCTTGTGCAAAGTGCGCTGTATTGTTGACCGATGCACAGTGACACCATCTGCAGCAAGATGATGCTGCAGGTCTTTGGAGGTGGTCTGTGGATTGTCCTTGACTGTTCTCACCATTCTTCTTCTCTGCCTTTCTGATATTTTTCTTGGCCTGCCACTTCTGGGCTTAACAAGAACTGTACCTGTGTTCTTCCATTTCCTTACTATGTTCCTCACAGTGGAAACTGACAGGTTAAATCTCTGAGACAACTTTTTGTATCCTTCCCCTGAAAAGCTATGTTGAATAATCTTTGTTTTCTGATCATTTGAGAGTTGTTTTGAGGAGCCCATGATGCCACTCTTCATAGGAGAATCAAATAGGAGAACTACTTGCAAGTGGCCACCTTAAATAACTTTTCTCATGATTTGACACACCTGGCTATGAAGTTCAAAGCTCAATGAGGTAACAAAACCAATTTAGTGCTTCAGAAAGTCAGTAAAAAGTAGTTAGGAGTGTTCAAATCAAGAAAATGATAAGGGTGCCCATACTTTTGCACCGGTCAAATTTTGTTTAAATGCAGATTGCACATTTTCTGTTAGTACAATAAACCTCATTTGAATCCAGAAATATAACTGAGTCCATCAGTTATTAGATATATGAAACTGAAATAACTGTTGCAAAAACCAAAATTGTTATAAAGAAAAAAGGTTAACATTAATAGGGGTGCCCAAACTTTTACATATGACTGTACATGGATCTGCTTACGTATTAAGAAAAGATGTAAATTACTCAGAAACGAGACATTGGATTACAGGTATCATTTTTTTCAGCTTCCTACGACCTGCATACCCATATACTGTAGATGACTAGGAAGGTTGATCCTACTGACAGATTCCCTTTAATAAAATCCCTTTTATTTATATGTTTTACTTCACTTTTTGATAGTTCATAAAACTACACTCAGCCACAAAGCAGATGACACTTTTAGCACAGGAAAGTAAAGGGCAAACAAAGACTATATTGATTCATGTTAAAAGCCAAAGTAGAGAACTGCAGGCATACAGAGCTGTACTGCGCAGCAGGAGAGCCATGTAATGGGCTTAGAATCCCGAACACTAAGATGCATCTTATCTATTGATAGTTTTAATCTAAATCAATAAAACTTTATTATTTTTTTTTCTGTTTCTCTCCATTTTATTTTATTGTCCTAAAATAATATCTTATGTTGTAGCTTGCAGAAGGCCGGGATATTAAAGCTTCCTTTCAGCTTCTGGGTTATGGCTTTTCAAATCCCTTCTATACTATGTATGTAAGCAGGGGGCTTAAAGGTTTGACGGGTAATCTGATGTGTTCTCCGTCCTTTGTGATTTTATTTCTTACGGTAGATTGACTTTATGTAGCACTATACGTGTTCCGACTCCTTTTTTTAACGTGATATCTACATGGCCTTTTCCATAAGATGTCTTTCATGTTCTCTAGGCATGTGTCTTACTTGGGCCTCAAAATAGATATGATGGCGTTACACGTGCCTACGCATGAGCGATTGGGGGCGATTATAGCGTTTTCTCTCGTTCATTTTGTCAATACCGTTCAGTACGGTGAACTGTTCAAGGTTTATATTTTTGAGCCGTAATTAGATGTTTCGTTTAATTGATTTTTTTGTTTAGGTGTTGGAAGTAAAACTTCAGCTTCTGATGCAATAGGCAGTCTGTCTGAAATGTTTAATGAACAAAGAAATAAATGCACAGAGGATTCAAGGAAAACGGAGAAAAGCAGAAAGGTCAGTTGAACTGTAAATTACTTTGATTGGTCCTTTTTTAGTGTTTTGCTCAGCAGTGGATTTTTGAATGTGTAGCACAAATCTGTATTGATTGGGTAAAGTACTGAAGCCGTTGAATATGCCGCTAATGCCGACAGCTTATTGACTCGTCTCTTCTGACCAGCAATGACAAAGCCGTGAGAATAATTTGTACACGGTATGCAATGAGAATGGAGGTGAAAGGCATAAAAAACAATACATATGCCAGTTATTACATAGCACAAGAAGCAGAGAAACATCTGCTATATCACTGTCATTGCTGTAATTACGTAAATCGCCTATTCTAACAAGTCTGATGGCAGAGTGTTCGGCTTGTGTATAACAGGCAAGGATCGCAGCAGCTGAAAGAATTAAGATGCACTGCTTATAAAACTGGGGTTGAATTTCACACTCTCAAACCTGAGGATTCAAATGCGAAGATGTAAAATACTATATATAACAGTAGTTGTTATTTTTAGACAATGCTTGTATAAGTCTGTCCAATTAACTCTAGACGATACACACAATAGATTATAAGGCATTTGTCACCTGGTTTTCGCTCCTAGTAATGGGAAGTCTGGCTCTTTTTGTTTATCCGGTTCACATGGCTCTGCTCACCAAAAACAACCGGCTTTTTTGGATCCCAAATGGATCCCTATTAAATATATGTTCATTCAAGATGAAATTAATGCAGGGAAAAGCCCACCTACCCGCGGCTGAAACCTCGCCTACTTGCAGCCAGCCAATGAAATTGATGGTTGGGCGGGGTTGTTTTGGGTTGGCGGAGTTTCAGTCACCAAACACTGTCATTTTACCCCCACTTTACTCTCTCATTCACTGGGGTGCCTGCTCCCATCGTTTCCAGCAGGAAGCTAGCTGTTTCTCGGATCAGTCACAAACGAGGCATTTCTATTTTCTGCCTAATCTAAGACCAGCGATCACTTACTGAGCTGCTTGGGGTGGTGTTTACAAAATTGCAGTTTTATGAGCAGGAGATTATCAGTAGAGGACTACTAAAACTGCTGCCAGGTAGTCCAACCCTGACCCCACCACTGAATGGCAACTTTCTGCCTATGCACAGTGTACAGAAAGCTAACGATCGGTGGTGTTAGGCCGGGGTCAGACATGCAACAAACTCGTACGAGTCTTGCATGTCACTTCCCGGCACTGCCGCTGGCACTCAGACAGGAGCGTGTGGCTGCATGTATTTCTAATGCAGCCGCACACTTCGGTCCCGAGTGCCGGGTATTGACATGCGAGACTCGTGCTAGTTTCTCGCATATCTGACCTCGGCCTTATACAGAGTTCAGCATTCAAAGGGATGGTACATCTACAGCAGAGAACACTGTTTTTAACCAAAACTGCAGCAACCAGTAATGTAAGTAATGCATCACTGGAATCAGAGTCTCTGACTCTGTATCATTCTGTTGTCAGATGGGGTAACTAAAACCTGGTAACAGATTCCCTTTAACCAGCTCTACAAGTTAAAATCAAAAGTGCAAATGGAGATGCTGTACAGCCAGAAAATGAAGAAAGAAAAAAGGTTCCAGCATCTACTCATAAAATTTCACGGTTTATTGAAATTTCAAGATTTATTAATATCCAAAGAACCACAGAACCTACTCCTTTTCGGATGCGTTTAGAGTCTTTAGTCCTAGAACTGTCTTAACAAAATTGCATACACAGAATAAAAAGATAATCGTATACGAGGAAAAACAAACACTTTAAATACATGAAAGTGTTAGTAAGAGAAATTCAGAAATCAGACGGGAAATTAACAGATCTTAACAATTTAAACACTTTAATAATTTAAATGAGTTCCTGTCGCCTGGTTTCAATCCTCCATTTTCCTGCACAAGTTAATTATGACTAAATCAGCGAGATGAGTTGTATTATCTTTTATTTTTGGGGGGTTTGGAGTGCTATTGTGGTCCTGAACTCCATAAGGACCAGACCTAATTTTGCCATTGTATTGTAACGGATTCAAAGGATTGTAATGAATAAGAAAATGCTCACACGAGAATTGAATTTACTTAAATTGATTTACTTAATGATAAGATTAAATAATAAACAGTATAAACAATAAATACATGTATATCAAAACAAGCCTTATTCATACATTACATTCTCAAGGTAGTAGTCCATCACTGATCGTTCAGGAAGCAAGAGAGAGATCCCAGCACATGTCTTGTCTCTTTGTGTCCAGCCCCACCATGTGGGGAATGATGTCACAAGTCTATTGTCCATTGGTTAAAAGTACACCCCCTCAATACTGAATGACATCTGTTTTACCTGCACATTGCAGGAGGGTGCCTCATGTGGAACACATGGCAGAATGCAGCAAGCTGGAGGAGGGGCTTCTGAGCACATGTGGGGGGAATTATATATAGACATATAATTAATTGGAGTGTTGAAACTATTTAAAAATAACTCTTACTACATTCCACCCCTGGTTACAATAACAGTAAATGGGCCGCACATAAAAAAATGTAAGCTGGCCGGCCACATTCCTTTCAAACCTAATACAGTACCTCGTACACACATGGCTCCGCTTCGTCCACCTCGTACACACACGGCTCCACTCCGTACACCTCGTACACACACGGCTCCTCCTCGTACACCCTGCTCCGTACACCTCGTACACATGCGACTCTGCTCTACACCTCGTACACGCGGCTCCGCTCCGTACATCTCGTACACACGTGGCTCCGCTTCGCGCACACACACACTGCTTCGCTCCATACACCTCGTACACACGCGGCTCCGCTCCATACACCTCGTACACACACAGCTCTGCTCCGTACACCTTGTACACACATGGCTCCTCTCTGTACACTTCATACACACGCGGCTCTGCTCTGTACACCTCGTACACACGCGGTACATCTCATACACACGTGGCTCCGCTTCGCGCACACACGGCTCCGCTCCATACACCTCGTACACACGCGGCTCCGCACCTCCGTACACACAGCTCTGCTCCGTACACCTTGTACACACCCAGCTCCTCTCTGTACACCTCATACACATGCGGCTCCGCACCGTACACACACGGTTACTCTCCGTATACCTCGCTCACACGCAGCGCCGTTCCGTACACTTCATACACACACGGCTCCGCTCCGCACACCTCGTACACACACGGCTGCGCTATACACTTCGTACATACATGGCTCTGCTACATCCACCCTGTAAACCCCTCCTGACCCCACACACAAACTTACCTTCATCCAGCACCATGACAACCAGCACAGACAGCAAGGTCTTGCATACACTGAGGCCCCTGATCATGTGTCCCCTGACTCCTCCCCCTCCTGTGACCTCATCCCAGGTCCTTTGCACACAGAACAGCCATCGCGCGCTCCTGAATGCGCACCTTCCACCTGCCTCGGAGTGAGACAGGTGGTGCACCGCGGGTCGCAGATGCCTGTCTCAGGGGCTGCATGCGTGTTTGAGACATCTGCACTAAACTATATGGAGCGCCCCTAGGGCCGTGGGATACTCAGTACCGGGTCGGTACTTAAAGGGGAAGTGTCACAGTAGCGGGGACCCGGTCCATAGCCCTGGTGTCCAGTGAAATAAGGTTTTATGAGGAATAAAGTTTGTGGGGATAAGTTCGTGATGCCACCTGTGGTGTTCAACAATTTAGGTGTAGGCCGACGCTGCAGTTCAGACCGCTGGGGATGATGGCGATGCAGCAGAGTTGGTTCAGCTCCCCACAGGTGGAGTTAGTCCCCAGGGCAGTTGTTAGATGAAGGATGGGGATAATGGAGGTGCAGGACTGTGTATAGGGTCAATAACTGGAGACACGGATTGTTGTTTCCTTTACCCTTACTGAAGGCTTGTGGTGCAGACTGGAGCACTGGAACATATGGAATTGGAGTTCTGGCAGCCTGAAAGCAGATCAGAGTCCCCTGGGGCCATGTGGTGTTGGAGGCCTCCTTTCTGCACTAGTTTCTGAGGTCTCTGCAGCTTGAAACTATGCTCAGTCCTCTGTTCTCTACAGTCTTTAGTACTTGCCTGTATGGTAGGCAGCTTGAGCCTTTTACAGATGTCACTTCTCTGTGGTGGCTCCAGGCTCTTGTATGCTACTGTATCTTCGGGGTTTTAGTTGGACCAGGAGGCCTGCAGTCTCGTGCCCTCCAAATTCAGCTATTGGGAATGTCGTTCTCAGACAGCCACGGACTCCGGTGTCCGGTATCAAGCGCTCAGACCTGGGGTGAGCTTCCTTACGGCTCCACTGCCCCAGGCTGTCCTTAACTTCTTTCTTCCTCAATCTTGTTCTCTGCTCTAGTCTGGGGAGCAGCTACTCCTGCTTCGCTCACTCCCAGACTCAACTATTTAACTCCTCCCCAGCTCAGAACTTGCTAGAAGCTCCCCTAAAACGGTTCAGATATCCCCCTTCTGGTCTGGAGTAGGAAGAGTGTTGTGGGTAGTGGTTACCTGATCATGGAACTCCTGTCTGCTTCCAGGCATGTCATCACCGCCTGGGAGGGAGGCAAGGTCACTTGCAACCGGACTCCTGGGGTGACACATATACTAATTCTTCACTATATATTTAATTGCTACCACTAGAAAACCACTTTGATAAAAAACAACATCCTAGACTTAAAAGGAAAAAACAAAACAAACAGTGGACCAACAGGTACTGAAATATCAAATGTCTTTGTAGAAATCTCTCTTCTGATCTTCTTAAAAAACATACTGATAGGGAATTTAGATTGTGAGCCCCATCAGGGACAGTGATGAAAATATAACTGTAAAGCGCTGCGGAATATGTTAGCGCTATATAAAAAATAAAGTATTATTATTCTTAGACCACGATCCTATTGGGTCTCTGTTGCAGGGAAGCAAGGGGAGTATTGTGCCCTCATCACCAAAAACCTAATACCAAGGTGACTTCACTACTTTCCCTGGATAGCAAAAGAACAGACTATAAAGAGTAATTTGTCCCTGCCCTTTTATGACCTTAACCCCTCGTTTCTCCAAAGCAATGGGTGAGGGGACTGCAGGTGTCCATGGCTGAACATAGAGTCCCTTCAACTTCTATTGCTGCTGCTGTTCATGGCCTCACTTTATACGCCATTTTGTTTCAGGCAAAACTTCTAGGGTTAATTCTCCCCTTGCTTGTCATCAGCTGGCAGTTATGAGTATTAACCCTGGTGATGGTTTAGCAGCATCTGGGCTCATTCTCAGTGCTCAATTGGACATTTTGCAGATACAAACTGCACTGTGGGAAAGTGAAATTCAAAATCACACTTGAGAAAGTTCCAAAGTGCTGTCAGAGCTAACTCAGTCCAAAACAACAGTCCAAAATAACTCAGTCCATGATATATTCACAGTCCTGGTGGCTTGTTTTTCCACCTCTTCATCAAATGAATAAAAAAAATAAAACAAAATTACTGAACTTTTAAATTTGTTGGTCCAGTTTACTGTGCCCAGAACGACCTTTGAAATTTTGTACTGTAGCAAACAAACATTTCTATTATAGATGATAACTAAATTATAATATATATATATATATATATATACTCTGAAATAAATCATAACTTCTTAATTCCAGAATATCAAACACATCAAAATCATTTCAATCATATTTGCATAATAATGATGATCATAATTACCAGCACAATCATGTTAATTGAGATCACAAAATAATGTTACCACTAAATCAAAATCAGTACAATTACATGTTTCCACATTTTTTAGGAAACACAGAACCCAAACCAATATGCTATTAACCCAATTCTAGCAAATTATTTTTTATCATAACATACACATTACATCAACACACTGTCCCTGGCTGCACCTAATGCATTCGGTAAGCAGGAAAGATTATTCACATATAAACAAACACACACTTTTGGTAACCACACATTTCTATTGCGTGCTAATACTGTACTCAGGTGTAGGTGAACAAAGACCGACATTAACAAACAAACATTCACTGAAATCATTTCTTTAACATATAAGTTCTTCAAAACCCAATATGCACGGGAGCTTCCAAAAAATAAAAATGTGAAAAACTCAAAAATAAAAGTCAAATAAAATATCATCTAAATTTAGGTAGATAGACTTGTAAATATTTAATACTGCAGAAACAAACTATTCACTGTGTACTGTAATCATATATTAATTAAATGGCCAAGGTTTCTTCTTTCACTCCTGCAAACAAACACAAGGTTAATTACATATCCTACCCCCCAATCCAACATTTAGTGGACTTAGGGTACCGTTACACGTAGTGATGCACCAGCGATCCCGACAACGATATGGATCGCTGGTGCATCGCTAAGTGGTCGCTAGTGAGCTGCCACACAGGCAGATCTCACCAGCGACATAGCAGGGGTCGGGGGTCGCTACTTACCTGTCAGACGCAGCGATCCTGACGTCCTCCCACCCGCGTCCACACGTCGCTCGTCAGCGCCACAGGAAGCCCAGCAGGAAGCTGACGACGAGAAATGGTCCAGGACCTTCTCGCGCGATCAGCGATAACCAGCGGGGGAGCCGGTCGTAGGTAAGTATCACACATAGCGATATCGCTAGCAATATCGCTATAACGTCACAAAATCGGTGACGTTACAGCGATATAGCTAGCGATATCGCTATGTGTAGCGGGGGCTTAAAAAGAGAAAACAGTTCCCTTAAAAACCAAGAATGCTAAACACAGTACAAACAAAATTGAAAGAATGAGCTCATAACAAATTAAAAATACCACGTGGATTTTTCTTTTGCTGTGAACCAATTTAACAATGGATATCCATGACTAATACAGGGGTTACACAAAGAAGATAGTGACAAAAACATGTAGTACAAATAAGTCCTCTATTTCTTTAGTCAACCCCCAGTATATCATCAGTCATCTCACACTAGTCTTAAATTCATTGTCTGTAATTTCACTCCCTCTTTTCCTTACATGCTTCAAGGTCTAGCACCAAATGACAGCAGTCTGTCACTAAATTCACAAAGGGGTATAATTTTCAAAATGGGGTCACTTGAGGGAGGATTCTGCTCTTCTAGCACTTAGGGGGCTCTGTATGTGGAGTCCGCAAACTTCTAAGAGAATCTGCACTCCAGAGTCTTGCCGAGTGGCTAAGCAGTACTGTACAGCCACATATGGGGTATTTTCACGTTTAGCAGAAATTGTGTGACAAATTTTGGTGCCATTTTTACCCATTTCCCCTTCTGAAAATGTAAAATTGGGCTGAAGCAAAATTTTTGTGGAAAAAATGTAATTATTTTTTCTTCATTGCCCAATGGTATACAATTGTGTGACACAACAGTGGTGTCAATGTGATCACTGCACCCCTAGATTAATTCATTGAGAGGTGTAGTTTGTAATATGGGGTCACTTATGGGGGTTCTTCTGATCTGGCACCTTGGGCTGTCCCAGTGAGTTATTGCACCCGCAAACCATAACAGTAAAATCTGCATTAAATCATGATGGTCTTTCCCTTCTGAGTTTTGCACTGTGAATAAAAAAAAAAAAAGTATTGCAGTTCCCAATTACATGTAGGGTATTGGCGCACTCAAAAGAAATTGCACAACAAATTGTGAGGTCTATTTTTTCCATATGATACATATGTGGAGTTCTGCTGTTCTATCACCTCAGGGGCTCTGCCAATGTGACATGGAACCCTCAAATCAGTCCAGCAAAATGTGAACTCCAATAGGCTCCTTTTCCCTTCTGAGCTTTGAACTGTGCCTCAAAAGTAGTTTTCTCCCACATATAGGGTATCAGTGTATTCCTGTTACCCTTGTGAAAATAAAAAATACAGGAGCTAAAAGAACATTTTTGTGTGAAAAATAAGATTTTTTTTTTATTTTCACAGCTCAACATTAACCCCTTCACCCCCAAGGGTGGTTTGCACGTTCATGACCGGGCCAATTTTTACAATTCTGACCACTGTACCTTTATGAGGTCATAACTCTGGAACGCTTCCATTGATCCCGGTGATTCTGACATTGTTTTCTCGTGACATATTGTACTTCATGTTAGTGGTAAAATTTCATTCAAATAACTTGCGTTTATTTGTGAAAAAAAAGGAAATTTGGCAAAAATTTTGAAAATTTCGCAATTTTCCAACTTTGAATTTTTATGCCCTTAAATCACAGAGATACGGCACACAAAAAACTTGATAAGTAACATTTCCCACATGTTTACTTTACATCAGCACAATTTTGGAACCAAAATTTTTTTTTGTTAGGAAGTTATAAGGGTTAAAAGTTGACCAGCGATTTCTCATTTTTACAACACCATTTTATTTTTAGGACCACATCACATTTGAAGCCACTTTGAGGGGTCTATATGATAGAAAATACCCAAAAGTGACACCATTCTAAAAACTGAACCCCTTAAGGTGCTCAAAACCACATTCAAGAAGTTTATTAACCCATTAGGTGCGTCACAGGAATTTTTTTGAATATTTAAAAAGAAATGAACATCTAACTTTTTTTCACAAAAAAAATACTTCAGGTTCAATTTTTTTTATTTTACCAAGGGTAACAGGAGAAATTGGACTGCAAAAGTTATTGTGCAATTTGTCCTGAGTACGCTGATACCTGATTTGTGGGGGGGAACGACTGTTTCGGCGCATAGCAGAGCTCAGAATGGAAGGAGCGCCGTTTGACTTTTTCAATGCAAAATTGGCTGGAATTCAGATCGGACGCCATGTCACGTTTGGAGAGTCCCTGATGTACCTAAACAGTGGAAACCCCCTACAAGTGACCCCATTTTGGAAACTAGACCCCCCAAGGAACTTATCTAGATATGTGGTGAGAACTTTGAACCCACAAGGGCTTTACAGAAGTTTATAACGTACAGCGGTACAATTAAAAAATCATATTTTTTCCACAAAAATGATCTTTTCACCCCAATTTTTATTTTCCCAAGGGTAACAGGACCCTAAAAGTTATTGTGCAATTTGTCCTGAGTACGCTGATACCCCACATGTGGGTGTAAGCCACTATTTGGGCGCATGGCAGAGCTCGGAAGGGAAGCAGCGCCATTTGACGTTTTTGGCTGGAATTGAGATCGGACACCATGTCGCGTTTGGAAAACCCCTGATGTACCAAAACAGTGGAAATCCCCCACAAATGACACCATTTTGGAAACTAGACCCCCCAAGGAACTTATCTAGATGTGTGGTGAGCACTTTGAACCCCCCAGTGCTTCACAGAAGTTTATAACGCCCGGGCGTGAAAATAAAAAATTCGTATTTTTTCCACAAACATGATCTTTTAGTCACCATTTTTTTATTTTCCCAAGGGTACCAGGAGAAATTGGACCCCAAAAGTTGTTGTCCAATTTGTCCTGAGTATGCTGATACCCCATATGTGGGTGAAAACTACTGTATGGGCACACGTCGGGGCTCGGAAGGGAAGTAGTGACGTTTTGGTATGCAGACTTTGATGGAATGGTCTGCGGGTGTCATGTTGCCTTTGGAGAACCCCTAATGTACCTAAACAGTGGAAACCCCCCACAAATGACCCCATTTTGAAAACTAGACCCACTAAGGAACTTATCTAGATGTGAGGTGAGCACTTTGAACCCCCAAGGGCTTCACAGAAGTTTATAATGCCAGGGCATGAAAATAAAAAAATCGTTTTTTTTCCAGAAACATGATCAATTAGTCCCCAATTTTTTCATTTTCCCAAGGGTAACAGGAGAAATTGGACCACAAAAGTTGTTGTCCAATTTGGCCTGAGTACGCTGACACCCCATATGTGGGAGAAAACTACTGTATGGACACACAGGGAAGGGAAGCAGTGACGTTTTGGAATGCAGACTTTGATGGAATGGTCTGCGGGTGTCATGTGCGTTTGGAGAGCCCCTGATGTACCTAAACTATTGAAACTCCCCACAAGTGACCCCATTTTGGACACTAGACCCCCCACGGAACTTATCTAGATGTGTGGTGAGCACTTTGAACCCCCAAGTGCTTCACAGAAGTTTATAACACTCGGACGTGAAAATAAAAAAATCATTTTTTTCCACAAAAATGATATTTTTGCCCCCAATTTTTTATTTTCTTAAGGGTAACAGGAGAAATTGGACCCCAAAAATTGTTTTGCAATTTGTCCTGAGTAGGCTGATACCCTACATGTGGGGGTAAAACACTGTTTGGGCGCATGGCAGAGCTTGGAAGGGAAGGAGCACCATTTGACTTTTTCAACTCAGAATTGGCTGGAATTGAGATCAGACGCCATTGTTGCATTTGGAGAGCCCCTGATGTGCCCAAACAGTGGAAACCCCCAATTATAACTCCAACCCTAACCCCAACACACCCCTAACCCTAATCTGAGCCCTAACCCTAACCCTAGCCCTAACCCTAGCCCTAACCCTAGCCCTAACCCTAAGGCTGTGTGCACACGCTGCGGATTTTGCTGCGGTTCCGCAGCGGTTTTGGCTGCTGCGGACCCCAGTACCATGATTCCCTATGGGAATCAAAAACCGCAGTGCAGACGGTGCGGAATTTTCCGCGCGGATTATCTGCGGTTTTCAATCCGCAGAAAGAATTGACATGTCAATTCTTTCTGCGGATTCTCCTGCGGTTTGCCATCTCCTCTATTGAGGAGATGAAAAACCGCAGGACAAAACCGCAGAGCAATCTGCAGGTAAAACCGCAGGTCTTTTGACCTGCGGTTTCACCTGCGGATTTTACAAAATCCGCGCGGATGAATCCTCACCTAATCCGCAGCGTGTGCACACAGCCTTACCCTAACGGGAAAATGGAGATAAATACTTTTTTTTTAGTTTTATTATTTTTCCCTAACTAAGGGGGTGATAACGGGGGGTTTGATTTACTATTTATGGCGGTTTTTATTTTTGGCAGCTATCACACGCTAAAAGACGCTTTTTATTGTAAAATAGTTTTTGCATCACCACATTTTGAGAGCTATAATTTTTCCGTATTTTGACCCACTGAGTCATGTGATGTCTTATTTTTTGCGGGACGAGTTGACGTTTTTATTGGTACCATTTTCGGGCACGTGACATTTTTTGATGGCTTTTTATTCCTATTTTTGGGACGCAGAATGAACAAAAACCAGCGTTTCATGAATTTCTTTTGGGGGGGTGCGTTTACACCGTTCCGCATGCGGTAAAATTGATAAAGCGGTTTTATTCTTCGGGTCAGTACGGTTACAGCGATACCTCATTTAGGTCGTTTTTTTATGTTTTTGTCGGTTTTATGCAATGAAAACTATTTTATATAAAAAATAATTATTTTTGCATCGCTTTATTCTGTGAGCTATAACTTTTTTATTTTTTCGCTGATGATGCTGTGTGGCGGCTCGTTTTTTGCGGGACAAGATGACGTTTTCAGCGGTACCATGGATATTTATATGCGTCTTTTTGATCGCGCGTTATTACACTTTTTGTTTGGCGGTATGATAATAAATCATTATTTTTTGCTTCGTTTTTTATTTTTATTTTTTAAGGGGTTCGCTAAAAGGGTTAACTAATGGGACAGTTTTATAGGGCGGGTCATTACGGACGCGGCGATACCTAATATGTGTACTTTTATTGTTTTTTTTTTTTAATTATTTTCAAAAAATGAATTTATTGGGGAATATTTTTTTTTTTTTTTTACTAATTTATTTGGCGATTTTTTTTAATTTATTTTTACATTTTTTTTAAATTTTTTTTTTACTTTATTACATAGTCCCAGGTGGGACATCACTGTCCTGTGACAGATCGCTGATCTGTCACATCGCAGATCACTGTGACAGATCAGCAATTTGTCACAGGCATTGAAGAAGACTTCCTCTTGCCTGCGCTTTGCAGGCACTGAGGAAGCCAGCTTCCTCAGGTCCCCGAAGGCCCCCGTCGCCATCTTGGATTCGGGGGCCTGGAGGATAGGAGCCCCCCGCAGCAGCGCTGCACATTGTGCTGCCGTGGGGGGCTCAGGGAAGCACGGAGGGAGCCCCCTCCCTGCCGATGCTTCCCTTTAACTCCCGGTACACCGCGATCATGTTTGATCGCGGTGTGCAAGGGGTTAACGTGTCGGGGGCGGTCCGTGACCGCCCCTGACACATAGTGCCGGGTGTCAGCTGTGATAATCAGCTGACACCCGGCCGCGATCAGCGGCGCTCACCACGTTGGCGCCGCTGATCGCGGTAGACGTACTATCCCGTCCACGGTCATACGGGCCCGGGTACCGTGGACGGGATAGTACGTCAGATGTCAGGAAGGGGTTAAAAAGCTTCTGTGGAGCACTAGGGGAGAGTTAAGGTGCTCACCACACATCTTTACATATTCCTTGTGGGTATAGATGGGCGTACACCTGGATGTTTGGGTCCGGCGGGTTCGGCCGAACAGTTACAAAAAGTTCCGGTACCAGAACAGAACCCAGATCCCATTCATTTGAATGTGGGACCCAAACATCCAGTGTTTGCTGCGCTGTAATGTGCATGACAGTGCGGAAAACACCGCTTCAGATTGGCGGGGAAATCCCCCCCGCCGGTCAGAGAGCCACGGTTCCCATGCTGTCAAAAGACAGCAAGAGTGCTCAGCTGTGATCGGATGTATAAAGTTTACCTCCGGTCACTGGTGTCAGCTGGTGATAATACTGATCTCATCATCTGACATTTGCTGCCGCTAATTACAGTGAGAGCAGGGGAGGCGGATGGAGTATTCATCAGCTGCTCCTGCGCTGTAAATAAATAATTAGAAAAAAAAAACCGGCATGGGTTCCCCTGTATTTTTGCTAACTAGCCAGACAAAACTCAGCTGGGGGCTGCAACCCTCAGCTGTCGACTTTAGCAAGGCTAGTTATCAAGAAGAGAGGGGTCCTCACGCTGTTTTTAATTATTTAAATAATTTTAAAAACCGGCTTTGGGTCCACCCCATTTTTGACAACCAACCTTGCTAAAGTTGACAGCTGGGGGCTGGTATTCTCAGGCTGGTAACGGGCCATGGATTTTGCTCCCCCCCAGCCTAAAAATAGCCTGCAGCTGCCCAGAAAAGGCACCTCTATTAGATGCGCCAATTCTGGCACTTTGCCTGGCTCTTCACACTTGCCCTGTAGTGGTGGCAAGTGGGGTTCATAATTGTGGGGTTGATGTCACCTTTGTATTGTCTTGTGACATCAAGCCCACGGATTAGTAATGGAGAGGCGTCTATAAGACACCTCTCCATTACTAACCCAACACTTATATGGTAAATAAAGACACAGCCAGAATAAAGTCCTTTATTTGAAATAAGACTAAACACAGTTTTCCATTTTTCTTTAAGCGCCTAATTCCAGTGAAGCCCTCGTTTTCCTGTAATAAAAGTAAAATAAAAAAACAACAATATACCATATCTGTCTGTCGTTCTGTCCCACGCCATAATCCATGCCTGAGTGATAAACAGGCTCAGAGACCGGTGGTGATGTCATAGAGATTACGCCCAGTCACTGAGGCTCCGTTCCCAGCCAGGCTGAACTGCGGTGACCTCTGTGACATCCCCGCTAGCACCGTGAGAGTTTCTCTCAATAGTCCCATCAGCTGACACCAGTGACCGGAGGTTTATACCTGTGATCAGAGCTGAGCACTCTCGCTGTCTTTTGACAGCGTGGGAACTGCGGCTCTCTGACCGGCGGGGAATATTTCCCCACCGATCAAAAGCGGTGTTTGCCGCACTGCGATGCACATGACACTGCGACAAACACCCAATGTTCGTGCCTGAACAGTAGGTGTTAGGTATGGACGCCAAACTTTACAGTTTGGGTTCGCTCATCTCTACTTGTGGGATATAGTTTCCAAAATGGGGTCACTTTTGAGGGATTTCCACTGTTATATCAAGGGCTCTCCACATGCGGCTAAATTCACAGGGATTGGTTATGTTTCCTGCTATGTGACACTTTTGTTGAGTGGATGCATGCCAACCACAGGACTGAACAAGAGACCTTCCCCTCTGCTTCCCCTCCTGTGATAGTGTTAAAGCTGCAAAAAGTTCATGATGCAAGAACATTATTGACATGATGGACCAGAGGTTTTATCTGCTGATGTTCATCAGGTTGATGCAATGGCAACAGAGATGTACCAGCTGATAAAGTACAGTCTGTGTACAACTGAACTTGGCTGTCCAGGCAGGTTACTGGAGCACAATCACAAGGACTTATGGTTCAGCTTATTAGATCAGCAGCAAGAGCTGTCCCATTTTGCTATGGGGTTCTGTGTCCAGCATCCAGAGCACTGTCTGAGGGTGTTAAGCCCTCCCTGTGGCTTTGTCAAATGAACTCTACAAGTGGAAAACCTTACATTTTTCAAAATGTATGGATTAGTGGTGGCATGGATCAGTGGTGACTTTCATTAAGCTATGATTTATGCCAAATGGATCAGCTATATCATCTGCCTCAGAAAAAAAAGAGGGGGAAAATGCGTGCTCAGTGTGCCTGCTAGTTTCTCTTCGGAGCACAGAGCAATCATCACTTCCAGAAACTATAACAATCAGGTAAATAGTCAGGAGATACAGCTTAACTGAGTAAAAATCTTCACATCTAACTTATGAACTACAGATGCATATAAAGTTCCTTTTAACAATGCAGCAATAAAGCTGAAGCCTTTTGCTCCGTTGAGCTAGATCTCCTGACTATGTACCATCTGCTTGTCTGTTATATGCTTCTTTACAGTTCTGCTTTTATCACTGACGATAACCCATGCTTGGCTCAGCATCTACTCGTTGTCCATAATCTCATCTATACTATAGTACTGCTGCTGTTGGGGCTGCCATTGCTGACCCTACACTGCCTCTGCATACCCACCCCAGCCACATATCTTTTGGCTGCCCCACTCTGTTTTATAGTGCTACACTGTATTGTGGCTGCCTTTACTAGTCCTACACTGCCAGACATTGTCTTGCCTGGCCTGATCTCCTTGTCCTATTTTTCTATTGTCTGACTTATGCCACTGGAGAGCGCACAAAAATAAAACTCTCATAATAGGGGAAAAAATTCACCGCTTGTTGACTTTCCATTGCTTCTTCGCTTTGAAAACTAATGCCTTCCTGCTGTTTGGTTTGTTATATATATATATATATATATATATATATATATATATATATATATAATAAAATTCCTGTATTTGTTTAATAGATTCGAGAATAGCAACCAAGTTGCAGATCTCAGAAAAGGGACGTGTTTTTTTTTTTTTTTTTAACTCTTAGTTGAGGAGTCATTTATTTTTTTTTTTTTCTTCACTTTCAAAACAGCGAACCGTTCGTGCTCCCTAAATAAAGGGATAATTTTTAGATGGCTTGTGAAAAAGCTCTCTTGTTTTTGCCAAAAAAAGCTCTTTATACTTACAAATAGGGTTAATTTCTGCACCCCCCCCGTGCAAATGCCACGACTTCTCCAGTTTGCATTGCATGTGTACAAAACACCAACTATACAAGCATCTGAAGAAATAATTTTTGTACCATTTTTACAATTTTTAAGTAGCCTAAAAAGCCTGTTACTGCAGTGTGTTGTTAAATTGGCTTTTGATTGCTATCTATTTTTCACTAGCCAGATAGGTTGAGGTCACTTGTACGTTACTAAGGGTGTGTTTGCGTTTAGTTAGCTCAACAGTAGTTCTTTTCAGTCCTAGGAGTCCTCTGAGTGTTATGCGTGTATTTTTTTTTGGCATTTAGAGGCTTTGCAATATTTAAATTTATGATTAATTTTTTAGCTGTAAATAAAACTTTTTGAGATAATTCGGTGAAGCTGGCGAATTCGAATTTCAGAAGATCTGCTCATCTTTAGTCTGTTCTTATTTTATTCCTTTTGCAATTTTTATCACTCTTCAAGCCTTGTTTTTAAATGCCTCCCTTCATGAATGATATGATTTATGTGTACATGACAACATATGTTAAGTGAGCGTCAATGATGTGTGTCTAAAAGAATCTGCTAATGGTGTTCATCACAGCCATTGCCTTCAATGACACTGACATTTTTCAGGTTCTAGACATATTTATTGGACGTTTTTGTTTTTTCTCTTCTTTCAATCTTTCTTTGTATTTTTTTACTACACAAAATCCTTATTCTTGCACATATAAACATTTATAGACGTTGCAAATGCTTGCAAGCTAATTTTGATCATTTTACTATTTTGAAAAGTTCCATTTTGCTTGTGAAACAATGTTTGGGAATAATAAATGTAAATGCTCTGAAAATGTTACGAACTCCATAAACTTAGTACATGGACAATTCCTGATAGGAAACCTGTCTGCTTCCTCTCCCCACCCCCACTCCTCACCAAATACTCAACCTCTGGACGTGGCCTAAGGCTAAATTCCCATGATGAGCTTTTGGCGAATCTTTGATGTTGCATCATTTCTGCACCTATTTATGTAATTTAGGTTTTTAAATGCCTTTTTTAGCATGCATTTTTATCTCGTTTTTGGTGCGTCATGCTTTAACCCCTTGACGACGAATGAAGGACATAACACATCATGAGTTGGGTGTCCGTTCCCGCACCATGTCCTATGTCAGTCATGCATTTAAACTGTCTTGGCTTGTAAACGCGCAGTAACAATTCCGTGCCGAGCAGCAAGAGAAGAGGTGCGGGGACTCATGGCATCGGTCTCCTCACTCAGGGCACTGTGATCGGTCAGTCGATCTGACTGACCAATCGCTACATGATTGTGCAGGAGGTGCTGAAATATCAGCAACTTACGCACGGTCAAAGCAGGAACATGGCACTGCTAATGACCAAGCTTCTGCTGTAACAGCCAGAGACGGTAGCAGCAAAGCCCCTGGCTATTTAATCCCCTAAATGCTGTGTTTGAGAGCGATCACAGCATTTAGAATGAGAGGAGAGCGAGGAGGCTACCTCTCCCTTCAGATTGGTGACCCACGCAACATCATTGTGGGGGCCAGATTGTTACCATGGTGATCCAAAATAGTATCGCTGAAAATGTCATCTTGTCCCGCAAATAACAAGCCACCATACAGCTCCATCAGCTGAAAAATAAAGTTATTGCTCTGTCAAAAAAAAAAAAAAAGCTATTCCTGAACTCCTGGTTTTTGTTCATTCTCAAAAATAGACTGAGGTAGATCTGCTCATGTGCTGGTGCCATTTTCATGAAGGCCGCCACCAGCTGAACCTGCGAGAGTACTACCCACAGCTAGGACGGCACCAGCCCAAAAGATAAATAACCAAGATAATGAATGAGGCAGCTGAGGGCCGTGGCTAGGCCCTCTGACTGAAGACCCTACCCACAATCCTGCCCACAATTCCCGTACTGAAGCACTGAGGAAAACCGAAATTTACCGAAAACCAGGCTGCAGATTTTTACACTAAAGGTATGTATTAAATCAGTATGACCGCACCATTCTGCCCATTCCTTTATTTTAACATGGACATTCCTGCTGATAGGTTTTCTTTAATGTCAAAGTTCGGTTCGGGTACTAGAACTTCAATCAGAACCCGAACCCCATTCAAAATAGTGAGGACCCAAGACCCAAACTTTTCTGCTTGAAATACCTCCCTCGCGCTCTTTGTCTCCCTCGCGCTCTTTGTCTCCCTCGCGCTCTTTGTCTCCCTCGCGCTCTTTGTCTCCCTCGCGCTCTTTGTCTCCCTCGCGCTCTTTGTCTCCCTCGCGCTCTTTGTCTCCCTCGCGCTCTGTCTCCCTCGCGCTCTTTGTCTCCCTCGCGCTCTTTGTCTCCCTCGCGCTCTTTGTCTCCCTCGCGCTCTTTGTCTCCCTCGCGCTCTTTGTCTCCCTCGCGCTCTTTGTCTCCCTCGCGCTCTTTGTCTCCCTCGCGCTCTTTGTCTCCCTCGCGCTCTTTGTCTCCCTCGCGCTCTTTGTCTCCCTCGCGCTCTTTGTCTCCCTCGCGCTCTTTGTCTCCCTCGCGCTCTTTGTCTCCCTCGCGCTCTTTGTCTCCCTCGCGCTCTTTGTCTCCCTCGCGCTCTTTGTCTCCCTCGCGCTCTTTGTCTCCCTCGCGCTCTTTGTCTCCCTCGCGCTCTTTGTCTCCCTCGCGCTCTTTGTCTCCCTCGCGCTCTTTGTCTCCCTCGCGCTCTTTGTCTCCCTCGCGCTCTTTGTCTCCCTCGCGCTCTTTGTCTCCCTCGCGCTCTTTGTCTCCCTCGCGCTCTTTGTCTCCCTCGCGCTCTTTGTCTCCCTCGCGCTCTTTGTCTCCCTCGCGCTCTTTGTCTCCCTCGCGCTCTTTGTCTCCCTCGCGCTCTTTGTCTCCCTCGCGCTCTTTGTCTCCCTCGCGCTCTTTGTCTCCCTCGCGCTCTTTGTCTCCCTCGCGCTCTTTGTCTCCCTCGCGCTCTTTGTCTCCCTCGCGCTCTTTGTCTCCCTCGCGCTCTTTGTCTCCCTCGCGCTCTTTGTCTCCCTCGCGCTCTTTGTCTCCCTCGCGCTCTTTGTCTCCCTCGCGCTCTTTGTCTCCCTCGCGCTCTTTGTCTCCCTCGCGCTCTTTGTCTCCCTCGCGCTCTTTGTCTCCCTCGCGCTCTTTGTCTCCCTCGCGCTCTTTGTCTCCCTCGCGC
Organism: Dendrobates tinctorius; assembly: GCF_039654945.1. Lineage (NCBI taxonomy): Eukaryota > Metazoa > Chordata > Amphibia > Anura > Dendrobatidae > Dendrobates > Dendrobates tinctorius. Next base: position 9,897,901 of record NW_027361775.1, on the reverse strand, counting down.
TCTTTGTCTCCCTCGCGCTCTTTGTCTCCCTCGCGCTCTTTGTCTCCCTCGCGCTCTTTGTCTCCCTCGCGCTCTTTGTCTCCCTCGCGCTCTTTGTCTCCCTCGCGCTCTTTGCCTCCCTCGCGCTCTTTGCCTCCCTCGCGCTCTTTGCCTCCCTCGCGCTCTTTGCCTCCCTCGCGCTCTTTGCCTCCCTCGCGCTCTTTGCCTCCCTCGCGCTCTTTGCCTCCCTCGCGCTCTTTGCCTCCCTCGCGCTCTTTGCCTCCCTCGCGCTCTTTGCCTCCCTCGCGCTCTTTGCCTCCCTCGCGCTCTTTGCCTCCCTCGCGCTCCTTGTCTTCCGTCACTCCAGCGTATGGCATCGGATGCGAGATGCTAATGACCCTCGACTCCTGCTCTGCTCTGAGTGGGAGTAGTGTGTCATGCTACTGTGCTCCGATCCTCTCGCATGAGAGGATTGGAGCACACTTGCGGAGAAATTAATTTCTCCATCTCCTCTGCTGCCGGTGTCGGTGATATCTGAGTGCTGTTGTGCGTTGCAACTTGCACCCATAGACTTATATGGTTGTGAATCGAGTCTTGCTGCCAATCGCAGCATGCTGCCATTGTTCTTGCATGCTGATTCAGCATGAGAAAATAATCGCAAATCTCAGCTGCACTGTAGAGTAACACTGGGCCGAGTGCTATGCAGTGTTTTATCGCATAGCACTCGGCTGTATTGTACGGTAGTGTGACTCCAGCCTTTCTCGGTCACTCTTGCTCCTTCTTTCTGTCTCTCGCTCTCTGGTTCTCTGTCTCTCGTTCTGTCTCTCTAGTTCTCTGTCTCTCGTTCTGTCTCTCTAGTTCTCTGTCTCTATTTGTCTCTCTGTTTGTGTTCAGCGTTTTACACCATGTCTGGTTCGCTCTTGTCTGGATGTGTACACAGCTAATCAATAGTCTGGTGCAGCACTGGGTTCACATAGTTCTGTCTCGTAGGTATAGCTAAGCTGTTCCTAGTCTTTCCTACTACACTCTTGACTTGATTGACACTATCCTATGCTTTTAGAGTGGGTTGAAAAACTTGTTATTTATTTTTTTGTATTAGTATATTGTGACACATGCTGGAAGAAAATATTGTTATTTCTCTTGATACAAGAATGAATTCTTAATATCAAGTGCGCATGGGAGGAAGATTGACAAGAACACAAAACTTTGGTCCTAACGTACTGTGCCTCAGCATTGTTCCACAGCTTCTGTCTCCTGCGGTTTCTTTCATGTCCTATGCATTACTGCCATCATGCTGATTCCTATTTTGTAGGCTGCTATGTTCAGTATCCGTATACTTGTCTGTTATTCCGCCTGCTACTCTCATACTGCATGCAGACATAGACACTTTCCAATTTGTTGGCTGTTCCTACATTTCTTTGAAGTCCTCCTTATTGTTTGCTAGTAATTAGGTTCAGATTTTCTAAGGAAAACATGATCTTGTTACAAATCATCCAACAATGTTGAGCACAGTACCCTGATTGATATTCACAGCTTGACATTAATATTTTGGGCCGCGGGCGCTGATACATTTAATTAGTAAAATGCTAAAACGTATCACATGCTGTTCAGTATCTATTTCCCCAAACCATGTTATGGCTAGAGGCAAGTATTCGATTAATATCCAACGGTGGCCTCTATCATTAGATGAACTTCTATGTCCTATGTTTACTGTGGAAATCTGTAGTTTGCTTTTAAATAAAAATGAATCTCCAGTATTAAACCCATGGTAGGGCGTCACATACTCCCACACTGTGTACAGGGGTGTGTGTATTATACATGGTGTCTACGTGCGTATGTATACACACAAAGTCTCATCTGGTGTGTGTAACACATGTACGATGCATGTACTCTGTGTGAGCAATATTATAGTGCATTCCCAGGCCTGTAAGTGGGGGTACTTCTGTGTGTAGTGCTCCTATTCCTTACTGAATAAATCGAGGGGTTTAGAATAATGTGTTTTTATTCATTCATCATTTGCATATCATTGACATGTCCATCCTGTGATTTCGGTAATTCCACTTTTCCTCCATCCTGTCAATTCTGTAATTCCACTTTTCCATCTTGGTGTGTGTGTGTTTATCTATACACACCTGATTATATAATATTAGGTTTTCATACTCCTTAGTAGCCATCAGACCAAACACAGGGATTCAGTCGTTGTATTTAAACAGTGAGTGGTTTATTATCGTGTCCATAACCAGTCACAGCTCACAAAGAAAACAAATCAGTCTTTCTCCGGCACAAAGATAAGTCTGAGTATGTATATATAGTAGGGCTGAGCAATTGATTAAATTAATTTGCAGAGTGGATTCGCCCCAATTATGTTTTTTGCCAAAATTGAAAATCAAATATTGACCTGCCCGCACCGGAAGGCCGTTTTACCATTGGTAAGGGGGGATGTCAGGAAACAGTGTGGAGCTGATGAGCACCTTAGTCTTCAGCTGGAACTTGTGTGAGTAGGGAGCAATGGTTGGAACCAGCAGCTGCACCTGTCCTACTAGCAGTAATATAATAATAATAATACATTTTATTTCTATAGCGCCGACATATTCCGCAGCACTTTACATTTCAGAGGGGATTTGTACAGACAATAGACATTACAGCATAACAATAATCACATACAGTAGATTATAACAAAATACCAAGAGGAATGAGGGCCCTGCTCGCAAGCTTACAGTCTATGAGGGAAAAAGGGAGACACGAAAGGTGGGTGGTAACAGTTGCCCTGATTGTTTGGACCAGCCATAATGTTAAGTGTGTAACAGTACAGACACAGATGGCTGATGGATGCATAAAGCATGTGGGAACATGATGAGGGGAACCTGGTTATGGTAAAACTTTTGGTTGTGCCACACAGGGATAGATTAGGTTAATGTGTTGAGGCGGTAGGCCAGTCTGAATAAATGCGTTTTCAGGGCACGCTTAAAATTGTGGGGATTGGGGACTAATCGTATTGACCTAGGAAGTGCATTCCAAAGAATTGGCGCAGCACGTGTAAAGTCTTGGAGACGGGAGTGGGAGGTTCTGACTATTGAAGATGCTAACCTCAGGTCATCAGCAGAACGGAGGGTGCGGGTAGGGTGGTATACTGAAACAAGGGAGGAGATGTAAGGTGGTGCTGAGCTATGGAGGGCTTTGTGGGTGAGGGCAATAAGTTTTTACTGGATTCTGGAGTGGATGGGTAGCCAGTGTAGTGACTGGCACAAGGTAGAGGCATCGGTGTAACGATTGGTGAGGAATATGATCCTGGCTGCAGCATTCAAGACAGATTGGAGAGGGGAGAGTTTGGTAAGAGGGAGACCAATTAGAAGAGAGTTACAATAGTCGAGACGAGAGTGAATAAGAGAAACAGTAAGAGTTTTTGCAGAGTCAAAAGTAAGAAAAGGTCGGATTCTAGAAATGTTTTTGAGGTGCAGATGACAAGAGCGAGCCAGTGATCGAATGTGGGGGGCAAAGGAAAGCTCGGAATCAAGTATGACCCCAAGACAGCGGGCCTGTTGCTGGGGAGTAATAGTGGAACCACACAGTCAGCTGGTATGAGTGGAAAACAAGTACAGGCGCTCGGTTCTCCATGGCGGCCCAATCATGTAACTGCACTTTCCCACCAGCTTGTTTTCCACCTATCTCCTCCCTTCTCTGGCCCAATTAAGCCAGAGCTCTGAATCAAATAAGAGTGAGGTGGAGAGTGAGGGAAAACCTGCAGTTGGAAAGGTGTATTTAAATGATTGGTCCCTCCGCTCCACTTCATCCTGTGCGGTCAGTCCCTATAAAGCCCCACTCCAACTTTTTTTTATTTATTCTAGCGCAGGAGTGGTGTTACTAATGTAAAATCCTTGCACCTATTATTATGCTCGCCACTTGCCATCTTCAGCTGTTCCCTGTGCACCTCCAGTCCCGCGTCGTCATCTTGTCTTTTGAGGTCAGCTTTTGACTCATTGGAAGTCAGAATTAACAGTCACAAGTTCTCAATGCAAGTCTAAATGGGCCGGAACGAATCTCATAGACTTGCACTGAAAAGTGACCACTGAACTGCTCTAGCAAACAGTGAAACGATCTGTCAGGTCAGAAACCGATGAGAATGGCGCCAATAGCAGCAAAAGTTTAACTAAGCAGAGGAGCTTTACATCAGTAATACCACTCCAGCTCTGCAATAAAAAAAAAAATGCTAGAGTGGTGCTGTAAATATGAGAGCAATGATGTTAATATGTGTTAAGTGCAGAATTAGAGCTTTTCAATACAAAAACAACGCTGCTTCAAATCTGCATCAAAAAAGGTGAAATAAGTGTGAAAGAAATTCTACAAAAACACAATAATCTGACGATTTTTGTGTATTTTGGTGCTAACCCCTGCAGAAAACTCACATTTAAAAATGCTGCATGTTAACACTACCATATACATTCTGCCCCTGGCACATCTTTGACATCCACATGTGATAACACGGTATTACAGAGGCCAAAGACTCAGAGTCTTGGAAGAGTTCTTGGAAGCATTGTCACAGACGCTGCTTACAAAAATAAGGTTTTGCTGCATGTTTGCTGTGTTTTGCCTCTTGTGCATGCTGATAGTTTAAAATCATGATGCTACTTCCTTAGGTTTTTGCATTAAAAACGCATCAAAACCTGACACCTGCATTTTTGCTGCGTTTTTGCACTTACTCATTACTTTCTATGGGCAAATCAAAAAGCTGAAAGTGACTTGCTGCGATTTGCAAAAATGCAGCAGTTTTCCAATTCAGTCAGAAGAAACCCAATGTGCATGAGATTTCTGAAATCTCATAGCTTTTTGTAACAATTACAAGGGTACTACAGAATCTGATTGCGTTGGGATAACACGAGACTGAGACCAAAGCTGATGTAAATAAGTATATTAAGAAGTGAAACAAAACTAACTGCACTTCCTGCAATTGTAACGAAACCACAGCACAATATAGAATGATGCAAGTGTAGCCAAACTAACCGAGCACTTTCAGCAATAGTAATAAAAGCACAGCACAATTATAGTAATGTCCAGTGAAACTGAAGAGTGGGGCGCGACCGCTAGTATGAACCAGTCCAACTGTAATATGATGCAGGTGTGCACTAGGCACAAAACGTGAGAGACCAGCAGTATATATACGAGAGGAAGCACACGGCCCTTAATGAGGAAGTCCAGCGATATTATGGATGAGAGCATGCACTGCACTAACGTGTAGAAGTCCAGCAATCATATAGAGGAAAATGCACATGGCACTTAGACGTAGAAGTCCAGCAATTCACAGAAGTAGCATTAACAGAGGAAGGTCACCACATGTTCCTTTTGGGCTGAAAGTCCCGCATAAGTCCAGCACCGCAGCCCACATAAACACAGACCAAGAGGAGATGGTGATGTCAGGATTCCTTACTGGCCACAGGAGTTCCAGAGGAGAACAGCTCCTCACTTGAAGTCCAGATAGTAGTTATCGGGCAGATGCGCAGGGGACTGCAGGCAGCAGAGCATGGAGAGGCGGAGCACCAAGTAGCGAGCAGCAGCAGCAGGGAGTCCACCAGTAGACAGGCAGGAGCTCAAGTGCCAACAGCAACAAAATACTCAGACAAAGAGGAACACACGACCCGGACTAAAGGCCCCGCCACACTAAGCGATTTACCAGCGATCCCGACACCGATATCAAGGTGTCAGGATCGCAGGTAAGTCGCTATGTGATCGCTGGTGAGCTGTCACACAGACAGCTTCACCAGCGATCAGCACAGCGATGCCGAGCGGCATCGCTGGCCATCGCTATAAAAAATAATAAAAAAAAATATAGTTATTCTCACCTTCCGACGTCCTGTTCAGCCATCCGGCCTCTCTCCATGCTCCGGTCCCAGTGATCCTTTGCATGAATGACCGCGAGACTTTGTTATCCCTCGAGACCGTGACATCTCACGGTCATTCATGCAAAGGATCACTGGGACCGGAGCGTGGAGAGAGGCAAGATGATTGAACAGGACGTCGGAAGGTGAGAATAACTAGATTTTTATTATTTTTTACACCTGATCGCTGGTCTCTCGCCTGTCACACACAGTGATGCGTGCTGGCCAGCGGGAGACCAGCGACCAAAGAAATGTCCAGAGGTTTCTTCCAGCGATCAGCGATACCGGCAGGGGGGCCGCTCGCTGATCGCTGTCACACACAGCGATCTCGCTGGTGAGATCGCTGTTACGTCACAAAAGTTGTGACTCAGCAGCGATCTCGCTACCGAGATCGCTTAGTGAGACGGGGCCTTTAAATCACAAAACAGACAGGAATTTCTATGACACGGCGAGAAAAAAGACTCCATCTTGAATAAGGTCAAACAGGCACAAAGGAAAGTCTGCAATCCTTACACTTTTGCTGGTACTGTAAAACCAGCATTAATTCACAAACGCAAAAAAGCAACAAAAATGCAACGTGTGAACATAGCCTTAGGGGAGGGGTGTATAGTTTTTTTTTTTGTTTTTTTTAATCTATACTGTTCAGCAAAACAATTGAAAATAGTCTATAATTAAAAAAAATCACCCATGCCCAACATATACTGTATAATATACATTTTATTTTGTCTGATTATGAATAAATACGTAATATATAAAACCAGCAACTTTGGCAATTTAAAAGAGGGTGCTGTTCTCCTGTATGGGCTTGATCCAACAATATATAGAGTGGGGCATCTCATCCAGTAAGGTGACAGAATAAACTGTTGCGTGTGATCATAACCTTAGGCTTAATATAAGGTTGTCCGCGTCTCCTATATACCCATTTAGAATAGCTGCTGGAAGCACAATGTATCGTTACTTGTCGCAGTATGTGTCCGTACATGAAATATTCACTGCAGCAGGTAATAAACCCTCATTCTCTGCCTCCTCTTAACTCTTCTGAAAGCGCAGTACCTGAGAGCGATGCACTGTAAAGTCTTTACAAGCCTAACGCGAGTGAAACATTAATAAGTATATTTGAACATTCTGTTTGAGGTTCCAGCTATCAGCAAATGATTCATCTGGAGCTTCTGAGAAAGGAATTGAAATCAAATTGTTGATTCTCAAGTGTTTTAATGGCCTAGTTTCCGAATCTTCTAAAATGTTCAATTAAGGCTGATGCATGTTTCTCTTTCGGCAGCGAACAATAACTTTATACCGACATAAAGAAATATCACCACTAGGTTGTGCTGTTGTATTGGTAATATAGTGTTCATAGCGTGCATTGGTAACACAGAATTCATGGCTTGTATAGAAAAAAAGGGGTTTAGCCAGTTGTAAAAATAATATTCTCAGTGTGAAAAAACAGGATAATCGTGTAGTTATGATACCTTTTAATGTCTAACAAAAATAAAATAAAGGATGTTACAAGGCAAGTTTTCAGGACTTCTTGGGTCTCTTCTTTAGGCATGATATAACTGATACAACAAAATTTCTGAAGAAACACAAATATATGCACAAACAAAAAGTGAGTTTTATAAAACTTTCACACCACTAATCTAATCCAATTAAGGACTCTGTGCTCAGCTGGTTTTCTTAAATGTTCAATTTTTTTTCTCTTGTTTTGTGCATATATTTGTGTTTCTTCAGAAACTTTGTTGTACCATGCCTGAGGAACGGACGTAAGAAATACCGAAAGCTTGCTTTGTAACATCATTTATTTTATTTTTGTTGGCCATTAAAAGGTATCATTACTACAAGATTATCTGTTTCTCACACTGGTGGCTTGTATAGGTAATACAGGGTTCAGGTCTTGTATTGGTCATACAGAATTCCTGGTGTTCAAAGCTCATTTTGATTGTATAGCGCTCAGAGCTCGCATTGGTTGTATAGCGCTCAGTGTTCGCATTGGTTGTATAGCGCTCAGAGCTCGCATTGGTTGTATAGCGGTCAGTGCTCGCATTGGTTGTACAGCGCTCAGGACTTGCATTGGTTGTACAGCGCTCAGGGCTTGCATTGGTTGTACGGCGCTCAGAGCTCGCATTGGTTGTATAGCGCTCAGTGCTCGCATTGGTTGTACAGCGCTCAGTACTCGCATTGGTTGTATAGCGCTCAGAGCTCGCATTGGTTGTATAGCGCTCAGAGCTCGCATTGGTTGTATAGCGGTCAGTGCTCGCATTGGTTGTATAGCGCTCAGGTCTCGTATTGGTTGTGCAGAGCTCGCATTGGTTGTATTAGTGCTCAGTGCTCGCATTGGTTGTATTAGTGCTCAGTGCTCGCATTGGTTGTACAGCGCTCAGGCCTCGCATTGGTTGTACAGCGCTCAGGGCTCGCATTGGTTGTATAGCGCTCAGGGCTTGTATTGGTTGTGCAGCGCTCAGGGCTCGCATTGGTTGTACAACGATCAGGACTCGCATTGGTTCTACAGCGCTCAGGGCTTGCATTGGTTGTACAGCGCTCAGGACTCGCATTGGTTGTACAGCGCTCAGGACTCGCATTGGTTGTACAGCGCTCAGGACTCGCATTGGTTGTATAGTGCTCAGAGCTCGCATTGGTTGTATAGCAGTCAATGCTCGCATTGGTTGTATAGCGCTCAAGTCTCGTATTGGTTGTGCAGAGCTCGCATTGGTTGTATTAGTTCTCAGTGCTCGCATTGGTTGTACAGCGTTCAGGGCTCATATTGGTTGTATAGCGCTCATGGGGTTAAAATTGGTTGTATAGCGCTCAGGGCTCGTATTGGTTGTGCAGCGCTCAGGACTCGCATTGGTTGTACAGCGCTCAGGACTCGCATTGGTTGTACACTGCTCAGGACTCGCATTGGTTGTACAGCGCTCAGGACTCGCATTGGTTGTATAGTGCTCAGAGCTCGCATTGGTTGTATAGTGCTCAGAGCTCGCATTGGTTGTATAGTGCTCAGAGCTCGCATTGGTTGTATAGCGGTCAGTGCTCGCATTGGTTGTATAGCGCTCAGGGCTCGTATTGGTTGTGCAGAGCTCGCATTGGTTGTATTAGTGCTCAGTGCTCGCATTGGTTGTACAGCGTTCAGGGCTCACATTGGTTGTATAGGGCTCACATTGGTTGTATAGCGCTCAGGGCTCGTATTGGTTGTGCAGCGCTCAGGACTCGCATTGGTTGTACAGCGCTCAGGGCTTGCATTGGTTGTACGGCGCTCAGAGCTCGCATTGGTTGTATAGCGCTCAGTGCTCGCATTGGTTGTACAGCGCTCAGGACTTGCATTGGTTGTACAGCGCTCAGGGCTTGCATTGGTTGTACGGCGCTCAGAGCTCGCATTGGTTGTATAGCGCTCAGTGCTCGCATTGGTTGTACAGCGCTCAGTACTCGCATTGGTTGTATAGTGCTCAGAGCTCGCATTGGTTGTATAGCGCTCAGAGCTCGCATTGGTTGTATAGCGCTCAGAGCTCGCATTGGTTGTATAGCGGTCAGTGCTCGCATTGGTTGTATAGCGCTCAGGTCTCGTATTGGTTGTGCAGAGCTCGCATTGGTTGTATTAGTGCTCAGTGCTCGCATTGGTTGTATTAGTGCTCAGTGCTCGCATTGGTTGTACAGCGCTCAGGCCTCGCATTGGTTGTACAGCGCTCAGGGCTCGCATTGGTTGTATAGCGCTCAGGGCTTGTATTGGTTGTGCAGCGCTCAGGGCTCGCATTGGTTGTACAATGATCAGGACTCGCATTGGTTCTACAGCGCTCAGGGCTTGCATTGGTTGTACAGCGCTCAGGACTCGCATTGGTTGTACAGCGCTCAGGACTCGCATTGGTTGTACAGCGCTCAGGACTCGCATTGGTTGTATAGTGCTCAGAGCTCGCATTGGTTGTATAGCAGTCAATGCTCGCATTGGTTGTATAGCGCTCAAGTCTCGTATTGGTTGTGCAGAGCTCGCATTGGTTGTATTAGTTCTCAGTGCTCGCATTGGTTGTACAGCGTTCAGGGCTCATATTGGTTGTATAGCGCTCATGGGGTTAAAATTGGTTGTATAGCGCTCAGGGCTCGTATTGGTTGTGCAGCGCTCAGGACTCGCATTGGTTGTACAGCGCTCAGGACTCGCATTGGTTGTACAGCGCTCAGGACTCGCATTGGTTGTATAGCGCTCAGAGCTCGCATTGGTTGTATAGTGCTCAGAGCTCGCATTGGTTGTATAGTGCTCAGAGCTCGCATTGGTTGTATAGCGGTCAGTGCTCGCATTGGTTGTATAGCGCTCAGGGCTCGTATTGGTTGTGCAGAGCTCGCATTGGTTGTATTAGTGCTCAGTGCTCGCATTGGTTGTACAGCGTTCAGGGCTCACATTGGTTGTATAGGGCTCACATTGGTTGTATAGCGCTCAGGGCTCGTATTGGTTGTGCAGCGCTCAGGACTCGCATTGGTTGTACAGCGCTCAGGACTCGCGTTGGTTGTACACTGCTCAGGACTCGCATTGGTTGTACAGCGCTCAGGACTCGCATTGGTTGTATAGCGCTCAGAGCTCGCATTGGTTGTATAGTGCTCAGAGCTCGCATTGGTTGTATAGCGGTCAGTGCTCGCATTGGTTGTATAGCGCTCAGGGCTCGTATTGGTTGTGCAGAGCTCGCATTGGTTGTATTAGTGCTCAGTGCTCGCATTGGTTGTATAGTGCTCAGGGCTCGCATTGGTTGTATAGCGCTCAGGGCTCGTATTGGTTGTGCAGCGCTCAGGGCTCGTATTGGTTGTATAGCGCTCAGGGCTCGTATTGGTTGTGCAGAGCTCGCATTGGTTGTATAGCGCTTAGAGCTCGCATTGGTTGTATAGTGCTCAGGGCTCGCATTGGTTGTATAGCGCTCAGGGCTCGTATTGGTTGTGCAGCGCCCAGGGCTTGCATTGGTTGTACAGCGCTCAGGGCTTGCATTGGTTGTACAGCGCTCAAGACTCGCATTGGTTGCACAGCGCTCAGAGCTCGCATTGGTTGTACATCGCTCAGAGCTCGCATTGGTTGTATAGCGCTCAGGGCTCGCATTGGTTGTATAGCGGTCAGGTCTCGTATTGGTTGTGCAGAGCTCGCATTGGTTGTATTAGTGCTCAGTGCTCGCATTGGTTGTACAGCGCTCAGGCCTCGCATTGGTTGTACAGCGTTCAGGGCTCGCATTGGTTGTATAGCGCTCAGGGCTCGTATTGGTTGTGCAGCGCTCAGGGCTCGTATTGGTTGTATAGCGCTCAGGGCTCGTATTGGTTGTGCAGAGCTCGCATTGGTTGTATAGCGCTTAGAGCTCGCATTGGTTGTATAGTGCTCAGGGCTCGCATTGGTTGTATAGCGCTCAGGGCTCGTATTGGTTGTGCAGCGCCCAGGGCTTGCATTGGTTGTACAGCGCTCAGGGCTTGCATTGGTTGTACAGCGCTCAAGACTCGCATTGGTTGCACAGCGCTCAGAGCTCGCATTGGTTGTACATCGCTCAGAGCTCGCATTGGTTGTATAGCGCTCAGGGCTCGCATTGGTTGTATAGCGGTCAGGTCTCGTATTGGTTGTGCAGAGCTCGCATTGGTTGTATTAGTGCTCAGTGCTCGCATTGGTTGTACAGCGCTCAGGCCTCGCATTGGTTGTACAGCGTTCAGGGCTCGCATTGGTTGTATAGCGCTCAGGGCTCGTATTGGTTGTGCAGCACTCAGGGCTCGCATTAGTTGTACAGCGTTCAGAGCTCGCATTGGTTGGACAGCGTTCAGAGCTCGCATTGGTTGTATAGCGCTCAGGGCTCGTATTGGTTGTGCAGCGGTCAGGACTCGCATTGGTTGTACACTGCTCAGGGCTCGCATTGGTTGTACACTGCTCAGGACTCGCATTGGTTGTACAGCGCTCAGGACTCGCATTGGTTGTATAGCGCTCAGAGCTCGCATTGGTTGTATAGTGCTCAGAGCTCGCATTGGTTGTATAGTGCTCAGAGCTCGCATTGGTTGTATAGCGGTCAGTGCTCGCATTGGTTGTATAGCGCTCAGGGCTCGTATTGGTTGTGCAGAGCTCGCATTGGTTGTATTAGTGCTCAGTGCTCGCATTGGTTGTACAGCGTTCAGGGCTCACATTGGTTGTATAGGGCTCACATTGGTTGTATAGCGCTCAGGGCTCGTATTGGTTGTGCAGCGCTCAGGACTCGCATTGGTTGTACAGCGCTCAGGACTCGCATTGGTTGTACAGCGCTCAGGGCTTGCATTGGTTGTACGGCGCTCAGAGCTCGCATTGGTTGTATAGCGCTCAGTGCTCGCATTGGTTGTACAGCGCTCAGGACTTGCATTGGTTGTACAGCGCTCAGGGCTTGCATTGGTTGTACGGCGCTCAGAGCTCGCATTGGTTGTATAGCGCTCAGGGCTTGCATTGGTTGTACGGCGCTCAGAGCTCGCATTGGTTGTATAGCGCTCAGTGCTCGCATTGGTTGTATAGTGCTCAGAGCTCGCATTGGTTGTATAGCGGTCAGTGCTCGCATTGGTTGTATAGCGCTCAGGTCTCGTATTGGTTGTATAGTGCTCAGAGCTCGCATTGGTTGTATAGCGGTCAGTGCTCGCATTGGTTGTATAGCGCTCAGGGCTCGTATTGGTTGTGCAGAGCTCGCATTGGTTGTATTAGTGCTCAGTGCTCGCATTGGTTGTACAGCGTTCAGGGCTCACATTGGTTGTATAGGGCTCACATTGGTTGTATAGCGCTCAGGGCTCGTATTGGTTGTGCAGCGCTCAGGACTCGCATTGGTTGTACAGCGCTCAGGGCTTGCATTGGTTGTACGGCGCTCAGAGCTCGCATTGGTTGTATAGCGCTCAGTGCTCGCATTGGTTGTACAGCGCTCAGGACTTGCATTGGTTGTACAGCGCTCAGGGCTTGCATTGGTTGTACGGCGCTCAGAGCTCGCATTGGTTGTATAGCGCTCAGTGCTCGCATTGGTTGTACAGCGCTCAGTACTCGCATTGGTTGTATAGTGCTCAGAGCTCGCATTGGTTGTATAGCGCTCAGAGCTCGCATTGGTTGTATAGCGCTCAGAGCTCGCATTGGTTGTATAGCGGTCAGTGCTCGCATTGGTTGTATAGCGCTCAGGTCTCGTATTGGTTGTGCAGAGCTCGCATTGGTTGTATTAGTGCTCAGTGCTCGCATTGGTTGTATTAGTGCTCAGTGCTCGCATTGGTTGTACAGCGCTCAGGCCTCGCATTGGTTGTACAGCGCTCAGGGCTCGCATTGGTTGTATAGCGCTCAGGGCTTGTATTGGTTGTGCAGCGCTCAGGGCTCGCATTGGTTGTACAATGATCAGGACTCGCATTGGTTCTACAGCGCTCAGGGCTTGCATTGGTTGTACAGCGCTCAGGACTCGCATTGGTTGTACAGCGCTCAGGACTCGCATTGGTTGTACAGCGCTCAGGACTCGCATTGGTTGTATAGTGCTCAGAGCTCGCATTGGTTGTATAGCAGTCAATGCTCGCATTGGTTGTATAGCGCTCAAGTCTCGTATTGGTTGTGCAGAGCTCGCATTGGTTGTATTAGTTCTCAGTGCTCGCATTGGTTGTACAGCGTTCAGGGCTCATATTGGTTGTATAGCGCTCATGGGGTTAAAATTGGTTGTATAGCGCTCAGGGCTCGTATTGGTTGTGCAGCGCTCAGGACTCGCATTGGTTGTACAGCGCTCAGGACTCGCATTGGTTGTACAGCGCTCAGGACTCGCATTGGTTGTATAGCGCTCAGAGCTCGCATTGGTTGTATAGTGCTCAGAGCTCGCATTGGTTGTATAGTGCTCAGAGCTCGCATTGGTTGTATAGCGGTCAGTGCTCGCATTGGTTGTATAGCGCTCAGGGCTCGTATTGGTTGTGCAGAGCTCGCATTGGTTGTATTAGTGCTCAGTGCTCGCATTGGTTGTACAGCGTTCAGGGCTCACATTGGTTGTATAGGGCTCACATTGGTTGTATAGCGCTCAGGGCTCGTATTGGTTGTGCAGCGCTCAGGACTCGCATTGGTTGTACAGCGCTCAGGACTCGCGTTGGTTGTACACTGCTCAGGACTCGCATTGGTTGTACAGCGCTCAGGACTCGCATTGGTTGTATAGCGCTCAGAGCTCGCATTGGTTGTATAGTGCTCAGAGCTCGCATTGGTTGTATAGCGGTCAGTGCTCGCATTGGTTGTATAGCGCTCAGGGCTCGTATTGGTTGTGCAGAGCTCGCATTGGTTGTATTAGTGCTCAGTGCTCGCATTGGTTGTATAGTGCTCAGGGCTCGCATTGGTTGTATAGCGCTCAGGGCTCGTATTGGTTGTGCAGCGCTCAGGGCTCGTATTGGTTGTATAGCGCTCAGGGCTCGTATTGGTTGTGCAGAGCTCGCATTGGTTGTATAGCGCTTAGAGCTCGCATTGGTTGTATAGTGCTCAGGGCTCGCATTGGTTGTATAGCGCTCAGGGCTCGTATTGGTTGTGCAGCGCCCAGGGCTTGCATTGGTTGTACAGCGCTCAGGGCTTGCATTGGTTGTACAGCGCTCAAGACTCGCATTGGTTGCACAGCGCTCAGAGCTCGCATTGGTTGTACATCGCTCAGAGCTCGCATTGGTTGTATAGCGCTCAGGGCTCGCATTGGTTGTATAGCGGTCAGGTCTCGTATTGGTTGTGCAGAGCTCGCATTGGTTGTATTAGTGCTCAGTGCTCGCATTGGTTGTACAGCGCTCAGGCCTCGCATTGGTTGTACAGCGTTCAGGGCTCGCATTGGTTGTATAGCGCTCAGGGCTCGTATTGGTTGTGCAGCGCTCAGGGCTCGTATTGGTTGTATAGCGCTCAGGGCTCGTATTGGTTGTGCAGAGCTCGCATTGGTTGTATAGCGCTTAGAGCTCGCATTGGTTGTATAGTGCTCAGGGCTCGCATTGGTTGTATAGCGCTCAGGGCTCGTATTGGTTGTGCAGCGCCCAGGGCTTGCATTGGTTGTACAGCGCTCAGGGCTTGCATTGGTTGTACAGCGCTCAAGACTCGCATTGGTTGCACAGCGCTCAGAGCTCGCATTGGTTGTACATCGCTCAGAGCTCGCATTGGTTGTATAGCGCTCAGGGCTCGCATTGGTTGTATAGCGGTCAGGTCTCGTATTGGTTGTGCAGAGCTCGCATTGGTTGTATTAGTGCTCAGTGCTCGCATTGGTTGTACAGCGCTCAGGCCTCGCATTGGTTGTACAGCGTTCAGGGCTCGCATTGGTTGTATAGCGCTCAGGGCTCGTATTGGTTGTGCAGCACTCAGGGCTCGCATTAGTTGTACAGCGTTCAGAGCTCGCATTGGTTGGACAGCGTTCAGAGCTCGCATTGGTTGTATAGCGCTCAGGGCTCGTATTGGTTGTGCAGCGGTCAGGACTCGCATTGGTTGTACACTGCTCAGGGCTCGCATTGGTTGTACACTGCTCAGGACTCGCATTGGTTGTACAGCGCTCAGGACTCGCATTGGTTGTATAGCGCTCAGAGCTCGCATTGGTTGTATAGTGCTCAGAGCTCGCATTGGTTGTATAGTGCTCAGAGCTCGCATTGGTTGTATAGCGGTCAGTGCTCGCATTGGTTGTATAGCGCTCAGGGCTCGTATTGGTTGTGCAGAGCTCGCATTGGTTGTATTAGTGCTCAGTGCTCGCATTGGTTGTACAGCGTTCAGGGCTCACATTGGTTGTATAGGGCTCACATTGGTTGTATAGCGCTCAGGGCTCGTATTGGTTGTGCAGCGCTCAGGACTCGCATTGGTTGTACAGCGCTCAGGACTCGCATTGGTTGTACAGCGCTCAGGGCTTGCATTGGTTGTACGGCGCTCAGAGCTCGCATTGGTTGTATAGCGCTCAGTGCTCGCATTGGTTGTACAGCGCTCAGGACTTGCATTGGTTGTACAGCGCTCAGGGCTTGCATTGGTTGTACGGCGCTCAGAGCTCGCATTGGTTGTATAGCGCTCAGGGCTTGCATTGGTTGTACGGCGCTCAGAGCTCGCATTGGTTGTATAGCGCTCAGTGCTCGCATTGGTTGTACAGCGCTCAGTACTCGCATTGGTTGTATAGCGCTCAGAGCTCGCATTGGTTGTATAGCGCTCAGAGCTCGCATTGGTTGTATAGCGGTCAGTGCTCGCATTGGTTGTATAGCGCTCAGGTCTCGTATTGGTTGTGCAGAGCTCGCATTGGTTGTATTAGTGCTCAGTGCTCGCATTGGTTGTATTAGTGCTCAGTGCTCGCATTGGTTGTACAGCGCTCAGGCCTCGCATTGGTTGTACAGCGCTCAGGGCTCGCATTGGTTGTATAGCGCTCAGGGCTTGTATTGGTTGTGCAGCGCTCAGGGCTCGCATTGGTTGTACAACGATCAGGACTCGCATTGGTTCTACAGCGCTCAGGGCTTGCATTGGTTGTACAGCGCTCAGGACTCGCATTGGTTGTACAGCGCTCAGGACTCGCATTGGTTGTACAGCGCTCAGGACTCGCATTGGTTGTATAGTGCTCAGAGCTCGCATTGGTTGTATAGCAGTCAATGCTCGCATTGGTTGTATAGCGCTCAAGTCTCGTATTGGTTGTGCAGAGCTCGCATTGGTTGTATTAGTTCTCAGTGCTCGCATTGGTTGTACAGCGTTCAGGGCTCATATTGGTTGTATAGCGCTCATGGGGTTAAAATTGGTTGTATAGCGCTCAGGGCTCGTATTGGTTGTGCAGCGCTCAGGACTCGCATTGGTTGTACAGCGCTCAGGACTCGCATTGGTTGTACACTGCTCAGGACTCGCATTGGTTGTACAGCGCTCAGGACTCGCATTGGTTGTATAGTGCTCAGAGCTCGCATTGGTTGTATAGTGCTCAGAGCTCGCATTGGTTGTATAGTGCTCAGAGCTCGCATTGGTTGTATAGTGCTCAGAGCTCGCATTGGTTGTATAGCGGTCAGTGCTCGCATTGGTTGTATAGCGCTCAGGGCTCGTATTGGTTGTGCAGAGCTCGCATTGGTTGTATTAGTGCTCAGTGCTCGCATTGGTTGTACAGCGTTCAGGGCTCACATTGGTTGTATAGGGCTCACATTGGTTGTATAGCGCTCAGGGCTCGTATTGGTTGTGCAGCGCTCAGGACTCGCATTGGTTGTACAGCGCTCAGGGCTTGCATTGGTTGTACGGCGCTCAGAGCTCGCATTGGTTGTATAGCGCTCAGTGCTCGCATTGGTTGTACAGCGCTCAGGACTTGCATTGGTTGTACAGCGCTCAGGGCTTGCATTGGTTGTACGGCGCTCAGAGCTCGCATTGGTTGTATAGCGCTCAGTGCTCGCATTGGTTGTACAGCGCTCAGTACTCGCATTGGTTGTATAGTGCTCAGAGCTCGCATTGGTTGTATAGCGCTCAGAGCTCGCATTGGTTGTATAGCGCTCAGAGCTCGCATTGGTTGTATAGCGGTCAGTGCTCGCATTGGTTGTATAGCGCTCAGGTCTCGTATTGGTTGTGCAGAGCTCGCATTGGTTGTATTAGTGCTCAGTGCTCGCATTGGTTGTATTAGTGCTCAGTGCTCGCATTGGTTGTACAGCGCTCAGGCCTCGCATTGGTTGTACAGCGCTCAGGGCTCGCATTGGTTGTATAGCGCTCAGGGCTTGTATTGGTTGTGCAGCGCTCAGGGCTCGCATTGGTTGTACAATGATCAGGACTCGCATTGGTTCTACAGCGCTCAGGGCTTGCATTGGTTGTACAGCGCTCAGGACTCGCATTGGTTGTACAGCGCTCAGGACTCGCATTGGTTGTACAGCGCTCAGGACTCGCATTGGTTGTACAGCGCTCAGGACTCGCATTGGTTGTATAGTGCTCAGAGCTCGCATTGGTTGTATAGCAGTCAATGCTCGCATTGGTTGTATAGCGCTCAAGTCTCGTATTGGTTGTGCAGAGCTCGCATTGGTTGTATTAGTTCTCAGTGCTCGCATTGGTTGTACAGCGTTCAGGGCTCATATTGGTTGTATAGCGCTCATGGGGTTAAAATTGGTTGTATAGCGCTCAGGGCTCGTATTGGTTGTGCAGCGCTCAGGACTCGCATTGGTTGTACAGCGCTCAGGACTCGCATTGGTTGTACAGCGCTCAGGACTCGCATTGGTTGTATAGCGCTCAGAGCTCGCATTGGTTGTATAGTGCTCAGAGCTCGCATTGGTTGTATAGTGCTCAGAGCTCGCATTGGTTGTATAGCGGTCAGTGCTCGTATTGGTTGTATAGCGCTCAGGGCTCGTATTGGTTGTGCAGAGCTCGCATTGGTTGTATTAGTGCTCAGTGCTCGCATTGGTTGTACAGCGTTCAGGGCTCACATTGGTTGTATAGGGCTCACATTGGTTGTATAGCGCTCAGGGCTCGTATTGGTTGTGCAGCGCTCAGGACTCGCATTGGTTGTACAGCGCTCAGGACTCGCGTTGGTTGTACACTGCTCAGGACTCGCATTGGTTGTACAGCGCTCAGGACTCGCATTGGTTGTATAGCGCTCAGAGCTCGCATTGGTTGTATAGTGCTCAGAGCTCGCATTGGTTGTATAGCGGTCAGTGCTCGCATTGGTTGTATAGCGCTCAGGGCTCGTATTGGTTGTGCAGAGCTCGCATTGGTTGTATTAGTGCTCAGTGCTCGCATTGGTTGTATAGTGCTCAGGGCTCGCATTGGTTGTATAGCGCTCAGGGCTCGTATTGGTTGTGCAGCGCTCAGGGCTCGTATTGGTTGTATAGCGCTCAGGGCTCGTATTGGTTGTGCAGAGCTCGCATTGGTTGTATAGCGCTTAGAGCTCGCATTGGTTGTATAGTGCTCAGGGCTCGCATTGGTTGTATAGCGCTCAGGGCTCGTATTGGTTGTGCAGCGCCCAGGGCTCGCATTGGTTGTACAGCGCTCAGGGCTTGCATTGGTTGTACAGCGCTCAAGACTCGCATTGGTTGCACAGCGCTCAGAGCTCGCATTGGTTGTACATCGCTCAGAGCTCGCATTGGTTGTATAGCGCTCAGGGCTCGCATTGGTTGTATAGCGGTCAGGTCTCGTATTGGTTGTGCAGAGCTCGCATTGGTTGTATTAGTGCTCAGTGCTCGCATTGGTTGTACAGCGCTCAGGCCTCGCATTGGTTGTACAGCGTTCAGGGCTCGCATTGGTTGTATAGCGCTCAGGGCTCGTATTGGTTGTGCAGCGCTCAGGGCTCGTATTGGTTGTATAGCGCTCAGGGCTCGTATTGGTTGTGCAGAGCTCGCATTGGTTGTATAGCGCTTAGAGCTCGCATTGGTTGTATAGTGCTCAGGGCTCGCATTGGTTGTATAGCGCTCAGGGCTCGTATTGGTTGTGCAGCGCCCAGGGCTTGCATTGGTTGTACAGCGCTCAGGGCTTGCATTGGTTGTACAGCGCTCAAGACTCGCATTGGTTGCACAGCGCTCAGAGCTCGCATTGGTTGTACATCGCTCAGAGCTCGCATTGGTTGTATAGCGCTCAGGGCTCGCATTGGTTGTATAGCGGTCAGGTCTCGTATTGGTTGTGCAGAGCTCGCATTGGTTGTATTAGTGCTCAGTGCTCGCATTGGTTCTACAGCGCTCAGTGCTCGCATTGGTTGTACAGCGCTCAGGCCTCGCATTGGTTGTACAGCGTTCAGGGCTCGCATTGGTTGTATAGCGCTCAGGGCTCGTATTGGTTGTGCAGCACTCAGGGCTCGCATTAGTTGTACAGCGTTCAGAGCTCGCATTGGTTGGACAGCGTTCAGAGCTCGCATTGGTTGTATAGCGCTCAGGGCTCGTATTGGTTGTGCAGCGGTCAGGACTCGCATTGGTTGTACAGCGCTCAGGGCTCGCATTGGTTGTACACTGCTCAGGACTCGCATTGGTTGTACAGCGCTCAGGACTCGCATTGGTTGTATAGCGCTCAGAGCTCGCATTGGTTGTATAGTGCTCAGAGCTCGCATTGGTTGTATAGTGCTCAGAGCTCGCATTGGTTGTATAGCGGTCAGTGCTCGCATTGGTTGTATAGCGCTCAGGGCTCGTATTGGTTGTGCAGAGCTCGCATTGGTTGTATTAGTGCTCAGTGCTCGCATTGGTTGTACAGCGTTCAGGGCTCACATTGGTTGTATAGGGCTCACATTGGTTGTATAGCGCTCAGGGCTCGTATTGGTTGTGCAGCGCTCAGGACTCGCATTGGTTGTACAGCGCTCAGGACTCGCATTGGTTGTACAGCGCTCAGGGCTTGCATTGGTTGTACGGCGCTCAGAGCTCGCATTGGTTGTATAGCGCTCAGTGCTCGCATTGGTTGTACAGCGCTCAGGACTTGCATTGGTTGTACAGCGCTCAGGGCTTGCATTGGTTGTACGGCGCTCAGAGCTCGCATTGGTTGTATAGCGCTCAGGGCTTGCATTGGTTGTACGGCGCTCAGAGCTCGCATTGGTTGTATAGCGCTCAGTGCTCGCATTGGTTGTACAGCGCTCAGTACTCGCATTGGTTGTATAGCGCTCAGAGCTCGCATTGGTTGTATAGCGCTCAGAGCTCGCATTGGTTGTATAGCGGTCAGTGCTCGCATTGGTTGTATAGCGCTCAGGTCTCGTATTGGTTGTGCAGAGCTCGCATTGGTTGTATTAGTGCTCAGTGCTCGCATTGGTTGTATTAGTGCTCAGTGCTCGCATTGGTTGTACAGCGCTCAGGCCTCGCATTGGTTGTACAGCGCTCAGGGCTCGCATTGGTTGTATAGCGCTCAGGGCTTGTATTGGTTGTGCAGCGCTCAGGGCTCGCATTGGTTGTACAACGATCAGGACTCGCATTGGTTCTACAGCGCTCAGGGCTTGCATTGGTTGTACAGCGCTCAGGACTCGCATTGGTTGTACAGCGCTCAGGACTCGCATTGGTTGTACAGCGCTCAGGACTCGCATTGGTTGTACAGCGCTCAGGACTCGCATTGGTTGTATAGTGCTCAGAGCTCGCATTGGTTGTATAGCAGTCAATGCTCGCATTGGTTGTATAGCGCTCAAGTCTCGTATTGGTTGTGCAGAGCTCGCATTGGTTGTATTAGTTCTCAGTGCTCGCATTGGTTGTACAGCGTTCAGGGCTCATATTGGTTGTATAGCGCTCATGGGGTTAAAATTGGTTGTATAGCGCTCAGGGCTCGTATTGGTTGTGCAGCGCTCAGGACTTGCATTGGTTGTACAGCGCTCAGGACTCGCATTGGTTGTACACTGCTCAGGACTCGCATTGGTTGTACAGCGCTCAGGACTCGCATTGGTTGTATAGCGCTCAGAGCTCGCATTGGTTGTATAGTGCTCAGAGCTCGCATTGGTTGTATAGTGCTCAGAGCTCGCATTGGTTGTATAGCGGTCAGTGCTCGCATTGGTTGTATAGCGCTCAGGGCTCGTATTGGTTGTGCAGAGCTCGCATTGGTTGTATTAGTGCTCAGTGCTCGCATTGGTTGTACAGCGTTCAGGGCTCACATTGGTTGTATAGGGCTCACATTGGTTGTATAGCGCTCAGGGCTCGTATTGGTTGTGCAGCGCTCAGGACTCGCATTGGTTGTACAGCGCTCAGGACTCGCGTTGGTTGTACACTGCTCAGGACTCGCGTTGGTTGTACAGCGCTCAGGACTCGCATTGGTTGTATAGCGCTCAGAGCTCGCATTGGTTGTATAGTGCTCAGAGCTCGCATTGGTTGTATAGTGCTCAGAGCTCGCATTGGTTGTATAGCGGTCAGTGCTCGCATTGGTTGTATAGCGCTCAGGGCTCGTATTGGTTGTGCAGAGCTCGCATTGGTTGTATTAGTGCTCAGTGCTCGCATTGGTTGTATAGTGCTCAGGGCTCGCATTGGTTGTATAGCGCTCAGGGCTCGTATTGGTTGTGCAGCGCTCAGGGCTCGTATTGGTTGTATAGCGCTCAGGGCTCGTATTGGTTGTGCAGAGCTCGCATTGGTTGTATAGCGCTTAGAGCTCGCATTGGTTGTATAGTGCTCAGGGCTCGCATTGGTTGTATAGCGCTCAGGGCTCGTATTGGTTGTGCAGCGCCCAGGGCTCGCATTGGTTGTACAACGGTCAGGACTCGCATTGGTTGTACAGCGCTCAGGGCTTGCATTGGTTGTACAGCGCTCAAGACTCGCATTGGTTGCACAGCGCTCAGAGCTCGCATTGGTTGTACATCGCTCAGAGCTCGCATTGGTTGTATAGCGCTCAGGGCTCGCATTGGTTGTATAGCGGTCAGGTCTCGTATTGGTTGTGTAGAGCTCGCATTGGTTGTATTAGTGCTCAGTGCTCGCATTGGTTGTACAGCGCTCAGGCCTCGCATTGGTTGTATAGCGTTCAGGGCTCGCATTGGTTGTATAGCGCTCAGGGCTCGTATTGGTTGTGCAGCACTCAGGGCTCGCATTAGTTGTACAGCGTTCAGAGCTCGCATTGGTTGGACAGCGTTCAGAGCTCGCATTGGTTGTATAGCGCTCAGGGCTCGTATTGGTTGTGCAGCGGTCAGGACTCGCATTGGTTGTACAGCGCTCAGGGCTCGCATTGGTTGTACAGCGCTCAAGACTCACATTGGTTGTACAGCGCTCAGGACTTGCATTGGTTGTACAGCGCTCAGGACTCACATTGGTTGTACAACGCTCAGGACTCGCATTGGTTGTACAGTGCTCAGGACTCGCTTTGGTTGTACAACGCTCAGGACTCACATTGGTTATGTAGCGCTTAGAGCTCGCATTGGTTGTATAGCGCTCAGGGCTCATATTGGTTGTGCAGCGCTCAGGACTCGCATTGGTTGTATAGCGCTCAGAGCTCGCATTTTTGTGACATATTGTACTTCATAATAGTGGTAAAATTTGTTCAATATGACTTGCATTTTTATTTGTGAAAATGTCAGAAATATGGTGAAAATTTTGAAATTTTCAAACTTATAAATGTTATCTTAAACCAAAGAATTGTCACACAAAATAGTTAATACATAACATGTACCACATGTCTTCCTTACATATGCATCATTATTGAAACATTTTTTTTTTGTCGAGATGTTAGAAGGGTTTAAAGTTGATCAGCAAGTTCTCATTTTTCAAACAAAATTTACAAAACTATTTTTTTAGGGACCAAATCACATTTGAAGTGACTGTGGGTGCCTGTATGACAGAAAATACCCAAAAGTGGCACCATTCTAAAAAATGCATCTCTGAAAGTCCCCCAAACCACATTCAAGAAGTTCATTAACCCTTCAGGTGCTTAACTGGAACTAAAGTAATGTGGAAGCAAAAAATGAACATTTTACTTCACAAAAACTTTACTTTAGCACCAATTTTTTATTTTCACAAGGGTAACTGGAAAAAATGGACGTCAAAATTAGTTGTGCAATTTCTCCTTAGTACGCCGATACCTCTTGGGGCACTTGTGTTTGGACTCAAGGCAGGGCTAGGAAGGGAAGGAGCACCATTTGAGCGCAAAACTGGCTTGAATAGAGAGCTGACAACATCTTGCGTTTGGAGAGCCCCTGATGTGCCTAAACAGTAGAAACTCCCCACAATTGACAAGTGATTTTGGAAATTAGACCCTTCAAGTAATGTATCTAGATGTGTGGTGAACCCTAAAGTGCTTCAAAGAATGTTATAACATAGAGCCATGACAATGTAAAAAAAAACATCACATTTTTTCCACAAAAATGTTTTTAGCCCCAAATTTTTAGTGTGAAAACATTTTCAAGTGTGACAGGAAAAAATGGACCCCAAAATGTATTGTGGAATTTCCCTTTAGTACGCCGATACCCCATATGTGTAGAAAAACTACTGTTTCGGTTCACAGCAGGGCTCGGAAAGGAAGATGTAACGTTTTGGAATGTAGACTTTGATGGAATGGTCTACGGGCATCACATCATGTTTGACCAGTCCCTGATGTGGCTAGTGCCCCCGCAAGTTACCCCATTTTGGAAACTACACCCCTCAAGGATTTTATCCAGGGTTATAGTAAGCATTTGTAATACATAGGTACTTTATAGAATTTGATAACATTGGGTTGTCATATTTTTTAAAAAAATTTTCACAAAAATTTTGTTTTGGCCCCCAATTTGTAATTTAACAATGGATAATCAGAGAAAACGGACCCCATAATTTGTTACTCAATTTCACTTGAATGCGATGATATCGTATGTTGTCAAAAGCTTCTTTTTCCCTTCACCCATGACAGCACCCCTGAGAGAGGGATCCACCCTGCCAGGACAGGAACCTACTGAAATATAAGGGCAGTACCTCTCCCCCACTTCGGTTGGGTTCCTTTCCTGGATGGGAATCCCGTACTGAAAGACTGCGGTGCCGCTCATGGGTAAAGGAAAAGGTCCCAGGCCCGTCCCGGCATGGGAAGAGCAGGTCTCGTACCTGTAACGCCGGCTTTCAGGTGCTGGAAGCGCTGTCCACGGGTCCCTGGTGGCTTGGTGTATGTGCTGACAGCACTGTCGGCGGTTTTCTGGCGGTATCCACTGCGCCGCCCTATCCTTGCGCTCCCCACCCCGGCTCCCACCTGAATAACACGTGGAGAAGCGGCCAGGACTTCTGGGTTCCGCTGACATCACGGGCACTGCAAGGTATGATGGTAAGGCGCGCCCCGCTGACATCAGGAAGGCCCCGGAAACAAGATGGCGGTGCCCTGTGCGACGCCGGCCGGTATTGGATTCGAGTGCGTCTGGCCAGCAGTTTCAGGGGGGAGCAGTAGTATTGAACCAGAACGAGGCACTGATTGCTGGTGTTGTTTAAGCGCAGGGAGCTGCTGAAGAAATGGAGTTAGGTGACTCAGAGCAGCGGTAGTCACTGTTCACACCACCACCTCCAGGGCAACCTACGACAGCATGGACACAAAGGTGACAGCCGTTCAAGTGTCAGGATCAGTAGCCGTCCCAGCCAGAGGTCCCAAGATTCCTCGGTGTCCAGAGAGGATGCGTTATGTGTCCCACCACAGCCTCTGAGTCTGGTACCCATGGTTCTCAACGGGTGGTGAGTGATCTTTGTGAATGTCATCTAGGTTATTAAAAGGCCCCTATTGTTTGTTTAAATTTTTAGGAAAGGCCTAGAAAATGTTTGGGAAAGAAGAATAACAGGGTATGTGCTCTGTGTAAAAATCCCCTAGCGAAGGATTGGCAGAAGGACCTATGTTCCAACTTTATCCAAAGAACCATTACAGAGGAGACCCCCAATTTTGCAGCTAGCCTTCGATCGGTTATTAGGTCGGAGGTGGAGGGCTCCCTTAAAACACTACTGAAGAGAGGGAAGAAAAAAGTTAAGGATCTTCCATCTAATTCAGACTCTTCTTCACCCTCGTCTCAGGGGCTAGTTCATGCTGAATCCCCGTCTTCCTCTGCCTTGGATAGTGATACAGGGGGTAGGCCATGTTTTCCAATAGAAGATACGGATGGTCTGCTTAAGGCTATTAGAACAACTATGGGCCTGAAAGAGGAAAAAATGACTAAGTCTCTGGAAGATGTCATGTTTGGGTGATTACAGGAAAAGAAAAAACAAACCTTCACAGTCAATGCCAAGGTTCAGGCCCTCATTAATAGAGACTGGAGGAGGCCAGAAAAGTCAGGAGCCCTACCCTCCTCCTCTTCACCAGAGCCGTGGTGACCCCCTGGGCAGAAAAAGCAGAGTTATCAATTGACCAAATCTGTAGGGCCGCTATCTGGTCCTCACCATCAACCTTCTTTAGGCACTATAGGTTGGAACTATCCTCCTCTGCTGACTTGACCTTTGGTAGAAGGGTGCTGCAAGCGGTGGTCCCTCCTTAAGGTACCGTATTTTTCGGACTATAAGACGCACCGGACCATAAGACGCACCCCAAATTTTGGGGTGGAAAATAGGGGGAAAAAAAATGAGTCAAATGGGGGTCTGTCTTACAGTCCGAATTCCGTGGGGTGGCTGTGTTCTGTGGGGTGGCTGTGTTCTGTGGGGTGGCTGTGCTCTGTGGGGTGGCTGTGCTCTGTGGGGTGGCTGTGCTCTGTGGGGTGGCTGTGCTCTGTGGGGTGGCTGTGCTCTGTGGGGTGGCTGTGCTCTGTGGGGTGGCTGTGCTCTGTGGGGTGGCTGTGCTCTGTGGGGTGGCTGTGCTCTGTGGGGTGGCTGTGCTCTGTGGGGTGGCTGTGCTCTGTGGGGTGGCTGTGCTCTGTGGGGTGGCTGTGCTCTGTGGGGTGGCTGTGCTCTGTGGGGTGGCTGTGCTCTGTGGGGTGGCTGTGCTCTGTGGGGTGGCTGTGCTCTGTGGGGTGGCTGTGTCCTGTGGGGTGGCTGTGTCCATGAGGTGGCTGTGTCCTGTGGGGTGGCTGTGTCCTGTGGGGTGGCTGTGTCCTGTGGGGTGGCTGTGTCCTGTGGGGTGGCTGTGTTCGGTTGGGTGGCTGTGTCCATGGGATGGCTGTGTTCTGTTGGGTGGCTGTGTCCTTGGGATGGTTGTGTTCTGTGGGGTGGCTGTGTCCATGGGGTGGCTGTGCTCTGGTCACAATATACTTACAAATCTTGTTGCAACGGTCCCATGGCGGTGGTCCCAATGCAGCCTCCCTGTGCTCCATGGTGCTGTTGTGTCGGGGCTCTGTAGTGTGGCTGCGTGGGGGGCTCCGTCTGCATTTCGTTAAAGCCTGAAAGCCCCCCGCAGCTCCGTTGCTGCGACGCGGAGGCCTCCGGACAGATGGCCGCCAGGAGACGAGATCTTGTCCCGAGATCTCGGGAGACGAGATCTCGTTGCCGTGATTTGAATTTGAGTATGTGCCGCTCCCGGCTGCCATCTTTCTGGAGGCCACTGCGCTGCAGCAATGGAGCTGCGGGCGGCTTTCGGGCTTTAACGAAATGCCGGCGGAGCCCCTCATGCAGCACAGAGCCCGCTGCAGCCACACTACAGAGCCCCGACCCCACCGCACCACAGAGCACAGGGAGGCTGCATTGGGACCGCCGCTACGGGACCGCCGCAACAGGATTTGTAAGTATATTGCGACCATAAGATGCACCCCCATTTTCCTCAAAAATTTTTTGGGAAAAAAGTGCGTCTTATGGTCCGAAAAATACGGTATTTCGAAGTCCCTAAAAATCTCTCAGGTGTGCTGTCATGGGTGAAGGGAAAGCACCAAGGTTACTTACCGGTAGCTGTGTTTCCGGAGCCCATGACAGCACCCATATATCCCCCCCTTTTTCCACCATATGGATGTGCACGATAGTTTGGTGTATTTATGATGTGGTGTTGGTTATATGTGTAATTAACCGGGAAGTCCTTTCATGCTCTGTAACCAACTGAAGCGGGGGAGAGGTAACGCCCTTATATTTCAGTAGGATCCTGGCGGGGCGGATCCCTTTTTCAGGTGTGCTGTCACGGGCTCCGGAAAAAACGGCTACCGGTAAGTAACCTTGGTGTTTTGGGCACGTGTGGCAGGGCTAGAAAAGGAAAGAGTGCCATTTGTCTGGAATAGATTACGAATGCCCTGTCACATTTGGAGAACCCCTGACATGTGAAAACAGCAGAAATGCCCCACATGTGGCCCCATTTTGGAAACTAGACCCCACAAGGAATTCACCTAGGTGTGTACTGAACATTTTTAATCTACATGTTATTCATGAGACTTTACAACCTTTAAATGTGAGAACCAAAAATTATTTTTTTTCTACTAAAATACTGTTTTAGCACCAAATTTATAATTTACACCAGTGGTACTGTAGGAGTTGGACTCCACAATTTTTATGCAAGTTCTCCTGAATGTAGTAGTACCGCATATATGGTTGTACACTGTTTGATCACACTGCTGGGATCGGATGGGAAGAAGCGCTACTTGTCTTTTAGAAAAATATTTAGAATTGAGTCCTCAGTGGCTGATACCTTTTAATGGCTAAAGGCCCCGTTACACATAACGATGTCCCAGCGATCCCACCAACGATGCGACATGGATGGGATCGCTGGGACATCGTTAGGCTGATCGCTGGTGAGCTGTCACATAGACAGCCCCTCCAGCGATCTGGACCAGCGAGCAAGCTGATTTCTAATGTAAACATCGGTTATCCAGGAGCCGCGGGCTCTTGGATACTCGCTGTTTACCTTGGAAACCGGCATACACACTGGTTTCCAAGGTAAACATCGGGTATCTAAGAGCCACGTGGCTCCTGGATACCCGCTGTTTACCTTGGAAACCAGCGTGTACGCCGGTTTCCAAGGTAAACAGCGGGTATCGAAGAGCCGTGGCTCCTGGATACCCGATGTTTACATTAGAAACCACCGTTGCTGATCGCTGGTCTCTCGCTGCCACACAATGCGTGCTGGCCATCGGGAGACCAGCGATCGAAAAACGGCCCAGACCGATCGCGCACGATCAGCGATACCCGGCAGGGGGGCCGGTCGCTGATCCCCATCACACACAGCGATCTCGCTGGCGAGATCGCTGTGGCGTCACAAAATCAGCGATCTCTCTAGCGAGATCGCTGTGTGTGACTGGGCCTTAACTGAAAAGAAGGTAACAAATTGCAAGCTTTCGAGACTACTCAGGTCTCTTCATCAGGCTAGACTAATACAACATCTGAAGAATAACATATTTATATACATTTTCCTGTATCTACTTGTCTTTTAGAATTCAAATTTCGTTTGAATAGTTGTGGGCTCCATTAGCTGAGCCTCTGAGGTGTCAGAACAGCAGAAAATCCCCCCAAGGTGACTCCATATTGGAAACTTCAGTGCCTAAGGAGTTCATCAAGGGGGTGTAGTGAGCATTTTGAACCCATAGGTGCCTCTCAGAATTTTATAAGCTTGAGAAGTCGAAAAATTACATTACATTTTAACGGTAAAAATTTATTTTTTGTATTTGCGGCAAATTTGTCAGATACACAAGGGTTAATAGGTGAAAATGGACCCAAAAATGTATTGCACAATTTCTCCCAAACTTGTGGTGATGCCCTATATAGTGTCAGAAATTACTAGTAGACCACACGTTAGGGCTGAGAAGGAAGTAGCGCTATTTGGCTTTCGGAGCATAGATTTTGCCGGGATAGTTTGCGGGCAACATTTGTGGAGCCCTGAAGATGCCAGAACAGAAGAAGAAAACAAAAGTGACCCCATTTTAGAAATTGCACCCTTCTATGAATTCATCTACGGCTGAAGAGACTGTTTTGTAACATCCGCACCAGGCTTTTTATTCTGGCAAATTGCAAATATGCAAGTTTCATGCCCATACGTTGGGCCCCCAAGCAGTGTAGTGCCCCATACATTGTGCGCAACGTGTGCTTCTGGCTATATGCACCCCGTAAATTAAGTGCGCTCTCCCTGCTACAATAATGCCAAGCATGTGGACACTTACTGTGGTTTAGGCACAGTGGGGCTCAGGAGGGGGGGCATTTGAATTTGGGAGCACAGAAGTCACTGGATTTTATTTGAGTTTTTCCAGAGTCTTTGTTCTACCAGTAACGCGAGACCTCCTATATTTCCGGTGACAGATGACAGACCTGAGTTTTGTGTGGGATAAATTAGAGTTTTTATTGGTGACATTTTGGTGTACATAATATTTTTTGATCACTTTCAGTATAAGGTTGTGATCACATTATTGTGTTTTACACTGAGCACTTACATCATGGTTTCCGTGTAAATTCCATAAAAATCTGATTTTAGACTAAACTGCCAAAGTAAGTGCCCACCATAATGAGGCAGATGGAAACACTTTAGAGTCGTTTTGATGTCTGCTCCGGTGGTATCCATCTTTTTAGACATGCACAGATCTGTGGTCGACCCTACATGTGCGCTAAAAAGCCTCCTAAAATGATGGGTCACCACCGGAACACAGACCAGTATAAAGTGACTGTCTGCCAGAGTGGTTCTGTTGGGGGATTTGTATGAATTGCGGTTTTTGGGAACTTACATGGAAACCCGATGTAAGCGATCAACTGAGAGCACAGGATAAATGTGAGCCGAGCCTTATTCAGATTTTTGGGAGGTAGAGTGAACAGATAGACAGCAGCACTAAAATAGTTATTTTTATTTTTTTCGGTTTACTGTGAGGTATAGGTGATGAGGCGGATTTCGTTTTCGGGCCGGTGTGATTCCAGTAATACCATATTTATATTGTTTTGTTTGTTTTTTTTTGTAAGGTTTTGCTGCTATCACACTGTAAAAATGCTTGTTTATAAAAAGTAGTTTGTTTTTTTTGTCGGCATATTCTGAGAGCTGTAACTTTTTTTATTTTTTGGTGATAAGAGTTGTATGAGAGCTTTTTTTTTGCGGGGTGAGTTGCAGATTTTTTTGGTATCAATTTGGGGTACATAATAGTTTTTGATTGCTTTTTATTCAGATTTTTCAAACACAGAATGAACAAAACTCAGTAATTCAGTTACTGTTTTTACTTTTTGCGCCGTTCACCATGTAGTAAAAGCGATTAGACCAATTTGTGCCTAAGCTTGGTACGATTACAGTGATACCAGATATTTTTTTTCATGCATTGCTGATTTTACAGACTAAAAACGAAATTTTACAAAAATTGGTTTGTTTTTTGCATCACCATATTCTGAGAGTTGTAACTTTATTTTTTTGCCGAATGAGCCATATTAGGGCTAGTTTTATGCTATGCGGTTTGGTGTTTTCATTTCTACAATTTCTTTTACATACGAATTTATTTGGTTTTTATTCACTTTTTTTGTGAGTCCGTATGATGAAAAAGCGACATTTTTGCATAGTTTTTATTATGGCTTTTGCCATACGGAATAAATAATGTGTCCATTTTATAGACTAGGTTGTTCCAGATGCAGCAATACTAATTGTGTACTATTTTTGGTTTTGGTTTATTTTGGTTTTAGCAGTTTCACCTTTTTGTGTTTTTTTTTTTTGTTTTTTTCATTTATTTATTTTTTTTTACATATTTTATTTTACTTATTTTTTTTTATTTATTTTTTTTTTACTTTTTACTGAGTACCACTGTGGGACATGTATAATTTTTATTTTGATCTCTGGTGTCATACACTGCAATACTTGTGTGTCAGGGTACCATGGTAACCATCAGGACCCGCGATTCTCATTGCATGAGTCCTGATGGTTTCTAAGGGGGTCTTTTAACCCCCATATAACCAATTAAATACCGCTGTCGCAATTAATAGCGGTATTTATGGGGTTTATCTGCCCTGATCAGCTCCAAAACTGGACGGGGTTGATACCGTCGGGGCGTGGCAGCACTATATTCTTGTTCCTCAGTGTTGATAAAAAGCGACGCTGAGGAAGAAGGCGCCTTACGGCCACGTTTAAAAGGTGTATCAGTGGTCATTAAGGGGTCAAGATGTCTGTGATACAGGGATGTCTGAATGAGGCTTTACAGCTGCATCTGCCAAGTGGATCGGAAGAGCTGATTTTGTCACTATCTCTTCAGAAGTCATCATAGACATCTGAATGAGGCTTTACACTGACTGAGCAGAGCCATATTTACAATCCTATTATGTGTGATATGTGAGATACAGTCCGCTGAGCCATGTAGTTAATCCTGTCATGTGTGACAGTCTATAGTGTAATACAGTGAGCAGAATCAGTGCTGCCAGCTGTCCTCGGTGACATTATCCACATGTCATTATCACTTTGCAATCACCAAAAAAGGCTCCACACTGTGATCACAGTTCATTCTCCCTTATCCCTTTACAAACACCCAGAATGCTGGGAGCAGTGACATCAGACACAAGCGAGCAGACCCTGTCCACATTTGTTGCAATCGTAATGCGAGTTAGCAACACACTAAGGTTTCATGGACAATTTTAGCAGCTTCTTCTCCTAGTATTTAAATGTTTGAAAATATCAAAACTTTTTTCATATTTTATGCCATTTTAAAAAGTGAAGATATTTAAAAAATACCACTTTTAAATTTTTTCAATTGTTTACATTTTTTTTTAATGACCCATTTCTTTAAAAAGTGCCTATATTAGAGTCCAAACAATATTCTGATAAGATGACCGCTTTAGTGGCAGTAAAGTAAAGTTATAGTGGTCAGAATATGAAGATACTTAAATAGTTTTTTGGGCAGTTATTTTAGTGTGCAAAAGTAGCAAAACGTAAAAACCCTATTTAGAGGCAGCCTGTCAGGTCTTCGGTTCCCCCAGGACCAGAGGCGTAGCTAGGGGTTCAGCTCAGAGGGTGAGAAACATCCTAGTGGGCCCCTAATATGAGGACATGTCATTGGTGCAACCTGTGCGGCCGCACATGGGCGCAAGAGGTAAGAGCGCTTGGGCTGCAAAGGGATCATATTTTGCTCTTGCACATGGTCTCTTTCTGTCTGTGTCTGCCTGTGGCCCCTAACCAGATAATCATGATTGTAACTATGGTGGTATAGGGGAACCTCAGGAAATGACCACCCTGTTATCGAAAATAAAAGTCTGTACAAAGACCAGCACTGATATTACCACTTTACGGTGACATATTGTAGCAGATACCAATCCTGCAGGACATATAGAGATTACTGCACAGTTATAGATGGTGACTTACAGAGGACGTTCTTTCTGGTGGAGTCATTCACTTTTCCCGTCTTTTCCATCTGGCCCAGACCGACATGTCGACTTCTCCAGCCAGGACTCATCTGCAGAGATTACAACAAAGACACATTTGACTTCTCACATTTCCAACACTGTTCACATGTAGAATCATGAAATCCTAGAATGTTTGAGTTGGAAGGGACCTCCAGGGTCATCGTGTCCAACCTCCTGCTCAATGCAGCAATGCAGGATTCACTAAACCACCTCAGACAGATGTCTGTCCAGCCTCTGTGTGAACAATTCCATTGAAGTAGAACTCGCCACCTCTCGTGGCAGCCTGTTCCACTCATTGTTCACCCTCACTGTCAAAAAGGTTTTTCTAATATCTAATCTGTATCTTCTCCCTTTCAGTTTCATCCCATTGCTTCTCGTGTTTGCATGTGCAAATGTATTCGCAGCCTGCACAAACTCCTCCTCCTGCTGATACCCCAATACTGAGCTGCTGGTGCCATATGTGTCCCTATTACTGCACCTGCTGTGTGGTACAATAACGGCTTCTCTTACTTAGTAATGCCACCACTGTGCCCCTTACATCGTAATAATGCCTCCTTTGTGCCCTCTAGATGGTAAAATTGCCCCCTAGAAAATTATAATTTCCTGTGCATGTGCCTTCCAAATTTTGTCCCTAGAAGGTAATACTCCGTGTGCAACTTTGATGGTCACAATACGGAGAGTCCCTATAACAATAATGTTTCAGTGCCCACTTAACATTTAATAATGTCTCCTGAGTTCCCCATGTATAATTCCTCTATATGCAGTATGCTGGGCCAACAGCTCCCCTATCAACCGTATGATGATCCCACAGCTCCCCTATACACCATATGATGATCCCACAGCTCTCCTATACACAGTATGATGATCCCACAGCTCCCCTATACACAGTATGATGATCCCACAGCTGCCCTATACACAGTATGATGGGCCCGCAGCTCCCGTACATACAGTATGATGGGCCCGCAGCTCCCGTACATACAGTATGATGGGCCCGCAGCTCCCGTATATACAGTATGATGGTACCGCAGCTCGCGTACATACAGTATGATGGGCCCGCAGCTCCCGTACATACAGTATGATGTCCCAAAGAGTTCCCCTATACATATGATGCCCCCACTGCTCCTCCAGTACACAGTATAATTGTTACGGGTTGGCGGAACACAGCAAAGAATAAAGATGGAATAATATATGAGGTGCGTTCGCAGCCCGGGGCCCATCGTGCAGAGGTGACCAACTGCAGCTAATAAATGAGGAGAAGGCGTGTAGGGGAAAGCCGGACACTGGTGGGTAACCACTAACCCGGTGCTAGCAGGAACGAACTCCGTTACTTCACGTAGTTCGCGCCAGCCGGCGAGCAACCGCAACCTGTTAGCGACACAGGTCACGGTAATGTGAACCACCGTTTGGAGCGGGTGCAATGTCCACCCTGACGGATGCCACTAACCAGCCTGTCAACGGTGCTAGAAAGCGCACATACGGCGCTGCTCTGGCGGACGCTGCGGTAGCAGTAGTCGAGAGGCCTGTACTGGCCGACGCCCAGGGCTCTAGTGAATGATGAGGAGACACACTGCGGCACTAAGCAGTGTCAGAGCTAAGGTGCTGACTCAGATTCCTAACCCTAACTCATACGTAATATCCAAGGAGGGGGAAATTATAATGCGTCAGTCACCAGGCTCATTCAGCCATCATCACACATTACACTAAGCACTATAGCCTCAGAGTCCATCATAGCTCATGGCGGGGCGGCAATGCAAACCTTTTATAGCCGTGTCCTTCCGGGACCTTCCTGATCCCCCTGATGGTCCAATCAGAACTGGAGAAGGACCTAAGCATGTGACTCCCGATCCCCAATGGGAGATCTTCCCATGATCATGCTCAGTGGAGCGACAGAAGGACTTAGAATCTGGAGTCTTTTGCTGCTGGCCAGGCTGCATTGTCATAACTGGACCAGAGGTGGCAGCAGCAATCGAGCACACACTGCTGGTGTGAGCAGAACACCGGGATCGAGGAGTCTGCTGAGCAGGCTCCCACTGCAAGCTCCACTGCGGCCGAAGAAGAATGGGAGACCGTTGACGGCAAGGCTCGAGATTCCCGCTGTGCTGTGCCCAGAACCCGACGCCTAACAATAATAGTTAATAGTGTTCTGACACCGTGTGACGCCCGCACTGAGAGCGCCTTTACCGGGAGGAAAGTAACTTTATTCCTCCTGACAGCCTAGCTCTTCCAGTCATAAGGGATGCGCTGGCACGGTTTCAGTCACCACTCTGTGTATAGAGAGTGGCCGCTGTAACCTCACCTCGGCACTGACTGAAAGCCGGCTCAGCACCGTCTGCTACCCGGTAGTTACCCTACAGGTGCCCCTATAAATAATAATGCTTCTTAAGTGCCCACTTATTATTTAACTGGTTCCCCCTATGTACAGTAGTAATGGCCGCAGCATCGCTGATGTGAGCAGTGGGTCGTGTGACGACTCTTTCAGCTTCTCCAATTATCTTCTATTGAGTGAAGTCAAAATTATTTAGTTGACACATGCAAATATCAAACGTGGTCACATGACCTGATCGCACCAGTGGTATTGGGGTCTCATGACAGCAGGCGCACCCCATCATGATTTTGCGGTCTATAGTTAAAGAGTGACTGCAGACAATTATCCCAAGCCTTTAATAACTTAATTATAAATTGCTTATTATTAAATTATTAATTAGAATGCAGCTCGTGGTTACTGTATTGTTATACTTGTTAGGAAACAGACAGAAGTATTTCTTGTGTGAGGATTGCATTGCAATCCTCAGACTGACCGTCAGCTCTCTACACCTGAATGTGACAGCTGCATAGTAGTAAATCATGCTCGTAACAGGAGCGGTACCAGCCAGTCCGAAAATTGCGGTGCGATCCTCGCATGAGTTATACGGCCGTCTGTGCTCTTGTTATGCTAATGCTGAAATATTAATCTGTTATTAAAGTATTAACGAGCTCACAAGTAAAAAGAAAAAAAGCCCTCTACCTCCCCCCTGTCCCCCTCACACACCCCAACAGCCCATCC
The DNA here is from genome assembly GCF_039654945.1 of Dendrobates tinctorius. Taxonomy (NCBI): domain Eukaryota; kingdom Metazoa; phylum Chordata; class Amphibia; order Anura; family Dendrobatidae; genus Dendrobates; species Dendrobates tinctorius. The sequence goes on along the minus strand of NW_027361775.1, from coordinate 9,862,570 downwards.
TCTCTCATACATGCCTCGGTGTCCTGTCCCCCTGACCCCACAATACCCCCATCCTCTCACATTAACCCCCCGTGCCCTAGCCCCCACAATATCCCCATCCTTTCACATTCACCCTAGTGCCCTGTACCCCCTCCCCCACAATACCTCCATCCTGTCACATTCACCCCACAGTGACCATGACATGCCTAAGCTGAATGAATTAAATTACATCCCCATTTCCATGAAGCTTGCAGGCAGTGACTGAGGCTGGACCAGGAAGTGTCCAGTTTAATGCACATAGAGGGCACTAGGACTCAGAGTGCCTGAGACAATCAGAGCCTGCACAGCAGAGACTGCAGCTGCTGCTAGCGAGCAAGGAGCTCCTCCAGTAAGACAGCAGCACCGTACACTGCACAGACAGGCTCTGCAACCTGCCGCTGTGCAGTCTGCCAGACAGGGGAGCCGGCATTGTGCTGCTCTCTCTGACACCTCAGGTACTGGCCATGACTCCCAGGGGGCCCCTGAATGTGACTAGGCCCGGGGCAATGGCCCCCTCTGCCCAGGATTACCAGCAGTTGTGTCTACATCACTTAATTCCCTACCTCAGTCCCTGTATTACATTACACACACAAACAGATCTTTTAAAAAAGAATTTCTAAAATCTGTTTATGATATGTATATGAAGCCTTTGACTAGTCGATGGGACGTTGGTGTCCCCAGACTAGTCTGCCTACTAAGCATGTTTTCACTCCCCTGTGGGATTTTTTTTTTAATACATATAATAATCAGTATGTAAAATTGGGGGCAGGTCACTGAGGGATCAGTGTCCTGTCATAAGCCATCAGTATTAATACCTAAGCAGAGCACCACATAAAACCCTCCAACAGGCCGCCCCGGAGCACGAGAATATCATTAATTCAAAACTGAAAACAATGGTTAAACAACAATCACAAGACTGATTTCATCACCCAAGGTATCATTTTAATCAGTATAACGGCGCCAACCTGACTGTCTGTAGGTTACTGAGCACAGCCCTGCAGACAGGTTCCCTTGCTTTAACCCCTTCCCGAACCTGTGACACAGCGTATGAAAGTTGATGCCAATCCGACCTGTGACGCTTATGCTGTCATGGGGGCATCGAGTTCCTGCAAGTTGGGTGACCGGGGTCACTGAAAGGTCACCTGACCCGCAGGTACAGGACCCTTTGTACTTCACCCCGGAAGGGGTGGCTTAGCCCCCCCGTGGCTACGATCGCTCTGATTGGCTGTTAAATGTGAAACAGCCAATCAGAGCAATTGTAATATTTCATCAGTGAAATTTGGTGAAATATTACAATCCAGCCATGACCAATGCTGCAATATCATCGGCCATGGCTGGAGACAGAGTTCTGACCCCCCACTGACTGACGGGTGCGATTGGCCCCTGCCACCGATTGACAGCGGCGATCGGCTGCCTCCGTCAGCATCTGCTCCCGCTCCCCTTCCCTCCGCTCCCCCTGCCTTCTGAGCCCCCCTCCACCCTCCCGGTACCTACTGAGTGCCGGCATCCCTCCCAGTGTCCCTGCTGAATCCTGCATGGGTGCCGCCATCTTCCAAAATGGCAGGCACATGCGCAGTGCGCCCGCCGAATCTGCCAGCTGTCAGATTCATTCAGGTACATTTTGATCACTGTGATAGACCCTATCACAGTGATCAAAATAAAAAAGTAAATTAACCCCCTGTTTATCAATCCCATAGGTAGGGACAAATAAAATAAAGAAAAAAAAATTTCTCCATTAGAGTTAGGGTTGAAATTAGGGTTAGGGTTGAAGTTAGGGTTAGGGTTGAAATTAGAGTTAGGGTTGGAGTTAGGGTTGGAATTATGGTTAGGGTTGGAATTCGGGTTAGGTTTGGAATTAGGGTTGGGGTTGGAAATAGGGTTAGGGTTGGCATTAGGGTTAAGATTAGGTTAGGGGTGTGTTGAGGTTGGGATTATGCTTAGACTTGTGGTTAGGGTTGGGATTATGGTTGTGGTTAGGGTTAGGGGTGTGTTGGGGTTAGGGATGAGTTAGAATTGAGGGGTTTCCACTATTTAGGCACATCAGGGGGTCTCCAAATGCGACATTGCGCCACCATTGATTCCAGCCAACTTTGCGTTCAAAAAGTCAAACGGTGCTCCCTCCCTTCCGAGCCCCGACGTGTGCCCAAACAGTGGTTCCCCCCACATTTGGGGTACCAGCGTACTCAGGACAAACTGGACAACAACTTTTGGGGTCCAATTTCTCCTGTTACCCTTGTGAAAATAAAAAAAATTGTGGGCTAAAAAAATCATTTTTTAAGGAAAAAAAATCATTTTTTATTTTCACGGCTCTGCGTTATAACGTTATAAACTTCAGTGAAGCACTTGGGGGTTCAAAGTGCTCACCACACATCTGGATAAGTTACTTGGGGGGTCTAATTTCCAAAATGGGGTCACTTGTGGGGGGTTTCTACTGTTTAGGCACATCAAGGGTTCTGCAAACGTAACATGACATACGCAGACCATTCCATCAAGTCGGCATTTCAAAACGTCGCTACTTCCCTTCCGAGCCCTGACGTGTGCTCAAACAGTGCTTCCCTCCCACATATACAGTTGTGGCCAAAAGTATTGACACCCCTGCAATTTTGTCAGATAATACTCAGTTTCTTCCTGAAAATGATTGCAAACACAAATTCTTTGTTATTATCTTCATTTTATTTGTCTTAAATGAAAAAACACAAAAAGAATTGTCCTAAAGCCAAATTGGATATAATTCCACACCAAACATAAAAAAGAGGGTGGTCAAAAGTATTGGCACTGTTCTAAAAATCATGTGATGCTTCTCTAATTTGTGTCATTAACAGCACCTGTAACTTACCTGTGGCACCTAACAGGTGTTAGCAATAACTCAATCACACTTGCAGCCAGTTGACATGGATTAAAGTTGACTCAACCTCTGTCCTGTGTCCTTGTGTGTATCACATTGAGCATGGAGAAAAGAAAGAAGACCAAAGAACTGTCTGAGGACATGCGAAACCAAATTGTGAGGAAGCATGAGCAATCTCAAGGCTACAAGTCCATCTCCAAAGACCTGAATGTTCCTGTGTCTACCGTGCGCATTGTCATCAAGAAGTTTAAAGCCCATGGCACTGTGACTAATCTCCCTAGATGTGGACGGAAAAGAAAAATTGACGAGATTTCAACGCAAGATTGTGCGGATGTTGGATAAAGAACCTCGACTAACATCCAAACAAGTTCAAGCTGCCCTGCAGTCCGAGGGTACAACAGTGTCAACCCGTACTATCCGTCGGCGTCTGAATGAAAAGGGACTGTATGGTAGGAGAGCCAGGAAGATCCCACTTCTTACCCCGAGACATAAAAAAGCCAGGCTGGAGTTTGCCAAAACTTACCTGAAAAAGCCTAAAACGTTTTGGAAGAATGTTCTCAGGTCAGATGAGACAAAAGTAGAGCTTTTTGGGCAAAGGCATCAACATAGAGTTTACAGGAGAAAAAAAGAGGCATTCAAAGAAAAAAACACGGTCCCTACAGTCAAACATGGCGGAGGTTCCCTGATGTTTTGGGGTTGCTTTGCTGCCTCTGCCACTGGACTGCTTGACTGTGTGCATGGCATTATGAAGTCTGAAGACTACCAACAAATTTTGCAGCATAATGTAGGGCCCAGTGTGAGAAAGCTGGGTCTCCCTCAGAGGTCATGGGTCTTCCAGCAGGACAATGACCCAAAACACACTTCAAAAAGCACTAGAAAATGGTTTGAGAGAAAGCACTGGAGACTTCTAAGGAGGCCAGCAAATGAGTCCAGACCTGAATCCCATAGAACACCTGTGGAGAGATCTAAAAATGGCAGTTTGGAGAAGGCACCCTTCAAATATCAGGGACCTGGAGCAGTTTGCCAAAGAAGAATGGTCTAAAATTCCAGCATAGCATTGTAAGAAACTCATTGATGGTTACCGGAAGCGGTTGGTTGCAGTTATTTTGGCTAAAGGTTGTGCAACCAAGTATTAGGCTGAGGGTGCCAATACTTTTGTCCGGCCCATTTTTGGAGTTTTGTGTGAAATGATCAATGTTTTGCTTTTTGCTTCATTCTCTTTTGTGTTTTTTCATTTAAGACAAATTAAATGAAGATAATAATACCAAAGAATTTGTGTTTGCAATCACTTTCAGGAAGAAACTGAGTATTATCTGACAAAATTGCAGGGGTGTCAATACTTTTGGCCACAACTGTAGGGTACCAGCGTACTCAGGACAAACTGGACAACAACTTTTGGGGTCCATTTTCTCCTGTTACCCTTGTGAAAATAAAAAATTGCGGGCTAAAAAATTATTTTTTGAGGACAAAAAAAATGATTTTTTATTTTCACGCCCGGGCGTTATAAACTTCTGTGAAGCACTTGGGGTTCAAAGTGCTCACCACACATCTAGATAAGTTCCACGGGGGGGTCTATTTTCGAAAATGTGGTCACTGGTGGGGGAGCTCCAAAGTTTAGGTACACAGGGACTCTCCAAACACAACATGGTGACCGCTAATGATTGGAGCTAATTTTCCATTCAAAGTGTCAAATGGCGCTCCTTCCATTCCGAGTCCTGCTGTGCGCCCAAACAGTGGTTATCTCCACATATGGGGTTTCAGCGTACTCAGGACAAATTGGACAACTTTTGGGGTCCACTTTCTCCTTTTATCCTTGGAAAATAAAAAAATTGTTGCTAAAAGATCATTTTTGTGACTAAAAAGGTGGTCCAATGGTTTTGTAAATTTTGTTGTAAAAATGAGAAATTGCTGGTCAACTTTTAACCCTTATAACTTCCGAACCCAAAAAAATTTGTTTCCAAAATTGTGCTGATGTAAAATAGACATGTGGGAAATTTTATTTTTTAACTATTTTGTGTCACACAACTCTCTGGTTTAACAGAATAAAAATTCAAAGTTTGAAAATTGCAAAATTTTTGCCAAATTTCCGTTTTTTTCACAAACGCAAAATTTATTGACCTAAATTTACCACTAACATGAAGCCCGATATGTCACGAAAAAACACACTCAGACTCGCTAGGATCCGTTGAAGCGTTCCTGAGTTATTAACTCATAAAGGGACACCGGTCAGAATTGCAAAAAATGGCCAGGTCATTAAGGTCAAAATAGGCTGGGTCATAAACGGGTTAATGTTATGCCTATCTATTCCTTTTTTTCCATTTGTCCCATTAGGACATTTAGCTTGTCATTATTGCCTTGCATTAGACTGATTGAAGCAGAAGTTCATGATCTTCCGCTCTTCGTTTAATGGGTTGAAGCCAAGAGTCTTTAAGCCAAAACAAATTTTTTGTGAATAACAATTTTGAGTTGAGTTTTTTCAAGGTCCTCTGGATGGCTCACATGTAATTTTGCAATCCCTTCTGTCAAAAGTCACACACTACAGTGCAAGATCATGCTTTTGTGAGAACAGATCTCTAAATTGATGATGGATTGAATCTGGCTCTGTTTTACATCTTCTGATTCTGCCAAGTATTACTCTTACCAGAAGAGCGAAACATTCCTATGTGCCATTATTTCCCTGTACTCAGCAAAACTACCACTTGTGTATAGTGTCGAGCTTGCGGCTTGGCTCATTTTATTTCTTTAATTGGGTCCTACTGCCCCATGAGGCTTAACATTTTTGCTCCCATGTTTTTTTTTTTTTTTACCATCTTTTGAAAGTTGTTAACGCAGTGATGTACTGTACAATGTTTGTAAGGGTTCATGTAAGACAGTTCCAGAAATTATAAACTTTCTAAGGTCTCGTAGCAGCAGCTGGTATTGTAAGGTATGTTTTTATTTATCTATATGATATACTGTATTTCTGGAAATCCTAGTAATAAATATGGTGGCATCTGTGACAAAAAATATACAGTATAGTTTAATTGCTATACAACCTAAACTAGAGGTTAGCCGGTATCAGGTCTAAGTATTATATTTGCCTATTGATGTTTTATATTTGGAGGGGGTGATTTTTTTTTTTTTAAAGCCTGGGTAAGGTGTAAATACAGTAAAAGTGTTGTCTGTTAACAAAATTTTGTTGACATATCCCGAGGATAGGTCGTCAATAACATGTTAGTGAGAGGCAGTCTTCCCAAACCCCCACCCATCAGCTGTTATAAGCTCCGGCGGCTGCCCGATACTGCCGAACACCTTGTATTTGAGGATAGGCCATTGATGTCTTGTGGCTGGCTAACCTCATGGAAGACTCATTCACATGGCCGGACTTTGGGTCCGAGAGCTGTACGTGGAAAAGAAGGACAACACTCAGGCCAGTTATTTGATCGTTGCTGTAAAAAAACAGATTACATATGAACTGCATATGAATGACAAGTGAGAAAAAAAAAATCATCCCACTTTTCTGGATGAAACACTGAATGAGTATTCTATATACTCATGTAACCCTACCCCCCAGGGGAATTTAAAAAATCGTTTATAGACTTTCTTCCAGAAAAGTTTGCCGATCATGCTCACAGCAACTTCACTTATTCTAGTGAGAGTGCTGAACATCAGCAGAATGCAGGGCTCGGCAATCTCCCATTAGGAGTAATGAGCTGTTGTGTGCATGATTGACCACCACTCCGTTCAGCCGGGGCTTTTCAGATCTCTAGTTCTTCAAATCCCTGGTGATCCTGATGGCAAGACCATCAGTGATTGGAAACTTATTCCAAATACAAAGGATTGGATTTAACTTTTTATTCTTGAGGATATCCTTTAAAGAATAATCAATTTAATGACAGTTTGCAAAATATTATTTTTTTAGACCGATGTTACGGTACTTGTATTTAGCATATTAATAATCTCTATTCTTGTTTTTCTATTGTATTTTTTTTTAGGTTACAAGATCACTAGTTATGACAAGCATGTCCGCTGAGTAAGTTCCTCCACTCCATTCCTGTTTTGTACTTTTTTCATGATGTACAGCGATGGTTCCTCCAAATGGATGTACTATTAATGTATTATCTATGCAGTGTGTTGATTACTGGAAGCCTATGATAATGATTGCCATAAAAGACTTGCTGTTCGATTCCAACTTTCCAGGTTTAATATAGTTGAAGAAGTTTATTGTAAATTATATAGAAAAGGAACAAATCAGTGGCTTCACTTGCACTTTTACCTTCTCTATTTTTTTTTTTCTTCTCTATTAAAGGGATACTTGTGTCTTCATAAAGTAACATCTATCCAATAGATAGCCGAAAACTGTTAGATTGGTATGGGTCGTACCACTGGGACCGAACAGATCGCCAAATAGCCCTGACAATCAAGAAAAAGCTGAACACTGCGCTGAATTACTGTTAGCAAGTTTTGTCAGTGCATCGACTTTAAATGGAAAATGTTCTCTTTACCATAGCCTGGTGGTCAGAGGAAGATCAGTGGGGGGTTCCAATGGCGGGATCCACACTAAGAGAACACTTATTACCAATTCACTGGATATGGGATAATTTATGAAGAATGAATAACACCTTAAATAAATGAGACTTATATAAATCAAAGTTTAAGTATAGGGATAGTAGAATATAAACTAATCCCTCTTAATCTGATCCAATATAGAGCAGGATACGTGATCTCAGAAGCACAATGATTTAGTGATAGGTTAAGTGACATTTCTTGCAATGTACCGTACAGTATATACTCGAATATAAGTCGAGATTTTCAGCCCTAAAAATTGGGCTGAAAGTCCCCCTCTCGTCTTATATTTGAGTCATATACAAAGGGGGTCAGAGGGGGAGAGGGGGCGGGGGTGTCAGGTCATACTTACCCGTCCTGACGCTGTCGCTTGAGTCCCCAGCTTCTCCCCGTGCTCTCTCTTCCTGCCTTCAGCGGTCACGTGGTGCCGCTCATTAAAACTCATGAATATGCGCATATTAATGAGCGGTATCACAAGACCACTGAATGCAGGAAGAGAGAGCACGGGGAGAAGCTGGGGGCTCAAGACACAGCGTCAGGACGGGTAAGTATAGCGATACTCACCTGTCCTGCGTCCATGGCTGCTTGCTGCTGTCTGTCATCGGTCAGTGACTTCAGACAGCAGAGGGCGCGGTGACGTGGTTAGTGCGCGCCGCGCCCCCTGCAGTCTGAACGTCACTGACTGATGACGTGCAGATAGCGGTGAGCAGCCATGGACGCAGGACAGGTGAGAATCTGACACCCAGCGACGGAGAGGTGAGTATGTCATTTTTTTTATTTTTACATGCAGCAGCAGCAGCATGGGGGCAGCATATGAGGGAACAATCTATGGAGCTTCTTCTGAGGACACCATATGGGGGAATAATCTATGGAGCATTTCCCACCCTAGACTTATACTCGAGTCAATAAGTTCTCCCAGTTTTTTGTGGCAAAATTAGGGGGGTCGACTTATACTCGAGTATATACGGTAATCATTATTTTTCTTTTATTTTAATGTTTGATTAGCCTTGGCATGTTCAATTAGAGTCGCCTTAGGGCTGCCGACCCTGAAAGTTAGACGGATAAGCAAGATATGTTCTTTGGAATGTACAGCACTAAGGATACCAACACTTGATTTTATGATTTATTAAATCGAGGATCTCCCGTCTCTAAAATGTAACTGATCATGCTTAAAGAAATGAATTTTCTAGAATCTTATTTAATGTAACTCTTAATTGTGACACATGAAATGTATCCAAAATTTCATATAAATATTTTAGTATTTAGAAAATAGATTGCTCAACATTTGCATTCTGTAAGAAGTAAAACATTTTTTATATATTTTACTAATTGGTATAGACAAACATATTTTAGAATATTACCAGAGAAATTCCATTATTATGCTTAAACCTTAAGTTCTGGTTTATAGTCATTATACCATGAGGCAGATTTAACCAATGTTGCATTTTAGACTTCACAAATTCATCTGAGGATACTATTAGGTGGTGCATATAAGAGAAAAAAGCGGATGGCACCGCCGTTGCCGTGTGGAGATCAACTTGTACGCAGCATTCGGTTCCTGGCTTGCCTACAGCCACGGGTGCACGTCCTGAGAAATAACAGTAATGTCCAAATCCATGTGAAGAAAATAGCACCGCACTTCTCGGGCTGTGAAAAACGCTGCTGCTTTATTGGCACATACAATTCATGTTGGCCAGGGGAGTGATAGCCGGAGTGAGCAGAAAGCTGACAACGGCCGTTTCGCTCTGAACCAGAGCTTCAACGGGTCAATTAGTGTCTTCTTGCCCTGCGCTTCCAATCCTTTATTTCATACTTGGTTGCCATATGCAGCCAATAATCTCATACCCCGGAGTAAGGTGGCAAGAAAAATCTTAGATTTTTTTCTTACAGGAAATTTTTGGGGTTACTTTTGTTTTCCTCGCTCAGTGTTAAACATGTTTATGTCTATTGTATCATTTTGTGTTGCACTTGATTTATATTTTCCGTTTGTAAACTCTCTTGCATGTACGACACTTGCTTGTACAACACGCTGCTTTAAAATGAATAGTTTTGCTTCATAAGCAAAACATGAATCGCTTGTGGCAGAATGTAAATTTATTACTGTAGGTTTCCCTAGCGTATTAAGGCTGATACTAGTATTAATGGCGTATAACATTGGTTGGACGTACAGACTTCAGCTGTGTCCTACAGTTAATTTATCGTGATGGCGTCTTGGTGGTGTGTGGTATCGGGGACAGTTTCACACAATTAGACCCCCGAGTAAACATTAAACAGTATTATGATTCCGATTTCTAAAATCCTGACCTCCAGGGCACCTAAGAAAGGCTGGTGTTGAAGGCAAAAGAAATGAGGCAGAACTTAAAGGAAATACTTTCTCTGCAGAGTACAGCACACCCCTACTTTTAGTCGCTTTATCTCCTGGATCTGTTGAGACTCCTGCTTTACTGAGATCCTTGTGGGTCTGTTATGGCATGTCCCTATGTTATCTGTTAATACTCTGCCAATCATGATGTAGATGATGCAAAAACAGCACCTATTGTACTAAGATAACATCCAATTTACTCTCCTACAATAATCACGGCATTGTGCATATTAAGCAAATAAAAGTTTAACTTTTTCTGTTCATCAGTAGATAGAGCGGGGTTTGCACTGCTACATCTGACACGACTCAAGATTCAGCATGCACCCGGGACTTAATTTGGTGATACTCAGCATAAAGTGCAGTCAAATACCGTTTGAATAAGTTAGAGGTAATAGTACTAGACAACAGCAATACAGATTTGTGAAGTGGGAAAGTAACATAACTCCACAACGATATTACACCGATGCTAAAGGCATTTTATCTCCTTGGCATCACTTGGTAAGTCAATTTCATTACAAAATACTTGCCCTGAAACATACTGTTCTGTCCTCACTAAATGAAGCAGAATTCATGTAGCTTATATAGGCATCTAAACCGCTATACCGGGGTCCAATAAGGAGACTGTAGGTTGAATCTGTGCTTTATTGAACGTGATGGTATATTGGCGCAGTGAAATTACAAACAAAAACATATATGCATACAATCAATACTGGGTTCATCAAGGATTCATATATACATAATACATCATCAGCACTAATAGCTAACCAGGGGAGAACTAACTAAGCAGGCTAGTATGAGACAGGAATTGGATACAGGAAACAAATACATACCAGCGATGCTGTCACAAGGGGAGAAGAGAAATGAGATGCTTCCTGAGGAAAATGATGGACTGGAGGGAACGTGGGGGCTAAACTAACCATAATCCTTTGCAAAAGGCTACCAGGGTGCAACCTTACCAGAATGCACTGTAAACGGAGGGAAATAGAAAGTGAGAGTAAAACACACAATAACACTGCGGTCATGACTCTGGTCATTAGATGGAGCCAGAGAACACTGTAAACATTGACAAGCAGATAATCAGGGATTATGAATTAAATGTCGGAGTCAGAACACATACAGAAAAACATGGTCATTAGAGGAATATTTCTCATTTTCACAAATGAATATTATCGAATAGTGCTTGTACATAAAACGCTTTTGCCACTTACTGCTTGTTAAAATTTGCAGCTGTACTTAATATGTTTACTCCATAGTTAGGAGGTAACAAAGCATGCTAGTGTTCCTGGGCATAGCAGTGCTTCAGTTTCAGAACAGTGCTTACAAGCTCAAGAGAAATCAGCTTGTAAGCACTGTGTAAATTGTGCTGTCTAGCAGTGGTGGTCGACCTCCAAAGCAACAAGCTGTAAACAAAAGTGTTAATATCTTAATAATGGCTGAAAATTTTAATAAGCAGTAAATTGCAAAAAGTCTTTGTCTTTACAAGCTCAATCTGACAGCACCCATTTATGAACATGTGAAAAACCTCTAACTATAGCTGGTTTGGTTGCTAGCATAACAGATGTCTCATGCTAACATTTATAACTACAGACCTGTCTCTAACCTTCCCTTCATCTCTAAACTCCTGGAACGCCTGGTCCACTCCCGTCTAATCCGCTATCTCTCGGATAACTCTCTTCTCGACCCCTTACAATCTGGTTTCCGCTCTTTACACTCTACTGAAACTGCCCTCACTAAAGTCTCTAATGATTTAATAACAGCTAAATCGAAAGGTCATTGCTCCCTGCTGATTCTCCTGGATCTCTCTGCCGCATTTGACACTGTGGATCACCAGCTCCTCCTCACTATGCTCCGCTCTATAGGCCTCAAGGACACGGCCCTCTCCTGGTTCTCCTCCTACCTCTCTGACCGCTCCTTCACTGTATCTTTTTCCGGCTCCTCTTCCTCTTCTCGTCCCCTTACTATCGGGGTCCCTTAGGGCTCAGTCCTAGGCCCCCTCCTCTTCTCTTTATACACTGCCCCTATTGGACAAACAATCAGCAGATTTGGGTTCCAGTATCATCTCTATGCTGATGACACCCAATTATACACTTCTTCCCCTGACATCACCCCTACCCTAATTCAAAATACCAAGGATTGTCTGTCTGCTGTCTCTAGCATCATGTCCTCCCTCTATCTGAAACTAAATCTCTCTAAAACTGAACTTCTTGTGTTTCTCCCCTCTACTAACCTCACTCTACCTAACATCGAAATAACCCTGGAGGGTTCAACCATAACTCCCAAGCAGCATGCCCGCTGTCTTGGGGTCATATTCGACACTGAACTTTCCTTTACTCCGTACATCCGATCACTCAGTCGCTCTTGTCACCTGCATCTTAAAAACATCTCCAGAATCCGACCTTTTCTCACCTTTGAAACTGCTAAGACTCTTACTGTCGCTCTTATTCATTCTCGCCTGGACTACTGCAACTCTCTTCTGATCGGTCTCCCTCTTACCAAACTTTCTCCTCTCCAATCCATCTTGAATGCGGCAGCCAGGGTCATATTTCTGTCCAGCCGCTTCACCGATGCCTCCATCTTGTGCCAGTCATTACACTGGCTACCTATTCGCTACAGGGTCCAGTATAAACTCATCTCTCTCACCCACAAAGCTCTCCACTGTTCTGCACCGCCTTATATCTCCTCTCTCGTCTCTGTCTATCGCCCTACACGTGCCCTCCGTTCTACAAATGACCTAAGACTAACATCCCCCGTAATCCGAACCTCGCACCTCCGCCTCCAAGACTTCTCTCGTGCTGCTCCAGCTCTCTGGAATGCACTTCCCCAGGCGATCAGACTGATACCTAGCCCTGACCTATTCAAGCGCGCTTTGAAAACCCATCTCTTCAAACAAGCCTACCACATCAACTACCCAGCAAGCTAACTTTGCCCTGTTCCCTCCTTCCAAATATTATTCTGAATCTGCACCCTACTATTCATCTGTCTCCACACCCTTCATGCACATGATAACTGCACTTGATACTTGTCTATTGCACTTAAACACACGGGCTGATGACCGGATCATGCAGCTTTATATGAAAATCCCTATTATAATTGCCAGACCTGAATTAACAAGCATTTTTCACCTACTGTGTCCCCCCATTTCCTTGTAGATTGTAAGCTTGCGAGCAGGGACCTCACTCCTAATGTCACTGTTTGAATTGTCTTAACTTGTATTGAATTTATTGTCTGTACATGTCCCCGCTTAATTGTAAAGTGCTGCGGAATATGTTGGCGCTATATAAATAAAAATTATTATTATTATTATTATAATGTACATCTTATTACAGTAAAAAAAAATGCAAATCACTACCCCACCCCCCATTGATAGATGTAGCTTAAAGGGATGTTCTCAAGTTTAAAATTAAGGATTTCAATGGCCAAGTTAAATCCATAAAATCTGGTGAGAATAGGACATGCCCTTAGTCTCGCAGACAGGAGACATGGACCCATTGTTAAAACCAATGTGTGTGGCTCAGTAAAAGTCTATAGGTCTGTGTACTGTCCTTGAAAAAAAACAGACTTCACATGTCACACAGATCTGTGAATGTAGCCTTAGGCACAAGAGCTTGTTTCCAGAAACCCTTGAAAAATTATTTTACAGAGTTGTTAACAATGGCCGGAGCTACAGTATCATAGAAGATCTGAATGAGCCCATAGATTAAAGGAGTTCTCTAAGAAATAAAATACAATAAATGCACATTTAAATATTGAGCATGTTATAAATACCTTTTATTTAGCAAAAAGGTATGCTTTATCTACTGTGTTAGGATTTTAACCCCTTTCTGACATCAGACGTACTATCCCCTCCATGTGACCCGGGCCCCTATGCCCATGGACGGGATAGTACATCTAGCGCGTTCAGCTGCGCTCACGGGGGGAGCGCAGCTGATCGCGGCCGGGTGTCAGCTGATTATCACAGCTGACACCCGGCACTATGTGTCAGGGGCGGTCACGGACCTCCCCGACACGTTAACCCCTTGCACACCGCGATCAAACACGATTGCGGTGTACCGTGGGTTAAAGGGAATCATCGGCAGGGAGGGGGCTCCCTTCGTGCTTCCCTGAGCCCCCCACAGCAGCGCAATGTGCAGCGGTGCTGCGGGGGGCTCCTTCCCTGCAGGTCCCCAGATCCAAGATGGCGACGGGGACCTTCGGGGGCCCTGCAGGGAGCTTGCTTCCTCAGTGCCTGCAAAGATCTGTCACATGACAGCTATGCCCCCCCTAGGACAATGTAATAAAGTTAAAAAAAAAAAAAAGTGTAATAATAATTTAAAAAATATCGCTAAATAAATTTAAAAAAAACCAAATATATTCCCTAATTAATTTTTTTGGAAATAAAAAAAAAAACAATAAAAGTGCACATATTTGCTATCGCCGCGTCCGTAACGACCTGCCCTATAAAACTGTCCCATTAGTTAACTCCTTTAGTGAACCCCTTAAAAAATAAAAATAAAAGACGAAGCAAAAAATGATTTATCATACCGCTGAACAAAAAGTGCAATAACGCGCGATTAAAAAGATGCATATAAATATCCATGGTACCGCTGAAAACGTCATCTTGTCCCACAAAAAACGAGCCACCATACAGCGTCATCAGCAAAAAAATAAAAGTTATAGCTCGCAGAATAAAGCGATGCAAAAATAATTATTTTTTATATAAAATTATTTTCATTGCATTAAGGCGCCAAAACATAAAAAAAAGACATAAATGAGGTATCGCTGTAACCGTACTGACCCGAAGAATAAAACCGCCTTATCAATTTTACTGCAAGAGGGACGGTGTAAACGCACCCCCCAAAAGAAATTCTTGTAATGCTGGTTTTTGTTCATTCTGCGTCCCAAAAATCGGAATAAAAAGCGATCAAAAAATGTCACGCGCCCGAAAATGGTACCAATAAAAACGTCAACTCGTCCCACAAAAAATAAGACCTCACATGACTCTGTGGGTCAAAATATGGAAAAATTATGGGTCTCAAAATGTGGTGATGCAGAAACTATTTTTACAATAAAAAGCGTCTTTTAGCGTGTGACAGCTGCCAAAAATAAAAACCCGCTATAAATAAGAAATCAAACCCCCCGTTATCACCCCCTTAGTTAGGGAAAATAATAAAATAAAAAAAAATGTGTTTATTTCCATTTTCCCATTAGGGCTAGGGGTGTGTTGGGGTTAGGGTTGGAGTTAGAATTGGGGGGTTTCCACTGTTTGGGCACATCAGGTGCTCTCCAAACGCAACATGGCGTCTGATCTCAATTCCAGCCAATTCTGCGTTGAAAAAGTCAAATGGTGCTCCTTCCCTTCCGAGCCCTGCCATGCGCCCAAACAGTGGTTTATCCCCACATATGGGGTATCAGCCTACTCAGGACAAATTGCCAAACAACTTTTGGGGTCCAATTTCTCCTGTTACCCTTAGGAAAATAAAAAATTGGGGGCAAAAATATCATTTTTGTGGGAAAAAAAATGATTTTTTTATTTTCACGCCCAGACGTTATAAACTTCTGTGAAGCACTTGGGGGTTCAAAGTGCTCACCACACATCTAGATAAGTTCTGTGGGGGGGTCTAGTTTCCAAAATGGGTTCACTTGTGGGGAGTTTCAACAGTTTAGGCACATAAGAGGCTCTGCAAACGCGACATGACACCCTCAAACCATTCCATCAAAGTCTGCATTCCAAAACGTCACTACTTCCCTTCCGAGCCCCGACGTGTGCCCATACAGTAGTTTTCTCCCACATATGGGGTATCAGCATACTCAGGACAAATTGGACAACAACTTTTGGGGTCCAATTTCTCCTGTTACCCTTGGGAAAATAAAAAAAATGGGGACTAAAAGATCATGTTTGTGGAAAAAATATATTTTTTTATTTTCATGCCTGGGCGTTATAAGCTTCTATGAAGCACTGGGGGGGTTCAAAGTGCTCACCACACATCTAGATAAGTTCCTTAGGGGGTCTAGTTTCCAAAATTGTGTAATTTGTGGGGGGTTTCCACTGTTTAGGCACATCAGGGGCTTTTCAAACGCGGCATGGCGTCCAATCCCAATTCCAGCCAAAAACGTCATATGGCGCTGCTTCGCTTCCGAGCTCTGCCATGAGCCCAAATAGTGGTTTATCCCCCACATATGGGGTATCAGCGTACTCAGGACAAAATGCACAATAACTTTTGGGGTCCTGTTACCCTTGGAAAAATTAAAATTGAGGGTGAAAAGATCATTTTTGTGGAAAAAATGATTTTTTAATTGTACGGCTGTACGTTATAAACTTCTGTGAAGCCCTTGGGGGTTCAAAGTTCTCACCATACATCTAGATAAGTTCCTTGGGGGGGTCTACTTTCCAAAATGGTGTCATTTGTGGGGTGTTTCCACTGTTTTGGTACATCAGGGGCTTTCCAAACGTGACATGGTGTCCGATCTCAATTCCAGCCAAAAATGTCAAATGACAGTGCTTCCCTTCCGAGCTCTGCCATGCACCCAAATAGTCATTTACACCCACATATGGGGTATCAGCGTATTCAGGACAAATTGCACAATAACTTTTAGGGTCCTATTACCCTTGGGAAAATAAAAATTGGGGTTGAAAAGATCATTTTTGTGGAAAAAATGATTTTTTTTTTTTAATTGTACGGCTGTACGTTATAAACTTCTGTGAAGCCCTTGTGAGTTAAAGTTCTCACCACATATCTAGATAAGTTCCTTGGGGGGTCTAGTTTCCAAAATGGGGTCACTTGTGGGGGGTTTCCACTGTTTAGGTACATCAGGGGCTCTCCAAACGTGACATGGTGTCCGATATGAATTCCAGCCAATTTTGCATTGAAAAAGTCAAACGGTGCTCCTTCCCTTCATAGCTCTGCCATGCGCCGAAACAGTGGTTCCCCCCACATATCAGGTATCAGCGTACTCAGGACAAATTGCACAATAACTTTTGCAGTCTAATTTCTCCTGTTACCCTTGGTAAAATAAAAAAAATTGGACCTGAAGTAAATTTTTTTGTGAAAAAAAGTTAAATGTTCATTTTTTTTTTGAACAGTGGTTCCCCCCACATATCAGGTATCAGCGTACTCAGGACAAATTGCACAATAACTTTTGCAGTCTAATTTCTCCTGTTACCCTTGGTAAAATAAAAAAAATTGGACCTGAAGTAAATTTTTTTGTGAAAAAAAGTTAAATGTTCATTTTTTTTTTGAACATTCAAAAAATTCCTGTGAAGCACCTGAAGGGTTAATAAACTTCTTGAATGTGGTTTTGAGCACCTTGAGGGGTGCAGTTTTTTGAATGGTGTCACTTTTGGGGATTTTCTATCATATAGACCCCTCAAAGTGACTTCAACTGTGATGTGGTCCGTAAAAATAAAATGGTGTTGCAAAAATGAGAAATCGCTGGTCAACTTTTAATCCTTATAACTTCCTAACAAAAAAAAATTTTGGTTCCAAAATTGTGCTGATGTAAAGTAAACATGTGGGAAATGTTACTTAAGTTTTTTGTGTGCTATATCTCTGTGATTTAAGGGCATAAAAATTCAAAGTTGGAAAATTGTGAAATTTTACTACTGCTTCGAATTTGACACTACCATTTTATAGACAATCATCTTGGCTTTATCATACCTAAATTTGACTTGCAACTATTTAGCATATGATTAGTTATGCAGATTCTTGTCATGTCACTGCATTGTTACTGTTTTGCTCCTGGTGGTGGAAAAATCTTTTTCTTCCTGTGTAATAAATTACAACCTGTTTTCACATTCCCTAATAGCTCAGGGTGTTATTAGGTTGATTCCCAAGTGAAAGGGAAGTTGGAATCAAAGAGTAGCCATGAAGATTTCCCAAGAAAAGAGAAACAGTATCATCCAACTCATCGATAGCGGTCTCACAGCCAAGAAAATTGCCAAACTGCATCATGTGTGAGTGCCATTACAGTTGGAAGAATATGAAATTAAGTCTATCCATCCATTTAAAAGCCAAGAGAAGGACGTCCAGACAAAATATCGGAGTCAACAAGTCTGCTCATCACGAAGTTTATTGGTTCCAGTGTGACAAACACGGCAGTAGAGATGGCTCGTAGGCTTGGTAATAGTGAGATCTTAGATGTCCATGCAAGCACCGTGAGATGCACGTTACAAAAGTCTGGAATGGTGCCCCGAAAAAAGTGAAGAAGCCTCAACTGCAATAACGTCATAAGAAGCGTTGGCTCAAGTTTGCAAAAAATTGGACAGTAAAAGATTGGAAATGGGTGATTTGTAGCGAAAAGACTAAAGTCAATAGGCTGGGCTCTGATGGGTAGAAATGGGTTTGAAAGTGACAAGGGGGAAAGGGGCTAACGGATTGAGAAATTGAAGGAACTGTCAAGTTCGGTGGAGGAAACCTGATGATATGGGGTAGTTTCGCAGCAAAAGCGTTGGATACTTGACTAGGATCGATGGTGGTCTCTGTGATTAGCTATGTGTGAGTATCTTACAAGACTAATTACTTCAGACACTTGAGTACTATGGATAAGAAAAGTCAGTAGTGTATGGTGAGATGTGGAGCCTGAAAGTCAAACGTTCAAAACAGTGTTACCCTTTTGCTTTTGTATTTAGAAAAATGTTTTAATGTTTAAATATTTATATATTTATTTTAGAACATTTCTCAGAGCACTCCTATAAGACCCCTACAGTTGACAGATACATTCCAGCAATGTGCAATGTTTTTGAATAAACCAAGAATCTAACCCCTGTGGTCCCCACTAGTTCCAAGAACTGGGGCTCCAAAGAGTCCTGGCTGAATGGAGCAGAGGTCAATCAGGCACCCTTTCCATTAATTCTAATAGGAGCGCAGAAGATCAGCTGAGCATTGCACTCTGCAATCTCTGGTGCTGCCATCAAGAATGAATGGAGCAGCATTGTGCATGACTATCCCTACTCCATTGAGCCATAGCTTTATAGCAATCTATGTATCAATGCGGGACATCAGCGGTTTGACCCCCCCCAGGGACCGCAATGGCATCTCCCTATCCCAGTGATGGCGACCCTATGGCACGCGTGCCAGAGAGGGCACGCAGAGCCCTCTCAGCTGGCACGCGGACTCTCTTCACTGTTCCGGAGCTGCAGCTTCCTCCTTCCTCTCACTTATTGAGCGGCGCAGCCGCGGAGCTGAATGATGATGTCATCCAGCCACGCCGCTCAATGTGTGGGAGGAATTGAGAGGAACGGAAGCTGCTGTCGCGCGGAGAGGTTAGTGTGGCCGCTGGTGTGTGTGTGTGTTGAATGTGGCCGCTGGTGTGTGTGTGTTGAATGTGGCCTCTGGTGTGTGTGTGTGTGTGATGGGGAGAGGGCCATTGATAGGTAGCGGGGAATGATGGGAGTGATGGGGGAGGGGCTAATGATGGGGAGAGGGCCAATGATGAGAGTGATGGGGAGAGGGGAATGATGGGAGTGGTGATGGAGAAGGCAATGATGGGAGTGATGGGAAGAGGGCCAATGATGGGGAGGAGGAAATGATGGAGGTGGTGGAAAGGGCAATTTCTACATGAAGGGGATCATGATGGGGCATATTTCTGCATTAAGGGGATCATGATGGGGCATATTTCTACATGAACGGGATCATGATGGGGCATACAGTGGGGCAAAAAAGTATTTAGTCAGTCAGCAATAGTGCAAGTTCCACCACTTAAAAAGATGAGAGGCGTCTGTAATTTACATCATAGGTAGACCTCAACTATGGGAGACAAACTGAGAAAAAAAAATCCAGAAAATCACATTGTCTGTTTTTTTTTCATTTTATTTGCATATTATGGTGGAAAATAAGTATTTGGTCAGAAACAAGCAATCAAGATTTCTGGCTCTCACAGACCTGTAACTTCTTCTTTAAGAGTCTCCTCTTTCCTCCACTCATTACCTGTAGTAATGGCACCTGTTTAAACTTGTTATCAGTATAAAAAGACACCTGTGCACACCCTCAAACAGTCTGACTCCAAACTCCACTATGGTGAAGACCAAAGAGCTGTCAAAGGACACCAGAAACAAAATTGTAGCCCTGCACCAGGCTGGGAAGACTGAATCTGCAATAGCCAACCAGCTTGGAGTGAAGAAATGAACTGTGGGAGCAATAATTAGAAAATGGAAGACATACAAGACCACTGATAATCTCCCTCGATCTGGTGCTCCACGCAAAATCCCACCCCGTGGGGTCAGAATGATCACAAGAACGGTGAGCAAAAATCCCAGAACCACGCGGGGGGACCTAGTGAATGAACTGCAGAGAGCTGGGACCAATGTAACAAGGCCTACCATAAGTAACACACTACGCCACCATGGACTCAGATCCTGCAGTGCCAGACGTGTCCCACTGCTTAAGCCTGTACATGTCCGGGCCCGTCTGAAGTTTGCTAGAGAGCATTTGGATGATCCAGAGGAGTTTTGGGAGAATGTCCTATGGTCTGATGAAACCAAACTGGAACTGTTTGGTAGAAACACAACTTGTCGTGTTTGGAGGAAAAAGAATACTGAGTTGCATCCATCAAACACCATACCTACTGTAAAGCATGGTGGTGGAAGCATGCTTTGGGGCTGTTTCTCTGCAAAGGGGCCAGGACGACTGATCCGGGTACATGAATGAATGAATGGGGCCATGTATCGTGAGATTTTGAGTGCAAACCTCCTTCCATCAGCAAGGGCATTGAAGATGAAACGTGGCTGGGTCTTTCAACATGACAATGATCCAAAGCACACCGCCAGGGCAACGAAGGAGTGGCTTCGTAAGAAGCATTTCAAGGTCCTGGAGTGGCCTAGCCAGTCTCCAGATCTCAACCCTATAGAAAACCTTTGGAGGGAGTTGAAAGTCCGTGTTGCCAAGCGAAAAGCCAAAAACATCACTGCTCTAGAGGAGATCTGCATGGAGGAATGGGCCAACATACCAACAACCGTTTGTGGCAACCTTGTGAAGACTTACAGAAAACGTTTGACCTCTGTCATTGCCAACAAAGGATATATCACAAAGTATTGAGATGAAATTTTGTTTCTGACCAAATACTTATTTTCCACCATAATATGCAAATAAAATGAAAAAAAAACAGACAATGTGATTTTCTGGATTTTTTTTCTCAGTTTGTCTCCCATAGTTGAGGTCTACCTATGATGTAAATTACAGACGCCTCTCATCTTTTTAAGTGGTGGAACTTGCACTATTGCTGACTGACTAAATACTTTTTTGCCCCACTGTATTTCTACATGAAGGGGATCATGATGGGGCATATTTCTGCATGAAGGGGATCATGATGGGGCATTTTTCTGCAGGAATGGGATCATGATGGGGCATATTTCTACATGAAGGGGATTATGATGGGGCATATTACTACAAGAAGTGGATCATGATGGGTCATATTTCTGCATGAAGGGATCATGATGGGGCATATTTCTGCAGGAAGGGGATCATGATGGGGCATATTACTACATGAAAGGGGATCATGATCGGGCATATTTCTGCATGAAGGGGATCATGATGGGGCATATTTCTACATGAAGGGGGTCATGATGGGGCATATTTCTGCATGAAGGGGATCATGATGGGGCATTTGGCACATGTTGGCACTTCGTCATAAATAATTTGGTTTTAGGTTGCAGTTTGGGCACTCGGTCTCAGAAAGGTTCGCCATCACTGCCCTATCCTATAATTGGGCAATAATTTTAAACTTGAGAACACCCCTTTCAGTCCTCTTGGTATATTCAAATATGTTGATGAAATGAAGCTGTCATCTGTAGAGTTCTTAACCCCTTAACGACCGCCGATACGCCTTTTAACGGCAGCAGTTAAGGGTACTTATTCCTTGGTGCTGAGAAATAAGTATATGGCGCCTCCCAGCTTTGGAAGTTCTCCTGGGTCTTGTCTAGCGGGGGTAGCTGAGACCCCCGGAGAACATGATTTGGGTCAATTTTTACAGGCGACCGCAAAAAAAAGTCAAATTTCCCATTAATTTCTCTGATGTGATTTAGCACATCAAAGGAGAGAGAAATGGGGTCCTCCAAGCCCACCCCTCCGATACCTACGATGTCCCCCTGTCCCTCTGGCTGTGCCCCTCGGTCTCATTGTCCTGGAAAAAAATGGCGGGCGCATTCACATTGTACCAGCTGAAATCTGCCATCCAGCAACGATAGGAAATTTCTCCTGTTGGTTCATTTTGATAGACCCTATCACAGTGTTCAAAATAAAAAATAGTAAATAAACCCCGCTTTATCAACCTCTTAGTTAGGTAAAAATAATAAAATATTTTTTCTCATTTCCATTTTTCCATTAGGGTTTGGGATATGGTTGGGCTTATAGTTGGGGTTATAGATAGGGTTAGGATTGGGGCTAGGATTGGAGTTATGGCTGGAGTTATAGTTGGGGTTATAGCTAGGGTTGGGGTTATAGCTAGGGTTGAGGCTAGGGTTAAGGTTGTGTTGAGGTTACGGTTGTGGTGTTGGGGGTTAGGGTTGTGGTGTTGGGGTTGTGGTTAGGGGTGTGTTGGTTTTAGGGCCGTGCTAGGTTTGGAGTTAAAATTGGGGGGTTTCCACTGTTTAGGTACATCAAGGGGTCTCCAAACGCAACATGCCTCTCCATTGATTCCAGCGAATTTTGCGTTTAAAAAGTCAAACGGTGCTCCCTCCCTTCAGAACCCTGCCAGGCACCCAAACAGTGGCTTTCCCCCATATAAGGAGTATCTGCATACTCAGAAGAAATTGCACAACAAATTCTGTGGTCCATTTTCTCCTGAAACTCTTGTGAAAATAAAAAAGTTTGGTTCCAAAGTAAATTTTTTGTGAAAAAAGTAAAATGTTAATTTTACCTTACACATTGCTTTAGTTCTCGTGAAGCATCTGAAGGGTCAATAAACTTCTTGAATGTGGTTTTGCGCACCTTGAGGGGTGCAGCTTTTAGAATGGTGTCACTTTTGGGTATTTTCTGTCATATTGACCCCCCA
Source organism: Dendrobates tinctorius (assembly GCF_039654945.1). Lineage (NCBI taxonomy): Eukaryota > Metazoa > Chordata > Amphibia > Anura > Dendrobatidae > Dendrobates > Dendrobates tinctorius. The sequence continues at coordinate 9,839,837 of NW_027361775.1, read as the reverse complement.
AACTCACTTTAAAATGTGAGGTGGTCCCTAAAAAAATGGTTTTGTAAATTTTGATGGAAAAATGAGAAATCGCTGGTCAACTTTTAACCCTTTATAACATCCTACCAAGAAAAAAAATATGTTTACAAAATTGTGCTGATGCAAAGTAGACATGTGGGAAATGTTATTTGTTAACTATTTTGTGCGATATGACTCTTTGATTTAAGGGCACAAAACGTAAAAGTTTGAAAATTGCTAAATTTTCAACATCTTTGACAAATTTCCGTTTTTTTTCTTCAATAAATAAGCTCAAGTCATATTGAATAAATGTTACCACTAACATGAAGTACAACAAGTCGCGAAAAAAACAATCTCAGAATCAGTGGGATCCGTTGAAGCGTTCCAGAGCTATAACCTCATAAAATGACAGTGGTCAGAAGTGTAAAAATTGGCTTGGTCATTAAGTACCAAATTGGCTCAGTCTCTAAGCGGTTATACTGACAATATATGGTCATCATACAGATCCTCTGAAAACTCCAGTCACTTTAGACAACTCTGTAAGATAATTTTTCAAGGGTGTCTGGTAACAAGCTCCTGTGCCTAAGGCTACATTCACACACCTGTGTGATATATGATGTAAGTTTTTGTTTTTTTCGCAGACCGCCATTAAAATCTATTGGGATTCGTGAGACACAGCTAAAACTAGAAAGACAGACTGTGTTCTTCAGACTTCCATCTCAGGTTCATCCATTTTTATCTGGTACATTACCTGCTTCAGTGACAAAAAAGGATGAGGAAAAACTAATGCAATTAAGACATGTTCACATGTTCAGTACTTGGTCAGTATTTCAAATCCGTATTTGTATGCCAAAATCCAGAGTGGAACTATCAGTTTAATAGTATAATAGAAACCCGTCACCACATCTGTATTTTTCACTCACTCCTAATTTTGGCTTACAAATACTGACGTAAAATACTGACCAAATGCTGAACATGTGAACGTGTTTCTCTAGAATGGTAGCACTCACATGAATGTGTGAATGTAGCCTTATACATACGTGGTCAAAATTGTTGGTACCCCTCTAATGACAGAAAAACCCACAATGATCACAGAAATAATTTGAATCTGACATAAGTAATAATTAAAAATCTATGAAAATGAACAAATGAAAGTCAGACATTGCTTTTCAACCATGCTTCCACAAACTTTAAAGAAATAAAACTCATGAAATAGGCCTGGACAGAAATGATGGTACCACTGAAAATGTGACAAAAGGGACATGTTAAATCAAGGTGTGTCCACTAATTGGCATCACTGGTGTCTACAATCTTGGAATCAGTGAGTGGGCCTGTATATACGACTAGAGATGCTCACTGTGCTATTTGGTAACATGGACCAGAGGAAGCAAAGGAAAGAGTTGTCTCAGGAGATTAGAAAGAAAATTATAGACAAACATGTTAAAGGTAAAAGTTATAAGACCATCTCCAAGCAGCCTGATGTACCTGTGACTACAGTTGCACATATTATTCAGAAATTTAAGCTCCATGGGACTGTAGCCAACCTCCCTGGATGTGGCCGTAGGAACAAAATTGATGACAAATCAAAGAGATGGATAATACAAATGGTACGCTTAACAAAAGAGCCCAGAAAAACTTCTAAACAGATTAAAGGTGAACTTCAAGCTCAAGGAACATCAGTGTCAGATTGCACCATCCGTCATTGTATGAGCCAAACTGGAATTCTTGGGAGATGACCAAGGAGGACACCATTGTTGGAAAAAAAATCATAAAAAAGCCAGACTGGAATTTTCAAAATTACATGTTAACAAGCCACAAAGCTTCTGGGAGAATGTCCTATGAACAGATGATACAAAAAATGGAACTTTTTGGCAAGGCACATCAGCTCTATGTTCACAGATGGAAGAATGAAGCAAATCAAGAAAAGAACACTGTCCCTACTGTGTAACATGGAGGAGGCGCTATTATGTTCTGGGGCTGCTTTGCTGCATCTGGCACAGGGTGTCTAGAATCTGTGCAGGGTACAATGAAATCTCAAGACTATCAAGGGATTCTAGAGAGAAATATGCTGCCCAGTGTCAGAAAGCTTGGTCTCAGTCGCAGGTCATGGGTCTTGCAACAGGATATTGACCCAAAACACACAGCTAAAAACACCCAAGAATGGCTAAGAGGAAAACATTGGACTATTTTGAAGTGGCCTTCTATGAGCACTGACCTAAATCCTATTGATCATCTTTGGAAAGTGCTGAAACATGCCGTCTGGAAAAGGCAACCTTCAAACACAAGACAACTGGAGCAGTTTGCTCTTGAGGAGTGGGCCAAAATACCTGTCGAGAGGTGCAGAAGTCTCATTTACAGTTACAGGAATCGTTTGATTGCAGTGATTGCCTCAAACGGTTGTGCAACAAAATATTAAGTTAAGGGTACCATCATTTCTTTCCAGGCCTATTTCAAGAGTTTTATTTATTTTTTTTTTTTAATTCTGTGGAAGCATGGTTGAAAAGCAATGTGTGACTTTCATTTATTAATTTTCATAGATTTTTTATTTATTATTACTTGTGTCAGATTCAAGTTATTTCTGTGACCATTGTGGGTTTTTCTGTCATTAAACAAGGGGTACTAACTAAAGATAGGACGTGCGTTGAACTTTTCACATGGAATGCTCTAGATGGATTAAATAAGAATTAAGCAGATGGAAGAGAAGTTGTGCGTATTTGTCAAATTAATAATTGGGTGAGGGCAATGTATTTGAATAAACCAAGAGCCCTTAAGCTACACTATTGTTAATGAGCAATATATGACCCTCTTAAAGGTCAGTTCTTACATAATAAATCATATTAGGAGCAAATTACAGTGTTTATATTACAGTTGATGTCTCATTGTACACTCTCTGAAGTGACTTGCTGTCTGTTCACAGAATGTATTCATAAATGTATCCACATCCTTATTTAGTGATTTGAGCTGAACATGGGTCTTTCAAGTGATGGGAACCCTTCTATGTAACTCACAGCAATGTCTATAGTATACTGTTCTACACAGTCTTTTATGTGACATTTAGAAATAGTAGAAATACAGTTGTATTATACAGTGTATGTGTAATTTCTTTTTTTCCTATTTTCCTACTTTGATTTTTTTTTCTGGAAATATATAGGTCTTTTTTGATCATAGAAGTAAATACATGTGTCACTTACTGTGCTGCGCTTACTGTAGTTTTGATAAAATCCCTGTTTTATTAGCAAGAATTTATCTCTAGAGGACTAGTAAACCTGCTGACTAGTGATGAGCGAGTGTGCTCATTACGCAAGTTTTCCGAGCATGCTTGGTTGTTCTCCGAGTATCTTGGGTGTGCTCGTAGATTATGTTTGTGTCTCCGCAGCTACATGATTTGCGACTGCTAGACAGCCTGAATACATGTGGGGATTCCCTAACAAACAGGCAATCCCTGCATGTGTTCAAGTTGTCTAGCAGCCGCAAATCATGCAGCTGCGGGGACTCAAACGTAATCTCTGAACATGCCCAAAATACTCAGAGGACACCCGAGCATGCCTGGAAAACTCAAGTAGCGAGCACACTCAATCATCACTATTGCTGACATGTAGTCCTCAATATTCATGAGGTTTGTATTGTAACACATCCTACACTATTTGGTTGGTTTCTGATTAGGCACAGTGTACACAGAACACTGCTAATCAGTGATGTGGGTGGTGTTATACAGAGCTCAGCATTCAGAGAACTGGTAGATCTGATGCACATGAAACAGTGATTTTATAAAAAAAAAATGCAGAAAGCAGCCAGTAAGTGACACAAACATGGAATCAGGGTCTCAGCCCCACATCATACTGCTCTCAGATTAGCCTAAACAGGATGCTAGCTTCCCTTTAAAGATCAATATCCTTATTTGTCCGTGTGTTAATTTGATTATTGTAAAGCTTATTGTAAAGGGGAAGAAGGTGGACCCAGGCAACTATAGGCCGGTGAGTCTGACTTCTATACCAGGAAAGATCTTTGAACAAATTATTAAACAACATGTATGTCAGTACCTGGATAAGAATGAAGTGATTAAATAGAGTCAGCATGGGTTTGTAACTAATAAATCATGTCAGACTAACTTATTTTCCTTCTATGACAGAATCACTGATTGGGTGGATCAGGGAAATGCTGTAGATATAGTATATTTTGACTTCAGCAAAGCATTTGACAAAGTATCTCACACAATCCTTATTGAAAAAAATGACTAAGTATGGAATGGACAAGGCAACTGTTAGGTGGATTCATAACTGGCTTAGTGATTGGACCCAAAGAGTGGTCGTAAATTGCTGCACATCCAGTTGGAAGAATGTCTCAAGTGGGGTACCACAGGGCTCTGTCCTGGGTACTGTATTGTTCAACATCTTTATCAACGATTTAGATAATGGAATTGAGGGTAAACTGATTAAATTTGCTGATGACACAAAGCTAGGAGGGATAGCTAATACTAGAGAAGAGAGAGAGAGGATTCAAAAAGATATAAATAAACTGGAGCAGTGGACAGCAACTAACAGAATGGTTTTTAACAGGGAAAAATGCAAAGTACTACATCTGGGCAATAAAAATGAAAAAAGCATATACAGAATGGGAGGAATATGGCTAAGCAACAGCACATGTGAAAAAGACTTGGGTATACTAATAGATCACAGACTGAATATGAGTCAACAGTGTGATGCAGCAGCAAAAAAGGCAAATGCAATTCTGGTATTAACAGAAGCATACAGTCTAGATCACGTGAAGTCATTATTGCCCTCTACTTCTCTTTGGTCAGACCTCATCTGGAATATTGTGTCCAGTTTTGGCATTCACATTTTAAAAAAGACGTCAACAAACTGGAGCAAGTTCAGAAAAGAGCGACCAGAATGGTGACCGGTCTGCAAACCCTTTCTTATGAGGAAAGGTTGCATGATTTGGAATGTTTAGCTTGCAAAAGAGAAGACTGAGAGGAGACTTAATAGCTGTCTACAAATATCTCAAGGGTTGTCACATTGTGGAAGGATCATCTTTATTCTCGTTTGCACAAGGAAAGGAGTAGAAGCAATGGGATGAAACTGAATGGGAGGAGACACAGATTAGATATTAGAAAAAACTTTTTGACAGAGTGATCAATGAGTGGAACAGGCTGCTACGAGAAGTGGTGAGTTCTACTTCAATGGAAATCTTCAAACAGAGGCTGGACAGACATCTGTCTGGGATGATTTAGCGAATCCTGCTTTGAGCAGGGGGTTGGACCAGATGGCCCAGGAGGTCCCTTCCAACTCTACGATTCTATGAAGAGTAGATTTGTCTTTGTTTTGCTGCACTTATGGCTTCAAAAGCAGCTTGTACATCCTGAAACCTCGTTCTGCTTTGAAATCTTTGCTTGGGAGAGCTCGCTGATCTTGTGTCCCATTTCTGTGCTGAGTCGTACCATGGTGTATTACTCGTGATGTGAAGCTGTCTTTTACAGCCTCACCTTTGTAGCAGAGTTTGGCTGTTCCTCACCAAGTTTTAAGTGTTGTACACAGCTGTTTTTTTGTTGTTTGTTTCAATCCACTGTGTTACAACCTATAGTACATATGAAAAGGATGATCATTTCACCTTTTTGGTATAATTGATGACTCATTCATCTAACTATAATCCTACAAAATCCCTGACTTTGTGCAAGTTTAAGGTACTGTCACACTAAGCGATATCGCTATAACTTGTGACGTTATAGCGATATTGCTAGCGATATCGCTGTGTCTGATACTTGCCTACGACCCGCTCCCCCGCTGGTTATCGCTGATCGCGCGAGAACGTACTGGACTGTTTCTCGTCGTCAGCTTCCTGCGGCGCTTCCTGTAGCGAGACGAGCGTTGAGCTGGGCGGGAGGACGTCATGATCGCCTAGTGTGACAGGTAAGTAGCGACCCCCGACCGCTGCGATGTCGCTGGTGAGATCTGCCTGTGTGGCAGCTCACTAGCGACCACTTAGCGATGTACCAGCGATCCTGACCGCGTCATATCGCTGGTCGGGATCGCTGGTACATCGCTGAGTGTGACAGTACCTAGAAGTACTGATGCTATTTTTGAAGGCAAAGGGTGATCACAACAAATCCTGATTTCAATTCTCTCTTTTTCATTCACTTTATATTGCGTGATTGATAAAAAATAAAGTACACTGCTGTTTTTATAAGCTTTCTTACTTTGCAGCATTTTTCCCTCACCTTCAAATTTTGCATAGTACTGTACATTTATCATCTCTCCTGTGGACATGGGTCTTTTAAAACTAAAGACTTAGAGTAATTCTTTGATGTTAAGTGCAATACCCAAATGCAAGGACACTTCCATAAAGAGCACCCCTAAATATAAGCCTCTGATATTTCCTTTGCAGAGGATGAACCCTCCTAATAGGGCATATAAGAAAATAATAAGGAACCCATGTATGCTTATCATAGAAATAACTGTTTACAGATATGAGTCTGCCATAATTTTTTTTATATATAATTGGAGCAGAAAAACTCTGATCACAGACACCTCGGACAGCACTGTTGGAAGCCAACCAATGTTAAAGGACAGACTTTTGCTCTCACAGAAATTGGCATGGGCCACTCGCAAAAACCCCATGTTGACGTAGTACAGTGCAAATGATAAGAAAGTTCTTTCTACTGTTAAGGGGATTAGCTGACTAAAACATCTCAGTGTGTATCTAAATATGTGCTTGACTATGTCACTAAAGAATATTATCGGGTACGACTAACCGCAAAAATTCATATATTTGTTTTACAAATATACAGATCTGTTGTAGGATATACTGTCTTTTTAAGTCTAAATTATATTAATTTGTTCATCATTGCTTATGTCTGTAATCGCACACACAATTTACAAAACACCTGTGCGTTTTAAAACCATTTCTTAAATGTAGAATAATACGTCTTCCGTGAAGGATTTTGGAAAATCGATATACCGTACAAGTAGACAAGCGACTCAACATAATGTGATACTACAGTGAATATGCGTAAGGCTACTTTCACACTAGCCTTTTTTTGCGCTGCGCACCGTGCAAGCGCACATAAAAAAACGCATCATGCGTTTTGTGCGTTTTTTGCTGTTTTGAGCGCGGTTTTTAAAAAAAACGCATGGTTTTTTTGCGCTGACGTGCGCATTACCATGCGCACGTCAGTGCACCCATAGACTATAATGGGTGGTTGGGTGAAAAAAAAAACGCTTTGCGTGCGCATGCGTTTTTTGGGACAAGTCGGACGCACAAAAAATGCAACAGAGTGCATTTTGTGCGCCCAGGCGCACACTACCAAAAACCGCATGCGCGTACAAACTCGTACAATCGCATGTGTATGCGCAGTGCGCACCCATGTAAAGAATAGTAAAAAAAAAGCATGCGGTTTTTTGCGCACAAAAACACAAGTGTGAAACCAGCCTAAGAAAAGCATTATTGCATTATTTCACATGTTCTTACATTTTTATATTTTCAGGAAACAGAGCACTATAATCCAAGTTGTGAAAAAGTTTGGAGGCTTTGTGTTTTCGGATGAAGTCTGTGAGACCACCTCTCATGTGATCGCTGGAAGTCCTCGTCGAACTTTAAATATTATCTTGGGCATTGCCAGAGGCTGTTGGATCTTGTCCTGTGACTGGGTAGGTAACCGGTTACATTGATCTTTCCAATCATTTTAGATGGCAAACAATCCTAAGAAAAGGTAACTACCTACAACCAATCTAGCAGGCTAAAAAACATTGATGCTCCTGTGTATTATTAAATAAACCAAAAACAAAAAGAATGTGCTGCAACTTACATCACAAACTTTATATTTGAAAAGAATATATACAGAAAAAGCAGATACAAACAGAATAGTACATCGGAGGGCTAAAAATGTCACATTAAGGGTTATAAAACATATATATCCTTTAATATACAGAGGATAAATTTAGATTCCACAGTGTGTTGCATATCCTCAAAGAAGCAAAGTAATCATATGGAAACTTACATGGTACAAGCGTGAAGCCCTGATGGTGCTGCAATATGTGTTTCACCCAGCTTTGTCAGAGGTTTTGTCAGGAAGGTAAGTGTGTGTGTGGCCAATAGCAATGAAATATGTCATGTCCACGTCATGGATTCATGATCTGGACATGATTGTAATGCTTAACGTCACTACGGAAACTTTCACCATAGCTACAGAGGCTCATCATGATACTAGTGCTAACTGAGTAGAACTGGAGAAGTAAGGCAGAACGCATACGACCTGACTAAATATGCCAAAGGAAAAAACAGAGTGGCAAACTATGTACATTTAAAACAAGGATGAATGAAAAACATATGTCGTATGTTATGTGTCATATAGAGATGTGTGAGTGTATGCAATAAGGTGCATAAATTATACTTATATGTGCATTGGCTGTTTGACATAAAAATGCATAAAGTGCTAAGGTGCATGAAATGACTAGATGGCAAACCAAACAATGATACTTGATCACACTATGTTAAAGAGAATTTGTCATCAGCTTTTCGTACCCCATTTGAGTGCATCATTACATAGGGGTAGAGACCCTGATTGTAGCTTTGTCTCGCTTACTGAGCTGCTTACTGTCCGTTTTAGATCTGCTGCAGATCTAGCAGCTCTCTAAATGCTGAGCTCTGTATAACCCCACCCACACAACTGATTGACAGTTCTCTGCTCATGCACAGCATACACAGACAGCTACAAATCAGTAGTGGGGGAGGTGTTATATAGAGCTCATGAATATGTTTGACTACCTGGCAGCAGGTTTACTAGTCCTCTAGTAATTTCCTGCTGATAAAACAGATAGGAAACTGCACTAAACCCATTAAGTAACACATCACTGGAATCACAGTGTCTGTCTCTATATTATGCTGCTCTCTGATGGGGTACAAAAAAACCTGGTGATAGATTCTCTTTAAGTTGTCTGTGAAAAATATTGGAGATATAATTCCATGTCAATCATTTCTATCCTATTTGGAATGGGATTATAGAAAAACCCCTTCAGTGTGAAGCTTAACATGTGTCAGGTGTGGTGGGTCCCCCGGGTCTTACTTTCCTAGGTAACTATGTGATACTATGTATTCCTATGATGCATTTATAATTGGCACACTTATGTTCACTACCAGAGCACAATATTATGTTTTCTTATTATAGCTAAGCATTTAAGGATTGATTTGTAAGGATTACTATATATATATATTTCCGGGTGTACCCACCTATATTTTTTGTACTTGTAGTTGTTGTCTTATTATTGTTTAATATACATCTTTTATATGCATTTTTTCTAATAAAAATTATTTTAAATTAGTATATGTCTACTTGTAAAGCTTTCTTTTGGGTGTTATATATAATTTAACAATGAGCAGCTCTTTTATCTCGATCGACGAATCCACATGTCCATTTGTTAGTTTAACCCCTTAGTGATGGAGCCAATTTGCAGCTTAATGACCAGACAAATTTTTATAATTCTGACCACTGTCACTTTGAGGTTCTAACTCTGGAACTCTTTAACAGATCTCTCTGATTCTGAGATTGTTTTTTTTTCTTTGTGACATATTGTACTTCATGTTAGTGGTAAAATTTCTTCGATATGACTTGCGTTTATTTATGAAAAAAATGGAAACATGGCGAAAATTTTTTAAATTATGAAATTTTCAAACTTTTAATTTCTATGCCCTTAATCAGAGAGATATGTCACACAAAATATACTTAATAAATAACATTTCTCACATGTCTACTTTACATCAGCACAATTTTGGAAACAAATTTTTTTTTGTTAGGAAGTTATAAGGGTTAAAAGTTGACCAGCGATTTCTAATTTTTACAACAAAATTTACACAACCATTTTTTTTGGGACTACCTCACATTTGAAGTCGCTTTGATGGGTCAGTATGACAGAAAATACCCAAAAGTGACACCATTCTAAAAACTGCACCCCTCAAGGTGCTCAAAACCACATTAAAGAAGTTTATTTACCCTTTACGTGCTTCACAGGAACTGAAGCAATGTGGAAGGAAAAAATTAACATTTTAACTTTTTTTTTTACAAACATTTTACTTCAGAACCAATTTTTTTTATTTTCACAAGGTAAAAAGAGAAAATGAACCACAAAATTTCTTGTGCAATTTCTCCTGAAAACGCTGATACCCCATATGTGGGGGTAAACCATTATTTGGGTGCACAGCAGACCTCGGAAGGGAAGGAGCGCCCTTTGACTTTTTCAATACAGAGTTGGCTGGAATTGCGATTGGACGCCATGTCGCATTTGGAGAGCCCCTGATGTGCCTAAACAGTGGAAGCCCCCCACAAGTCACACCATTTTGGAAACTAGACCCCTTAAGGAACTTATCTAGATGTGTGGTGAGAACTTTGAACCCCCAAGTGCTTCACAGAAGTTTAAAACGCAGAGCCGTGAAAATGAAAAACGTTTTTTTTTCCACCAAAATTATTTTTAGCCCCCAATTTTTTATTTTCCCAAGGGTAACAAGAGAAATTAGACCCCCATATTTGTTGTGCAATTTGTCCTGAGTCCGCTGCTACCCCTTATGTTGAACCACTGCATTTTTTTAACGCAAAATTGGCTGGAATCAATGATGACGCCATGTTGCGTTTGGAGACCAAAATGAACCAATAGGGAAAATCTTCCTATTGTTGCCGGGTGCCGGCCGGCAGATCTCAGCGGGCGCACTGCGCATGCGCCTGCCATTTTCTTCCCGGAAGAAGATGGCGACGCCCATTGGGGGAAGCAGGAGGGCCATGGAGCACCAGGAGGTACCAGGGAGGAATCGGGGACCATATTTCTCTCTCCTCTGATGTGCATCACATCAGAGGAGAGAGAAATTAAATGGAAATGCGGTTGCTGTTATACGGTTAATAACGGCGATCACAAAACTGAGGTCAGTAAAAGCCGACACGAATCTTGTTCTCTGGGGTCTCCGCTACCCCCGGCAGACGGGACCCCAGAGAAATCCGACTCTGGGGGGTGCTATACTCTTTTTCCACAGCGCCGTTAATTAACGGCCCTGTGGTTTAAGTACCCTTAACTACCACCGGTAAAAGGCGTATCTGAGGTCATTAAGGGGTTAAGGTTCCATGCTTCCGGTGTTGATTTCTGGCCCGATATAGCGCTGTTAACAGAACAGGCGTATATTGAATGAGAAACTGGTGGCAGTCATTCCGGGCCGACTCGGCGCTTTTAAACTGTGACTAGTGAAAGGGGCCTCTGAGCCTGTCAGGGTTGTGGGTGAGTTGGTGCAACGTCAGTGACTGCGTTGGTCGCATCTTCTCACTCCCTGTGCCAAGCTGACATTACATGTCCCAGGGGGTGCGGAACGTCATGTCGGTACCTTCCGAACCATCTTAATTGATGCACAATATCTTTTTACTTCATGCTTTTTACTATTGTGGTACTTTTATTTACATTGGTTGCTGTTTATACACACAAACTGGACACAAGCAATGGATATTGAAAACTTTCTCAATTAATGTAAGCAAGTGTAGACATTTTGCTGGATAAAGTTGGGGTAAGCGTTTTAAATGATTGTATAAAGAGTGATCTAAGCAAAACAGATTCTGATGCTTGATAATATTCATTTTTCTCCCTTTAGGTCTTTTTTTTTTTTTTAAATGAATACAGTCATTGTATATTAAAGCTTGCTAAAAAGTCATTAGCTTCTGTATTTATTTGTGTGGCTTATCTGCGTAATGTTCGGTAGTTGCTGCCTAAGAACCAGTTCTGTCTGTGCTCTGTCAGTCATCCATGCTGCTAAAATACACAACAGTAAAATGATAACTTTCCTAAAGCATAAACTCTGAACCTGGATTGGATCAATCAGCAGACACTCATGTATTCATAACACTGAGTATCCCAGTTGAGCATCACTTCAATATTAATCATTTCAATGACTTTAAAGAGCAAAATAAACAGTGTGAAGATGGTGAGACTTGAGGTGCCACTGAGGGAAAAAACAGAAGGCGATGTATGACATAACAGCCGTGCTCCACTCTCTGATCTAGACGACACCGTAGAAGCCAAATAATATCTTGGACTGTATTTTACAACATGTCATTGATATTAAATAGTGATATTAAAGGCTTCTGAGGTTTATATTAAGTGCTTGTTCACACGGAGTGTTTTTTCCTCAGGAGAAAACACAGCGTTTTACAGTACCAGCAAAGTGAATGAGATTTCTAAAATCTCGTGCACGTTCTAAGGTAGCGCTTATTGTTAGTTTTGGGGAACACTTAATTTAATAGGGTCAGGCACAGGTTTTTTCACATAAACAGTCCATTTTGGTTAATTTATGCATCATAAACTGCTGTAAGCCATGCTACACTTCACAGGCTTAACACATAGTCCATAACATTTACAGGTTATGGCTTTTCCTTGCAGTCCCTAAGCACGCTGGACCAGTGACCATGGGCGACCGCACGCCAAACAGTTCATTAATGTTCATAGAACTTCACAAGCACCAACAGTTATTTCCCCCAGTCCGGGGTTACCTCTTAGGAGCTCCTGCTCTGCATGCTGACTCCTGTCAGTACTCTCTCTCAGTGAAGCTGCCAAACTGGGATTACCGTCCCGGACAACGCCTCACCAGGCCACCTGACAGTCCAAATCCACAGACGGAAAGTAGCTCCCACAATGCAGTGCCGTCACTAACACACGTGACCCGTCTGTGCTATTCAGGACATCCGTCCCCACTTTGGAACTGTCCAACACACAGGCCTCACCAGGTGCTATTCAGGGATCCAACGCTCCCAGGGTCTCCCAGCACACCGGCCACCAGGTTCAGGGCCTCAGCGGGTGCTATTCAGGACGTCCGTCCCCTCCTGAGACTGTCCAACACTCACGCCTCACCAGGTCCAAAGTCGCAGCACGTGCTCCAGGGATCCGATTCTTCTCCCAGAATCTCCCAACACTGACCCTCCAGGACCTTGCACCCTGAACTGTTCAGGTACACACTCTCTCCCCATGTGACCAGACCTCAGGCACATTATATGGTACATAACCACACCCACAGGTGAGGTATGGATCACTTGGTCATGACCTCACTACAGGTTCTATTCCATACTCAGCCACACACATACAGGCTTTACATTGGGGGTTCAGACACAAGCCCCTGGGTGGGTTTGTAGGTGACTGGTTCCACCCATCTCACCAAGTCACCTGGAAGCTTCCCTGATACACAGTAACAAATCCTCAGCAGTATATCTGCTGATCAATACATGTTCCAGCTTTCATCACAAGGCACCTTTCCTTGTGATGCATATCGGCCATTTACATTCCTGCCGCTCACCATTTCCCCATCACAATAAAGGAAACGCCTGCATGCATGTCCTGGGAAGCCCATACAGTGCCCCCTAGCTGTCACAGGGGTCACTGCATCACAACATACTGCTTATTTTTTTTCCTAGCAGATTTGGACCAGTGTTTCTTTTTCCCAATCTGTTGCATATTAACTTTTTGCAGCGTTTTTTCTCTCATTGAAATTATTTTGGGGAAACAATCATCAATATATGTGAACATTTTACTCAGCGTTTTTCTTGCAAACACTGCTTTTTGCTGCTGGTAACTGCTTCCGGCCAAACCCAGTTTTAACCTCCCTGACCAAGCTAAATTTGACATTTCAGGTTGTATGGCTTTGGAACGCTTTTTGCTGTACAAGTACTTCTGATATTTTGTTTTTTTCATGATAGTAGGGTGCATCTGTAGTGGTAAGTTTAGGTTCATATGATTCCGTTTGTTTATAAAAAAAAATCTGAAATTGACCACTTTTGACAATTTTTTTTAATTAGCCATTTTTTAACTTTGGATTTTTCTACCTTTTAAAATGGCCATATGTATGAAATGGTGATCCCCATCATAACATGCGCTGTGAATGTATGACGCAGGTCGGAAGCCCGTGCACGGAACGGACTTGGATCATCCCATACGAGGCTGGTATTGTGGCTGTGTTACAGGCAGTATCTTCCTCCAACAATCGCAGGTGGTGCACACCTGTTAGATACTGCTGTCAAACTGACAGTGACGTTAACAGCGCTCCGGCATGAAGGGCATTCTATGTGCCCATCAGCACACCCGTGACATGGTTGCAAATGGATTGCTATGACAGCCAGGCATCAGTTGAAAATCTCCGTGTGTGTCCTTACAGAGTTCCCTTGAAACCTAGCCTGTGGCAAAGGAGATTTTTAATATATGTAGCAATACTGTGATATTGCTGTTTATAGTACAAGCGATCAGATGATCGCATGTTCAAGTCTCCTAAGAGGACTAACAATTACAGTGAAAAGTAAACGAAAAATGTTTTAGAAAAAATGTAATGAAAGAAAAAAGATAAATTCAAATCATCCTCCTTTTCCCACATTAACCCCTTAAGGACCAAGCCATTTTGTACAATAATGACCAGGCCTCATTTTATAAATCTGACCAGTGTCGCTTTATGAGGTAATAACTCTAGAATGCGTTAATGGATCCCACTGATTCTGAGATCGTTTTCTAGAGACTTATTGTACTTTGTTAGTGGTAGCAAATTGTTCGATGTAACGTGCATTTACTTGTAAAAATATTGGAAATTTGGCAAAAATTTTGCAATTTTCAAACTTTTAATTCTCATTCCCTTAAACCAGCGTTATGTTACCCAAAATAGTTAGTAACATTTCCAACCTGTCAACTTTACATAAAAACAATTTTTGAAACATAATTTTTTTTTCCTTAGGAAGTTAGAAGGGCTAGAATTTGACCAGCAGTTTCTCATTTTCCAACAAAATTGACAAAACCATTTTTTTAGGGACTACATTACATGTGAAGTGATATTGGGGGGCTATGTGACAGAAAATACCTAAAATAGGGGAGGAACGAAAGGTTGATGGTAACATTTGCTTGCATTATGCTGTTCAGCCATCACTATACTAAACAGGGTATTCATATAACACTACATGAATTGATCACCATCCAGTATATGTACAAGTACACAGGGCAATTAAGTGCAGGAAAGATGTGTGAACAGGTGCTATGAGGGTTCTGATTTTGAAGAAAATGGGAGATACGTAGATAAGTCAGGTGAGGCGATAGGCCCAGTCTTTCAGAGGTTACGGGGATATAACCCTGCTTTTGTTATCAGTTTTCCAGTTCCGGTTAGGAACTTGCAGCTCTCTGGCGCCCCTTCTCAGGTCAATCAGGGAACTAGACCTAAGTTAAGTAGTCGCTGGAAAGGCTGCCTTGTCGCATACTGGCTATCGGGCACTCTGCAGTGAGGGCAGTAAGTATACCACCAGTCCCAGGCAGGAGATACACACATAAACATCTGATCCGTCACTGCCAGTGTTGCTCAATACCACCAAAATGCTTCACTGCCACCAGTTCCTCGTTTAATACTAAAACCTATATGGGGTCAGGAACGAACCCAAAAGGTAGCGTGTCTAGGCACGGAGTACGTGTCTGTTCGATATTAGAGCAAGGAGAACAAAACTAGTACATTTATATGTTTACTCCAGAAAATATAGGCAGTGTTTACAAAAAATACGAAAGATATTACAAAAGGAGACAAAATACAGTATGTACAACAGTTACAAATAAAAGAGATTAAAGTAAGAGACTTACTACATCTCAATCACTGATATGACGTGGGGAGGGCCTTCCCAAGGAAGAAATGGTTCAGCAGCACAGCGTCGTAGGTGGTCCTCCTGGCGTCTGACACGACCCCCAATGAGCGTTTCAGCTTTATGCTTTTCCCTTGCTGACCTCAATTGGTGGGCTGGGTTAGAGGACATACGTCCCTTTTTAAAAGTTATTAAAACTCCTGACTTTACATATCTTTTGCTGGGGGCCTCCTAGAGTGATGCTAGGGGCATTACATGGTCCCTTGCATCGAGGCCATCATTCTGAAACCAAATATGACACGTCTGTATGTTACTGGGGGGCACTGTTTTCTCAGTTTCTGATGTCCGTATCCGCTGCAAAATGCGGCTGGGCGTAGCGCTAATTATACCAATTTGGGAAATGTATTTCTCCTGACACTGGCATTATAATGTGTTAATAAATTCAACATGGAATAGACAAAGGGAACCTTGATTAGGAAAAAACTGACATAACTGGCCCTATGCAGTAAGTGACCACGTCTAAAGAAATGCGTTTCTAGGCCACGCTCAAAACCATGGGTATTGGGAATTTATTGAATTGTCCTGGTTAGTGCATTCCAAAGAATTTTCGCAGAACTTCAGAAATCAGTGGGAGGTTCGGATTATTGAGGATGTTAGTTTTAGATCATTAGCAGAACACAGGGCACTGGCGGGTAGGGAGGTAAACTGAGACCAGAGAGAGGAGATATAGGGTGGTGCTGAATCATGGAGCGCTTTGTGGGTGAGAGTGATAAGTTTATATTGAACTCTGTAGCGGATGGGCAACCAGTGCAATGACTGGCACAGGGTAGAGGCATTGTTGTAGCAGTTGGAAAGGAATATGATCCTGGCTGCTGCATTCAGGATGGATTCGGGAGAAGAGAATTTAGCAAGAGGAAGACCGATTAGTAGAGAGTTGCAAGAGTCCAGACAAGAATGAATAATCTCAACAGTAAGAGTCAAAGGTTAGAAAAGGTTGAATTCTAGAAATGCTTTTAAGGTGTATACGACATGAGCGAGTGAGTGATCAGATGTGGGGGAATGATGGAGACATCTGAATCAAATGTAACCCCAAGACAGTCTCTGGGGAGTAATGGTAGAACCACACATGGAAATGGCAATATCAGGCTTAGACACAAAGAAAAAACACAGTATGACGAACGTGCAAAAATACTCTGCTGTAAAAAAAATATATATATAACAGTAGACAGCAAGTGCTAGTAAAAAGATGACAAAAACAGGGTATTTAGTTGATACGTTTTTTTGCAAAAAATGTGTACTAAGACACACCACCAACGTCAAGGTATACCCATCTCGGAGCATTCCTATCTAATGTATTTAAAACCTGATCATGTGAACAGTACCTATATGGGCAGGATTTAGAAAGGCAGTGCCTGATGTGGGCACGCTGTGCAAGACGGCCCTTATGTGCATATCTCACAAGAGAGGACCGGTAATACTTCAGGGGGTAAGTATATCCCTATTTTTTATTTTTTTATTAATTTTAGCATTCTATCTTTTACTATTGATGCTGAATAGGCAGCATCAATAGTAAAAAGTTAGTCACACTTGTCAAGCAGTATGCTTGACAAGTGTGACCAACCTGTCAATCACTTTTCCAAGTAAAGCTTCAAATTGCTTGGAAAACCGCTGGTGTTCTGCAAGCTAAAAACGCTTGTATTTTGCGGGAAAATGCATTCGAATTCCGCATGCGTTTTACATGCGGCGGGGAGTTGCGGAAATGCTGCGGACAATTCCACAGAATTTCTGCAAAGTGGGCATGTAGCCTAAAGGGAAGAGGAGCCAGCAAAAGAGTGATGGAGCGGTCAGAGAAGTAGGAGGAGAACCAAGAGAAAGCAGTATCGTAGAGACCAATAGAACGGAGCATTGTGAAGAGGAGCTGGTGAAAGACAGTGTCGAATGCTGCAGAGAGATCCATGAGAATTAGCATGGAATACTGACCATTAGATTTAGCTGTTAGTAGATCATTAGAGACTTTTGTAAGGGCAGTTTCAGTAGAGTGTAAGGGGCGGAACCCAGATTGAAAAGTGTCAAGAAAAGAGTGATCTGAGAGATAATGGATTAGACAGGTGTGAACCCAGAGTTGAGAGATGAAGGGAAGATTGAAGACAGGTCTGTAGTTAGGAGCGCAGTTCTGGTCGAGGGATGGTTTTTAAAGTAATGGATGTATGCTGGCTTGTTTAAATAAGGAAGGAAATATGCCAGATGAGAGTTCTTAAATATTTTAGTTACATGAATGGTGGCAACCATGGAAAGGGACACTAGGAGATGTGAGGGAATAGGGTCACTGGTGCAGGTAGTAGAGTGAGAAGATGCAAGGAACCTGGTCACTTCATCTTCCGTGACCAGCTCAAAGACAAAAAGTGAGGTAGATGCATTGCGGGAGGAAAGAGAATGCATATTAGGGGATTGGGAGAAAATTTCCTGCTGGATATTGTCAATTTTTTCTTTTAAATAATTGGAGAAATCAGCGCTGGTGTTGGGGACCTGCACTTTTGGATTGAGGAGAGAATGAATAGTATCAGAGTCTTTTAGGAATGTTGGATAGTGCAGTGATAAGGGTATTGAAGTAGTTTTGTGGGGAGAGGTGAAGGGCAGAGTTATAGGTTTTAAGCATAAACTTCTAATGGAAAAAATGTTCTGCATGACTGACTGGATTTTCTCCACAGATTTTAGTAGTAAAAATATAAGCGGGCTTCTAAAGCTGCAAGACTCTATGCTCATAACTTGGTCTTGGATTGCCATGGCAATTATCAGGACCACACAATCACAATATTGGGGTTAAAGAGAGCCTCCATGCTCATTTAAACATTTAGATGGCGCTGTCGCTGCTTTTTTCTGCTTTGAAAATATAGTGACATATATTTGATATCTCCATAATTGTACTGACCTGAGAATCATGTTGCCAGAATATTTTTAGTGCACAATGAACACTATGAAAATAGAACCCTAATTGCAGTTTTTTCACAATGTCACCCTATTTATTTTTTTTCTATTTCTTCAGTACATTTAATGTTAAATGAATGGTATTATTAAAACTTACAATTGTCTAAAAAAACAATCTCTTGTATGGCTATATTAATAGAACAAGTAATTTCTCTTGAAAGGAGAGCAAAAAAGCAAAAGCGCCTAACCATGCCTGTTTTTTTTTCTCTTGCCTGTTTTGGTTTGAGAAGACAAATGTTGCAAATATGGCACAATTTTAGTTGCAACTTTTTAACCTGTACAATTTCCGCCCATAATAAATGTGGACCATGTGAGTTCTGTTTTTTCCCGATAGTAGCCACTTTGAGGGCATATTCCTTTACATCTAATTCTGCCAAATGATGGTGAATGGGGTTAAAACCAACAATTAGATTGCTGTGTTCTTTTTACAATAATGTTAAAACCATTACAAGATGATTGCATGACTTCGTGTGCATCCCATCATTAATCTCTGACATCAAGATGTTTTCTTTCCTAATGACAGCTGGATTGTTTATTTTGCTGTGCCACAAATTAAGCAGCAACAGCGGACTTGCAGGGTTTCACATGCTTTTTAAAGCTGGGCATAAATCAGTGACAATTGGTGCTAATTCGTTCCAAAGCATAGAAATGTGCTAGATCTCCCATGACCTGAGTAACTATTTCCAAGCAAAATGTACTCTGCTTAATTGGCTACTATAAAAACGGATTTTAGAACTTGATGAACATGTTGAAATACTCGTATCACCATATTTTTGCTTTTCTCAAAGATGCCATCTAAAATGTATTTTATTTTTTTACTGCACCTCCTCTCCTCTCTTTCAATCAAGCTTTCTGGTATGTCTATGAAAACTATGAAAGTTATAATAGCATTGTGTACTACAAAAGATCGTTGATCATTTTTAAGCAGCACTGATAGGACTAGAGCCACAGACTAAAGAACTGTTGGACTCTGGTTTAGTTAAGTCTTAGGCCTCATTAAGACATCAGGGTTTTTAAAAAATGGTACAGTTTTTCACTTATGGATGAATAAATTACAAAGCTTCTATCCTCTGAAATGTTAAACATGGACAGCTCACGGATTGCACACAGATATTATCCATGTGCTGTACATGTTTTTCATCAACACATTGACTTGCTTTGTCAGTTTTCATCCATGCTACTAGAAAAATAACGGACATGTCTCTATGATTTTTGCATGGATACTCGGTCCAGGAAAAAGCACATACATAAGAATAGCACCATAGATTTAAATTGTGTACATGTGAAAAATACTGATAGAACACATATAGTTAGGTCCATATATATTTGGACAGAGACAACATTTTTCTAATTTTGGTTCTAATTTTAGACAAACAATTCAGATGCAGTTGAGGTTCAGACTTTCACCTTTCATTTGAGGGTATCCTCATTAAAATTAGATGAAGGGTTTAGGAGTTTCAGCTCCTTAACATGTGCCACCCTGTTTTTAAAGGGACCAAAAGTAATTGGACAATTGACTCCAAGGCTATTTCATGGACAGGTGTGGGCAATCTCTTCGTTGTGTCATTCTCAATTAAGCAGATAAAAGGCCTGGCGTTGATTTGAGGTGTGGTGCTTGCATTTGGAAGGTTTTGCTGTGAAGGAAACATGGCGGTCAAAGGAGCTCTCCATGCAGGTGAAACAAGCCATCCTTAAGCTGCAAAAAGGACTGGAAAAGCATCAAAAAGGAGGAAACACAGTGTCTGGTGATGTCCATGAGTTCAAGACTTCAGGCAGTCATTGCCAACAAAGGGTTTTCAACCAAGTACTAGAAATGAACATTTTATTTACAATTATTTAATCTGTCCAATTACTTTTGGTCCCTTTAAAAACAGGGTGGCACATGTTAAGGAGCTGAAACTCCTAAACCCTTCATCCAATTTTAATGTGGATACGCTCAAATGAAAGCTGAAAGTCTGAACTTCAACTGCATCTGAATTGTTTTGTTTAAAATTCATTGTGGTAATGTCTAGGACCAAAATTAGAAAAATGTTTTCTCTGTCCAAATATATATGGAGCTAACAATACGTGAAACACGGCCATCTGAATGAGTTCTTTCTAGTGATGAGCGCAAGTGCTCATTACTCGAGTTTGCCAAGGGTGCTCGACTACGCACTCAGTAGGCACGGAGTAGCGCGAGTGCTCGAGTGAGAGGTTAGCGTCCTAGCAGCCGCATGTTTCGCCGTTAGATCACCAAAAACTGTGCGGGGATTGCCCGTGTTTGTCAGGCAATCCACATGTTTTATGGCTGTCGAACAGCCTCGAAACATGCGGCCACGAGGACTCAAACATGTCACTCGAGCATCCACGATACTCGGAGCATACAAGCGCACCCTAGGCAAACTCGAGTTACAAGCACTTGTGCTCATCACTAGTCTTTACAGACTCTCTGGCTTAAAGCACCTTTATAGATGTCTTAAAGCACTCACATTTTTAAATGGCTATAACCTGAAAAAAACACTTGTGTAACTGTTATTAAATACATTAACTCATGGCTCTTTTTATTAAATATTAAGGTGCTGTGGTCTCTAGAACGTGGGCACTGGATTCCAGAGGAACCCTACGAGCTGTCTGATCATTTTCCTGGAGCTCCTGTAAGTTTTCAATTTTATTTACCAAGCATTTTTGTCCAAGTGATTTGCTTCTGATATTCAGTACAATAAGCAGTTCTAGAAGATGATGCAAATCTGAAATTCACACTACTAGTCAACAATTTGGTGTATCTAAACAATTAAAATTCCAAAGCCCTATCTCCTAATGCTGGTATTCTAACTGGAGATGAGCAACTTTTTCAATATTCAGTTCGGATTGCGATCACTGTATTTGCAATATTCGCCAAACGCCATTTGGGTGAAAGGGAGAAGAGATGAGCGAATATGTTTAGAAACTATCATCAAACACAAATTCAGCACGAATAGGGCACCAATGTGTTACGAATATGGCAAATTCGACAATCGTTTTCCGAACAAACTCGCTCATCTCTAATTGGAACCCCCTGTTCTTTGCATTTCTATTCCACAGTCAGTACAAAGAAGTGTAGGAAAATGGAGAAAGAGTGGTGGTCCTTTTAAAGTATGATTCTCTCAGCACAAAATGACTGTTCAAACCAAGCTTGGGTGCTCAATGCATCCATAGTATGGCCAAGTATTTAAAGGGAATCTATCACTCCTTTTTCGCCTTTTAGCTGCCGGCATAGACATTGGGGGCTTAGCTACAGCATTCTGTAATGCTGTAGATAAGCCTCCAATGTAACCTGAAAGAGAAAAACACATTATGTTATACTCACCGAGGTGGGCGGTCCGGTACGATGGGTGTCACCGTCCCGTCCGGCG
This sequence comes from Dendrobates tinctorius, assembly GCF_039654945.1. Taxonomy (NCBI): domain Eukaryota; kingdom Metazoa; phylum Chordata; class Amphibia; order Anura; family Dendrobatidae; genus Dendrobates; species Dendrobates tinctorius. The sequence continues at coordinate 9,817,877 of NW_027361775.1, read as the reverse complement.
CCTCCCTTCTTCATGCGGTGACGTCCTCTTCTCCCATCCTGTAATGGCTCCGGCGAGAGCGCACTGCTCTGCCCTGTTGAGGGCAGAGCAGAGTCCTGCAGTGCGCAGGCGTCGGGAGAGGTCTGGCGCCTGCGCACTGCAGAATTCTGCTCTGCTCTCAACAGGGCAGAGCAATGCGCTCGCGTCAGAGCCATTACAGGATGGGAGAAGAGGACATCATCGCATGAAGAAGGGAGGCGCCGGACTGGACGGCGACACCCATCGGACCGGACCGCCCACCTCGGTGAGTATAATATAACGTGTTTTTCTTCTCTTTTGGGATACATCGGGGGCTTATCTACAGCATTACAGAATGCCGGCAGTCAATAGGGCAAAAAAAGGGTGGCAGATTCCCTTTAAGTGCACCTACTTGTTGTCCATCGATCTCCGCTCATCTGTGGCTCATGCAACGTCAGATCTGCCAATTAACAAATAGAGGGCTGTGATAAATGCAAAACAATTAGATGAGAAGGTGCACTACTTTTTTTTCGCCTCACCAAGGGTGCACCGAGCACCAGTGCTTGATCTGAGCAATCATTTTGTGCAGACAGAAAATATTTCAAAGCACATACATTTTTTTGATCTGCCAAGACCCAAAAGTAAACTCTCTCTTCCTAAAATGTCATTTGCTTAGTTGGCTCCTGAAAAAAGTGTTCCAGAACTTTTTGACAAATTTGTTAATATATCAGCACGTTTTTGCTTTTCTTATGCCCTCCTCTTCCTTTTGTAAAGTCAGAGCTTTTAAGGAAGGAAGAGGCAAAGAGCAGGTATTTTGTTTTCACAGACCTGACCTTTCATGACATTCTACCTTTTTAAACTGGTTATATCCCGAGATAGGTGCGGAAGAGTAGATTACCATGTTTTTTGCTTATTTTTCCATTTTGTAATAGACCTAGTCATTTCTGAGCTATGCGCTTATAAAATTATCAACATTTTCCCGAATCACATGGGTGATATCCGATTCCTCTCAGGGGGTGTGTTCTTTTTTCATCTTTGTTACACTGGCCTATCATAAAACAGGGTCAGAGATGGAGCATACAGAAAGCAACTACAGACAGTCAGACCAGGAATTCTCAGTTTGAATAATCTTCACTGCCTATATTTCCTGGTTCATACAGCATGGCTACAGGAGGAGAGTAGCAGCTGAGCACATATTTAACATAAAATCTGCCACATTTGGCAGCCAAAACCATGCCCACCAGTGGCCAAAACCAAACAAAAAGGTCATGGCCGGCAGCCGAAACCCCACCCAGCCAGTAATTTAATTGTTTGGCTGTGGGTGAGCGTGGTTTTGGCTGCCATGTTTTTATGTTAAAGGGGAATCTGTCATCAGGTTTTTGCTGTGTAGTTTGAAGACAGCAGGAGATAGAGGCTGAAGCGCAGAGTTCAGGGATGTGTCACTTGTCAAAGTGCGTATTGTTGTTTACTAACTGTGAAGGATTTATCACTAAGAGGATAAATTGCCTGTCACACTAAGCGATATCGCTAGCAATATCGCTATAACGTCACTGGTTTTGTGACGTTATAGCAATATTGCTAGCGATATCGCTATGTCTGATACTTATCTCTGACGGTTCCCCCGCTGGTTATCGCTGATCGCGTGAGAATGTCCTGGGCCATTTCTCGTCGTCCGCTTCCTGTGGCGCCGACGAGAGACGCGTGGACGCGAGCGGGAGGACGTCAGGATCGCCTCGTCTGACAGGTAAGTAGCGACCCCCGACCACTGCTATGTCGCTGGTGAGATCTGCCTGTGTGGCAGCTCACTAGCGACCACTTAGCGATGCACCAGTGATCCTGACCGCTTCATATCGCTGGTCGGGATCGCTGGTGAATCGCTAAGTGTGACAGTACCTTAACATTGCCCGAGTAGTCCGATAAGGTCCCATCTGTGATAAGCACCTCACTGTCTATGGAATTTGTATACTGAGAGCATGGTCTGGGTGGGGTTAGCTTATATCGCATAATGTATTAACTATTCACTAAGTTTCATGTTGCTGCTAAAGGTTTCACAGTTTCTGTATGAAGTAAACTTATTGTAACCTAAGTTATCATCAGCCTTGTAACGTAAGTTACCATCAGTTTTGTAACGCAAATTACTTCAGCTTTTCAATGTAAGTTTCCTGCCTTTCAATTTTTGGACAACACTTAGGCTGGGTTCACACGTAGCGGAACTCTCGTGGAAATTACCGCGAGACTTCCGGAATTCCATTCCGTGGGAAAATCGCATTTTAAATTCCCACGATTTTCCCGCTGAAAAACTATCATTTTGCAAGCGTAATTAGCTTGCAGAATTGCTAGCGTTTTCCAAGCGATCTGTAGCATTGCTTGGAGAACTGATTGACAGGTTGGTCACACTCGTCAAGCATAGTGTTTGACGAGTGTGACCAACTTTTTACTATTGAGGCCGCCTATGCGGCATCAGTAGTAAAAGATTGAATGTAAATAATAATAATAAAAAAAAAATATTGTTATTCTCGCCTTCCCGCCTCTCTCCACGCTCCCGGTCCCAGTAATCCTTTGTGTCAATTACCGCGATGACGTCCGTTCTCGCAGGATCGCGATGTCGCGCGAATGACCGCGAAACTTCACGATCCCGTGAGAACGGACGTCATCGCTCGCAAAGGCTTACTGGGACCGGGAGCGTGGAGAGAGGCGGGAAGGCTGCGCGGGACGTCAGAAGGTGAGAATAACAATATTTTTTATTTTAAATTCTATTTTTTACAGGGGGATGGTACCCAAAGCCCGGAGGACAGTCTCCTCTCCTCCGGACCGTGGGTACCATCCGCAAATGTTCTGCTTACTTTTCGCATGGTGTGCACAGCCACATGCGGAAAGTAAGCAGAACAATGCATTCCTATGGGTGCAGGATCGCCGCGATTCCGCTAAATTAATAAGCATGCTGCGGTTTTTATCGCGAAGCAATTCCGCCGTGGTAAAAACCGCAGCATTAGCACAGCATTGCGGAATCCCATAGGAATGCATGGGATGCTTATTTTTCGCGGCAAAATCGTGCGGTAAAAACCGCCGCGGAAACGCGAAAAAAACGCCACGTGTGAGTTCAGCCTTGCAGTCAGCTTTTTGAAATAATTAAATACTATCATAATTTTATGTTCATTTTACTTTATAAGTATTATACTTTATAATATATTATATTATAATTATACATTTATATTATATTTATTACTATATATTATATTATAATATTATATTTCCAAATTTCATGCCATAGGGTATTTTGCAGGCAAATTTTTGGCTTTAGAACCACTAAAAACATGGTCTATTACAATTCTAATAACTGCAAGTACCCTGATACTGAATACAAAGTTGACGACTGGGTTGAAGTAATGTATGATAGCAGAAAGTATCGTAGAGTGGTTACTGAGGTTGCACGCAATGAGATGAAAGTGAAAACCATGGAACTCTATGGAAAGAAAAATACCTGGAAATGGCTATCTAAAGATGATGAAATTTATTATGATGTCTGTCAAATTTTAGGAAAGGTTGATCCTCCCCTGAAAAGGTCCTAGGGACATTTGGGAATTTTCTGATTAGCCAAGAAGTTAAATGAGCAGTGAGCACAAATTTACATCCTTGTTGAAGTTCTTCATTAGCGGTGTCTAAATTCATTGGACTGGACCACATATGTAGGCCTAGATTTAAATTTAGTCTACATTATGTAATTGATCAACGGTCATATTTTGAAATCAAAATTTCCACTCTGCAAAAATGTTGACAACTGAAGTATGAATATTGATTGATTACGTTTTTAAAATAATACAATCAATCATAATACACTAGCGCCGCTGGTCTATCTTTTGCTTTGATTACATTTTTATACTAAATTTGAGTCTACATATGTAGTTCAAACCAATGAATTCACATGCAGCCTATGTTTTGTCTAAATAGTCAGTTTGCCTTCTCAAATATGAACACTGACAAAGTTGAACACATTCTTTTTTTGTAACATAAGTTACTATATTGTGTTGTAACGTAAGTTACCTACATTTCTTGTAATAAAAACTTGCATTTGACTTGAGAGGTTTAAAATAAATTTGTTAAAGTTGCTTGGACTATGATGTTTTAATGCAATAAAAATAGTGCTTCTTCCCTGTTTACCAGAACAGAAAACTTGGCAGTCTCATGATATGGACAATTGCCTTTTCTTTTTGTGTAACGTAAGTTACCAAGTAATAACACTGTATTTTGTATTTAATATGTATTGTTCAAAAATCAAACTGTGTTGAAATCTATTGAGAATAGTTTCATGTACAATATACATTCACTCATTTTTGTGCCTGCCTTCAAAGAACAGTCTGTAGCCATTATTAACTCAGTTTTTGGCTTGTGAATGTAACTTTAGTTACCAAGGAATCGCCCTGTGGAGTCAGGGAAATTGAGGAGTCTGAGGTTTGGCTTACCATCTCCACAGCCCTGGTTACAGCCCATGTGGCTGAAGGAAACATTTTTGTTAAAAACTTTAAGCTCATATTTTGAAAACAAGGTCTATTGCAAATTGCACAAAATGTGTTAAGCAGCTCTTCAATCCCTATCCCATAATATAGCTATATACTGTACACTGCTCAAAAAACTAAAAGGAACACTAAAATACCACATCCTAGATATCTCTGAATGAAATATTCCAGTCGCAAATTTTTATTCGTTGCATAGTGGAATGTGTTCAGAACAATAAAACATAACAAATTATCAATGTAAATCAAAATGAATATCCCATGGAGGTCTGGATTTGGAATGATACTCAAAATCAAAGTAGAAAATCAAATTACAGGCTGATCCAACTTCAGTGGAAATGCCTCATGACAAGGAAAAGATGCTCAGTAGTGTGTGGCCTCCATGTGCCTGTATGACCTCGCTACAAGCCTGGGCATGCTCCTGATGAGGCAGCGGATGGTCTCCTAAGGGATCTCCTCCCAGACCTTGACTAAAGCATCCGCCAACTCCTGGATAGTCTGTGGTGCAACATGATGTTGGTGGATGGAGCGAGACATGATGTCCCAGACTTGCTCTATCGGATTCAGGTCTGGGGAACAGGCAGGCCGGTCCATAGCTTCAATGCATTCATCTTGCCGGAACTGCTGACACACTCCAGCTACATGAGGTCTGGCATTGTCCTGCATTAGGAGGAACCCGGTGCCAACCGCACCAGCATATGGTCTCACAAGGGGTCTGAGGATCTCATCTCGGTACCTAATGGCAGTCAGGCTACCTCTGGCGAGCACATGGAGGGCTGTGCGGCCCTCCAGAAAAATGCCACCCCACACCATTACTGACCCACTGCCAAACCGGTCATGCTGAAGGATGTTGCAGGCAGCAGTTCGCTCTCCATGGCGTCTCCAGACTCTGTCACGTCTGTCACATGTGCTCTGTGTGAACCTGCTTTCGTCTGTGAAGAGCACAGGGCGCCAGTTGCGAATTTGCCAATCCTGGTGTTCTGTGGTAAATTCCAAGCGTCCTGCACGGTGTTGAGCTGTGAGCACAACCCCCATCTGTGGATGTCGGGCACTCAGACCATCCTCATGGAGTTGGTTTCTAACCGTTTGTGCAGACACATGCACATTTGTGGCCTGCTGGAGGTCATTTTTCAAGGCTCTGTCAGTGCTTCTCCTGTTCTTCCTTGCACAAAGGCGGAGGTAGCAGTTCTGCTGCTGGGTTGTTGGCCTCCTACGGCCCCCTCCATGTCTCCTGGTGTACTGGCCTGTCTCTTGGTAGCGCCTCCAGCCTCTGGAAACTACGCTCAGAGACACAGCAAACCTTGCCTCAGCTCATATTGATGTGCCATCCTGGATGAGCTGCACTATCTGAGCCACTTCTGTGGGTTGTAGAGTCCGTCTCATGCTACCACACGTGTAAAAGCACAACCAACATTCAAAATTGATCAAAACATCAGCCAGAAAGCATTGGTACTGAGATGTGGTCTGTGGTCCCCACCTGCAGAATCACTCCTTTTATTGAGTGTGTCTTGATAATTGCCAATATTCTCCATCTGTCGGCTATTTCATTTGCACAACAGCATGTGAAATTGATTGTCAACCAGTGTTGCTTCCTAAGTGGACAGTTTGATTTCACAGAAGTTTGATTTACTTGGTTATATTCTGTTGTTTAAGTGTTCCCTTTATTTTTTTGAGCAGTGTATAACATATTGTTGATTTTGAACTGGTCACAAGATGTAATAGTGGCTGCAGAGTGGAATTGAACTTTTCTTTTCCTGCTTTTCCATTGCAGAAATATTAGCAGTGATTTACATTTCACAGTGAGAAACCTGCTCTGAACTATAGTGGAGGGGTGTTCTTCTTTCCTTGGAGTATAAGTGCCTGCTCATGATTGCTCATCATCATACAAGTAAAAGAAGTACACGCCCCCAGTGATATCTGTCTGATAACATCCACTTGGGCCTAACTTCTATTAATTCATTAGAGACCAAATAATTTAATATCTCAATAAGAGAGGTCAAATTTATAAAACAAAAGTTTTATTCCGCCCTGTGGCCACTATTAAGTATGTAATTTTGTCATGGATTGATTGATATGTGACAAGGAGCACTTCTTCATAGGCATCAAACTTCTGACAAACTTTCACATTATCCTTAAGCAATGGTGATAATGTTTACTTCTATTTTTATGACATTTGAGCCTATTATAAGGTTGCATGCTTACATATGCTGTGTATAATAAGATTGATCTTGGGGATTAACTTGTCTAAAGTTAGTGAATACTGATGTCTACTTTTCAGACTCCTTTTTAACAAAGGAAAAGTTACACTGTTGTTTATAGCTGAAAGGAAATTATGAAACGGAGTCTTAATCACTGGCTATTAAGATAGTTATGCAGTTATTAGCTCTAGTACCTCAGCAGGATATTCATTAAAAACCGAAAAACTCTACAACCACAAAGCCTAATGGCTTGTAAAGGTCAAAACAATAGAACCACAAAGTCGTCGGAGAGCTTATGCCATGGGCTCTTGTATTATGGTAATGCTATGAATGGTTCAGCCTATTATTTCCCAAGAAACTTGGAAAGAGTAGCCAAAATCCTTATCAAAGTAAAACCTAAACAGAGCTTTGTTTTCCATTAATTTAGCCCATAATCTGCTATTGAGAAAACATGTACCATGTAAACCATTTCATCTTATTTGTAACTTTTTGCTGCTTACAATAGTATATTATGAATACGTTTCAAATATTTCATGTGTATATTACCCCTTCTGTTAGTATCATTGTAGACTTTGATGTTGTTGCTGTTTGTTAATTCTAAGGAGATGATTAATAAAAACAAAAAAATTATGGGTAATAATGGAAAAGATAATTAAACTGTATGTACACTACTTGTAAGTACTTTATCAATGAGCCCAAAGTGGTGCAAAAGTGACATTTAGGGTATGTGCACACGTTGTGGATTCGTCTGCGGATCCGCAGCGGCTTTGGCCCTGCGGATCCGCAGAAGTTTTCCATGGGATGTCCAGTACCATGTTATCCTATGGAAAACAAAACCCGCTGTGCATATGCTGCGGAAAATTCCGTGCGGAAACGCAGTGGTTTATTTTCTGCTGCATGTCAATTCTTTGTGCGGATTCCGCAGCGTTTATACACCTATTCTATTATAGGAATCCGCAGGTGTCAAAACGCAGGCGAAATCCGCAGATGAAATGCAGGTATATTGACCTGCGGATTCCACGTGGAAAAATCTGCAGACCAATCCGCAACGTGTGCACATACCCTTAAAAAAAACCCTGTCATGTATCGGACAGATGTTGCTTCTTTGTACTGCTGCCAGCATACGTGCCAAGAGCCCAGTCGTTAGCAGAACGAAGGAGGCACAATGATCCAGTAAATGAGTCTGGGTTATTTTTACTTTTCCACTACTCTTGGGCCTCTTTTAATAGTTACATTATTATTTCATCACTACAAATTTAGTTAGTTACTGGCAGTCAGGAGCTTAAGAGGCAAACATAAAACAAATGGCAGAATAATTCCTTATAAAACACATGTGTTTTACATGGCTATTAATATATACATACAGCAGCACTGAGCTGATAAGCTGTCAGTCTTCACACAGAAGGGCTGAGGACAGGCTCACTCAGCAGACCTCTGAATTATAGTGTACAGAAGTTTTGGGAGAGATACACCTATCTCCTCTACATGTTGTATGTGATGTATACCTTCTTGGAGAGATGCCAGGGTAGGGTGGATTTTAATTTGCGCTGCTGATTTTCAATACAATGCAAAAATAAGGATTTCAGGACAGAGTGGTTTTTTTTTGTCAAAGCATTTGAGTCTTATCTGGCTCCTTCCTCATGACAACCGCTATGTATGCCTTCTTGCAATCGTGATCATCACTGTCCAGTATTAATTCTTATACAGTGGGGAAATAATTATTTGATCCTTTGCTGATTTTGTAAGTGCCCACTGATAAAGACATGAACAGTCTATAATTTTAAGGGTAGGTTAATTTTAACCTTGAGAGACAGAATATCAAAAATAAAATCCAGAAAATCACATTGTATAAATTATACAAACTTATTTGCATTTTCAGGGAGAAACAAGTATTTGATCCCTCTGGCAAACAAGACTTAATACTTGGTGGCAAAACCCTTGTTGGCAAGCACAGCAGTCAGACGTGTTTTGTAGTTGATGATGAAGTTTGTGCACATGTCAGGAGCAGTTTTGGTCCACTCCTCTTTGCAGATCATCTCTAAATCATTAAGATTGTGAGTTTGGTTGCCCCCACAGTCTACAGCTCCTGCACCTCTTCCTCCTCTTCTTCAGCCTCCATCTCTGAAATTAACACATCAGTCAGAAGCTAGAAGCACTGCAGCACTTTCTCAGCCAAGCGGCAACAGGCTGTGCTGAAGCTAGTCTGCATAGGTGATAAACTACACAATGCAGAAGAGTTGTTGACATCGCTGAAAGAGCAGTCAGATATTTGGCCAACACCGCTGAACCTACAGCCAGGCCTGGTCGTGTGTGACAATGGCCGGAACTTGGTGGCGGATCTGAGGCAAGGTGAGATCACACAATGAGGAGGAATAACAGGAGCTACTTTCATGCAGTATAGACGGTACTACAAGCACAGCTGTCATGCCGTCTGTTCAGCGGGGATCGCCTGAGGACAGGGAGGAGGAGGAGGAGAAGGACAACACTCTCAGTAGTCCTGTTGAGGACACGGAAGTCTTGCCTGTTGGTAGTCTGGCACGCATGGCTGACTTTATGTTGCGCTGCATTTCCCGGGACCCTCACATTATCAAAATTTTCAGGGACACTCTACTGGTTGGTGACACTTCTAGGCCCACGCTACAAGGAAAACTTTAAATCTCTTTTTCCAGAGGCAGAGGTGTACAAAAATTTTGATGTACCACGGGCCCTTGTAGTGGAATTACTTAAAAAAATTCCCATGTGAGAACGCTGGCAGCAGACGTCAGAGTTTGTTGTACAGCCAAGGAGTCCAAGCGAGAGAGACAGAAGTACAATCCAGCACAGGCAGGGGAACAATGGCAAAGTTCTGGGACAGATTTCTCAGACCCTCCCATGGTGGTGTCACAAGAAGTGCAATGTTTGGGAAGATGGTCAGGGAGTACCTTGTAGATCGTACAAATGTCCGCCGAGATTCCTCTATGCCTTTTCTCTTTTTTTTTAATCAGATATTTTTTATTGAAATTTTTAAAACATAACATCACTTATTTCTAAGTACCCCACATTCCTTACCACATTCCCTACCACCCCCCCCCATCCCGTTCCCTGGTCCAATGCTAAGTTATACCAAAATTAGATACAAAGCATACATAGATAAGGCACACATCCTAAGGCACATAGTATGATAATGTACACATAAATCATATTCAGAGTATCATGAACATGTTATTACGATAACAAATATACAGACGATAAACCTGGAATGTTCAACCATCCTGCCTTGATTTTTTTCAAACATCGCCGGCCTTCCTCGTTTAAGATAAATGGCCTCTCTGCAGAATTTAAGGTTAAGCTTATTTACATATTCTTTCCACGTGGGGACTTTATCCGAGATCCAGTGATACGCTATTAGTTTCCTAGCAATAAAGAGCATTCTAGCAACTGATATTTGTAGATGATCGTCACCCCTCACCTCCTCCACACATTCCAGTACACAGATAGTGGGATCTCTGGGAATGTCCTGCTCAGTTGCTACATATATTAAGTTAAGAACCATAATCCAAAATATCTGTATGCACGGACACGTCCAGAGCATATGTAGAATATCCGCATTGTCAAGCGCACATTTGGGGCATCTTGAATCCGGTCTCAAACCCAAATCAAACAACCACTTTGGAGTTCTATAAACCCTGTAGAGGATGTATAGTTGGGACAGACGATTGGGCTCACTAAGGGACAACTTAGGGATCATTTGCATTATTGATTCCCATTGGTCTGCCGAAATCCCACCTACTTGTTGTTCCCATTTCATTAGCACCATTATCGGGTGACCTAATAGCGCCTTTGAAAGGAGTTCCCTATACACAAAAGAAATCAATCCTCTCGTGGATGTCAGCAGACTGAGCCTATTAATTACAGCATCATGATGTATAATAATAGGGTGCATGCGAGTCTGAATTGTATAAGCATGCCTCACCTGTAAATACTGATAGAATGTAGAGTGTTGGAAGTGGGAAATCTCTTCGCAGGTCATATGATTTGAAGACCCCCCCCATCTATCAGCTGTGAAAGCCACCAAATACCCACACGTCACCACTGCGTGAACCCTTTCAATGTCCTCAATTGCGGCAAATGCGGATTATCCCATATGGGACCATACCTCGTGAACCAAGCAATTCCTCTTAAACTTTTGATTTTACCCCACACCTTAACCATAAGCATTACCGTCGGAAGTTTAGCTATCCAAGGTCTGAATTTATTCGCCTCCAACTTAGACAATAGAGGTCCCCGACCCCCAAGAAACTGGAGAATCCCTCGACCTCCCCCCATCTACACAGATGCATTTTCCGATCCCCCTGCTAGATGCTGACACTGAGACGAGAAAAAATATTACCAAGGGTTAGGCAATGCCAGCCCTCCCTCCTCCTTACCCTTTTGTAAGTGTTCTAACTTGATCCTCGCACCCTTTTTTTAGCCAAATAAGTTCCCTGAATAGTGCATTAATTTTAAAGAACCTTGTTTTGAGGAAGCCAAATCGGGGAGTTATGAAGAACATACAAAAGTTGTGGCATAATCACCATTTTCAACAGATTCACTCTCCCCACCATTGACAGATGTAACTTAGCCCATGGCTTAATCTTTTGTTTAATCTTAGCTACAAGCGGTGAGAGATTTAAACGCTCATAGTCTGGTATGTTATTAGATACATTAATACCCAGGTATTTAAGGCACGACACTACCGGCACTTGTGGAACTCTGACCACAGTTGGGTCTAATGGGAGAATAGCAGACTTTTCCCAGTTTATAACTAGTCCCGAGACAGCTCCAAATGAGGTAAGAAGTGACATTTCACTATTCATTGATCTGTCAGGGTCCGCTAAGAACAAAAGAATATCATCTGCATAAAGAGCCACTTTCTCCTCCAATGCCCCATACCTAAATCCTTCAATTTCCGGGTTTAGTCTTATCCTCGAAGCCAATGGCTCCACTGCCAGGGCAAAGAGCAGCAGAGATAGAGGGCAGCCCTGCCTCTTACCCCTGTGAAGAGGGAAGGGCCCAGACAGCAATCCGTTCGCCTGCACTCTTGCCAATGGAAAGGGCCGTTTACTTACGAGGCATAAATCCCGTCTGATCCGGGTGTACTAAACATTCCACTACCTTCGAAAGACGAGTGGCCAGTACCTTTGCTAATAATTTGATGTCTACTGTCAGAAGGGAAATTGGCCTGTACGAGGCAGGGAGGGTTGGATCCTTATCTTTCTTCGGTAAGACAGTAATAATAGCTTTCCGCATGGATGGCGGGAGGATCCCAAGTCCAAGACTATCATGAAGTGTAGTCAGCAGCAGTGGGAATAATACCGACTTATATTTTTTATAGACTTCCACTGGCAGGCCATCCACCCCCGGTGCCTTGCCATTAGACATAGTGCTCAAGGCCTCCTCAAGCTCATCCAAACCCAGGGGTTCGTCCAGCAAATTTCTGTTTGCGTCAGAGAGTTGTGAGAGCTTAGCTAATCCTAAAAAATCCTCAAAATCTTCCGCGGAAGCCCCAGAATGAGAGGAATACAAGTTAGTAAAGAAGGCCCCCCAAAATTCCCAGGATTCCCGGCACATCAGTAACAAGTGTCCCATTTTCACCACTGAGCCCAGGTATGAACGAGGACCCCTTTTGTGCTGACGTTATAACTGAGAGTAGGTGCCCCACACTTTCTGCATTTTCAAAGAATTGAGTCAATTGGAACGTACGTTTCTGGGCTGCCACTTCCAGAGACATTTTGGTCACTCGCAACTGAGCATCCTTAAGTCTCTGTTGTACACTGGTAGTGACCTGTATTGAAAAAGCCCGCTATGCATCTTCCAGTTCCTGGAGCAAAAGTTTGGATTTAATTCTAGAACTAGGCTTAATCTTTGAAATCTCACGTATGAACATACCACGCAAATATGCCTTCAGAGACTCCCAAACCACCGGACTAGAGGCCGAGTTCTCATTAAACCCAAGAAATTCCTGTAATTCAGACGTGAATTAATCAGTCTTGTCCACTAGTTGTAGCCAAAACGGATTTAAACGCCAAAGCGGCCTATGTCGTGACATATTATCTCCTTTAATTATAATAGACAGGGGCGAATGGTCCGACACTGTCCTCGATAGATATTCAACATTCATAATTTTCCCCAGTATGAGACCGTCGCCCAGAGCCATGTCGATACGAGACAAGGAGGAAAAAGTAGAGGAGAAACATGAGTACTAATATACCCCAGGGGTCCTGCATCTCCACAAATCAGTTAAGGCTAGTTCGCGCAGGAGCGCCCCTAATGGTGTGCAGTTGCCTTCCGGTTTTATAGGTGCATGATTACCTCTATCCCAATGGGCATCCAAAATGTTGTTAAAATCACCCACCACTAAATATGGGACTCCTGGAAAATCTCTCAAAATAGTTAGGATTTTATATATGATTTTGCTACTGTATGGCGGAGAAATATACACTCACTGGCCACTTTATTAGGTACACCTGTCCAACTGTGTGTTAAGACTTAATTTCTAATCAGCCAATCACATGGCGGCAACTCAGTGCATTTAGGCATGTAGACATGGTCAAGACAATCTCCTGCAGTTCAAACCGAGCATCAGTATGGGGAAGAAAGGTGATTTGAGTGCCTTTGAACGTGGCATGATTGTTGGTGCCAGAAGGGCTGGTCTGAGTATTTCAGAAACTGCTGATCTACTGGGATTTTCACGCACAACCATCTCTAGGGTTTACAGAGAATGGTCCGAAAAAGAAAAAAAATCCAGTGAGCGGCAGTTCTGTGGCCGGAAATGCCTTGTTGATGCCAGAGGTCAGAGGAGAATGGGCATACTGGTTCGAGCTGATAGAAAGGCAACAGTGACTCAAATTGCCACCCGTTACAACCAAGGTAGGCAGAAGAGCATCTCTGAACGCACAGTGCGTCGAACTTTGAGGCAGATGGGCTACAGCAGCAGAAGACCACACTGGGTACCACTCCTCTCAGCTAAGAACAGGAAACTGAGGCTACAATTTGCACAAGCTCATCGAAATTGGACAGTAGAAGATTGGAAAAACCTTGCCTGGTCTGATGAGTCTCGATTTCTGCTGCGACATTCGGATGGTAGGGTCAGAATTTGGCGTAAACAACATGAAAGCATGGATCCATCCAGCCTTGTATCAATGGTTCAGGCTGGTGGTGGTGGTGTCATGGTGTGGGGAATTTTTTCTTGGCACTCTTTGGGCCCCTTGGTACCAATTGAGCATCGTTGCAACGCCACAGCCTACCTGAGTATTGTTGCTGACCATGTCCATCCCTTTATGACCACAATGTACCCAACATCTGATGGCTACTTTCAGCAGGATAATGCGCCATGTCATAAAGCTCGAATCATCTCAGATTGGTTTCTTGAACATGACAATGAGTTCACTGTACTCAAATGGCCTCCTCAGTCACCAGATCTCAATCCAATTGAGCATCTTTGGGATGTGGTGGAACGGGAGATTCGCATCAGGGATGTGCAGCCGACAAATCTGCGCCAACTGTGTGATGCCATCATGTCAATATGGTCTAAAATCTCTGAGGAATGCTTCCAGCACCTTGTTGAATCTCTGCCACGAAGAATTGAGGCAGTTCTGAAGGCAAAAGGGGGTCCAACCCGTTACTAGCATGGTGTACCTAATAAAGTGGCCAGTGAGTGTATATAGATATGAGTACCATCGTGACCGCAGACAACGTACAATACAAAAGAACAAATCGCCCCTCTTCATCTACCACCACCCGATTACATAAAAATTGAGCACCCCGTCTAATTAGTATACTGACACCTCTAGAGTACTGGGAATATGTAGAATGATATCCCGCCAATATCCACCTTTTATCCAGAATATTGAGTTTTTCACGTGTAAGGTGCGTCTCTTGCAAGCAAATTACAGTTGGTTTGCGGTCCATAATAAAAGAAAAAATCGCCTGTCTTTTTACTGGGGATTTCATTCCTCTAACATTCCAGCTAAGAATTTTAACGTCCCCCATAATTGGTATTTTTAAATTTAAACAACAATATCCAACTAATCTTAGCTAAATACATTTGGACATATGTGCACCTGTCAAAGGACCTAACACCCCCCCATTCCCTCCCTCCCCCTAATAACACATCCCAACGTAACTCTCAACTGTATTTGGCCCATCACAAAGAAGGACAATGTTATCCCCCTTAAAATGTATAAAGCTAAATACCAGGCGCTTTAGTTCCTATGTCGCCTCCCACATATTTCAGGATAATGCCCCACAGCACAAAGCAACCATCTAGACACAGGAACAGCTCAAAACGTCCAGAACGTCCAAAAGATTCAATTTTCTTCACCACAGTCCTCCACCTCCCTTCTTAGATGTTGTTCGTTCAGATCCAACTATTCAGCTGCCTCTGTAGCTTCCAGAAAAAAATGAGATTTCCCAACTTCGACCCGCAATTTGGCCGGAAAGATCATAGAGTACTTGAGGTCAAGGGCCCTCAGTCGTTTTTTAATATCAACAAATTGAGCTCTCATTTTTTTGCACTTTCAGTGAAAAATCCGGATAGAATGAAACTCTAGAACCATCAATAGTTAGATCAGGGTGGTCTCTTGAGAACTGAAGAATACTGTCCCTGTCTCTGTAGTGAAGTATTTTAGCCAGGATGGGTCTTGGTGGATGGCCAGGGGGAGGGGGACGAGCCGGGACCCTGTGAGCGCGCTCCACCGCATACAAGTGAGTCAGATTGTCTGGCCCAACTTTTTCCTTTATCCAGGCTTTGATAAAAGTAGTAGGGTTTTTGCCCTCGCAGCGCTCCGGGACACCGACAATACGGACATTATTGCGCCTGGACCTATTTTCCAGGTCGTCTGTTTTATTCCATACAGCAGCAAGATCTTTTTTGAGCTCCTTATTATGCTGTGCAGAGTTAGAGACTGTATTTTCCACCACACCAACTCTTTTTTCTAATTGCCCAGTTCTGTCCTTAACTGTGTGGCGGTCATATTTTACATTCTGCATTGACTCCTGTAGAAAGCCCAGCTGAGTGAGCACATTAGTAATGGCTGATCCACATTGCATAACAGCCACCGACACGTCTTTTATAGTGGGTTCAGCAGGAACCTGCAGCTTCAGCGCTGAGCTGTTTCTTATTTTGCTCCACCAGTTCTCCCCAGCTAGCCAGAGCCTCCTGGTTCCTCTGCCCTCCAGCACTCTCAGCCTCCTCCTCCCCCTCTTCAAAAATCCCCCCCCTTCTCTGTAACTTCTCCAGTGCCTGGATCTTCTCCAGCTGTTTGAAGAGATTCCTTCTCCACTTCCTCCACTCTGGCAAATCGCTGCAGACGAGCGGCCACTTCTCTATTTCTGGCTGCACTATCAGCTTCTGCATCTGCCAAAGCACGTGCTGAAGCAGCAGCACCATCTTGGGAACCAGAGGCCATCTCTCCTGCAGTCCTTTTTTGACCTTTTTTCAGCATGTTGCACGCCAGGAATGCTCCCACGATGGCCCTACGACCTCCACCAGTCCCCAGGGCCTCTCCACAGGTAATTACCTGCTGTGCTGTGGGGATTTAGCAGCAGTAATTAACTAGGACATGCGGGAACTCTGCAGGAACTCGTCCTCCTCACATGCTGCAAGGCCACGCCCCCCTCCTCTGTGCCTTTTAATTATTGGGTATCCAAACTGGACACGTGGCATGAACTGGCTCTCTATGCCTTGGAGGTTCTGGCCTGCCCTGCTCCTAGCGTTCTGTCAGAGCGGGTTTTTAGTTCCGCTGGTGGAATTATAACAGATAAGCGCATCCGCCTGTCAAGTGACAATGCTGACAGGCTGACTCTTATCAAAATGAACAAGGGCTGGATTGGCCAAGACTTCTGTACACCACCGAATTAAAACATCGAAACTTAACCTCCATTTATTTTTGGGGTTGGTTGGGAAGGTGTATTCTCACTCACCTCTTCTCAATCACACATGTCTATCCACTTCATTATTCGGTTTGTTGGCTGTTATCCTTCTCCTTATCCTCATTCTCATCCTCCACAACCAGTAGAACACCAGGGTCAACGTATTCCATGCTGCAAAAGTCACTCTATTTTTTTTTATATCCCTGTCTCTGAGCTGTTGCTAGGGACAAACATATCTCATTGGACACATTCTTGGTTCATATCTATGAACCTGTTTTCGCCCCTCCCTTTTGTTATTTTCTTTAATAGGTGGATTCCAATTTTTTTTATTTGTTTGATTTCAGTATGATTTCTCATTAGGTCTCCTCATTATCCACCACTACATCAACAGGCTTAATTTGTTCTGTGCTGCTACAGGCGGTCCAATTTTTGGCAAGGGTGTCTATGATGCCCATAGTATATTTTTTAAAAATGTACCCCCCATGGGTAAATGTTTGTCAGCCCATGCACTACATGTATGGGCATTACAAGTGTGGAAGACTTGCTCCTTTACATTGGGCCTAGTGTTTATTCAGGCCTTCAGCAATGTCTCCTCCTTGTCCGCCACTAGATGACCAGGGTTAATGTGTTCTGTGCATCAACAGGCAGTCCAATTTTTGGCCAGGGTGTCTGAAGCCCATATTATACATTTAGAAAATGTCCCCTGTTGTGAGTTCATTTTCCCCTTCACCGTCGATGTCTGATGAACTCCCTCTTCTGGTGAAGGAAGGTAGTGAGGCTGATTACCAAACACCTGATCTTGTAGATGATGACTGGGTAACAGGAACTTCTGACTGGATATAAGGCAGCCGACGCCCTTCTGAGTCGCTGGTGATTTCTCTGCTGGATTCTTGGAGACCAGTCTGATTCCTGCTTCCCAAAGATAAGTTTTTGCTCTGCTATTGAACTTATTAGTTTTGTTTTGTTTTCCTTGTTTTTTGGAGTTCAGCCATCCCCGGTCGGGGGTGTGCTGAGTTCTATTTTTGTCTCTGATCAGTTTGTCTCTTTGCTCTGTCTTCAGAATTTACCTGAGTGCTGATATAGTCATTTTGAAGTCCTAGCGACTTCAGGGCCTGTTTTTCCTATCAGACGGTTGGGACATTTTTTGTTAGGGTTTTTTTTTACGGATTGCAGACAGCAGGTTTTCTATCCTGTCCTTTTTAGTTAGCTTGGGCCCCATCGTTTGCTCAACCTATCTTTCTGTCTGTGTTAGTATTTTCATCTTGCTTCACCGTCATTATATGTTGGGGGCTGCCTATTGCTTTGGGGTCTGCTCTGGGGCAGTTTAGTTTTCCCCTGTCTTTCTTTAGGCCTATTTAGTTCTCCGGCTGTGATCGAGGGGTCTAGGGCATCGTAGGAACCCCCCATGGCTACTATTAGTTGTTGTGGATAGGATCAGGGGTCTGCAATCCGATAGCTACCAACCTCTCCGGTTTTCTGGACTTAGCTTGTATTTTTGTTTTTTCCTCCTTCGGTGACTCATTCATAACAGTCCCCCCATGGGGAAAGGTTTGTCAGCCCATGCACTGCATGTATGTGCATTACAAGTCTAGGAGACACGCTCCTTTGTAATGAGAAATCTTTTGGGGGAGGCTATAAATGTTTCGTACAAGGGGGGATTGAGGTGTGGGAAAATTTGTCTCAAAGCGTTCCTTATGCATTCAATGCATGAGGAATATGTATGGCAGGACCAACTGAATACTGTGAAGTGGGTTTTCGTGTTGTCTATCAATTGATCCACCATGAGTTTTACTCTATGACAGAGAGCCGCGACTGCTGGACAAGTACACCAGATGTGTTTCATGTCCCCGCTAGACCAAAGTCTCGCAAGCATACAGTTGCTATATTTCAATATATACTATTAAGTTTATTTGGAACGAAATTGGTTCTGTGGAGAACCTTCAATGAGGTCTCCACAAGGGACGATTGTTGGCTTCTCTTGGACAATGTAACACAACAAGATCTCAAATCGTCTAGTGGCAAATCAAATCCCCATCTCATCCTCCCACTGTATCATAAATTTAAATTTTTACTCATCATGAGGTGGGTTAACAATTGAGTATATTAAAGATATTGTTCCTCTTCCCATTGGATCACTGATGCATTTTGGCTCCAAACTAGACACACGTAGGGGTTTTTTGTTTGGGAGTAGACTACTGTCAAAGTGGATGACCTAGTTTATACGCATGATCTCTCTAATCGTCGGCTCCTATTTTATAAAAAAAATGCAGGCTATCCTATAAAATATTACATGTAGAGCACAAGTGTATTAATGTAGTAATGCCCCATAGGATCCGTGCCACTATATTTTTTTTCTCTCATTGAAAGCCCTAACTTTGCTTGCATCACATGGTAAGTGTTCAATAGTAAAAAGTGACAGCATAATGCTTGTAGATGCTGAGGACTTAATGTAATCAATGTTTGCAGAGATAACTTCTAGGAGGAAGACTGCATGTTCCTTCTTTCCGGGATTCTAAACATGAAAATTAAGAAATGCTCTTATTATCTCAAAATTAATTATTTGCAAGGCTATCTGATCATCTATTGTGTCTCCAATATTTACCGTATTTTTCGGACCATAAGGCTGGTTTCACATTTGCGTTTTTTAGCGCTGGAAAAAAACGCTAACCTGCGCATGCGTTTTTTCCCCTATATTTAACATGGGTGCGCATACCTGCGCGCTGCCATGCGCATGTATGCGATTTTCATGCGCTGCGTTTTTTTGGGGTATGCGTTGGTATTTTCCAGACGCAGCATGTTGCATTTTTTGGCCCTGCAAAAAAGCGCATGCGCACATATGCGCACGTTTTGCGCTAAAAATGGCCATTATAGCCTATGGGTGCGCATATGTGCGCATTGGCATGCTTATGTATGCGTTTTTTTGCACAAGCGTTTTTTTTTTTTTAACCATGGAATTTAGGGGTTTGGGTTAGAGTTAGGGTTAGTTAAAGGGGTTTAGGGTTAGGGTCAGGGTCAGGGTTGGGGTTAGGGTCAGGGTTAGGGTTAAGTATGGTTTTGTTAAGGGTTAGGGTCAGGGTTAGGGTTAGGGTCAGGGTTATGGTTAAGTATGGTTTGGTTAAGGGTTAGGGTCAGGGTTAGGGTTAGTTAGGGTTAGGGTTAGTTAGGGTTAGGGTTAGTTAGGGTTAGGGTTAAGGTTAGGGTCAGGGTTAGGGTTAGGGTTAGTTAGGGTCAGGGTTAGGGTTAGTTAGGGTTAGGGTTAGTTAGGGTTAGGGTTAGTTAGGGTTTAGTGTTTGGGTTAGGGTTAAGTATGGTTTGGTTAAGGGTCAGGGTTAGGGTTAGGGTTAGTTAGGGTTAGGGTTAGTTAGGGTTAAGGTTAGGGTCAGGGTTAGGGTTAGGGTTGGTTAGGGTTAGGGTTAGTTAGGGTTTAGGGTTTGGGTTAGGGTTAAGTATGGTTTGGTTAAGGGTTAGGGTCAGGGTTAGGGTTAGTTAGGGTTAAGGTTAGGGTTAGGGTCAGGGTTAGGGTTAGTTAGGGTTAGGGTTAGAGTTAGTTAGGGTTTAGGGTTTGGGTTAGGGTTAAGTATGGTTTGGTTAAGGGTTAGTTAGGGTTAGGGTTAGGGTTAGTTAGGGTTAGGGTTAGTTAGGGTTAGGGTTAGTTAGGGTTAGGGTTAGTTAGGGTTAGGGTTAGTTAGGGTTTAGGGTTTGGGTTAGGGTTAAGTATGGTTTGGTTAAGGGTTAGGGTCAGGGTTAGGGTTAGTTAGGGTTAGGGTTAGGGTTAGTTAGGGTTAGGGTTAAGGTTAGGGTTAGGGTCAGGGTTAGGGTTAGGGTTAGTTAGGGTTAGGGTTAGGGTCAGGGTTAGGGTTAGGGTTGGTTAGGGTTTAGGGTTTGGGTTAGGGTTAAGTATGGTTTGGTTAAGGGTTAGGGTCAGGGTTAGTTAGGGTTAGGGTTAAGGTTAGGGTTAGGGTCAGGGTTAGGGTTAGGGTTAGTTAGGGTTAGGGTCAGGGTTAGGGTTAGGGTTAGTTAGGGTTTAGGGTTTGGGTTAGGGTTAAGTATGGTTTGGTTAAGGGTTAGGGTTAGGGTTAGTTAGGGTTAGGGTTAGTTAGGGTTAGGGTTAGGGTCAGGGTCAGGGTTAGGGTTAGTAAAGTCTTGGTTTGGGTTAGTGTGAGGGGCCACCTAATGTTGGAAAAAAAACGCAAACGCGGTAAAAACGCACTAAAAATGCTTACAAACACATAAAAACGCTGCGTTTTTTTCATGCATGCTCATAAAAATGCTTGAAAAAAACGCAGCAGTTGTATGCTTTTGTATGCGTTTTTTTAATGCGTTTTTTTGCGGGAAAAACGCGCTGCAAAAAAAAGCAAGTGTGAAACTAGCCTAAGACACACTTTTTCCCCCCAAAATTTTTGGGGAAATTGGGGGGTGCGTCTTATGGTCGCAATATACTTACATCCATCCATGGCTGGTGCGGGTGCAGCGGGGCTCTGTGGTGCGGTGGTGGCAGCGGGTTGTGCTCCGGTGCAGGGGTAGCGGCTTTCTGTGCTCCGTGGGGGGCTCCGCCGGCATTTCCTCGAAGCCTGGAGGCCCCCCGCATATCCGTTGCTGGCTGCTGCCATGTTGCGGTGGCCTCTGGGAACATGGATGTCTGGAAGATGGACGCCGGTCCGGGGACGACGCATGCGCAGTTTCAGATCTCGTCCCGAGATTCAAATCTCGGCAACAAGATCTCGTCTCCCGAGATCTCGGGACGAGATTTGAACCTGCGCATGTGCCGTCCCCAGACCGGCGGCCATCTTCCCGGAGTCCATGTTCCCGGAGGCCATCGCAACATGGCAGCAGTCAGCAACGGATGTGCGGGGGCCTCCGGGCTTCAAGGAAATGCCGCCCCTGCACCGGAGCACAGCCCGCCGGCACCCTCACCTCACAGAGCCCACCTGCCCCAGCACAGCCCAACTGCCCCAGCACAGCTACCCCAGCCCAGCACAGCTCAGCTACCCCAGCACAGCCCACCTGCCCCAGCCCAGCTGCCCCAGCACAGCCCACCTGCCCCAGCACAGAGCCGCCACCACTGCACCAGCCTGGACCACTGAATGACCCTTGTGACCACTCCTCCACCTGTGCCGGATCCCTTCACAGGTAAGCTGAATTCGGACTGTAAGACTTACCCCCATTTGACACGTTATTATTTTTTTCCCTATTTTCCTTGTGAAAATTGGGGTGCGTCTTATAGTCTGAAAAATACGGTAATCCACAGCTGAAAGGAACAGTAAGGGCAAATTTAGCATGGTCACAGTTATGTTTTACCACATGTTCATATTCTTGCAGTTCTGTCTTGTATTTCAGAATTACATAGTAGCAGCTATTTGTTTCATTAATTGCTTGTAGATACTGGGAAAGTAATGACTCTCCAGAGTACTCAATGTGCTAAGCTTCAGTTTTTCTTAAAAGGCTGAATAAAGATATGATTGCTGTTGATACCCAGATTCTCCTGAAACTAATTCTGCATAGAGGGACCCATCATACCATAAAACTGACAACATGTAGGTCATCCTTCAATATAGTGCATCCTGCTTTCAATACATTGTCGGGGTTACATAACCATTTTCAATTCAAAAAAGCCTTTGACAGCTTGAGGTTTCAGGATACACTTTCAAGATGTTTTTAATTTGTTTTTAACAGTCTCCTGTCCACAATCACGTCATTCAGACTGCATTGTTGTTTCTTCTAAGCTTTAATGAAAGCAGCCATCATTTTCTGGCACATTAGTTTATAGTCTTGCAAGGATTTTAAGGAATCTGTATCACTCTGTTTTTGCCTAATTTATGATATTTGTTTCAGCAACAATTCTAAAGTTTTAGCAACTTTTGTTGGAACAGATGCAGATTCTTGGCTTCTTTTTGCTTTCAGGAAGTTCTCCTTAACCCTATGTGATTTTCTATGTGATTTCTTATTTGAACATTGAAAAATGGATTGGGTAGGGGAAGAGCTCATTTTTCTGACATTAGAAAATAATCTTTTTGAATCATGCCTTCTTTTACGTCAAGCATCTTGCAATGTACAATCTTTCCCTTTAGAATAATAGTTCACTGAATGCTTTTCTTTGCCATCAGAAGACGATTTCAGGGAAGGAACAGTATTTTCTTTATCTGATACAATAACACTGGAAAAACTAGCGTGATCTTCCAGGGTTTCTGGGGAGAAAACCAACACTATATATGTAGGTGTAACCTATATTTTGGTGGGGAACTGCCATTCACTTTGATATGTTGGGAATCTTGCACTAAAGCCCCATTAATCATCAATTGGGTATATTGACTTTGACATTTTTTGTTTATCGGTGTAGACTTCTGGATGTCATCAGCTTTGATAATTTGAGAAGAATCTTGGGTCTGTAAGATCTGACAGCTTGTAGTTTCAAGTCAACCTGTTTTCCATTTACTACTTTCTGATTGACAATGTGAATTTTCTGTACACTAGAAGATTTAACCCAATTTCGTTTCTCAGCAGCTTTTGACACAAGCTGCATAAACTTTTTTTACTCTTTTATGTGCTTTTCTGAAGTGCAGTATAGCTTGGTCTAACTTATTGAATATGCGCTTGTTTTTACATAGAGGGACTTCATCAGGCAGCATACCTAAAACAACTGTAATATTTTCTTCTGACTGAGAGAACTTGCAAATCTTTGTTGATTTTTTTAAACAAGTACTGACCTTTTTATTTTCTTCATATTCAGTCTTTTCTTCACTGTTGGGTTCTTTGATTTGGGCAAGATTTTATCTCTATTTACATTAGTAACCAATGCTTTTGATGGAACGGGACTACTGGTGACCGCTTTCGCGCTCCAGTGAACAATCTTAACTACTTTGGTGGATTTTCATGGGCCCATCCAGTATGTGGGTTCAAAGTCGTATTGGCGTGCATATTACTTGGCAACAAGGCAGGCCTTGCTGTCAATGCATACAGAAACAGTACAGGAGTACAAAATGCATAATGTGAGGTGGATTTTCATAGCCCCTTCCAGTATGAGGGTTCAAAGTCGTATTGGAGTGCATATTACTTGGCAGTAGGGTAGGCCTGTCACTGCATAAGGAAACGTACGGGAGTACAAAATGCATAATGTGAGGTGGATTTTCCTGGGCCCTTCCAGTATGTGGGTTCAAAAGCGTATTGGAATGCGTATTACTTGGCAGCAGGGCAGGCCTTGCTGTCAATGTTGAAAGAAAGAGTATGGGAGTACAACATGAATAATGTGAAATGTTTTTTCCTGGGCCCATACAGTATGTGGGGTCAAAGGCATATTGGGGTGCATAACACTTGGCCGCAGGGCAGGCCTGTCAATGCATAGAAAAAAAAAAGAGTGCAGGAGTACAAAATGCATAATGTAAAGTGGATTTCCTGAGCACTTCCAGTATGTGGGTTCAAAGTCGTATTGGATTGCATACTACTTGGACCCGTAGAAGCGAGTAATCGTGAAACGGCCGTTGTCCGGCACTTCCCTCCCCTAGCATTCCACTAACGTCCTGCATGTCCACATATCCATTGATGGAATTCATGCGCAATAAAGACGCACAGTTTTTCAGCTATATTGGTGAGTGCTGCATATTTCTTCTTTTTTCATTTCACATTGAAATATTCATGTTTTTTCATGCAAGCACCTCCGTTTTTTGACTGAAATATGTGCCGCAATACTTCAGATAAATAGCTCCGTCTGTTGATGTGGTGATTTGTGTGCCCTAGTTTGCCGTTCATCTGTTTGCTCTTTGCTGGGTGCATATTACTTGGCAGAAGGGCAGGCCTTTCAATGCATAAAGAAAGAGTACGGGAGTACAAAATGCATAATGAGGTGGATTTTTATGGGTCCAGCATGTATGTGGGTTCAAAGTCGTATTGGAGTGCATATTTCTTGGCAGCAGGGCAGGCCTTGCGGCCAATGCATACAGAAAGAGTACGGAAGTACAAAATGTACAATGTGAAGTGGATTTTCCTGGTCCCTTCCAGTATGTGGGTTCAAAGTCGTATTGGAGTGCATATTACTTGGCAGAAGGGCAGGCCTTATTGTCAATGCATAAGGAAAGAGTACGGGAGTACAAAATTAATAATATGAAGGGGATTTCCCTGGGCCCCTTCCAATATGTGGGTTAAAAATTGTATTGGAATGCATATTTATTGGCAGCAGGGCAGGCCTTGCGGTCACTGCATACAGAAAGAGTACGGGAGTACAAAATGAATAATGTGAACTGGATTTTCCTAGGGCCCATCCAGTATGTGGGTTCAATGGCTTATTGCGGTGCATATGACTTGGTAGCAGGGCAGGCCTTGCATTCAGTGCAACATTTTTTATGGAGGCCCTCCTGGACATCTCGTGAAAGGGATATTGGGGTGTGTCTTAATTCTTGGCAGCCCATCCACTCACTGCATAGGTTAAAACCGTTTAGGAGACCCACTATTTAATAATGGCCCTTTAAGAATATGAATGCTGCCTGATGCCCCACTAAAAATAGGCTCTGTGACTTTAAGAGTCCATCCTTCATAAATGAAACAAGATATGTCTACTTATGTGTCACACACCACATGGCCAGCTAGGGTTGTTAAATGTTGCAATGATATTTCCCAGTGAATGCATTAGTATTGGTTGAAAGCAATGTTAAAGTTGAAAAGCGCTTCAAAAATGCTGCGTATGAACATAGCCCAAGTGGAGGAGGAACATTTTGGTCTGGGGTTAATATTTTGCCTTGTATACAAGTCATTACCTGGAAAGGATGTACCTTAACATATTTCCCAGCAAAATCCGTTTTGGTTTGTTTTTTGGTGCACCGGAAAAAATGGCATGAAACTCTGAAAATATTGTTTAAAGCTGTGAACTAGGAGTCAGGAATGCTTCCAGGGGCGATCCCCATGATGTCCCCATGTCATTTGAGCAGTGTTTCCATCATTTTCTGACGTTTTCAGACCCTAAAAGTACCCCCGAGGGGGAACGCGGTAAAAATGCTCAAGTCTCCCATAGACTTACATTGGGCTCGTTGTTCTGTTCGAGTACCCGAGTATTTCAATTTGCTCAACCCGAACAATGAGCACCTGAGCATTTTAGTGCTCGCTCATCACTATTTAGGATGTATATGCCACAATCACTCATAGTAGATGTTTATATATGGATTTCATTTTTATTTAAGCTGCTACGTCCAATTTTTCTGTTTGTTCTATCTCTAATATATGAAGACCTCTGCATAGTTTTTTTTAATGATGTTCAAATATTTTAGTTGTTACATATGTCTTATTGTATATATTATTTCCTTCTAATAACTTTGGAGGTGCCACTGCCATTAATTTGTCGATCAGAGTGGTACTCTCATGTCTTGAGGACACATCATAATTGTATGGTATATGCAGATTGCACGCTTACCTGTCTTGAGAACGGGGCCCCTGTCCAGCCTGGTGCTACGCCTGTTGTCAAAGCAGGCATGGCCATAAATGCCTGGCGCACTCTTTTCTCTTAGCAGCTTAGGAAAACTGCTGCTGCCAATCCAGTGCAATCGAGTTTTATATCTGAGGCCGACTGACAATTTACACTACAAGGAACACTTGCACAATTGTCTTTTCGACAAACACGACAACTATAGGTGCAAATGTTTTAGGTGTCTTTGGCAATTTTTTTTTAGTTGTCTTTTATCTTTTTCTTGTATATGTTTTTTTCAATAAATATGCTCACAAAACTTTCATTGACTATCCTAGATAATATAGAAAGTTCAGTTTCTAATTAGCATAGTGAAAATAATTTTAATATTTGACACAACATATAATTAGAAATCTAGAGAAACAACTGTGAGCAATGCAAAAAAATCAAACGTTTGAGACCGGCAAATTCTATGAAAACAGGAAAATAAATAATTACCCATTTATTGAATTTAGTCTATGTTTACAAAAAAAAAGACAATGTTCACAAAGGAAAAAGACGATGTTCACAAAGGTCATACACTTCATATCTATATCAAAATATTAAAAAGTATAAAACACAAAATGGATCTTGCATAGACTACATATTTTAGAGAAAGTTGCTTTAATATGCAGTTGGCTGTAATATAGCAAAGGATTTTTTCCACTGCAAGCTGTGAAATTTTGCAAACACAAGTTAAAGGGCTTTTTGTTGTTAAAAAATAGGGCAATTTGTTTTTCATGTTGTCTTTGAGAAACGCCTATACTTTTGCCCATGAGTCATCACCAGTATTGCTGCTTATTCCGTTTTACTTTGCCAGTCATATGCTGTAGAGAAGAATGGTGCTGATTCTGTTTGAAAGACTGGACAGATCCTTTATTATTTTCTAATTATATAGGCTTTCAAATGGATATGATAATTAATACACAGAATTAGAGGGGTGTTTACATGTTCTTAAATTGCTTTAATTAGTTGGACAGCATGAAAATTAGCAAGTTTGCAATTGACTTGCTTTTTCTATCTAGTGCTTATCATGCTTATTTCTGCAATGAAAGATTTATTCTTTTATAGTGTACAGATGGTTTACATGGAGCCCACTCTCAAGTGCCTGATTGGAAAGTGGGCAGTAGTTAATCCCATCCTGGATTGTAACTCTTATCATTCCAGTCAACTCTCTATACAGCTTCTCAGCAGCCCAGCAGCTTTCACAGCAGGTCCTCCTCAACAAGGCTCTCTGCTCTTAAGGTACTGTCACACTTAAGGGCCCGTTACACATAGCGATATCGCTAGCAATGTTGCTGTAACATCACTGGTTTTGTGACGTAGCAGCGATATTGCTAGCGATATCGCTGCATGTGATAATTACCTCCGACCGGCTCCCCCTCTGCTCATCACTGATCGCGCGAGAACGTCCTGGACCATTTCTCGTCGGGCACTTCCTGCTGGGCTTCCTGTGGCACCGACGAGCGTCGCGTGGACGCGGGCGGGAGGAAGTCAGGATCGCCTCGTCTGACAGGTAAGTAGGGACCGCTGACCCCTGCTATGTCGCTGGTGAGATCTGCCTGTGTGGCAGCTCACTAGCGACCACTTAGCGATGCACCAGCGATCCATATCGTTGTCGGGATCGCTGGTGCATCGCATAGTGTAACGGTACCCTTAGCGATGCACCAGTGATATGATGCGGTCAGGATCGCTGGTGCATCGCTAAGTGGTCGCTAGTGAGCTGCCACACAGGCAGATCTCACCAGCGACATCGCAGGGGTCGGGGGTCGCTACTTACCTGTCACACGAGGCGATCCTGACGTCCTGTCGCCCGCGTCCACACGTCGCTCGTCTCCACAGCAGGAAGTCCCAGCAGGAAGCTGACGAAGAGGAACGGTCCAGGACGTTCTCGTGCGATCAGCGATAACCAGCGGCGGAGCGGTCGGAGGTAAGTATCACACATAGCGATATCACTAGCGATATCGCTTAGTGTGACAGGCCCTTTACTATCTGGAGCTGTGTACTTGTTTAAATGCCCTGTTATTTCTTTGTGTAAGTATAGGGATAACCATGTAGACTCACAAGAAACCACTGATAGCTGAAGGTATTACAGCAGAACTTGTGCTGGGCTTTATAGTTTTACTAATATTACAATTCTATTCACCAAAGCTGTCACTTAAGGACAACCCACCCTGCTGGTAACCAAGAAGTAAGTAGGCTGTACTGCTGGGAACTGCTCAAGAGAGAGCTTGAGAGTACTTTCTTAATATAGGTTATTATAATGTTCAGCATCATTTTTTGACTAGACTTTGCTTAACCTGCTACTTCTGCTGTAATTGGTTTGTGTGAAGTTTTTTTTTCAATCGCTAATGTTTTAGAGAATTGTAAAATAATCCAAATTAATATGAAAAAAAGCCTTCCAATGCGCAGGTGCATTGTAGCAGGTATGCTGAAGTCCGTCATATGACATTTATTGACTTCCTCTCGATCTCATAAAACTATAGCTGCACACATTAGCCATGTTTTACTCTATGAACAAGTATTCTTTATCTTTTGTGAATTCTCCTCTTATGTGCTTCTGTAAATATAATCTCTTCTACTATATCAGTAATGTTTGTTCACCAGTTTACTTATAAGAGTCATGCAGGTCACAAAAAACATTCAATCTTTGAGAGAAGACAAGATTCATTGGCAATTTGAATCGTACCTCGATTACATGTGGAATTTGCAGGTTTGCTTTTTTTTACCATTAAGTAATTACCTATAATAATCTAAAATATGTAAACAGGTCATAAAATATATTCTGGGCTACTCTTATTTATATGCTTAGCACATTATCAAAATCTGTATACAGTTAATTTACAGTCATATGTACACCACATAATACAAAACATAATACAAAGTGGTTTGCAGGTAGGCTGCCATGAAGACTGCAAGTATGTGTCTGCAGAGAGGCACAACTTTGGGTTTCTGTATACTTCACAGTTCCAGTTATTTACATCCAAATGTTGATCACAGCAGAAAGTTTCTCAAAGGCCGTGTCAAAGCTGCCTTGAACAGTCTTATAGATAAGGATTTTAATAATTCCTCCCTTTAGTAAAGTAGTCCACTTTCTAGAGTATTGTTTCTTGATTTCCAATCAACATGGCGGCAGGTATGACTTTTTAATCATGTTTTCTAATGTTTATTGAGCTTGCAACTGTTTCCAGAATGGAAGGAACGTTTTAGTTTTGTATTTGAAAGTCAACTGGCCGAATCATCATTGTTGTTGCTTTCAGAGAATACCCCGATCCTTTCCAGTAGTACCATTTGATTCCATTAAATTTGTTTGTATTCTGCCCCAATGAGTAATACATCCCATTCAAGTTAGAAGGACCACAGGCATCAAACCACCAACCTGGAAGAAAGGACACCAAACATTTTAGTTTACCTCCATAGCTCATTGACTAAGTAACCTATAACGTGTTAAAGATTGTAATAAAATTTGTCTTAAGAGTTAGACCCTCTTTTATTAAATGTGGCACTTCACCAAAAATCTTTCTCAAGAAAATAATAAAAAAACTTATGCTGCAGTTGCCTAGGTAGAAGTCTACTTCAGAGTTACCTTGTGGCAACGTTCAAACCTTCTTGTTGGAGGTTCAAGGTAAATTCGAGAGGGAGTCCCTTAGATTCCACTCATCAAAGTAGCCATCCCATCCTGGTGCAGTGTGAACGCTGTGGCAATTTATCTATGATTCTTTTGAACTGAATGCATCCATCAGATGAGCAGTGATGAGAGTTTATCAAAAGGATTCATGCTGCTCTAGTCCATCGTCCATCCACAGCCCTGCATCTTGGGCCTCTCTTTGCTTTGACTACGCGTCATGCGATGTCATGACATGCATCACGCCATAATGATGCCACTGGGCTTAGTAAATGCTAGCGGCCCCCAGGATGCTGGCAACAGAAATGAAAGACTGCACTGGTCCAGCTAACACGAGGACAGACTAGACACCGGACTAGCGAAGCACTAATTTTTTTTTGCTTCACTTTAGTGTTGACTCATTTTAGGATTTCTAAGCAATTTATTTTAATTTACTACAGCAGATTGCTATAAACTATATTATGTAAGACCGTTATAGACTTGCTTGAAAATTAACTAAGTGAGACCTAAATTGCATCAGAAAACTTATTTTAGGCAGGGACGACACAGCCCAAAAAAATCACACAATTGTAATGCAACCTCGATGTTTCTTTATAGGAAAGCAAGGTCCCAACCTACGACTGATTGCTGTGAGGTTATTTGCCAAGATCTTTACGTTTTTTTTTTATTATTATAAATCTGCAGCCAAACTTGTTTTGTAATCCCAGCCTAAAAAAAAAAAGATTCTGATTTCACAGTTCAGAGGCAGGCACAACATTTCGGCCATCTCAAGTTCCAAGTAAATAGCAGCGTGCAAATGCCAGTAAAAATAGGAAGACCATAAAATTGAAAACCGTTCCTACCTCCTGTCGCCATTTGTGAGCACTTGCAGATACATTTGTCATTGTCTGCATCCTTTGTGCTAAACTCATTTCCTGGTTGGCTTATACTGTTTATTTTGCCCGCTGTCCCAGTATATCCTTTGAGGTGAATCCTGCGGTAATTGAAAATGGAAAGAGAATTGGTGTTGGAAGTAAAGTGTTTTGCTGGTTCGCATTAATGGAAAAATGTATCACCGTGTATACAGAAAAGCTTTCCATGTCTGGCTTCATATTGAATCTGTTGGTTCCTGTATTCTCGTTTCTTCCAGCTGTTAGGTATTGCTTTCTGTTATAAATGTGTATTATTATCCTTGACGGAAAGGGTTTTCGCATTTACTGTTTACACTATACACTCATAGACAGATCATCAAAAGTAACGCTACATCAAGTGTAAACTTGTCCATGAACATAAATGTAGAAACAAGCCGATCCTCAGAAACATAAAGTATCACAGTTATTTATAGAGCCTCCATCCATGATGTATCACATATTTGCTTATATTTTGAGAGGAAATGCCGTCTTAGCAGCCTAATCTTTGGCATTTACTTGGAAGCTGTGCTATTGGCTGACTGTAATGACCCATCGATGTCCTTTGCTCCCAAAAGCATTTGAGTGTCTGATGTTAAAAAAATATATAATAAGTTCTATCTAGCACCAAATGACAAAGATTTCGTTTTGACTGAAGATAGTAAGTGCTGAATGGGAAGATTATTAAAAGTTATTTCCTATTTTCCTCCCCAAAATTTGGGGTACATCTTATAATCAGCAAAACATGGTACACACATGGAAACAATTTATACCTTTCTTTTAAAGTAAGAAAAACCCACAATGGTCCCTAAAATAACTTAAAACTGGCAAAGGTAATTTTCACTTTAAATTTACTGAATATAAACTAATGAAAATCAGACATTGCTTTTTAATTGTGGTTCAACAGAAAATTAAAAAAAAACCTTACTGTATTTTTCGGACTAGACTATAAGACGTGCTTTTTTTCCCCAAAAATTTTTTGGGAAAATTGGGTTGTGTCTTATAGTCGGAATATACTTACAAATACTGTGGCAGCAGGAGTCGGGCAATTCTGCCTCAATCCCGGTCCGACGCTGCCGGGCAGTGATCACACTCCCTTCCCAGGCTGGTGCAGCAGGTACAGCGGTGATGCAGGGGGCTCCGCCGACATTTTGTGAAAGCCCAGAGACCCCACACATCCATTACTGCGATGCGTTGGCCTCCGGGAAAATGGCCTCTGGGGGCAGCGCATGCTCAGATTGAGATCTAGGCAACAAAATCTCGTCTTGCAAGATCTCGTTTCCGTGATCTCAATCTGAGCATGCGCCGCCACCGCATCGCAGCAATGGATATGCAAGGCCCCCGGGCTTTCTTAAGATGCTGGCAGAGCTACTCCACACCACAGCTGCAATAGCTTGGGATTTTTCTGGAGGCCACTGAATCACAGCAATGGGTATGCGGGGCCTCTGGCCTTTCACAAGATGCCGACGGAGCCCCGAGCACCACCACCTAACCTGCCGCACCAGCCTGGGATGGGAATCATATTGCCAGACAACCAAACATCTCCTGTGACCCTGCTCCACCAGCGCTGTTGATTTCCCCCCCAGGTAAGCTGAATTCGGACTGTAATACGGACCCCCATTTGACAAACAATTTTTTCCCCCTATTTTCCGTCTGAAAATTTGTGGTGCGTCTTGTGGTCCGGTGTGTCTTATAGTCCAAAAAATACAGTAACTAAATTCCTCATCAGTACATCTTTGTAATGTGTGAGAAGACCAGAGAACCCAGAAGAAATGTATCAAGCACAGAGAGAACACACAAACTCCTTGTAGATGTTGTCTTTGGTGGGATTTGAACCCAGAACCCCAGAGCTGCAAGGTTAACTACTGATCGACCATGCTGCCCTGATTTTAAAGGGTTTGTCCAGAGCAGTTTATAATCTGTCAATAGAATGTCATGAATACGAGATTGTCTATCAACTGGCACCTCTGCTCTGGCGGAAAGTAAATGGGGATAAAGGATAGTATTTGGCAGTGGCCAAATAACATTTTATAGGTCTGGTGTGTTGCGCCCCATGCATAGCTTATAACTAACTGCTGCCAGAGCACATTTCAGCTGATCACTTTCATGTCGATGACACACTCGATGGATAGGTCATCTATCGTTAAGATCTAGACAATCTCTTTAATGCCTTATTGGTTTAATATATGACTTGTTATTGATATGTGGAGTAGTTAGTATTTTTTATGGTATGTTGTGTAGATTTGTATTTGGCCTATTTATTTTACTTGTGTGTCAGCACAGAAAAAGCTGCTAATTATGTAGACAAGTACTTTCTATACTATGGCATACATGTTATCTCATTTTCCCTACTACCTTTCATACCGTCTCTTACAGATTCTCACCTGTATTTTTGGGCCTCCGTTCCTAAATAAAACTGGTCGTAGAGTGAATAGGCTTCATTTCCTTCCCAGTCTTTAAGCTGAATCTTGAGAACATAGCGCTGTAGATTTGTTAGTTGGGAGACGAGCTCATTGCCCAGCCAATATTCTCCAGATGGGTCGCCAAATCCCTAGGACATAATTATCATTTCATAAAGAACTATTTATACATTCAGCAAAAAATAAAACAGATGTTTGTGCTTAATAGGTGTCCAAAAACTAAGCAGCAGCTTTTGAGATGTTTTGGCTTTTCTTTCAAACCATGTAAAACATACATAAACATTAGTTTATGGAAAAAGTTATTGTCAGACAGTGGCCAATCTTTTATTTTACTCAGCAAAGGTTTTCTTAAAGGAAATCAACTTATAAATTAATGGTAAAAGTGCATGGCTAGTGCAGGATTATCTACGTATTCTTATAAAAAACGGCTTAGCAGAAATCTTGCAGCGAACACTGGGCTTAATTTTGCTGTGATTTATTTTGATGGCCAAGGAGGTGGGGGCTTAGCCAAGAGGCTGGGGCTTAATATGATTTTTAATGATGAGGGACGGTGTTCTGCTGCAATTAATTGCCTTACTGATGCTAACACTGTAAATATAGTAATATGCAGCTAGGGAAAATGACTGCTGTCCGGGAACATGTTTTTGTACTGTACAATTATATATAATCATCTATATATAATTGCCTTAAATTGTCCATCATCCACTTCCGTCTGGATGTCCCCGGATCCCACAATCCACCGCGCCGCACTGAAAGTACTCAGACCGCCATTTTGGATCACCCAAGTGATGCCGCTCGGATCCAGGACGCAGCTGCGATCCAGAACGCTGCTGAGATCTCGACCACCGCTCGGATCCAGGCCGCCACTGCGATCCCGACCGCCGCTGGTGGCGTCGCACACCATCTCCAGCACATGCCGCAAAACACCGTCTTTCCTGCCGGTTGTGACTGCACAGAAGTGGAGGGCCGCCACCCCCAGCGCCACAAAGCTGCCCCCATCGTGATGTTACTGCCCTCCCGATGCGATAGCATCGGGCACACATCTAGTATACAATACTTTCAGATTGTAGAAGGAGGTTAAGGGAAGAATTGTTGGAAGATATTTCTATATTTTCTAAGTTTTTTTAATAGATGTTAAAGGAATTGTCCACCTTTTGGGACAAATTTTTTTAATGTAATAATTGGTGCTAAATATCGTTTTTGCAGTTGGGTTTCACTCAAAATTTTCCACTGTCTGCCTTTTCTTACCTATGTGTTGCACAGTTTATTGCTATCTGCAGAATAAGTTAATAAGTTAATGGAAAATCTATTAGTGAGCTTGTTTTAAGATTGGACATACACATTACATGGTTGTCGGTCAAACGTTGCTTCGGGCTATCGTTCAGCCAACAGCCATCTTCATTGACTCTCCATACACAGGATCTCCAATGTTTTTTGTGAGAAAGTTGACGATTTACCTCCGGGAAACATTGCGAACAGTAGTTCAAAATTGGGCATGCACGATCAACATCTTCCCCAACCATCGGTTGTCCAGTGCCCCAGGCACGGTCAGCCAAACTCATTGGTATAGTTGGGTTCGGGCACTGTTTGTCTAATGTTTATGAGGGCTTAAAAGTCTAACTGGAGAGTTTGTAACTCTTTATCTGTCTTTTTCTGATCTTTTGTCAGCTGATTTATGAACACATACCATAGCAAAGTTGAATGTGTAGGGCACAAAAAAACCTGTAAAATACAAACTTTTTCTCCATTTTTGATGAAACCCAATTGCAAAATTGTTTTTAGCCCCAAATATCTGCACTTAAAATAAAAAAAGAATATATAAATCCGAAAAGTTCGATTTTGGCGCGCACGGCGCACCGTCAAAAGTGCGCAGCGCAGGTCAAAGCGCAACTAGCGCACGGCCTGCTCACGATCTGCGCACCCTATGCTAAAGATAGGGTGCGCCGATCGCAGGCGCCGCTGTGCGCTAGGAGGCGGCGCTACAAGCAAGGGGCGGGCACGCCGGGCAAAGAGCCGGCTCGGGGGCGGAGCTACCCCCGGCCGTGCGTGCGCTTAAAAAGCGCTAATGTGAAACCAGCCTTACTTTGTCCCCATTGACAACCTCATGCCAAGAGTCATTGTTTTTCTCTCTACCTTTTTATACTCTTTCCATGTTCTGTGGAAATCCACGCTGCCATCAAAGCGTTTCTGAATAATGGTCCAACCACCACCGCCATTTTTCATGTCACAGTATGTCTGTAATAAGAGTATACATGATTTTTATTATTACAGTCTCATGTAGAATCTAGCAGGTGATCGTTTTTTTTAACCAGTATGTAAAGTGTTAGATGCAGAAAGGAGAAAATGAAATGTCTTTCATCTACAATGATCAAACTCTAATAACTGCAATTTTTTTTATATGTTTACATACTTCAGTCTGCACTTCCAGTCAATATGTTTAATATGAACATATAGGGCCCGATTCATTATTGCACTTTTTTTATTGGTGGTTTTCACCTGTTTTTCATTTACACCTTCTTCTTTGTTTGTGTCATTTTATTTATTTATTTCAAATGTTTGCCTGGTTATTTCTTTTATGTTTGTAATTGTGGGCTGTTTTGGGGTTTCCAGGTATTTTCAGGTGACTTATTAATTGTGACTATTTAAAAAATATGACTTTTCAGAAAAAAAATGTGCTCCATTCCAGTCTTGAGTGCTTTTAGGCACATCTGAAATTTTATGTGCCCATTTTCAGACATTCCAACGGAACATGCAACTTTTCTCCAAAAAATCGCAAGTAAATAGTTAAAGACAAAAATAAAAAAGCCAGTCTATGGGGCCATGGAGAACACGAACAACACATGGGTGTCATCCGTGTGCTGTCCATGTTTAACATTTCAAAAGATAGGAGAAACTTTGGCACGTATTTGCTTATCAGTATGTGAAAAACGCTGATGACACAATGACCAAACACTGATGACACCGGTATCTTTTTTCCTCCCCACAGTTCTGTTTTTAAGCAACTTATTGAATTTCTTTGCGTTTCTGATTGATGGTTACAGTTTTTGCCTGGTTATTCGCTGAAAAAATATTTACTGTGATTTTATTTTTTACCTCTAAGTGCTACACTCTTATCATGGACGTAACATTTTATTCCTCCCTCCGCCTGACACATGGCCTCGCATTTCTTAAGCCTTGCCGGTTAGGAAGCCATCTAAGCAGCTTAGGAAAAAACAAGAGGGAATTCTGGAAACAAAATCAGGCACTTGTCTGGTAGCATCTTATGAATGCAATGTGAACAGCATAAACAATGGAAAATGAAAACAGGATCTCCGTTTCATAGTTTCACTATATGAGTTTGCCCCAGCACACAATGCAATGGGATGCTGATCAAAACATGTTTCTTTTAAAAGAAAAAAAAATGACATCATTGGCAAATGTTTAATCCATGCTTATTATTTCCATGTTGAAAAAAGTATTTTTAGACTTTTATAATGAAAATAAGTATAGTATTGAAATACAGCCATATGGTAAAGCTCAGAAATTTCATACCCACATAAAAAGTTGACAACAAATGGATCTATTTGCAACCAATATATGTTTGCATATTTTGGGCCCTATTTATTGGATTTGCGCCTGTTTTTTGTTTTTCATTTGTGCCTTTTTTTTTTTTAAATTAAATTTGCCTTTTTTTCTTTTTACGGACAGTATGTCAGTGCAAAAACAGACATGTCTGGTTTTTTTCAGGCAGCACGGATGACAGGGGCCAATACAAGTGTATGAGTGTGAAAAACATGTATAGCACACGGATGGCATTTAACATTGCAAAGTTTAGGAGAAGCTTTGTAATTTCTTTCTTTATCCATACTGTAAGAACACTGATAACCACACTGATGGTAAAAAAGGAAACACTATTGGAAAATGCTGATGACACTGGTACCAGATTTCACATACGTGTTTTAGCAGATGTGTGACGGAGACCTTGGAGTCCGTTTTATAATTTCACCTGTTGTCATTGTGGATAGAGTTTAGGGTTTCCAGATGTTTTTTACTAAGTCATCAATTGTGACTGTTTAGAAAGTCGCAAAATTTGACGCTCATGTACTCCATTCCCCCTTGAAGTTATTCTGTGTAAGTCAATAATTTTAGCGCAAATTTTTCATCATTTTTCAAAGCATGCCACTTTCTGTGCTAAAAAGTGACAAAGCATGTCAGAGACAAAAGACAGATAATTTTTTACTCAAAATTCATGAACCATGTGATATTTTAAAGCATCCCCCCCCCAATAAAAAAGTCCACAAATACCAGAAGATAAAAAAGGAAAGTGAATAAAAAATAAAAGCAAATGATGAATCTGGGCCTATATATTCAGGTCATCCAAAGTACACTACTCAAAAAATAAAGGGAACACTAAAATACCACATTCTAGATATCTCTGAATGAAATATTCCAGTTGCAAATTTTTATTCATTGCATAGTAGAATGTGCTCAGAACAATAAATCATAATTATCAATGTTAATCAAAATGAATATCCCATGGAGGTCTGGACTTGGAATGATACGCCAAAATCAAAGTGTGAAATCAAATTACAGGCTGATCCAACTTCAGTGGAAATGCCTCATGACAAGGAATAGATGCTCAGTGTGTGTGGCCTCCACGTGCCTGTATGACCTCCCTACAACGCCTGGGCATGCTCCTGATGAGGCGGTGGATGGTCTCCTGAGGGATCTCCCAGACCTGGACTAAAGCATCCACCAACTCCTGGACAGTCTGTGGTGCAACGTGACATTGGTGGATGGAGCGAGACATGTCCCAGATGTGCTCAATCGGATTCAGGTCTGGGCAACGGGCGGGCCAGTCCATGGCTTCAATGCCTTCATCTTGCAGGAACTGCTGACACACTCCAGCCACATGAGGTCTGGCATTGTCCTGCATTAGGAGGAACCCAGGGCCAACCGCACCAGCATAAGGTCGCCTAAGGGGTCTTAGGATCTCCTCTTGGTACCTAATGGCAGTCAGGCTACCTCTGGTGAGCACCTGGAGGGCTGTGAGGCCCTCCAAAGAAATGCCACTCCACACCATTGCTGACCCACTGCCAAACCAGTCATGCTGAAGGATTTTGCAGGCAGCAGATCGCTCTCCACGGCGTCTCTAGACTCTGTTACGTCTGTCACATGCGCTCAGTGTGAACCTGCTTTCATCTGTGAAGAGCACATGGGCACCAGTGGTAAATTTGCCAATCCTGGTGTTCTCTGGCAAATGCCAAATGTCCTGCACAGTGTTGGGCTGTGAGCACAACCCCCACCTGTGGACGTCGGGCACTCAGACCATCCTCATGGAGTCGATTTCTAACCGTTTGTGCAGACACATGCACATTTGTGGCATACTGGAGGTCATTTTGCAGGGCTCTGGCAGTGCTCCTTCGGTTCCTCTTTGCACAAAAGTTGAGGTAGCGGTCCTGCTGCTGGGTTGTTGCCCTCCTATGGCCCCCTCCACATCTCCTGGTGTACCGGCCTGTCTCCTGGTAGCGCCTCCAGCCTTTGGACACTATGCTGACAGACACAGCAAACCTCCTTGCCACAGTTCGCATTGATGTGCCATCCTGGATGAGTTGCACTACCTGAGCCACTTGTGTGGGTTGTAGAGTCCAACTCATGCTACCACAAGTGTGAAAAAACAACCAACATTCAAAAGTGACCAAGACATCAGCCAGAAAGCATTGGTACTGAGATGTGATTTGTGGTCCCCACCTGCAGGGTGTCTTGATAATTGCCAATAATTTCAATCTGTTGTCTATTCCATTTGCACAACAGCATATGAAATTGATTGTCAATCAGTGTTGCTTCCTAACTGGACAGTTTGATTTCACAGAAGTTTGATTTACTTGGAGTTATATTCTGTTATTTAAGTGCTCCCTTTTTTTTTGAGCAGTGTATATGTAGCTGTATACTTTGGATAATTTATACTTAATTTAATTGGAAACACTAAAATGGGCAATAAAATTCATGATTTTAATCTCACAAATTGTGCAGAAATTTTTCTTTCTTCAGCACTTGCCAGTAATGAAAATTGCCATAGGAAATGAGCATGATTGCAACAGTTTGGGCATGACCTGCAAGTTTGAACCATGTTTATTAATGAGAGGCTGAAGGCTCATATTCTGCAAAAGCACCCCTTAATAGATTTGGAACAAATGACAACATCTTTTCCTTTTAGACGAATGAAAGATATGATGGTCCTCAAATCATTTTGGGTTTTTTTCATTTGGGTTTTTCCTTTGTTGTTTTTTCTTTGCTCAAAATTAATATTGATGATGATTTTTTTTTAAAAGAAAGTCCCACAACTTGCGTGTGATCTCTTATATAAACTAAAATCAGCAGGTTTTTTTTTTGTTATAAGACCAATCATTACTTTAAATTTTTAACGTATAGTATAGAACAAAAATCCGGAACTTTTGCCAAGTGTTGAAGGAAGCATTGAATAAATGAGTCATCAGTTTTCACAAAACCTTAAGCTGCAGAGGTGTTAACTGACTTTCAGATGCACATCAAAATAGTTGTTCCCAGGGGAGCAACTATTGGAGAAAGTAAGTCTGCTGAGGGGCACTTAAGAGCTCTTTGATTTTATATTGCTATTAAGGAACTGACACTTTCTTTTACTCTACAGTGAAAATATTACAAAGTAGCTGGACTCCAGCCAGACTGTGTCTAGGAAGAGTTGATGGTCATTTCATGACCAAAGTCCTTTCTTGAAAAGATTGTTCTGGTATTGCTATTTACTAATCACAAAGACACACTGTCATTAATGATCACAAAGTAGGGAAACTCTTTTTGACGGAGTGTTGGTGACTTCTAGAGTACCTCCACAAGGCCACCATAGATCAAACATGACTGGCAAGAATTTATACATATTTGATTTTGTACAACATTCATCTACAAGCATTGTGCATGTTGGACTTCAGTATGTTTGTAGAGAATCGGAAATTGTATAGCTTAAAAACAGACCAATTATGAGTGAATATTTGCAGACCGCTGTTTGACGACTGCATGGAATTTTCCTACCTTGACCTGTTCAGTGGTATTTGCCATCATCAATGTGTATATGCCATTTGAAGTCAGCCCAGATTTATACGCTTCAGCACAGTCTTTGAATGTTATTTGCTCTTCTTTGGCAACAAATGATGACGCTAAAATTAAATTGAAATAAAGACTTATGGTATATAAATCAGCAACAATACTATCTCGCACATATACCAGTGGCCATAGATTGGATGTGTCAACATTATTAATTTGGTTGGGCCTCTAAAAATTCCTTTATGCCTAGCTGGTATATCTGAGTATTCAAACCATAGTTAAATGGAGTTTATTGCTACAAAATGACTGTTTATAATCAAGCACAGTTGCTCTTCCTTGGCATGGACAAACAGAACAGTTCAGTGCACCTTTCCGTTGGCTTATTTTCCATCTGTCTCTGGAAAATGTGAAAAAAACATTAAAACTATAATTTTTGTATTTTATATTAAAACCACAGCAACAATTATTCACAATAGCAATGGCAAATTTGACCAACAATAAGGTCATAAGTTTTTCCCATCTGTCTCCTCCCTTCTCCCTTTGAGAAGGTGCCACAAACTGCCCCCACATTCTAAGGCTGCACTGAGCACATGTACTTGGTTTGATCAGTCATTTTGTGCTGACAGAAACCCTTTTAGAAGAACTGTGTTAGGCTACTTTCACACTAGCTTTTTTTTTGCGCCGCGTGCGCAGTCCAAATGCATACAAAAAATGCATCAAGCGTTTTGCATGCGTTTGCTTATTTTATGCGCATGCATTTTAACCAGTTTGTTGCCATGTGAACTCTTGCAACGCATGCGTTTTTAAACACTGACGTGCACATGTTTCCCTTTAAAGAAATGCAAATTACATTCTAATTGTAACACACAGTATGGGGCATATACCAAGCTAAATATTGATCTAAGCTAAGAGCTTGAGAAAAAGTAAAATGTCTATCAAGATGCCCAGGTTCCATCACACGGAGTAGACCACAGTGGAAGAAACACTCATCAAAGTTTTTATCCTCTTAATATATTGCAATTATCATATTATACAGTACTGTGTACTTACTGTTGCTCATTTTGCCTTTCTACCCACTTAATTCTCCTGTTTTCCATTAGGTCTATGACATTGCGTGATTAAAAACTGACTAGCTGAATCTTTCTAAGCTATTTGTAGAAACAGGAGGTCAATTTTCCCTGTGCAAGTCTTAAGTCATTGCAAAAGTTAATGGCAGATGGTGCAGCTGGGTAGAAAGACCAAATGAGCTATTGTAATTATACATTGCTATATATGATGACTGCCAATATATTAAGAGGATAAAACTTTGTTGGGAGTGCTTCTTGAACAATTTAGCGCGTCTTCTCTCTGCCTAATCTAGTTGTAAACGTCATAAATTTGAGGCCAATATAACCTACTTCCATGTATTTTTATCTACGATATTAAGAGGATTTTAGATTTTTATGTTGAAAACATTTTACTATGAAAATTCAGCTTTTATTGTGATATTCACTTTCATATTTTATTTCTAATATTTTGGTTTTAATTTTATCCTTTGCTTTTATGAGACCAATGTACTTGTCACTCCGTCCTGTCGCTCAGCATTATTCACTGATATTTATGCTTGTTTGCCTGTTAGATAAGTTGCTTGTCTTCATGCATATACATATTTATATTGCGGTACATTTTTTAATTACATTTTTCCGATACATTTTTGGGTTTTGCAATCCTGTGAAATCTGATACTAGTATTCTTTATGTTGTTAGTTTCCTGTTTTAAATAAATATCAATATCTTACATGGCACCAAGTCAATTTCTAAATTTAATACTCATCTGTTTCTGGAAAGTATTATGTTCTTAAGTTTGTGATCCAAAGTTTAAGAACACTTGAAATAACAGTTTTGTTATTGTGCTAGGCTAATCTCGCTTGGTATTCGTCCAGAAAAACACAACTGCTTGGTCCAAAATTTTGTTTTCACCAGACAATTTTTTTTCACCGCTTTCAATTGAAAGCCATTAGTTTCAACGTAGTTTACAAGGGATATAGGATGATAAAATGCATGCATGTTTACGTGAGTATGGCGTGCACATGCAAAGTCATTTATTACATGCTTCAGTTAATGGGGTTGTAAAATGTAACATTAGCTGTTCTGCTGTTGTAGGCATGGATCCATTTATCACACTATAGAACAATACATAAAAAGGTATGGTCTTAACATAGATAAAACATTTATGGGCAAAGGAATGGCTGTCGTACAAAGTTTAACACATTTTAAAAAATGTTTAAGTTCAGTAGTTGGCTGTACAGATAAGATGGCCATGAGCTCAAATCGGCCAACAACTATCTCCTCTGAATCTAGTATAAATGTGCTTGCTCTGATCTGCTGAATATGTTTATTTTTCCTGGCAGATAACAGGATGCCATATGCCTCTGGCAGCGCATGTCTTCTATCTGAACAAAGGCTTAGTACATCTAAATTGAATATGCACAATACGTCTTCATGCTGTTTCTATAGACTTTTAGATTGTCAATCACGCCCAACTAATAGGAGAAATGGATTCACATCCCTTTTAGTGAAATGGTTTAAAGTGCATTTACACTGCACGATTAGCATGGACATGCATTCCTGCAAATGCTAGTATTACGGTAATCATGTAGTCTAAACAGGCTGCCTATTACCTGCTCATTCACTTGGTGAAATGGTCTTTTGCTTTACACAATAGATCATTGTATTCAGCTGCACATTTTCTTGTGTGAACAGGACTTGTGCTGCTGAGAACAATTGTAGCCTGTGCGCACTCAATGAAGTGTTAAGCGGGAGTCACACATAGCAATCTCGCTAGAGATATCGCTGCTGAGTCACAACTTTTGTGACGTAACAGCGATCTCACCAGCGAGATCGCTGTGTGTGACAGCGATCAGCGAGCGGCCCCCCTGCCGGTATCGCTGATCGCTGTAAGAAACCTCTGGACATTTTTTGGTCGCTGGTCTCCCGCTGGCCAGCACGCATCGCTGCGTGTGACAGGCGGGATACCAGCGATCAGCTGTAAAAAATAGAATTAAAATAAAAAATATTGTTATTCTCACCTTCCGACGTCCCGCGCAGCCTTCCTCTCTCCATGCTCCGGTCCCAGTAATCCTTTGCACGAATGACCGCGAGACTTCGCGCTCCCGCGAGACCGTGATGTCTCGTGATCATTCTCGCAAAGGATTACTGGGACCGCAGCGTGGAGAGAGGCAGGATGGCTGCGCGGGACGTCGGAAGGTGAGAATAACAATATATTTTTATTTTAATTCTATTTTTTACAGGGATGACAAGCGATGCCGGGCGCTCGGCATCGCTGTGCTGATCGCTGGTGAAGCTGTCTGTGTGACAGCTCACCAGCGATCACATAGCGACTTACCAGCGATCCTGACACCTTGATATCGGTGTCGTGTTCGCTGGTAAGTCGCTATGTGTGACTCCAGCTTTACAGATTAAAAGCATATCTGAAGCATGGTTGGCACAGGTATATGGGCGAACAGCAAATATGACAGTGGTCACTAAATGCTGCGTATCGCACAGTGTAAATAGATATTTAAGGTCGTTAAATTGGAGTGCCAGAGTACAGGAGGTCAGCAAT
Organism: Dendrobates tinctorius; assembly: GCF_039654945.1. NCBI lineage: Eukaryota > Metazoa > Chordata > Amphibia > Anura > Dendrobatidae > Dendrobates > Dendrobates tinctorius. The sequence continues at coordinate 9,774,268 of NW_027361775.1, read as the reverse complement.
GCCCGAGAGCTTCATCCAACTAGGTTACAGGTGATGTGCTGCCATTCTTCATTGCTCCGGCAGTTCAATAACCGTAAAGGACACAGAAACTGCGGAGTGAGAACTCACTGAGCTAAGCTGCAGTTATCATCATATGTATGGGAATTAGCTTTTTCCCCCTCTTATGTGGCCTTGTTTTGGTTGCTCAGTGTCAGAGGAGAAAAAGCAATTCCCCAAAGAGAAGTTATGTGGTACATGCCCAGTTGGTTGAAGAGAAACTTTGCATCTTTAGTGCTAGAGGGCATAATTTTCAAACAGAAGAAAATCTATCCCAGAATCTGTGCAGCAGCATCAATTTGAGGAGATTCTCGAGTTTAAAATAGAATTCAGATAAATGCCCTAGCAGCTCTGCTTTGCTGGCAGACACCCATCGATCATGTGATCAAAAGGGACAAATAGAAGCATTGGCATCGCTGATACTCTAATTAAGTGTTATGTATATAACAAAGGTTTATTACCTCTTCTGTCTTCACCTTAAAGTCCCAGGCAAAGACAACACCTGCTCCTGCTACATTGTATGAGCATTAAAAGTTGCAACCTAACAATATGATGCTGGAAACTTGCACCACCCACCATCAGAAGACAATGGGTAGTTGAGACATGGTTAAAAATTTAGGTGTTAGTAAATGATGGATTCACACAGTTGTTCCATTGAGAGTCTGACGCATTCTTGGTAAATAACTTGTTAAAGGAGAGCTTGCAGCAGAATTTCTGTTTGTCTCTGTCTACCCTCTTCCCTTTCCATAGAATCTTATAAGCAGTAACTGTCATCTTTTATCTCAATAATATAAAAATGTGTAGTCACTGAAGACAGATCTTACAGATTTTATCCATCAATTGACAGTGAACAGTCAGACCAGGACGAGAAAGAAGCAGTTCTCTCTGATAAGAAACAGTATATTACAAGGTTGCTTATTTTCACGTGTAATATTGATTTATGAAATAAGAATTAAAACCTCTGTTAAGCTTAAATAATGATGGGAAAAATCTACTTTTAACACAACTTTCCCTTTAAAAAGAACTTTTTATTGGTTAAAATATTAATTCTTGATACAGGAAAGATGTATATCTTTGTACCGTGTTAGCCAGTAGGCTAATACGGCTAATTCTTGACAATAATTTACATATTCCGATCTATATATGCCTTTTTTTTCTAGTTTAGAAATGTATATCAGGAAACCGTATCTAATCTTAAATGATATCTGAAATCTATTTAGATACATTATTAATTTGATATGTATTTAGTCTTGGACAATCTTTAGATTTTTTTCTGTAGGTTAGTTAATAAATGTCTATTCACTTGGGGCCCTACAATTAGGACCTTCACCAATCACTGGAATGAGGTCCTGATCATTTGTTTCTCCTCATTGTAGTCCTACTTTAATGGAGCTACATGGTCATACATGGTGAAGCCACTTTAGGTATGACTGCAGTAAGGATAAGCAAAGGATCAGGATCCCCATCATGGTGATCGATGGAGGGTCCATCATTAGTTAGGTGATAAATGCCTTTCTTGACCAAAACCCTTTTAAAAATCTTCAAAATGTCTTAAAGTATAAAAACTTGTCATGCCTTGTATTTCCTGGGTGTGTGAATCATACCTGGTTGAGGTGCCATCCGTGTTAACAAATTGTGAACTGTCACCATCAAGTCATGCTGCTGTTTTTGAAGTAGGGAATTATTTGCTGATGCTGTGATGAGCTGCTTTTCTAGATCTTCAATTATCGAGTTTTGCTTCAGCACCAAGACTTGAAGTTTATCTTTTTCTTCTTTCATTGATTGCAGTTGTTGAGAATGCTTATCTTCCATGCTTAGAACTTTCTTCTCTAAATAGCTGGGGAAAAAAACAATATTATCCACCACCATTAAAGCTGACAGGGTATTGTACCCCTTCTCAATTGCTATATTCCCCCATATAAAACAACCGCCTAGCTCTGGGTCTGCCTAGGTTCCTAGGACGTTGTTACATCAGGTGATCCCTGCAGTCAATCAGTGGCTGTTTTGCTCTTACTTCATTCGGGCAAAACTAATACCCTGAAAAAATGAGAGCTGCTGCTCTCATTACCTCTGGTGGTCAGTGACATCTGAAGGAAGTGTGAGTGGAGCAGCCACTGATTGGCTGTGCTGCAGGGCTCACATGCTGCAACGACTTCCTGGAAGACTGGCACCTACGCCGATGGAATGGCACTGTCACCGAAAGTGAGTATAGGCTGTATTTACTTTATACTGGGGGATTATAGTTACTGAGAAGGGGCTGTCCGAGTAGTGGACAACCTCTTTGAGGACCTGGAGATTTTTCATTTTTGCATTTTAGTTTTGACCTTGCCATTTCTACTTTTATTTTTTCCATCGACATAGTCTTATGAGGACTTGTTTTTCTTGAGGCAAGTTCCAATTTTGAATGACATAATCCATTTTACCTTACATTAAAACATGATTCTCCAGGTCAGTATGATTTTGATAATACCATATTAGCAATTTATTTGTTTTTTGTTAAAGTGTAAAAAATTAAGAAGTTATCAAAAAAAGTTTATTCATGGAACTGTATGAACAGTTTCCATGGAGTAGGTAAAGAAAAACTAAGTTCTCATCTTTCCCTGTTTTCTGGGATAGAACTTAGGTCATGTATCTACAAGAACAGCACACAAGTGGTAACCCATATGCCTAATATAATAGAACTTTGCTGAAGGCATGCCTTGCATTTTGAGTACTTCTTCATTGATGTTTAATTCTATAAAAATATTTACACTGAAATGTTGAAACTGGCTGCTGAAAATAAAGTTTGCACCCCTGACTTAAGCAACATTTGGATCAAATGAAACCTTTATAATTTAGTCCACACCTTTTATGGCTATCAGATGAATAGTAATTTGGCTGATAATTCAGCCTGACAGTTATTTATTTATTTATTTTTAAAGCCTGAGATTCAGCCGGAAGTGATCTCGCCTGACTCCCATACACAGGTGCTATTGCTTTGCCTAGTGCTTCTGTGTTCTCTATGAAAGAGCTGCTGCCAGGCGTCTCTAAATAAGAACAACGGGATCCTTAACTTCTCCAAAAATCCTATAGGGTGGGATCCTTAACTCATCTGAAAATCATCTGGGGAGGGATCCGTAACTCCTCCAAAAATCATCTGTGGCGGGATCCATAATACCTCTGAAAATCTGGGGCGCCAATACCTTATATCGTTAGTCTAATGTGTGTGGGGGATTGGTTTAGTTATTGATCAAAAGGCAGCACATCTACATGGCTTAAATAACTTTATTTGTATTGGTTCTTGTATGTATTGGACATTTAAGATTAAGATTAGACCTGGCGTAATAGTAATTTGTTGTGTCATGCCCAAATCCCAGTGGGAAGGCTATTGATTGATGTTACTTAAGCCATGTTGTCTTGCACACTCTAGTATTTTATTCTTCAAGCATTAGAAAGGCGACAGGAGCCATGTCAGTTGTCTGTTCAGTCCACATTAGGTATTTATTACTTTCTATTTATAACAGATGGAGCTACTGGAATGTTAAAAATGTTCACTAACCTAATACATATGGCAACCTAGATAACATGGTTTAACCCTGGCATTGTAAGGCCCTTTTACAAGCTAATGGTGATTAAAGTCTGTTTTGTTATCACATCTTTATTGTCAAGTTGTATTTATTTCAGATGTGGGTTTGTACCATTCGCTGGTATGCAGTAATGACAAATAGGGGTTACTAGAAAGACCGAGCTTCTGATTCTTGGAATCCCGGTACAGAAAGTTAAACCGGTTTGTTTTAGCTTTTACTGGGAGTCTAAAGAAGATTTTAAAAAAGATAAAGAAAATTCAATAAACGGAAGATTTTTGTTGAAAAGTAGTCATAATCCACGTGGGAACCCAGCCCAATGTAGATGTGTACAACTATGAGAAGTGGACCGACTGCAAGTGATAACAGATTAAAAAAACATCATTCAGTCAGCCAGCTAGGATGAAATGCAAAGACTAATAGTTGGCATAAGCGAATATTAAATGAAAATGTATTTTATTTTTATTATTTTTCTTTTAAGAGGGAGGGATTTTTGAGGGGTCAGAATGGAAAAAAATTAATTTATACTCCATTGATTTCCCATCAATGATTCTTCCTGGGTTCTCCTGGTCTCTACCTTCTAGTCCCCCTCGACAAACCAAAAATAATTACTACAGCCAAACACTGAGCAGTGTTGAAAAAAAAGATTCACAGGGCCCTGGTCCAGCAGCCACATTGGTAGTCTGTGACCTATAAACCAGAGTTCTGCTAACCTCCTCCTACTTCTACTACTACATTCTTGTCACTTCTGACTAGTAGGCTAAGCACAATGTCATTTATCCATCGATTCACAACAGTAATGTCAAGCCAGGCTTACTAATCAAAAGACTTGCTGAGAAAGGAATAAGAGGAAAAGGTTCTGAGGGCTCTGGCCTAGTGGCCCCAGACAAGCAATGTGACTGCTGGAGCAAGGTCTTACAAATCTTTTGGGTCAATTGTACTGGGCATTCATTTCTTGTTTGGAGAGAGACCAGAAACAAAACAAGCCAGAAACCTCTGAAGTATCTGCAGAGGGGAAAGGTGAGGTGTGAATATCAATATATTTTTTTTTTATAAATAATGTAATAGTAATAAACTGTAATGAAAAAAGATGTGCAAATATGTAACAATGTAGTAATACTGCACATCTGAAAAATTCTGTTCTGTGGTGCTTTCAACCAAACAAAAATGATGTAGCATTACCCCAAGGGCTATTCAGCAAATCAATGTTTAATGTCTGTCTGGTATTCTCGTGTACCCTACTGTCTGCACACTGGTCCTATAATTATATTATGATAGTAATTTTACTTTTTAATGTTTTTATGTGCATACATGCAGAATAAAATAAAAAAGCACTATACATCACTAAATGTTGATTTGTGGCCGACAATTGTCCATAGAAGGCAAAGATCCGTAATATTCATGTTCATAAGGTTAGTTTCACATTAGTGTTTGGAGGCGCAGCGGACACTCGCCGTGAAGCTCCGCCCCCTGCCGTGCCTGTTCTGGTCAGCTCCGCCTATGGGCGCATGATGCTGCATGCGACCTGCGTACCTTATCTTTAGCATTGGGTACGCAGGCCGTGTGCAGGTATGCTTTTGCTGCAGCATGCGTCCTTTTGACGGTGCGGTGATCGCATCAAAATGCAACACGTTACGTTTGGCGCAGGTCACCTCACCGTCAAAAGGACGCATGCGGCGGCAAAAGCATACCTGCGCAAGGCCTGCATACCCAATGCTAAAGATAGGGTACGCAGGTTGCATGCAGCGGCATGCGCCCATAGGCGGAGCCGACCGGAGGAGGCGTGGCAGGGACGGAGCTTCACGGCGGGCGTCCGCTGCGCCTCCAAGCACTAATGTGAAACCAGCCTAACACAGATTCAAAAATGGCATGCAGTTTAGATCTGATGTGACAATGGAGAATTTTATTTTTGATAATTTGAGAATACATAGAGGCAAACTGCACAAACACGATGTAATGTATAGTTATATATGGTGTAATGGCTAGTGATATACGGTATGTTTCTATCTACATGTGCAGAGAATAGTTGGGTCTTGTTTATTTTTCAATATAGTTCATTCTGACTGCATAAATACACGTATTCCAGGCACAGGATGGGATGTTATAGACAGAAAGAGAATAATATGTCACTGTGTCTGTGGAAATGCTTTTTATCTCCGTCCTGAGGAAGAACCCCTGAACTCTGGCACAATTGCTGTTTTATGAAAACAGATGGTATTTCCTCTATTGATCACTGGGGAAATGAGCATGATCACCGTAATAATCACCTTGTAAAAAACATTGTCTATGGCTTTTGGACACCGGCACTGCACAATGAATAGACTTGTGTTACCCAATACTACTGCACTGTGTTCAAAACAACTCTGGCCAAGTCCTGCAGCTTGTCAGGAAAGTACCAACTAGTGAAACATTTTCATGGTTACTTTCATATCTGGGCTCTAGAACTTTATTCTTTTTAAGTTTCACAAATTAACAAGATAATTAAATTGTAAAGCAATTTACTTTGAGTCATATCAGATTGTAAAATGCTTTTCTGAAAATTATTTCTACTTTCAGACATATTCTAAAATATTTAGTTTCCAAAATCATAATGAATAATATATCCTTGTGCACAATAAGAACATATTTCTATGATATGTTGTGTTCAAGTTCATTGCTTATGATGTATATACGGTAGATATCTACAACCCCTAAAGAAGATTACTTTGTTTCTCTTTTAACTTGTTAAACTAATCACTTTTCTAATATACTTCAGTTAAAAATTTCCAGCAATTCTCTCTCTACTCTTTTTTTTTGTATGTGTGTGCGTATATACAGTGTATGTGTGTGTGTATGTATATATAGATATATATAACTTTTGATGACCTGCCTTTTGAGTATCTCCAGTGCATGCTGGGAATCTTAAAAAGGACATCATCATAGGGCCAAGGTTGCAGTCGCTGCCACAGCTGCTGCCCCCACCCTTAAGCGAAGTTGCATTGGTGATGTCCATTTCAGGCACTAGACACTGCTCTACTGACCATGCGTCGCTCGTCGATTGCATTGCATGCTCAGAAGACGCTCAATGCTCTAGTTTGTTTGGAATGTGCACTGACATTGTGGCTCCTCCCTTTAATGTCAAATGATTAACCGGCAAGAGAGCACACTGTCAGTGCGTATTAAAAAGGAGAGAACATGTAAGCAGGGAAAACTGAAACCAGCCCCTGTATTTGACACCACCGCCTTAATACTGCAAAGATCATTTATTTTTGTTTTGAGGGCTCGTCTGGTTTCTGTTCTCCCTGCTTGCCAAGTTCTCTCCTTTTCAATGTGCACTGACAGTGCTCTTTTTCCGGCTTTAGACCAGGTGAGAGTACACATTCAAAGGAATATAACACAGAGAGCACATACTGAGCAAGCATTGTAATTAACACGGCCATGCTCAGTAGAATAGGGATAAGCCCAGCCCCTGAAACAGACATCACTGATGACGCTATATTTCATGGTGGGGACAGCAGCTGCTGCAGTGAACATGGCCCCGGCCCTGATTTATATCATGTGTGAGAAACCGCAGTGTATGCAAGATTACTCAAACAAAATGTCATTGCAAGTAAAAAAAAAAAAAAAAAAAAAATTATAGGAATTTAGAGTTGAGTGGGAATCATAAAAAATCTTTCAAGTACCGTAAATTAGAAAAGTTGTTAGATTAAATATATAAATGTTTATGAAATTCAACTTTGATTTCGGACGACCCATTTAAGTTGTTGTGTAGATAAAAATAAGTCCAATGCTTTACCTGTTCTTGTCTTGTAGTTTGTTTATTTCAGTGGTTTGATCTGTTATTTGCTTTTCCAGTTTGTTAGTTGAAAATGAGTTTTCCAGAAGCTGAAGTTCAAGACGGCTTGTTTGATTAAACACCTGTTAAAATAAATCAAACTGGGTGGTGAATATTATATCATGTTGCTGATGCAATTATAGGCTCATATTCTTAAACTGCCACGGTTGCATTTGCTAAACTAGTGGTCATCAACCTCCAGCCGATGCGGTATTACGTCTATTGCCGACTCTTGCATCGTGTGTACTTGGAGCAATTATTAATAATAATAATAATAATAATAATAATGGGCACAGATCTTTTTTTTTATCATCATGCTTAATCTTTCATTTTTCTGCCATGTCTTTATCTTGTGGCCTCATTATTTTTTTCTAATTGTGGTTAGAATCTGGAATAGCTGATTTCCCAGACAAGAAGCGCGAGCTTGTATGCTATATTGCTTGTAAGCGCTGGCCGGACTTCTTGATTTAGTGCTCCTGCGCTATGGAGAATGCACAGTTTAGGCTGGCGGCTCAGCCAATGCCGCTGGCTTGAACATCATTCATCATCAGTGCGCCACCCCCTTTACGCAGTAAGCTGGGAGACAGAGGCGATGCATGCCTGAAAAGTGAAAGTGAGTTTACGACTTTAATGATCAAACCAACTTGGCACCAAAGATGACCCCCCAATAACCTTCAAAAAAAGAAAGACTTAGCACTGTGGACGCATGTGAAGCCACCACTAATTACGTAATATTTTGTGGATAATTCATCATTTTCAGTGGTTGGAAAACTTTATTGCTGATTTATTAAACTTATGTGAAAAGCACGGCATACCCGAGAAATGACTACGTTTTTATAAGAGAAATAGGTCAAGATTTTTGTCTTCTGCTTAGATCATTCTTAGGAATGTTATTTATTCCATTGATGAGAGCGTCTCGGAAGGAAAACGCTGCGACAGACGTTTGCACATTTTGCATCATCATGCTACATGCTGTTCAGACAATACTATTTGTGTAATTGTTACATTTTCTGCTTTTATCTGGAGCCTGTGTCTGTTGACAGGAAGGCCTCATTACTCATATCCGTCTTGCTAAATTTTAACTTGAGGATAAGATTTCACATTTTCAGATTCCTTGGAAAAAGAAAGCTCTTAACTATGATCCCGATACATTTTCCAAAGGCAAACAAAAAAAGCAGATTCATTTTATGAGTGCAATTTTGTGTTTTTAGCAACATGCTCTGTTCACATTTAAAAGGAATGTGTCACTTTTTTATTTAAGTTTAATTCATGTGAACCAGATTTCTGGTGTAAACATCTTGAAATGTTGCTAAAAGTTTTGCGATTTTTGCTATTTTTACACCAGTCCTGGTCACCTACGCCACTGTTGGCAGAGCTGAGACAAGGAGTTGCAAAGCCAGACTGGCAAATTCATCGAAATTTACACCATTTTGATGGCGTAACTTGAGCAAAAAATTGATTCCTGTCCCTGACAGACATAACCGTTTTGGAAGAGGCACACAGTAGTTGTAAATTGCAGCCAATTCATGGAGTTCTATGCTCCTCCTAATAAATTAGGTTCAGCTTATTGCATAAATCCCATCATTAAGACTTGGGTGCAAAACACCAGTCTTAAACAACTGGGCCCTAATGTGTTTGTTTTTTATTTATTTTTTTGTTACTCTCCTCTTCTTTCGTTGTGGGGTACCATGTGTATATCGGTCATGATCCATGCGGGATCAGGACAGAAAAAGCACAGGTAACCTTTTTTTTTCTCAAGCTGTGCTTAGAGATGTTTTTGCCCCCGGTGGCCATTTGCATTATTGCACTGTGGTGTCGTTTGTTCTAAGTTTGCCCCGGTGGTGGTGAGCGTCATTGCACTCTGTTTCTTTAGTTAAGTGCACATTTATAATGCAGGTGTGATTGCTGGCTCTGCTATAAAAGAGTCACAGGTGTTGCAATCAGCGTTGGTGATAGTATTCATTTCAACCATCCTTGGTGGAGGAAGGAGCTGGAGAACGTTCCTTGCAGCACTGTCTTAGCCCTGGTGTGGAAGGAGTTATAGGGGATTTCCTTGTAGCTCTGACAGCTTGGTGGCAGCATTTCAGGAGGAGAGCTGCATTCTGGCGGTGGACTCTGTTGCCAGGAGCAAGTGCAACGGAGTAAAGCTAAGTGGTTTTCCCTGTTTGTGTTTTCCCTTCGTGTGTATTAGTACAGCGGTGGGGCGAGTGCATGCACCACCCAGCTCCCTAGCAAGGGATAGGTGTAGGGAGTGCTAGGGCGACAGGTATCCTGAGCGGTGCCCGGTGCGGAACCGGCATTGGGAACGTTAGGAGCGTTAGGGACACTGACTCAGGGAAGTGCAGGAGGTCTCCACGTCCCCTTTACCTATTGCAGGGCCCACTGTTGTAACTATTTTCCCTCCCCCGCGTCTTGTTTATAGTTACCGGCCTGCGGGTCGCGTCACACAGGGCGGGTCCACGTGACAATATCCTTCTATGTGATATGTCAGTGATCGACACTTTCACAAAGCAAATACCGCATAAAAAGGACATGGAGGAGTAAAGACAGACTCCAACCATATCTTCTATGCTGTGGTTGTACTCGTTCTTCACTGTGTAAGCTCTTTGGCGTGCACAGTTTAAAGCCTATATTTAAAGGGAACCTGTCACCTGTTTTTTCCCATATTAAGTAGTGCCAGCACCTGTATGCCCTCATATATAAAATGCTGTATGTATGTACCCAATTTGCTCTCCATAAAACAAAAAAGACCACTTCTTATACTCGCCTACCCGGAGATACGGTGCCTCCTCTCTTCTTGTGGATGGCGCATTCTATGTCATTCGCATGGTATCCTCATCATCGTGCTCCTGCACAAGCGCACTTCTCGGTCCTGCCGAAGGCAGAGCAAAGTACTGTATTGCCCATGCGCGGTGGAAGGCCAAACAGCGTTGGTGCATGCACATTACAATACTTTGCTTTGCCTCAGCAGGGTAGAGAAGTGCATCTGCACAGGAGCACGATGCCTAGGACACTCGGTTAATGATGTAAAACGTGTTGTACACTTGAAGCAAAAAGAGGAGGCGTTGGATCAAGAACAACACCAATCTTACTGGCCTGCCCCGTAGGGGAGTATAAAAAAAGGTCTTTTTTGTTTTATGGAGGGCACATTGGCTACATATAAACTGTATTCTAAAATTCTGTATGTGAGGGCATACGTGTTCTAGCCCTACTTTATATGGGAAAACCTGGTGACCGGTTCCCTTTACCTACAGGTGAAACCCAGCGCCATGACTGTGGACTGTGTTGATGATGCGCTGGGCTCCACTGTTCACACAAACTGCAGCGTTTAAGACCTCTTACCGGGAGTAGTTTTAACAGTGCCGGCTTCTGGCAACACAAGTCTTAGCCAGTGCAGATTTGTTTCTAAAAGGGTCACAGTGAAGTATATTGGTGCTGCTCATCACATGATTTCTCCACCATTGCAGCACTTTTTATAGATCCCTTACAGGCACTTCCTTCTCACAAGCTCCATTGTGCAGTTCCACCATTTATATCCGCACGGGAGAGCCACATGTGTACATCACAGTGCAGTCATTAACAAAAGGGAGCTTAACTCTGATTCCAGAGGCTATCCTCCTCTCTTATTTTGCTCACAAATAGAAGGGGATGCTGCAAGTGACTTTACAGTAGAGGAAGAGTTCTTGCCCACCTTTATAGCAATCATAATGCTAGTTTGCTTTACTATTTGCTTTTTTAGACAAATGTGAACAGTTGTTCTTTATAGTGCAGGTGTCCCCAAACTGTGGCTCACTCAAACATGTGTGGTTCGTGGTTGTCTACCAGCTTGGTGTATTTAGTGCCAGGTTTGGAAAACAGTTATGAAGAGCATGTCTCCAGATGGGGACTTTTTGTGTAGCCCCTCACAGAAGAACTCAGCTGGATGCACATATACTGACCTTGAAGTTGGAGATACAAATTAAATAAATGCTAAGCTGGACATAGGAAGATGCTGGATGCGATAGCGTGGTGGTAGGGCTTCATGCAAGACTACTGAATGAGGGTGTGGTGGACTCCACTGGATGCAAGTATAGGCCTTGGTGTGATTTCTGCTGGGAAGCTTTGGTTATCAATATACCAATAATGGGGAGACGGGAACTGGATGTCACTACTTGGTTGGAGAGGTTGAATCTTGGCTGTGACTAGCGACCCGCTCTGAACTGTATGTGGGTTTCAAGGTAAGAAAGGCTTGGAATTTCTGCTCTAGTTTCTAACAGTGGGAAGACTGAAAAAAAAAATACATTTTTTTACTATATAAAAATATAAAAACCTTTAGAATGTAATTGATAATTTTAAACACATTTCTTTTAAGATTGGTATAGTCGTTATTAAATACATATTATTGGATTTATGAAGTGGAGCTACACTGTACCAGTAAACAAGACTATTCAATGAACTGTTGATTGGAGTCTGTATCTTTCTATCTTCAGGGTAGCACTATCCATGTCTTTTTATTAATCCCCAAGAAAGCAATAATTTGACAAGTGAACTGCTTTGATTATACTGGAAGTAATGGCTTATGTTATCAGTAATCTGAAAACCACTGCTGTCAATTTTGGGACATGATGTATGACCAGCCCTTGACACCGTTACCCTTTCTTGGAAAAAAAAGGAAACATTTAGCAATAGTTTATAATTAGGACATTATTGAGTAACTTATAGACAGGAAATTGCCTACCTTAGAGCAGCCAGCCTATTGCTTGCATTGTTATTTTTTCACTACAAGTTTGAAAACCAAGCACCCATTTACACTGACCGGTAATCGGGAAAGGTCTTAATAGGCTGACAAACACCTTGCTTATAACTGATTGTCATGTGAAAACAGGACATGTGCTGCCGGGATATGTGATATTCTGTGCTCACAGAATGCATGGAAGTGCGCTATGACAGTTACAGGCCAAACCGGGTATTAAACGACCGCCAGTCGGCTTACCTGTAGCCACGGTCGGCCACTGTAAATGAGGTCTGTGACTAAGAAATTGTTACATAGAAAAAAACCGATACTATCTAGATTAAAGTATACAGCTATCTTTTAGTTTTGGGAGTGCTTTAATTATGTGTTCCGGAGATAAATGACTGTGTCCATCTTGCCTTGTTCTAGTTTCTTGAATGATCATACAAAATGGGGGGCGGGGGGGGTTAAGACTGGGTGGTAATAGCAACTCTTGTGATTAAGGTGATTTATGGAGAACAGAAATGCTGTAGTCTGGCGAGCATGGAGGTTCAGCTCTGAACCAGAGATTAATGGAGCATTTTGCTGACCATGTTTCTTCCGGAGTGGGTTAATAGTACACACATTTTACATAAACATCACAGACTTTATGACTGCTACTAAGACAATATTCTCCTTTGTTAAGGTGCGGCACAGCCCTGTACTATTATGGCAGACTGCACTAAAGGTGGCTGTGTGGCCATTTACCTGGGCTTCGACGTTTGTTAGCTTCTTCGTCTGCTCTGCAGTTTGATTGAGCAGATTTGTCCCAATCTCCATCATCATAGCAGTGTGATTCTGCACTGCGTGGTTTTGCATCTCCACCATCTCTTTTTTCATGCTGTCTTGGATGTAGTTTTCGAGCTGCCAACGAGAAAAGACATGAAAGGTTTCTGGATGTACGACAGTGCTACCTACCAGTGACATCTTAGTACTTGTGCCTCACAAGGCACTCCTGCTCCAACATTCCATATTGTAAAAAGTCCACTTGTGTTTGGACACAGCAGAGCAGCTTAATAACCATACATCAAGTGATACCAGTTTTAGTTTTAAGCCAACCCAGAAGAATGCAATGATTAGGATGCCCTTACAAACATATCTATAGGACGTAACTTAGAAAGTGATGCATCTGCAGCAAATTTTGAGATGCGTTTGTTACCTGCATATTTGGATTTGTTCAGTATGGTCTTTAAAGGGAATCTGTCACCAGGTATAGAAGAACTATGTAGGGGTTGAGTCCCTGGTTCCAGTGATATATCACTTACTGTTCAGCTTGCTGCAGTTTTTAAACTATCACTATTTTATCTGTTTCAGATCTACCTGTTCTCTCAACACTGAGCCCTGTATAACTCTGCCCATACCACTGATTGACAGCTTACCGTGTCCACTGTGCATAGGCAGAAAGCTCCTAATCACTAGTGGGTGTGCGATTGGTAAACCTGCTGTCATCTAGTCCAATCTTCTAGTGATACTCTCCTGGTTATAAAAATAGCCCAGTAAGTGATGCATCCCTGGAATCAGCATCTCTTTATGTTATGCTGCTCTCAAATTGGGTAGCAAAAATGGATGACAGATTCCCTTGTAAATAAGGCTAATTTCACAGGTTTGCCATTAGAAAATTACCATCAATCATTGCTAACTGTGATGGGGAAGGATCAAGACCTGTTTTTTGGTGGGTTAATGGAGGTCATCTTCGTTAAAGATTTATAGCTTCTATGCCAGAATCTTAAGGACAGAAGAAAGGCAGACATTTATAGTGTCTTTCCGCAGTGATAAAGTCTTTGAATTGAGTATTAATGTACAGTAGCCGGCCTGTTACAGTAGCAGTACATAGCCTGTTAGTTGTTACTTGCCAGTCGTTGGCCATAGGTCATCAGAATGTCTCGTACTGTACATGTTGCATCTGTTCTGTTACTAGTTCTTGTCTGAAGAAGTGCTTGTGTGAGAACTTGTAGACCATCATCTGCTAGCTGAGCAATACAGGGGATTGGAGTGTTGATGCTGTTATGACCGATCTTGCAGAACGTTGCATTATATTTTCCTTAGCTTTGCACCGTTTTCTCTTTGAACTCAGAGGACACCTTTCCCCGAAGAGATAGCATTTTACTTCTGCATATCGCTTTTTTTTAATCTTTAAAGAACTGAATCCTGAAATTAATTTAGATTTGTAGTGTCTTCACAACATACAGTACAATTATATCTTTTTTCTTTTTTTTACCAAATCTCATCTGCTCCAAAATTGACCTGTGGGTACAGATTTTAATTCTGCAGCACGTCAATTTCTGCTGTTGATTTTCACTCTTTGCTAGGCAATATCTGACACAAGAATCTACAACAATTTAGCGTGTCCCTGATTTTGCCTTGGATCGTTCAAAGAATTTTTTTCTCCCAATTTTATTCACTTTTGGGCATAGTGTAAGGGTTGAAAATTGACATAGCCATGTGTTCATCCTGCCACCAACGCACTGTGGAAGATTGGCCTAGCCATCTATTCGTCCTGCCACCAACACAGTGTCGAAAATTGACCTAGCCATGTATTCATCCTGCCACTAACGCACTGTTGAAAATTGACCTAGCCATGTGTTCATCCTGCCACCAACGCACTGTGGAAAATTGACCTAGCCATGTATTCATCCTGCCACCAACACACTGTTGAAAATTGACCTAGCCATGTGTTCATCCTGCCACCAACGCACTGTGGAAAATTGACCTAGCCCAAATATTCATCTTTCCACCAACGCATTGTCGAAAATTGACCTAGTCATGTGTTCATCCAGCCACCAACGCACTGTCGAAAATTGACCTAGTCATGTGTTCATCCTGCCACCAGCGCTCTGTCGAAAATTGACCTAGCCACGTGTTCATCCTGCCACCAACGCACTGTCAAAAATTGACCTAGCCATGTGTTCATTCTGCCACCAACTCACTGTTGAAAATTGACCTAGCTATGTGTTCATCCTGCCAACAACGCACTGTCGAAAATTGACCTAGCCATGTGTTCATCCTGCCACCAACACACTGTGAAAATTGACCTAGCCCATGTATTCATCTTTCCACCAACGCCTTGTCAAAAATTTACATAGTCATGTGTTCATCCAGCCACCAACGCACTGTCGAAAATTAACCTAGTCATGTGTTCATCCTGCCACCAACACTGTCGAAAATTGACCTAGCCACGTTTTCATCCTGCCACCAACGCACTGTCAAAAATTGACATAGCCACGTGTTCATCCTGCCACCAACTCACTGTTAAAAATTGACCTAGCCATGTGTTCATCCTGCCATCAACGCACTGTCGAAAATTGACCCAGCCATGTGTTCATCCTGCCACCAACGCACTGTGGAAAATTGATCTAGCCATGTGTTCATCCTGGAACCAATGCACTGTTGAAAATTGACCTAGCCATGTGTTCATCCTGCCACCAACGCACTGCACTAGTAGAATAAGTCGAGATTCTGATGAAATAAGCCCATGTTGACGTTATTTATCACCAGTTTAGAAATGGCCCAGAATATTTTAACGATCTGGAATAAATGAATGCCAGGCATTTGACATGCTGTCTAATTTCAAACATGTGTAATATTGAAGACCTGAAATATATACTGTTGGTGTTATGCAAACAAACAGGAGTGATTGAAATTATTATTCTGTTAGGGTATTCTAACCGCATATTATTATTCCATGGTAATGCACATCTTGCAACTTGTCAACTAAATTGACTATAAACTTTGAATTCTGCGATGAGAGTTGACTGACACGGGAGAGTTATACAGAAAATTACAGAGAGGCTGGGGAGTATTTAGTTCTGGGTCAGGGTTCAGGATTCATTACTATTTTTCTATGTGGAGCCCTTAGACTGCTTATACCAATGCAGGTAACTAGCAGAAAGAGTAACCCGAGAAGAATTCTAAAGTATCAACATACGTTCCTATTTATTAATATATGTAGTGCACAGCAGGTACATGGGCATAAATGCCAAATTTTCTCTTTCGAAAGCCATTTGTCATCTGTTCTTTTAAGAATGTGTACATTTTATGGCCCACTGGAGATATTTGGACTTGACAATGTTATGTTTGCATCATGTGCCACCTGTCATTTCTACACAAAAAGTGACGTGAAAAGATTAATGAGAAGGTAAGAATATCGTGGGGGTATTCACATTTTTAAGAGTTTTTTTTAATAACTCAGTGCTTTCAATGACTTTGAATGATTCTGAATATATTGT
This sequence comes from Dendrobates tinctorius, assembly GCF_039654945.1. Classification (NCBI taxonomy): domain Eukaryota; kingdom Metazoa; phylum Chordata; class Amphibia; order Anura; family Dendrobatidae; genus Dendrobates; species Dendrobates tinctorius. Next base: position 9,757,879 of record NW_027361775.1, on the reverse strand, counting down.
GGCTTGTTTTTTAAGGATTTCAAGAGATTTTTCCATGCTGTTCGTTTTCTACCATAGTAGCTATTCTGATATTACTTTGTCATTTATTATCCACTTGATCTTATATAGTATTTGTTTTGAGGGTTGCAACTTATCCTCTGCAGCACGAGCCTAAACAAAAACATGCCAAACATCTTTTGATGCTTCAAGTGGTATCTCATGTTCATACATGTTCCATGAACCGGGCAGGATGTTCTATTCGGGTAGATATCTTGAAAAGCTACACTAGCACCATAACTTTCAACATTGGAAGCTTGTTGAAGAGGACTAATTAGCTCTCCTGATATGTCTGTTTTGGTAAGTACTCCCAATTAAAGAAGAATTCTGAAGCACATTTTCCTAGAACATTGCTTTGGATATTCCTAGTAGGAATATACTGTAGGAATAAATGGACAACTGGGTGTTATCAATTAGAGAGAGGGTGTCCCTGCACAGTTTAACATTGGCTATTTTGTGGCGACTTTGTAGGGAGATACCATTTTAATAAAGCAGAATGTTACCACTCAGATATCAATTCATACATTTCCATAAGGAATAACAAAAAAACTTAGTTTTAGGATCCCTTAGGGTTCTGTAATTTTATTATTTTCTTTGACTCCATTTTCCAAATAATTGTTACAAACAAGGGCTTACAGGGAGACAAACAGGGAAAACCTTCACATTGCAGAAAGCTGAAATTGGGACCTTTTTTAGTTTGTGTTTTTTTAAATTGACAATAGAGATACACATGGTACTTTTCTTGCCACCAACATGAAATTTTAGCAACTTTTTAACTAGAGTCTAATAAATGCCAAGTAAAAATGTAAGGATTCAAGGAAGTAGCTCATTTTGCTCCTTACAATATGGTTTTGTCTCTGCAATTATTCTAAGCATGTTTTGCACCTGTATTGAAAATTATTTAGCACGATGCACTTTGTCATTTATTGTCTTTGGATGTAGAGATAGCAAGCAATCTAAGCGAATATATATGTAGATAATTTTGCTGTGAGGAGCCATATAAGTTTTTTTACATAGCGCCATGAGCTATATAGGCATTTAAATAGAGCTGCATCTGAAAAAAACTTTTTTCCTTATTTATGTATCTATGCTTTATGAATATTATATTAGATACCAAATTTGGCTGATATATAAGTCTATAAGCACTGTTTGCAAAGAGATATACACTCACTGGCCACTTTATTAGGTACACCTGTCCAACTGTGTGTTAAGACTTAATTTCTAATCAGCCAATCACATGGCGGCAACTCAGTGCATTTAGGCATGTAGACATGGTCAAGACAATCTCCTGCAGTTCAAACCGAGCATCAGTATGGGGAAGAAAGGTGATTTGAGTGCCTTTGAACGTGGCATGATTGTTGGTGCCAGAAGGGCTGGTCTGAGTATTTCAGAAACTGCTGATCTACTGGGATTTTCACGCACAACCATCTCTAGGGTTTACAGAGAATGGTCCGAAAAAGAAAAAAAATCCAGTGAGCGGCAGTTCTGTGGCCGGAAATGCCTTGTTGATGCCAGAGGTCAGAGGAGAATGGGCAGACTGGTTCGAGCTGATAGAAAGGCAACAGTGACTCAAATTGCCACCCGTTACAACCAAGGTAGGCAGAAGAGCATCTCTGAACGCACAGTGCGTCGAACTTTGAGGCAGATGGGCTACAGCAGCAGAAGACCACACTGGGTACCACTCCTCTCAGCTAAGAACAGGCATCTGATGGCTACTTTCAGCAGGATAATGCGCCATGTCATAAAGCTCGATTCATCTCAGATTGGTTTCTTGAACATGACAATGAGTTCACTGTACTCAAATGGCCTCCTCAGTCACCAGATCTCAATCCAATAGAGCATCTTTGGGATGTGGTGGAACGGGAGATTCGCATCAGGGATGTGCAGCCGACAAATCTGCGCCAACTGTGTGATGCCATCATGTCAATATGGTCCAAAATCTCTGAGGAATGCTTCCAGCACCTTGTTGAATCTCTGCCACGAAGAATTGAGGCAGTTCTGAAGGCAAAAGGGGGTCCAACCCGTTACTAGCATGGTGTACCTAATAAAGTGGCCAGTGAGTGTATATTGAATTATATGACTAATTAACATATAAAAAAAGCTCTGTTCCATACATAAGGTAGCCTTTTCTGAGGAACCCTATTGTGATTTTTCTTTATATTCTCTGGATATTTATCCATTTTTGAATATGTTTATGGCGTGGGTATATTAATTCCTGTGTTCTCAGGTCCATATGTGTGTATCTATCCACTGAATCTTTTTTAAAAAATTTGTGTGTCAATATTTGTTAAATAAAAATCCTTGAATTTTTACTTGGCATATGCTTCAGTTCATTTGTAGGTAGTATGATATTTTGGAAGCGCCATTTGTAACTAGGTCATTTCTTTTTGGTTATAGAGTCTAATAAAGTTGTCAGCCATGAGTTTTCTTCTTAACATCTAGTAAGACCTTTTTCTAATGGTAGAGATACTAATGATAGGTTTGTTGTGAAAATGGTTGTTACAGCATCTGTTTATATTTTGTCTGTTGTCATCCGTTGGATCCATATTCTTGAGCAATTAGTTTAGCATGCTCAAGGGTCCACAGGAGTCTATAAAATAAATAATGTTAGACAAGTGATCAGAAGCCCTCTTGTATAAAGAATGGAAGGGATTATGAATAAAGCAGGCACAGATTTGTTAGATGTGTTACCTTTAACAAATGTTTGACCTTGGTTTACAGAAAGTATGTAATGAAGAATGAGAAGCATGTCAAAGTTCAAATGTCTAAAGTGATCTTTTATTTCACTGTCACGTACCACAAACAAACACTGTGTGCATGAAAAGTTGATCTTTGTGTAGTCATTTCAGGGCATCACAGATTTGGTACCCCACTGACAAAGAGAGAGTATCTACTGACAACATGTTCAAGAGTAGCACTCATGAGTACATATTGAAAAGGTTACTCTTTTTTGCCATTTATTTGGTCAATGATAAATCTAAATGCATGATTCTGTGGGCCTGTCAACTTTGTTAATAGGAACAGTCATACTTAAAAGGGGTATGCTCAAGTTATGTCTTGAGCAGCACATAGCTTTGAAGTCCCCTTTTTAGTTGCTAGGAGCGTAAGCTTTTCTCCTTGATTGACAGTTCTGGTCAGGAGCTTCTTCTACTGTAATGCCCCCGTCACACATAGCGATCTCGCTAGCTATCTCGCTAGCGAGATCACTGCTGAGTCACAAGTTTTGTGACGCAACAGCGATCTCACCAGCGAGATCGCTGTGTGACACTTGCCAGCGACCGGCCCCCCTGCCGGTTATCGCTGATCGTCCTGGAATGGCCAGGACATTTTTTTGATCGCTTGTCTCCCGCTGGCCAGAACGCATCGCTGCGTGTGACAGGCGGGAGACCAGCGATCAGCGAGCAGGAGCTGGTAACTAAGGTAAATATCAGGTTTCTAAGCGGCGCGCAGCTTTTAGAATCCCGATGTGTACCTTAGATACCAGCGCGCTGATGCAGGGAGCTGGTAACCAAGGTACACATCGGGTTTCTAAGTGCCGCGCGCCGCTTAGAAACCCGATGTGTACCTTGGTTACCAGCTCCCTGCACCAGCGCGCTGGTAACTATGGTACACAGTGGGTAACTAAGCGACGTGCGTCTCTTGTTACCTGCGTGTCGCTGGTGCTGATCGCTGGTGAAGCTGCCTGTTTGGCAGCTCACCATCGATCCTGTAGCGACACACCAGCGATCCTGACAAGGTCACATCATTGTCGGGATCGCTGGTGCGTCGCTATGTGTGACGGGGCCTAACACATTAACATGTTGAACGGGATGGAGGTGTCTTTCAATGCAGTAGGTTTTGGTCCTGATGAAGAGGTTGTGTCTCAAAATGCATTGACATTGTAAACCTGTGCATTAAACTTTCTTGAGTTTTAATCTGCATTGAGTCTTCATCAGCAGCGCATTGAATGACACCTCCATACCGTTCCATACTACTCTTGGTCTCTTCACAACCAGTGTCTTGCAGCAGCTCATATTGCGTGCCTATGAAATGTTGCCTCAGTGCAAACCTTACCAAATAAATGGATTCCTTATTCCTTTATTCTGCTATTATCAGATAAGACCCTATTGCGCTCTTCTGTTTCCCAGTCTTTTCATCCTTATACATTAACATGTTGTCATTGTCCTGAAGTGTAGACTGTTATCACTATATTTATATATAGAGAAAACATGCCCTTTAAACAAGCACATGGCTCAGGAAAGTAAGAGCAGTAATTGTGAGAACTGCTCTGTAAAATGCTAATGTGGGAGCTGGTGATTTTTGCAGGACTGATAGCAGATGAGGAGCTGAGAGGAAACAGGAGTGAGGTGAACAGCTAAGGCTAGTTTCACACTAGCGCTTTGGAGCGCAGCGACGGCCTGCGCACGGCCGCCGCTAAGCCCCGCCCCCTGCCACACCTCCGCCGGTAGCTCCGCCTACCGGCGCATGATGCTGCATGCGTCCTGCGTCCCCTATCTTTATCACTGGGGGCGCAGGCCGTGCGCAGTATGCGTTTGGCGGCGCATGCGCCTTTTTGACGGTGCGCCGGTGCAACCAAACTGCAGCAGGTTGCGTTTGGCGCAGGTCGGCGCACTGTCAAAAAGGCGCATGCACCGCCAAATGCATACTGCGAACGGCCTGCGCCCCCAGTGATAAAGATAGGGGACGCATGCAGCGTCATGCGCCGGTAGGCGGAGCTACCGGCGGAGGCACGGCAGGGGGCGGGGCTTAGCGGCGGCCGTGCGCAGGCCATCGCTGCGCTCCAAAGCGCTAGTGTGAAACTAGCCTAACCGGCTCTATAGAAATCATTCGGCTAAAAAGAGCTGAATGGGATCTTCAGAGTTAACTTGTCAGCATGGATATAGTATTGTAAATACATTTTATAATCTCTATGCAGTTATCAGTTTCTCTAATCTGGAAAGTATAATAAGAGTTATAACTTTTACACAGGGCTGTGGAGTCGGAGTCGTGGAGTCGGAGTCGGTGCTCATTTTGGTGGAGTCGGAGTTGGAGTCGGTATAAAATGGACCGACTCCGACTCCTAAAATATATAATAAATTGGGTACAGTAATTCAATGCAGGATGTGCTGAATATTTTTTCATTGGAGTTTGGGAAAGTTATGAAATGTCCTATAAATGGCTGTTCTATTCCTGATCTAAGGCTACATTCACACACAGCGTTTTTCCTGTGTTTTTTGAGGATACGTTTTTCAGCTGCAAAAGCTGATCATCTTTTTAAAAAAACCGCATCACCTGAAAGGTTTTTGAGCTAATAGATAATGTTTTCAATAGCAAAAGCAGATTAGAAATCTGCTCTATCTATCCATATCTGTCTATCCATATCGTATCTGTACCAAAAAGAATGAAAACCGGGTAGTACACCAATATATATTCTGTTCTATCTAAATATCTTGATTATTGGATCATAAAAATGATTAAATGTCTGAGGTTCACATTGTACTACAATAAATTTTTCACTTAAATATAAGCAATATGTGTGGGAGTCGGAGTTGGAGTCGGAGTCGGTGTAAGGGAAATTGAGGAGTCGGAGTCACAGGTTTGGCTTACCGACTCCACAGCCCTGCTTTTACAACATACTCCAGAGCTGACAAACAAAAGTATCACCAGTGCTTTAAGGGAAATTGCCATCAGAAAATGACCTATTGATTTAAGCCTTTCATGCAATATCATGTACATGATCGCATATTGAGAAGGCTCAGGAGTATTTATGCTCTCCTCATGCTGAAGATACCTCCTATATTAAATAGCCAGCATCTGTTGTCATCTACCCCTTCATGAAGAAGTGCTTGTAACTTTGTAATACGTAGAAATGAATAAAAACCACTATCTAATATATAAAGCTCAAGTGTGTGTATGTGTGCGTATGTGTGTATGTCTGGGATTGGCATCCGCACCGTCGCAGCTGCAGCCATAAAATGTGGCACAGTCGCACGTCTGGACCCCGAGAGTGTCCTAGGCTATATTGTGAGGCGAAATTTTAACCCCGTGCGTTCCAATTCACCAAACAATTTTGCCCCTATCTACATAATGGGAAAAAGTGTGTGTATGAAGCCCCGCCCCTCATTATGATGTCATAATGGTTGCCATGGCGACGTTGATGACATCATAGGTTGCAAGCCCCGCCGCTCATTATGATGTCATAATGGTTGACTATTGGATGGAGGATGTGTGATGGGTATATGGGCACTGGACTATTGGATGGAGGATATGTATGATCTGTATATGGGCACGGGACTATGGGATGGAGGATGTGTGATGGGTATATGGGCACTGGACTATGGGATGGAGGATATGTATAACGGGTATATGGGCACTGAACTATGGGATGGCGGATATGTATGATGGGTATATCGGCATGGGACTATGGGATGGAGGATATGTATGATGGATATATGGGCATGGGACTATGGGATGGAAAATGTGTGATGGGTATATGGGCACTCGACTATGGGATGGCGAATATGTATGATGGGTATATGGGCATGGGACTATGGGATGGCGAATATGTATGATGGGTATATGGGCATGGGACTATGGGATGGAGGATGTGTGATGGGTATATGGGCATGGGACTATGGGATGGAGGATATGTATGATGGGTATATGGGCATGGGACTATGGGATGGTGGATATGTATGATGGGTATATGGGCACGGGACTATGGGATGGAGGATGTGTGATGGGTATGTGGGCACGGGACTATGGGAAGGAGGATATGTATGATGGGTATATGGGCACGGGACTATGGGATGGAGGATAATTATAATTTGCTATAACTAACCACAGTTAGTTACTATGCCTGAGCAGCACCGGGCTCTTCAGCTAGTTAATTTATAAAATCGCATCTCAGACTGACATCTTACCACCATTCAGCAGCGCTGAGAGTCTCCGCAAAAACTCTCCTTACACGGAAAGCTTTGACTGTGGCTGTCAGCCAATTAAGCACCACTGTCAGTCACTCACAGTAGTGTTTATATGGAACATGCGCCATTGTTTATCAGCTCCCATTGGTACCCCGTGACACAAGGCCGATTGGTTACCATAGCAGACGGGGTTTGCTGAAGAACTCTGTAGCTGCCATCTTGGTCCTCCTTTGAAGGCATCCTCGATTTTGACTATATACTTGAATACTAGGTATTGCGTTACATGGTATGTGATTGGACGATTGCAAGTTTTAGTCCCCTATGGGAGCTAAAAAATTAAGTAAAAGTCATGTTTATAAAAAAAAAAAAAAAAAAATCATAAACCAGATTGGCAAACGCCTTTCCAAGAATAAAAGGCAAAACCCCAGAATTGCAGTTCTTTGGTCAACATAGCCAGAAAAAAAGAAAAATGCTGCAAATACAGATCCAAACATCGTGGGTACCCGTGTCAATAAAACCGTCAACTTGGCACGCAAAAATCAAACCCCACATAGCTCAATCAATGGAAAAAGAAAAATGTGATGTACCTTGGAAAATGGCAGCAAACAAAAATTCATTTTTACAAATCTTTGAAAATCACTTAAATAAAAAAAAATCTATACAGGTTTATTATAGTCTGATCCACAAAACTGATGAGAATAGGACATGTTTGGTACTTCACAGACCAGGAACATAGTTCAGTTTTTAAAACTGATGTGTATGGATTAGTGACCCTCTATGGATCCATGTGCTGTTTGAGAAAAAACGAAAGACCGCACGCTAACGTATACAGCAGATGTGTGAATGTAGCCTTACTTACGGTACACTTTGGCACAATGTTGAGAAAATTAGTATTAATTTCTTGTATAGAAGAATTGCAGTATTTTCTAATTATATTTGATAACACTGTGGTTTTACGGGAAAGTATCCTACAATTGAAGTGAAAGCGGTAGAGGTCAATAGGTTGTCGTATCATGCTAACCAAACCATTTCTCTTATGTTTCTAGCCAGAACTAAGCTGATTTTATGAGAAATCTAATCCCACTCCACCAAGCACATGTTTAGTCTCTACATATGAGCATGCAGATTCCACATGACACCTTTTCAGTGATTGCATGACCTCACCTTTCTGTCCCAGCATTTTCTAGTGATTGCCACTTCCCTCAGCTAATCCCAAAACACAAAATCCCTTTGACCCCGTCACTGAACACTTGCCGCGCAGGAATGTGCTGCAGATTATAGGAATACTATTTCTGATGGAATTTCTGCCTTTCTTTTGAATGTTTGTTACAAGAAACTAATCCATAATAATAAACCTGTATTGTTTTTCAAGAAACAGTAACAATTCTAAAATTTTGGAAGCGCCTCTAGGAAGAAAAATTGATAGACACCCATTGGATTTGAAAGGATGGCCCAGATTAGTCTCTTGACGGACACCCCTTAGACCCAGAGGACCTCATTTGACTCATAATGAGGTCTGTTGGTTACCTTTATGGTGTTTGGCATTTTATCTAAAGAATTTAGAGACATGCTGAGCTAATTTTTCTTAATAAGGGGTTATCCCTTTTCAAAGGTTATCACGCCAGAGGCTCAGGGAAGCAAGAAATTAAAACTGAGCTGTCACTCAGCCTCCTGGGGTTCGACGCTGCCTCTCGCCACTGCTTCGGTGATTGTATATGCCCAGCAGTCACAATGACTGTTCTGTACGCTGTCACTAAGCTTAGCTCCCCTACCAATGGACACACCGCAAGATGATCTCAGTGATTGGCTACAGCATCCTTGATCTTCTGGAGGAATAATCTTTTGAAAGGGTAACCTTGTTAAATATGATTGATTCTATGACAGAGTCTCCAATCGCATCTTCTAACAGATGTAAACATAGCTTATGCCTGTCTGCAGAAGCTCAGAGTTTAAATTAGTTGGAATTTTTTCAGTAGGTGTTACCAATGAAGTTGTAAGACCCAGCCAAACCTATTTGTGTATGTTAGTCATGAGCGAACGTGCTCAGGTGCTAATAATGTCTTCGGCGTTCTCAAAAAATGTTTCAGTCCCCGCAGCTGCATGTCTCGCTGCTCTTTGACAGCCGCAACGCATGCAGGGATGGCCTAACAAAGAGCCACAGGGACTCGAACATATTGAGACGTGCAGTCGCGGGGACTGGAACATATTTTCAAGAACGCAGAAGTCACTCGGTTTGCACCCAAGCATGCTCAGATAACACCTTATCCGAGCACGTTCGCTCATCACTAGTGTAAATCAGTTAGCTCGTCCACTGAACTCAGTTCAGCTCTAAAAGATTTGATAGGACATGTCCATAGATTGACATAGAAGTGAAACATGCGCTGCTTCCTCCAATGTGTTTACCGTTTAGGAAGGTGGCACTGATTGGCAGATGGTGGCATATGCTGGAAACCTATCACATTTTTTTTGCCCTTTTTTTACATAGAGTCCTACCTAATCGGCTTTCCCCATCTACGGCATCACCTTCTCGTCCTTGTACTTTTATGCTTTTTATTGTTATCTTGAATTGTTTGCTAACTGAGATATTATATAACATTAACAGATATTCTGCAAGCAGAATATTCACATGTACTATTGACTAGTGCAAAAAAGAATATCTAAAAATATCTAAATTCACATGTAATGTAAAACTAGGCCAATTCTATTAAACACAAGGGAGATTATAAAATAGAACACTATACACAACAGCATGTGAATACGAGCTAACGAACTTGATGATTTCTCTTGTTTGTTTGTGTGTTTGTTTGTTTTTATACATTTAAGGATATGTGCACACAATTTCTTTTTCAGGCAGGTACACTCTTATAAATGTTAGGAAGAATGAACATAAGCACAACAATGTAAAAACAACCCGCTGCTCATATGTTCAGGCTTTTGAGGTTCTTTTAACCGCTTCACGTTTCTAAAGATGTAAAGCCCTTAATAGAAGTACCATGTCCATTCATCAGGCAGCTTCTGCTTAGAAGTGGCTCACTCAGGGGAGGACATTGGTGCAACCTGTGCCACCGCACAGTGGCCCAAGAGCTAAGGGGGCTCATTTCCTCTTCCAAAGCAGGTGGAATTTTATATTTTAATGAGCTATTGGATTGAAAACGGTTCATATATTGTTATTGCACAGGGGCCCTTTCCTGTGTTTGTCCGCCAGTGCGCTCACTATTTTATATTTGCTGACGAGCCCGGCGTTGTCCGGGCATAGTAACGAACTGTGGTTAGTTATAACAAATTAAAAAGATTATATTGCACATAAAACATTTCACATAATATATTCAATACTACAGGTTTTGGCTTACAAATACTGAGGTAAAATGCTGACCAAATACTGAACATGTGAATGTAGCCTTATACACAGCCTCCACCTACAGTGCCTCACTCTTCTCTATATACAGCCTCATACTGTTGCAGCACTTCTCTCTTTTCCCCCTCACGCTTCTCATTTTCCCCCTCACACCTCTCATTTTCCCCCCTCCCACCTCTCATTTTGACCTCACACCTTTCATTTTCCGATCACTCCACTATTGTCCCCTCACTCCACTATTTTCCCCTCATTCCTCATTTTCCCCTCACTCCATTATTTTCCCCTCACTCCACTATTTTCCCCTCACTCCACTATTTTCCCCTCACTCCACTATTTTCCCCTCACTCCACTATTTTCCCCTCACTCCACTATTTTCCCCTCACACCACTATTTTCCTCTCACAACTCTCATTTTCCCCTCACTCCACTGTTTTCCTCTCACTCCTCTCATTTTCACCTCACTCCTCGCTTCCCCTCAAACGTGCACAGCAACTTCCTGTTATGAGCACAGCGGTGTAATCCATGAGGCTCCTCCCTTTCCCTTGATGTCATGCCTCACAGGAGCAACTCCATTCTAGACACGACGGAGCTAGATGTGGCCTGTGCCTGCCGTGCACTGATACTCTGAAGGTGGCCGTCCTGATTGTAGCTCACAGCGGCTGTTGAGTTTTGCAGTGTGTCTTTCAAGGTGAATGTGTCGCCGGCCGTGTGAACGGGGCTTTGTGTGTGGAGTGGGCGTGGCTTGATACACACACACACACACACACACACACACGTACATACACCTATCTTTATATATATATATATATATATATATATATATACACACAGTGCCTTGCGAAAGTATTCGTCCCCCTGGAACTTTTCAACCTTTTCCCACATATCATGCTTCAAACAGAAAGATACCAAATGTAAATTTTTGGTGAAGAATCAACAACAAGTGGGACACAATTGTGAAGTTGAATGAAATGTATTGGTTATTTTAAATTTTTGTGGAAATTCAAAAACTAAAAAGTTGGGAGGGCAATATTATTCGGCCCGTTTAATTTCAGTGCAGCAAACTCACTCCAGAAATTCATTGTGGATCTCTGAATGATTCAATGTTGTCCTAAATGACTAATGATGATAAATATAATCCACCTGTGTGTAATCAAGTCTCCGTATAAATGCCTCTGCTATGTGATAGTCTCAGGGTTCTGTTTGATGCACGGCGAGCATCATGAAGACCAAGGAACACAACAGGCAGGTCCGTGATACTGTTGTGGAAAAGTTTAAAGCTGGATTTGGATACAAAATGATTTCCAAAACTTTAAACATCCCAAGGAGCACTGTGCAAGCGATCATATTGAAATGGAAGGAGCATCATACCACTGCAAATCTACCAGGACCCAGCCATCCCTCTCAACTTTCATCTCAAACAAGGAGAAGAATGATCAGAGATGCAGACAAGAGGTTCATGTACAGTCTGGATGAACTGCAGAGATCTACAGCTGAGGTGGGAGAGTCTGTCCATAGGACAACTATCAGTCATACACTGTACAAATCTATCCTTTATGGAAGAGTGGCAAGAAGAAAGCCATTTCTCAAAAATATACATAAAAAGTGTTGTTTAACCCCTTCACCCCCAAGGGTGGTTTGCACGTTCATGACCGGGCCAATTTTTACAATTCTGACCACTGTACCTTTATGAGGTCATAACTCTGGAACGCTTCCATTGATCCCGGTGATTCTCACATTGTTTTCTCGTGACATATTGTACTTCATGTTAGTGGTAAAATTTCATTCAAATAACTTGCGTTTATTTGTGAAAAAAAATGGAAATTTGGCAAAAATTTTGAAAATTTCGCAATTTTCCAACTTTGAATTTTTATGCCCTTAAATCACAGAGATACGGCACACAAAAAACTTGATAAGTAACATTTCCCACATGTTTACTTTACATCAGCACAATTTTGGAACCAAAATTTTTTTTTGCTAGGAAGTTATAAGGGTTAAAAGTTGACCAGCGATTTCTCATTTTTACAACACCATTTTATTTTTAGGACCACATCACATTTGAAGCCACTTTGAGGGGTCTATATGATAGAAAATACCCAAAAGTGACACCATTCTAAAAACTGAACCCCTTAAGGTGCTCAAAACCACATTCAAGAAGTTTATTAACCCATTAGGTGCGTCACAGGAATTTTTTTGAATATTTAAAAAGAAATGAACATCTAACTTTTTTTCACAAAAAAAATACTTCAGGTTCAATTTTTTTTATTTTACCAAGGGTAACAGGAGAAATTGGACTGCAAAAGTTATTGTGCAATTTGTCCTGAGTACGCTGATACCTGATTTGTGGGGGGGAACGACTGTTTCGGCGCATGGCAGAGCTCAGAATGGAAGGAGCGCCGTTTGACTTTTTCAATGCAAAATTGGCTGGAATTCAGATCGGACGCCATGTCACGTTTGGAGAGTCCCTGATGTACCTAAACAGTGGAAACCCCCTACAAGTGACCCCATTTTGGAAACTAGACCCCCCAAGGAACTTATCTAGATATGTGGTGAGAACTTTGAACCCACAAGGGCTTTACAGAAGTTTATAACGTACAGCGGTACAATTAAAAAATCATATTTTTTCCACAAAAATGATCTTTTCACCCCAATTTTTATTTTCCCAAGGGTAACAGGACCCTAAAAGTTATTGTGCAATTTGTCCTGAGTATGCTGATACCCCACGTGTGGGGGTAAACCACTATTTGGGCGCATGGCAGAGCTCGGAAGGGAAGCAGCGCCATTTGACGTTTTTGGCTGGAATTGAGATCGGACATCATGTCGCGATTGGAAAACCCCTGATGTACCAAAACAGTGGAAACCCCCCACAAATGACACCATTTTGGAAACTAGACCCCCTAAGGAACTTATCTAGATGTGTGGTGAGAACTTTGAACCCCCAAGGGCTTCACAGAAGTTTATAACAAAGCCGTACAATTAAAAAATCATATTTTTTCCACAAAAATGATCTTTTCACCCTCAATTCTTATTTTTCCAAGGGTAACAGCACCCTAAAAGTTATTGTGCAATTTGTCCTGAGTACGCTGATACCCCACATGTGGGGGTAAACCACTATTTGGGCGCGTGGCAGAGCTCGGAAGGGAAGCAGCGCCATTTGACGTTTTTGGCTGGAATTGAGATCGGACACCATGTCGCGATTGGAAAACCCCTGATGTACCTAAACAGTGGAAACCGCCCACAAATGACACCATTTTGGAAACTAGACCCCATAAGGAACTTATCTAGATGTGTGGTAAGAACTTTGAACCCCCAAGGGCTTCACAGAAGTTTATAACATAAAGCCATACAATTAAAAAATCATATTTTTTCCACAAAAATGATCTTTTCACCCTCAATTCTTATTTTTCCAAGGGTAACAGCACCCTAAAAGTTATTGTGCAATTTGTCCTGAGTATGCTGATACCCCACATGTGGGGGTAAACCACTATTTGGGCGCATGGCAGAGCTCGGAAGGGAAGCAGCGCCATTTGACGTTTTTGGCTGGAATTGAGATCGGACACCATGTCGCGATTGGAAAACCCCTGATGTACCTAAACAGTGGAAACCCCCCACAAATGACACCATTTTGTAAACTAGACCCCCCAAGGAATTTATCTAGATGTGTGGTGAGCACTTTGAACCCCCCAGTGCTTCACAGAAGTTTATAACGCCCGGGCGTGAAAATAAAAAATTCGTATTTTTTCCACAAACATGATCAATTAGTCCCCAATTTTTTCATTTTCCCAAGGGTAACAGGAGAAATTGGACCCCAAAAGTTGTTGTCCAATTTGTCATGAGTACGCTGACACCCCATATGTGGGAGAAAACTACTGTATGGACACACGTCAGGGCTCGGAAGGGAAGTAGTGACGTTTTGGAATGCAGACTTTGATGGAATGGTCTGCGGGTGTCATGTGCGTTTGGAGAGCCCCTGATGTACCTAAACTATTGAAACTCCCCACAAGTGACCCAATTTTGGACACTAGACCCCCTCACGGAACTTATCTAGATGTGTGGTGAGCACTTTGAACCCCCAAGTGCTTCACAGAAGTTTATGACGCTCGGACGTGAAAATAAAAAAATCATTTTTTTCCACAAAAATGATATTTTTGCCCCCAAATTTTTATTTTCCTAAGGGTAACAGGAGAAATTGGACCCCAAAAATTGTTTTGCAATTTGTCCTGAGTAGGCTGATACCCTACATGTGGGGGTAAAACACTGTTTGGGCGCATGGCAGAGCTTGGAAGGGAAGGAGCACCATATGACTTTTTCAACTCAGAATTGGCTGAAATTGAGATCAGACGCAATGTTGCATTTGGAGAGCCCCTGATGTGCCCAAACAGTGGAAACCCCCAATTCTAACTCCAACCCGAACCCCAACACACCCCTAACCCTAATCTCAGCCCTAGCCCTAACCCTAATCTCAGCCCTAGCCCTAACCCTAACCCTAACCCTGGCCCTAACCCTAGCCCTAATGGAAATATGGAAATAAATACATTTTTTTATTTTATTATTTTTCCCTAACTAAGGGGGTGATAACGGGGGGTTTGATTTACTATTTGTGGCGGTTTTTATGTTTGGCAGCTGTCGCACGCTAAAAGACGCTTTTTATTGTAAAAATAGTTTTTGCATCACCACATATTGAGAGCTATAATTTTTCCGTATTTTGACCCACCGAGTCATGTGAGGTCTTATTTTTTGCGAGACGAGTTGACGTTCTTATCGGTACCATTTTCGGGCACGTGACATTTTTTGATCGCTTTTTATTCCGATTTTTGGGACGCAGAATGAACAAAAACCAGCGTTTCATGAATTTCTTTTGGGGGGGTGCGTTTACACCGTTCCGCGTGCGGTAAAATTGATAAAGCGGTTTTATTTTTTGGGTCAGTACGGTTACAGCGATACCTCATTTATGTAGTTTTTTTATGTTTTGTCGGTTTTATGCAATGAAAACTATTTTATATAAAAAATAAATATTTTTGCATCGCTTTATTCTGCGAGCTATAACTTTTTTATTTTTTCGCTGATGATGCTGTGTGGCGGCTCGTTTTTTGCGGGACAAGATGACGTTTTCAGCGGTACCATGGATATTTATATGCGTCTTTTTGATCGCGCGTTATTACACTTTTTGTTTGGCGGTATGATAATAAATCATTATTTTCTGCTTCGTTTTTTATTTTTATTTTTTAAGGGGTTCGCTAAAGGGGTTAACTAATGGGACCGTTTTATAGGGCAGGTCGTTACGGACGCGGCGATAACTAATATGTGTACTTTTATTGTTTTTTTTATTATTTTCAAAAAATGAATTTATTGGGGAATATTTTTTTTTTTTTTTACTAATTTATTTGGCGATTTTTTTAAATTTATTTTTACATTTTTTTTTATTTTTTTTTTTACTTTATTACATAGTCCCAGGTGGGACATCACTGTCCTGTGACAGATCGCTGATCTGTCACATCAGAGATCACTGTGACAGATCAGCAATCTGTCACAGGCATTGAAGAAGACTTCCTCTTGCCTGCGCTTTGCAGGCACTGAGGAAGCCAGCTTCCTCAGGTCCCTGAAGGCCCCCGTCGCCATCTTGGATTCGGGGGCCTGGAGGATAGGAGCCCCCCGCAGCAGCGCTGCACATTGCGCTGCCGTGGGGGGCTCAGGGAAGCACGGAGGGAGCCCCCTCCCTGCCGATGCTTCCCTTTAACTCCCGGTACACCACGATCATGTTTGATCGCGGTGTGCAAGGGGTTAACGTGTCGGGGGCGGTCCGTGACCGCTCCTGACACATAGTGCCGGGTGTCAGCTGTGATAATCAGCTGACACCCGGCCGCGATCAGCGGCGCTCACCAAGTGGGCGCCGCTGATCGCGGTAGACGTACTGTCCCGTCCACGGTCATACGGGCCCGGGTACCGTGGACGGGATAGTACGTCGGATGTCAGGAAGGGGTTAAAGTTTGCAACAAGCCACCTGGGAGACACACCAAACGTGGAAGAAGGTGCTCTCGTCAGATGAAACCAAAATTGAACTGTTTTGCGTAAAGGCAACACAGCTCATCACCCTGAACACACCATCCCCACTGTCAAGCATGGTGGTGGCAGCATCATGGTTTGAGCCTGCTTTTCAGCAGGGACAGGGAAGATGGTTAAAATTGATGGGAAGATGGATGGAGCCAAATACAGGACCATTCTTGAAGTAAACCTGTTGGAGTCTGCAAAAGACGTGAGACTGGGACGGAGATTTGTCTTCCAACAAGATAATAATCCCAAACATAAAGCAAAATCTACAATGAAATGGTTCACAAATAAACGTATCCAGGTGTTAGAATGGCCAAGTCAAAGTCCAGTCCCGAACCCAATCAAGAATCTGTGGAAAAAGCTGAAAACTGCTGTTCACAAACGATCTCCATCAAACCTCACTGAGCTTGAGCTGTTTGCCAAGGAAGAATGGGCAAAAATGTCAGTCTCTCGATGTACAAAACTGATAGAGACATACCCCAAGCGACTTGCAGCTGTAATCGCAGAAAAAGTTGGCGCAATAGTATTAAGTTAAAGGGGCCGAATATTATTGCACGCCCCACTTTTCAGTTTTTGACTTTCCACAAAAATTTAAAACAACCAATAAATTTCGTTCAACTTCACAATTGTGTCCCACTTGTTGATTCGTCACCAAAAATTTACATTTGGCATCTTAATGATTGAAGCATGATATGTGAGAAAAGGTTGAAAAGTTCCAGGGGGCCGAATACTTTCACAAGGCAGTGTATATGTGTGTGTGTGTATGTGTATGTATGTATATGTATGTGTGTGTATGTATGTATATGTATGTATATGTATGTGTGTGTATGTGTGTGTATGTGTATATATATTATATATATATATATACACATACACACACATACATACAGCTCTGGCAAAAATTAAGAGACCACTTTCAAATGTTCAGTTTGTCTGATTTCTCTCTTTTTAAGTATATTTTTGAGTAAAATGTTCTTTTAGTCTGTAAACTTCTGACAACATTTCTCCAAATTTCCAAGCAATATTTTGTATTTTTTTTCTGACAAAGAAAAACGGTCAAAATGAAAAAAAACCCAGTGCTTTCAGACCTCGAATAATGTTCATAATCATTTAGAAACAACAATACTAATGTTTTAACCTAGGAAGAGTTATGCAATAAATATTTTGTGGAATAACCATGATTTTAAAAAACCGCTTTCATGCGTCGTGGCATGCTTTCAGCAGCCTTTCACACAGGTTCTGGTGCAAAAATGTAAGCAGTTCTTTTTTGTTTGTTGGCTTGTGACTATCCATCATCCTCTTGATTACATTCCAGAGGTCTTCCATGGGGTTCAGGCCTGGAGAATGGGCTGGCTATGACAGGGTTTTGATGTGGTGGTCTCTAAATTTTTGGCAGATATATATATATATATGTGTGTGTGTGTGTGTGTGTGTGTGTGTGAATGTATGTATGTGTTTGTGTATCACCAACCAATCACGAAGCATCTTTCATCTCACCAGAGCTGTTTAAAAGAAGCTGAGCTGAGATTGGTTGCTATGAGCAACAGTTTTCCCACTCGACAACACCTTAGCAGACACTGACATGGTTGGAGAAATCTAGCATCCCCGGAAACATAAGATCCCAGCCATTGTCTGCCCCCCAGAAAGGAACAGAGATCACATGACAGAAATTAATCCCCCCTCCTGTGCCCATATACCCATCACACATCCTTCATCCCATAGCCACATCTTCCCTATTAAAAGGATCTCCGGTATAGAAGTTAGGGCAAATCCATCCAGCGCTTTGGTTTTGACCCAAGGGTCTCTTAAAGGGATCATTGGCATGGAAGTTAGGGCAATTCCACTAAGTGCTCTGGTTCTGACCCTAGGCCTCTCTTAAAGGGATATCTGGTATGGAAGTTAGGACCGTTCCACTCAGCTCTGTGGTTCTGACCACAGGGTCTCTTAAAGGGATCATTGGTATGGAAGTTAGGGCAATTCCACTAAGCGCTCTAGTTCTGACCCCAGGCCTTTCTTAAAGGGATAACCGGTATGGAAGTTAGGGAAAATCCCTCAGTGCTCTGATTCTGACCCCAGGCTTCTATTAAAGAGATCATTGGCATGGAAGTCAGGGCAAATCCATCCAGCGCCTTGGTTCTGACCCCAGGCCTCTCTTAAAGGGATCCCAGGTATGGAAGTTTGGGCAATTCCACTCAGCGTTCTGGTTCTGACCACAGGCCTCTCCTAAAGGGATCCCCGGTATGGAAGTCAGCGCAAATCCACTCAGCATTCTGGTAGTGACCCCAGGCTCTCTTAAAGGGATCTCCTGTATTAAAGTTAGGGCAAATCCCTCAGCGCTCTGAATCTGACCCCAGGATTCTAAGGATCATTGGTATGCAAGTTGGGG
The DNA here is from genome assembly GCF_039654945.1 of Dendrobates tinctorius. Classification (NCBI taxonomy): domain Eukaryota; kingdom Metazoa; phylum Chordata; class Amphibia; order Anura; family Dendrobatidae; genus Dendrobates; species Dendrobates tinctorius. The sequence goes on along the minus strand of NW_027361775.1, from coordinate 9,739,156 downwards.
CAAATCTACTCAGCGATATGGTTCTGACCCCAGTCTCTCTTAAATGGATCATTGGTATGGAAGTTAGGGCCATTCCACTCAGCGCTCTGGTTCTGACCCCAGGCTGATGGGATGATGTGGGATATTAGGGGGAGTAGTCTGGTGGCTTTGGCTGACGGGATGATGTGGGATAATAGGGGTAGTTGTCCGGTGGCTCTGGCTGACGGGATGATGTGGGATATTGGGGTAGTCGTCCGGTGGCTCTGGCTGACGGGATGATGTGGGATTTTAGGGGTAGTAGTCTGGTGGCTCTGGCTGACGGGATGATGTGGGATTTTAGGGGTAGTAGTCTAGTGGCTCTGGCTGACGGGATGATGTGGGATATTAGGTGTAGTAGTCCGGCAGCTGTGACGAGATGATGTGGGATATTAGGGGTAGTAGTCTGGCGGCTGTGACGGGATAATGTTGAATATTAGGGGTAGTTGTCCGGTGGCTCTGACTGGATGATGTGGTCTATTAGGGGTAGTAGTCTGGTAGCTTTGACGGGATGATGTGGTATATTAGTAGTTCAGTGGCTCTGGCTGACGGGACAATGTGGAATATTAGGGGTAGTAGTCCAGTAGCTCTGGCTGACGGGATGATGTGGGATATTAGTGGTGGTAGTCTGGTAGCTATGGCTGACGGGATGACCAAAATTTTGGACACACCTTCTCATTCAAAGAGTTTTCTTTATTTTCATGACTATGAAAATTGTAGATTCACTCTGAAGGCATCAAAACTATGAATTAGTACATGTGGAATTATATAATTAACAAAAAAGAGTGAAACAACTGAAAATGTCTTATATTCTAGGTTCTTCAGAGTAGCCACTTTTTTGCTTTGATTACTGCTTTGCACACTCTTGGCATTTTCTTGATGAGCTTCAAGAGGTAGTCACCAGAATGGTCTTCTAACAGTCTTGAAGGAGTTCCCAGAGATGCTTAGCACTTGTTGGCCCTTTTGCCTTCACTCTGCAGTCCAGCTCACCCCAAACCATCTCGATTGGGTTCAGATCTGGTGACTGTGGAGGCCAGGTCATCTGGCATAGCACCCCATCACTCTTCTCCTTGGTCAAATAGCCCTTACACAGCCTGGAGGTGTGTTTGGGGTCATTGTCCTGTTTGAAAAATAAATGATGGTCCAACTTAAACGCAAACCGGATGGAATAGCATGCCGCTCCAAGATGCTGTGGTAGCCATGCTGGTTCAGTATGCCTTCAATTTTGAATAAATCCCCAACAGTGTCACCAGCAAAGCACCCCCACACATGCTTCTTGGTGGGAACCAGGCATGTAGAGTCCATCCGTTCACCTTTTCTGCATTACAAAGACACGGTGGTTGGAACCAAAGATCTCAAATTTGGACTCATCAGACCAAAGCACAGATTTCCACTTGTCTAATTTCCATTCCTTGTGTTCTTTAGCCCAAATAAGTCTCTTCTACAAATTATAACAGTCTATTCAGTAGGACTATCAGCTGTGTATCCACAAGACTTCTGCACAACATAATTGATGGTCCCAACCGCATTTATAAGTCAAGAAATCCCACTTATTAAACCTGACAGGGCACACCTGTGATGTGAAAACCATTTCCAGTGACTACCTCTTGAAGCTCATCAAGAGAATGCCAAGAGTGTGCAAAGCAGGCATCAAAGCAAAAGGTGGCTACTTTGAAGAACCCAGAATATAAGACATATTTTCAGTTTTCACACTTGTTTGTTAATTATATAAGTCCACATGTGTTATTATGTGTTATTTGTGTTAATTCATAATTTTGATGCCTTCAGAGTGAATCTACAATTTTCATAGTCATGAAAATAAAGAAAACTCTTTGAATGAGAAGGTGTGTCCAAACTTTTGGTCTGTACTGTATATATACAGTATATATGTATAGCCACAATGATTCCAAAGAGGACTCTGCCTGTGTTTTCCAGAAAAGGCTTCTACTTACAAAACTCGGCAGGTATGCCATTTAGAAAACCGTTGTGTATGAATGTGTGAAGGTATCTGCACGCATTCTTGTAAAGCTACATAAACGGCTCTTTTCAAAGAATTTTCTTCCTTTCGATTGTATTATAGTCTTGTGGATTTTGCTTTAAAATCCACAAAAAAATAATTGATGATTAGATTATTGCAAACGCTACAGATATTTTTTTAATCAAATTTGTATGTGGGCAACCCGATTTAACATGTAAATGGAGTACCATATGTTCCATTTAAGACTTCTTTTTGTATTATACTGATTGTTCTTGTCACTAAACAAAAATGAGTTTGTTTTTTTCATTTAAAGATTCATTTATTACAAACATGTATGGTATGTCAAGTAGAATACATTCCAGTGTTTAGGTAAGAACACATGTGCTAGATTTAGAGGTACTTTGTGGCTTAAAAAATTACCTTTTAAGTGTAAAAATATTTTATAAATGATTTTCATTCCAACAGTATAAACAAACTGTAAGGTAAGCGATGGTGAGCCAGATTAATTTATGATTGTGCAATTTAGGCACATGATGTATGGTGGTAAAGTAATGATTGCCCAAGGTCACGATGGAAGCTGGTACTAAGATTCTTAATGCTAATAAACTAGTTCTTCATCCTAATTCCACTTGACCTATGGATACATCTGTAACCCGAGAAGCTTCTAAGATGCTAGGAGTTGCAAAAGATATCACGGAATACATAAAATACAGACTAAAGGCAAATTTGTCCTGCAAAATGGAAACAGATGGACCAATTATGAAAAGTGAATGAGGATGGATCTCTTTCTAACTGTTTAAAGGTGTTTCATTTTAATGGTGCCCATCTGAGTAAGTGTGTAACCTTAATGTCTGCAGATGTTAAAGCAGTTATTCAAGATTGGAAATTGGCGGATTCTAAAAAGTGACATCACCAAGCGTAATTCATTATGCTGTTCTTAAGTTGTCCATATGTTCATTCGGCAGACCAAGATCTCTCCCAACTCCACCATTCTCATGAGTGATTGGCCAAATGGCCATGAGGAGAGAATTTAAAGTCGCTGCCAGATGACTCTGGCAGCAGCCTATTTCCGCAGAAAATAAATGGATCCGGCCTTGACATTTCAACCGGGCAACCCTTATCTGACAAGATTAGTGGGGGGGGGGAGTCAGAAGGCCCCAAAACATATCAGGTAGTCAAACGGTCCCACCAACTTTTATATAATACGTATAGGGCTTTTATACTTTAGTGTACCATATCTGAAGTGATATTTTCAGCTCATTAATATTTCTGGCTTGAAACACTACAGATAGGACATCATCTGAGCAAGTCCCTACAGCAGCTATTGATTACCATGTTTTTTTGCTAAACATCTTTATTACTTTGGGCATGCTCAAAAAAATAAAAGGAACACTAAAATACAACATTCTAGATATCACTGAATGAAATATTCCAGTTGCCCATCTTTATTCATTATGTAGTGGAATGCATTTAGAACAATAAAACGTAAAAATGATCAATGTGAATCAAAATTAATATCCCATGGAGGTATGGATTTGGAATGATACTCAAAATCAAAGTGGAGAATCAAATTACAAACTGATCCAACTTCAGTGGAAATGCCTCAACACAAGGAAATGATGCTCAGTAGTGTGTGTGGCATCCACGTGCCTGTATGACCTCTCTACAGCACCTGTACATGTTTTTGATGAGGCGGAGGATGTTTTCCTGAGGGATCTCCCAGTCCTGGATTAAAGCATCAGTCAACTCCTGAACAATCTGTGGTACAACATGACGGTGGATGGAACGAGACATGATGACCCAGGTGTGCTCGATTGGATTCAGGTCTGGGGAAGGGGCAGGCCAGTCCATAGCATCAATGCCTTCATCATGCAGGAACTGCTGACACACTAAAGCCACATGAGGCCTAGCATTGTGATTCCTCAGAAGCTACCCATTGCCCACTGTACCTTCATATGTTCTCATAATGGGTCTGAGGATCTAGTCAGGGCATCCAAAGAATGCCTCCCCACACTATTACTGACCCACTGCCAAATTGGTAATGTGCAGGCAGCAAGAACGTTCTCCACGGTGTCCCCAGTTTGTCACGTTTGTCACATGCTCAGAGTGAACCTGCTCTCATCCGTGTATAGCACAGGGCGCCAATGTTGCATCTGCCAATCTTGTTGTTCTCTGGCAAATGCCAATCGCTATAATCACAACACCCATTTGTAGATGTCGGACCCTCATACTACCCTTAAGGAGTCTGTTTATTACAGTTTGAGTAGACACATTGATGTTAGTAGCCTACTGTTCTTCCTTGCACAAAGGAGGTAGCGGTCCTGCTGCTGGGTTGTTGCCCTCCTACGGCTCCCTCCATGTCTCCTGGTGTACTGGCCTGTCTCCTGGTACTGTATTTGCTCCATGCTCTGGATACTGTGCTAACACGCACCTACCCTTCTTGTTACAGCTCCCATTGATCTGCCATTCTGAATGAGCTGCACTACCTGAGGAACTTCTATGGGTTGTAGACACCGTCTCATACTATTGTACCTCTACTGGTGAGAGCAATGACAAAATGAAAAAGTGACCAAAACAACAGCCAAAAAGGATAAGAACAGAGAAATGGTCTGTGGTCAACACCTGTATAACCACTCCTTTATAGGGGTTGTCTTGATAATTGCCTATCATTTCTACCTGTTGTCTGTTGCCGTTGCCCAACAGTAGGAGAAAAGAATTCATTATCGGTGTTTGTTGCTTCATAACTGGACAGGTTGATTTCACAAAAGTGTGATTGACCAGTAGTTGCATTGTGTTGTTTAAGTGTTCCCTTTATTTTTTGAGTAGTGAACCTTACCAAAGTATTGGTGGCAGGTATGCAGCATTAGAATTATAAATGGGTCAGTATTATGTTGCTGAAGGACAGAGAACGTTTTGTCTTCATATAAGATTTTGTAGGTTTACCTTTTGGTGAAACTAGCATTATATAGGTACTGTTACCCTTTGATTGTCAATGTTTGCATTAATGTCCTGTGTGCCCCTTGCCCAAGGCAGACACATGGGAGCACATATGTGAGCCATTACCTTTTATGAGGTAACTGTAAACCACCACTTCATTACAAATTGGGGGTCTGCAGAACCCCTACTTTAAGCTATGGGTATGCTGTAAATATGAACCACAGAAGACATCCTGTAATAGTCCTGATATTGTCCACACACAAGAGGGTGTTCACCACCTGGAGCCAGTGGGTACGCACCACCAAGGGCTGGAGAGTGCGCACCACCAGGAGCCACCCATTGAAAACAAATGTCTTGTTCTTGAATGTTTAGGGTAGTTAAGTAAGAAACAGAAACTGACCCTAAAACTACTAAACTATTTTATAAGCAAGCAGATTGTGGAGCTCTGCTCTGGAGAACGGTTTTGCTTTCACCATGAGAATATTTCTTCTGTGGACCTTCAGTGAACCCTGCTCCATGCCTCCATTTACATGACCCTCATGTGACAATCATAAACATGATTTATTATCTTGCACTCTTAGTACTGTACAAACTGTATTTTTCTTTCTAATCAGTATGAGACATGGAAAAGGGTGACTTCACAAGGGACTTGTTCGGCATCATGGTCTGCACTAAGGTAAAACCTCCATGGCAGAAGGATAGCAGCTGTGTTATGTGGCTTACCTGTGTGAGTGGCCATGTGCTCCATTTTCTTTAGTATTTTAGTTATGCAGGCGTATCGCTAGCCACTGGATTGATATAGAATCAGTCCTCAGACCCCTTTAATAAAGAGCATCTAAAGGATGCTCTATAATGTAGCTCATTGAGGCACTAGTTATGGCTCTTTCCAGATTGATTGGCTTAGGGAATCATTAGTCGCACCCATGGCACCTGTGCATTGTTTGCAGCCATGACCACATGGTACCTCTACTTATAGATGTCCCATACCACTAGCTAACAGAATCCCTTAAAGTCAGACTATTATGAATGCAGATGGAGCAAAATGTGTCATTGACCCGTTTGGCAACTTGCCCGTGCTCATTAATATGAGTATGATAGTAGGCACTGTGGAAAGCGACGTATCGTAGTGTCCAGTGCCAAATGGCAAGCTAAGCTCTGCTACATCTGTAATATATCAGGGAATTTCACAACAGGCATTTCCCTAGTATTATACTCTTATCTGAATTGTTTCCCCACCAGGCCACAGTAGAAATCCTAGTCCTCCAGCAGACACCATCAACAGAATACAAGTCCTGCTATGTCCGTCACTCCTGTAATCCATCTACACATTATGGAAATTATGGGGATTGAGGCAGAAGCTCTGATGTCCATTCACAACTTCAGTTACTTCAGTCATCAGTTGGAATTCCTTTCTATTGTAAAGTAAGCAAATCAGAAAATTGCTTAGATTACAATTCCTTACTAGGTCCCCAAAGCAGAGCTTTATTTCCTGCTTTCTGATGGTATCTAATAGAAGTGGTGACTACTATCTGGCAATCTGTAATATATAGATATTGATTTGTTTAGTGTTATCTATAGTATACGGCATACTTGATTAGTATACAAGTACTGTATATATTATACTTGCAGTAATTGAAATATGAAAACAATTCTGCTTTTTCTTGCATGACTCATTAAATATATATGTTCCATCCCTCTTAGAATCATGGACCAGTCTAATAATAAAGTCTGAGATCCTGAATATGACCTGTACAATCCACCTCTTACACAGTGTCACCAATATATTATATACATGATCTACAGGCACCAATAATTCCTCATTTCCACACAGTTCCAACATTTACAGCTTGCCTCTGTACCCGCTGTAATTGCCCTGTACTTAAAGGGTTATACCCAAAAATGTGAAGTTTTCTCCTAATCTAGAGCATAATCAAAATATTTTATTATGTAGCACCAATATATTCAGCAGCACGTTATAATGCTGAGAGAACCAAACAATATCGGACATTAGGCTGTGAGTCCCAAGGACAGTCTCCGCAGGGCACCTTCTTGCATAGAGCGGAGGTGCTGTGCGCATGCTCGACCTCCTGTCCATTCATTGACTATGAGCCCCAGTGGATGGATCCTCAGCCATCAGTAAGTTATTCATTATCCCATGGAATAGCCCTTTAATAGGTTTCTCACCTGTGATGGATGGTGAAATTGGTCCAAATAGGGAATTTACACCCACAAATATTTTGTAAGGATAGAACCAGCCCTCTTCTTCATCTGTTACAAATGTCCTACAATTAAACCGTTTCTATTCCTATAGTGGCGTCATCCTATAGATGCCATTGAACTCTACAATCAGGATTTTAAGCATGTCCGTTTTCTGGCAGATGAGACAGATTTCAGTCTGATCAATTGGCCTTTTACACACACCAATTTAAATTGCTGTTGGTCTGATTGGACAGAAATTGGTCAGATCTAGTACAATGATTACATAGATTTTACAGACAGCCATGACAGTCACTAATATCTTTTACATCCATGTCTGCTCTTCTTCAGAATCCTATCCTACAAGTCTGGTGGCCCTGACATGGATAACGTTTGGTTAGCTGCTATAATGAGGACACAATTTAGCTGCGTTTGCTTTAGTGATATGAGCTGTTCTCCTTGTTCTGCATAGTAAAGCTTCTGATTAATGATGCACACTTATGCTAAATATTAGATGATAAATTCAGTTCTGATACATCTGCATTTTGCTTGGTTCTATAGATATGAAAAAAGCGCTCACATGGGTGACATTTTGTAGCACTCTTACTCACCTTTAGGAGCCACTGTGTGTTATTCTCCATGATGTTCTCCAAAAGCTGTAATCTCTGCACAGAATCATCATAGTCCAATGGAGCATCCCTTTGTACAGAATTGGACACATAGGGACTGGCCGGAGCAGAGCGGCAGCTGTCCACCTCCGGCAGAAGAAAGGTATAGCTGCAAGCTCCATGCTGCACCTGATATTGCTTTTTTCCTGGACTTTCTGCATTTTTCCGATTTGTTGCTAGACTCCCGTCAAAGCTCCTAAAGACCAGCAGCAGCATGGTGATCGCAGAAAGCCACATGATCATTTTTGTGTATTAAAAATTTTAAAATCTAAAAAATATATATATTCATATATCTCAAAGCTAATAAATTCAGGCTTTCGGTTATAGAAAATGTGCGAATAAGAGAGGCCTTGGTATTTCCAAATCCAAGCAGTGTTGCTTGTGGGTGAGAGATTTGGAGCCTGAAATACTTAGTCTCAAACAGCAAGCAGATGACATGTGGACAGCCTGGCAGGACCTCCCCTCTCCTGCCATAGGAGAGCTCTACTAAACCACGCCTGTTTCATAGGCTTTTGAGGGACTCTCACCAGAGATCCTGGGGAATGTCAGATGAAAATGTCTTTAAACCAAAGCACTTCAGTCCGCTGAACTGTTCTGTAGAGGAAGACAGCAGCTTCCTTTATGCTTAAGTAATTGAGAATCCAGAGCAGTCTTAGTTCCGAATGCAAATCTACTAAACATCAGAGATCTGGAGAGCTGACAATTAAATGAGCAGTATGTGCTAGTTACTAGTGTCATGCTGGCAAGCATGGGCTAAGTGCATCGCTGGCCACTCATCTTGGCAGTGTGCTATCTTGTGTAAAAAATGTGAGAAAATTATTATTATTATGCATTTATATAGCGCCATTTATTCCATGGCGCTTTACATGTGAAAAGGGGAAATATAGACAAGTATAATAAACATGTGTAAGACAAGGGACACACAAGTACATAAGGAGAGGGGACCCTGTCCGCAAGGGCTCACAGTCTACAGGGGTGGGTGAGGATACTGTCTAATCACACGTGCGACTTGGAGCCATATACAATGATATATCCGGTCATTGAGAAATGCACCAAGTAGTGTGTACGTCAAAAAAGATATATCTACTAAAGTAAAGGCACTGCAGCACTTCTGTTTTCAACCAGAACATCTTTTTGCTATAGATAGGACTTTATATTTGTGCAATGTGTCATCCTGAAATCTGTGTCATCCTGAAATCTTGTAACAAATACTGCAAGATTTATAAGGTATACCTTGGGTTCTCCAAAATGGGTTCTCATAGCTCATCTATGGTCCCAAAAGTAGTTTCTAGTGATGAGCGAACGTGTTCTGATAATGCGTTACCCGAGCGTGCTCATGTGCTAACTGAGTGACCTCCGTGTGCTCGAAAACTATGTTCAAGTCCCTGCGGCTGCATGACTTGCGGCTGTTAGACACATGCAGGGATTGCGTGTTTGTTAGGCAAATCACTGCATGTGTTGCGACTGTCTAACAGCCATGAGACATGCAGGCACGGGGATTCAAACATAGTTTTTGAACACGCTGAAGATACTCTGTTAGCACGCGAACATACTCTGGTAGCGTCACTAGTAGTTAATGTACGTGGATGTCCAACTGATCACCATCAGTACAAGTTTCACCATAGCAGCCAATTTTGCCTAAAAAAATAATTGTACCAAAAACCTTTGTGCTTAAAAGCGTCTAGAAATTATTTTTTATGTTGAAGACCACAAATGACCACCGAATTCTCTGCTCAACTGTCCACATATGGTAGGTAATATAGGAGTTATAACAATTTGCTAGGAATATTACAAGAATCCTTTTAATCCTTTTTAATGTAATTTTTTGGAATTTGTTTCTCTGCAAAAGTATATGGTATAGAATAGTCAATCATACATACAAAAGTCATTGTGAACCGGTAATGTCCACAAAGTACAAGTTCCAGGAATAAAGCAGCAGAATTTAGGCATTCACTGCTCCAAAGGATTCTCCCTTCTCATCTGTCACCCCTCCTTCCTCCTACTACACAGAAAAGCATGTTTCTGCTGCTATCTTCACGTCTACATGAGACTGACTGCTCAGTTTTCGCTGGGAGGTATTTTGTCTGATGGACGAGTTCACAATATGCTGTAGTGCTATATGCCCTTTCTGTATTGTGTTCAAACAAATATGGCAGCTCTCTGTAGCGCTATAGCATGCAAACGTGAAATATGTAAATTGAATTGCATTGCTGCACTAGAAATATGAAAAATTGAGAATACTTAGCACATAACTTGGCCAATTCAGGTGTACCTGGCAGCCACGTTAAGGCGATTCTCGTTTGCCAGGACCTAATGCCAATCCTCTCTTAGGCTACAGTATGTGCACACGCTGCGGATTCTGCTGCGGATTTGGCCTCTGCGGATCCGCAGCAGTTCTGCAGACAGTGTACAGTGCAATGTAAGTCTATGGGATTTACAATCTGCTGTGCACATGCTGCGGTTTTTCAACTCCGGAAAAGCTGTGGTTTTGAATCCGCAGAAAGAATTGACATTCCACTGCGGTTTGCCACCTATTCCATTGTCCAGGTGTCAAACCGCAGGGGAAAACCGCTGGCCAATCCGCAGGTAAAACCGCAGGTCATTTTACCTCCACTTTTACCTGCGGATCTGCAGAGATAAATCCGCGGGTGAATCCGCAGCGTGTGCACATAGCCTTAGTCTTCATTTCTTCTGGGAAACTAATGTGAATCCTCTCCTAGACTGAAGTCTATATCTCAATGGGGTATTATCCCGTTGCAATTAAAAATGCTTGAGGCTAAGGGGCGGAGTGCTCAGTCAGAAGGCTAATACAAATATCAAAAAACTGACCGATACATTATTAACCTCGTCTGTGTGATGACATGGATTATAGAAGTGCATGCTCTGGAATGAAGTCATATACAAGCTCTTGCTTTATTTTCCTTTATTTTCCCTGTTTTCCAGGTCTGAAAAACAGGTTTGAACAGGTCTGTACAGGTGCTTACCTAGAATAGCCAACTCAAATACAGTCAAACCCCTCCATTGAGATATAGACTTCAGTCTAGGAGAGGATTCACATATTGGAAACCGGTGTATGTAGCAGAAACTCTTGAGAGCGGAGAAACAGAATATCCACACAGGTTTGCAGGAGCAGGTAGAAAACCAGGAAGCCACCAGGAGCAGGACACAGGCAGAATAGTCTAGCGCTGACTAGAGGCTAGGGTGGGGTTATAAGGCAGGAAGACAAGGGCACATGAGGCAAAAATCACCACCTTGAAAGAGGGCAGGAATGCTCAAAAGGTAATCAAAAAATATTGAGTCCTGACATGCTCATTTGTGGAGCGGCTTCGTCTTTTGGTAGTGACCGAAGCAGGGTACTGCACATCCGCCTCCTATTGAAATCACCACTATCAGAAGTCTGAGTAGGTCTGCGATTGAGCAGTGGCCGCCATGGCCACTGAGAATAGCTGATAGGCGTGGGTGCCTTGAGTCGAACCTGACCGATCAGACATTGATAACCTATCCTAAGGATATTTCATCAATCTCTTTAATGAGAATCTTTAAAGCTGCCCTCCAGTTTTTTTTTTTTTTTGTTGTTGTTGTTGCAGCGCTGGAGTGGTGGCACTAATCTAAGTTCCCTAAACTTGGTCTCATACTTACAAACTGCCGTCTTCATCTTTTATCGGTTTGTGACCCACCGAGTCGCTCCAGTGTTTGCCGGGCGATCCAGAAGTCACAACTCAATGTAAGTCTATGAAAGCCAGAATGAGGGCAGAACGTGGGTCTCATAGACTTACACTGAGAGCTTGTGACCGTTTCCTCTGACTTCTGGCCACTTGAAGTAGCAGTCACAAAATGGCGGATCGGGACTGAAGCAGCACCAGGAAAAGCTGAAGACAGTGTCTGGTAAGTATAATACTAGGGTTAGGAAACTTACATTAGTGCCACCTCTCCAGCCCTAAAATAAAAAAAAATGCTGGAGTGGTGCTTTAACATTGAAAATGCAGTCTAGTCTGCAGGCACCATGTTATAGAGCTTGAAGCGCTAAGCAGATTAATCTTTAGTTTTTGGAAAAAGATTAAGTACAACTTGTGTATTTGTCATTCAAACTTTTGCAATGAGCAGCCCTACCAAATGACTGCTATCTCATTATGCACATACACAGGGAAGCCTGCCAGTCACTGATTGGACCACCCATATGACTATAAATCACAGAATAAGCAGATATTTAAAGGGGATCTGTCAGAAGATTTTTGCTATGTAATCTGAAGACAGCAGGCAATAGAGGGTGAATTCATTGATGTCATTTATTAGGCTGTGTGCTGTTCTTTACTTACAATGATGGTTTAATCACTAGGACATTATCACTGCCAGATCAGGGTCTGTTTTCATTCATAACGCTGCTCTCAGATGAGGTAGAAAAAACCTGGTGACAGATTCCCTTTAAATGACAAAAACAAAGGTTTCTTGCAAAGCTCCCCTTATAAACCAGAGCTGAGGACCCCTAACAAGCAGTGACTTATTCTAGGAGATGCATAGCTACCGTATTCGTTTGAATAGCTGTACATAATATTACTATTTCAATCTAGTGGCATTTGTTGGAAAATGACCAGCTTGAGGACATTTTACAGATAACCCTTTAATGTGGGAGTCACGAGATTTAACATCTGATTATTGTGGAACTGGTTCAGGAGCTGGATCTAGATCAATCAGCTGATTGGCATAGCGGCTCTCATAGAAGAAGGGTTGTCCATTATCATACCGCAATTAAGAAAAAATTCTATCTTGGGAAAGTGGTTAAAGATGTACATCTGTCAGCACCTCATCTGGATGATAAAGGGTCTCCTGCAGAGCTGAAGATCACGCCATAAGCATGCTTTTTGTGTAGGTGCTAATTTCAATGTAAGAAAGCACATAACTCTCGGTTGTCCAAGAAGGTCCACCTGTTCCACAACTTTCTCATAAAGGAGTCTTTGAGACTGTCCATCAACAAATAGACATGTGCAATATAAGATCCAGAGGGCACTGATGCAGTTTGGGGTGTTCTTACTTTATTGTACCTATTGTGGTAAAATGTAATCATTTTCTTAGTGCACTCACTTATCACAATGTTAGAAAATATTCAGTGATCTAGACTATATTAATTTTATTTTGCATTTTGCTCATAGAAGGGTTGTCCATTATCATACAGCAATTAAGAAAAAAACGTTTTCTAGTGTTTTGTTAATTTGATTTTTTTTCCAGTACAGTAACTTTTCAGTTCCTCACCATTTCCAAGATAAGTGTTTGGTATCAGTGAAATATTTATGTCCAGAGATCAAAAACCTATATAGAGCCTATTATTTATAGAAGCTGAGAGTTAGATATGTATCTGGGTAGACAATCCTCTGTGAGCTAAGCCTACAGTATCGGCAGTACAATTCTCTCCTCTTCCCTGAGGGTTTATTATATCCGTGTAGGTAAACTCTGTCTCTCTCATTTCTAGGTTATCTTTATATTTTCTATTACTTATAACAGAAAACAGCAGCTGTCTAATGACAGGTCAACCGTAATGAAGTACAAGCATATGATTCTATCTTGGGAAAGTGGTTAAAGATGTACATCTGTCAGCACCTCATCTGGATGATAAAGGGTCTCCTGCAGAGCTGAAGATCACGCCATAAGCATGCTTTTTGTGTAGGTGCTAATTTCAATGTAAGAAAGCACATAACTCTCGGTTGTCCAAGAAGGTCCACCTGTTCCACAACTTTCTCATAAAGGAGTCTTTGAGACTGTCCATCAACAAATAGACATGTGCAATATAAGATCCAGAGGGCACTGATGCAGTTTGGGGTGTTCTTACTTTATTGTAACTATTGTGGTAAAACGTAATCATTTTCTTAGTGCACTCACTTATCACAATGTTAGAAAATATTCAGTGATCTAGACTATATTAATTTTATTTTGCATTTATAATATTTATTTGAGTACAACTAGTTTTACTTGATTTTTTAAATAGAAATAATCTTGAAACCTAAGATACCTTACAGTCCACAGTTTGCAAATATTGGACCAGAAAGGTGATGTGTAATTTGACATTCTTAAGTTGGCCTGTTTTATTCTCTAGTAGCAATAAATGTTGGAACTTCCGACCTTTGTGTTATAATCAATGTACTTTTATTATTATTATTTATTAATATAGCGCCATTTATTCCATGGCGCTTTACATGTGAGGAGGGGTATACATAATACATACAAGTACAGTAATCTTAAACAATACAAGTCACGACTGGTACAGGATGAGAGAGGACCCTGCCCGCGAGGGCTCACAATCTACAACGGGATGGGTGAAGATACAGTAGGCGAGGGTAGAGCTGGTCGTGCAGCAGTTTGGTGGATCGGTGGTTACTGCAAGTTGTAGGCTTGTTGGAAGAGGTAGGTCTTCAAGTTCTTTTTGAAGGTTTCCATGGTAGGCGAGAGTCTGATATGTTGTGGTAGAGAGTTCCAGAGTAGAGGGGATGCGCGGGAGAAATCTTGTATGCGACTGTGGGAAGAGGAGATAAGAGGGGAGTACAGAAGGAGATCTTGTGAGGATCGGAGGTTTCGTCCAGGTAAGTACCAGGAGACTAGGTCACAGATGTACGGAGGACTCAGGTTGTGGATGGCTTTGTATGTCATGGTTAGGGTTTTGAACTGGAGTCTTTTGGTAATGGGGAGCCAGTGCAGGGATTGACAGAGGGGAGAGGCCGGGGAATAGCGGGGGGACATGTGGATTAGTCGGGCAGCAGAGTTAAGAATAGATTGGAGGGGTGCGAGAATGTTAGAGGGGAGGCCACAGAGCAGGTGGTTGCAGTAGTCAAGGCGGGAGATGAGGGCATGGACTAGGGTTTTTGCAGATTCTTGGTTGAGGAATGTATGGATCCGTGAAATATTTTTGAGTTGAAGTCGGCAGGAAGCAGAAAGGGCTTGGATATGTGGTTTGAAGAGAGTGTCAAGGATAACCCCGAGGCAGCGAGCTTGTGGGACTGGAGAAAGTGGGCAGCCGTTTAATGGATAGGTCCGTTGGGGGGAATCATGTGAGATGGGCGAAAGATGATTAATTCTGTTTTGTCCATATTAAGTTTTAGAAATTTAGCGGAGAAGAAGGATGAAATAGCAGGCAGACATTGAGGGATTCTGTTTAGTAGGGAGGTGATATCTGGTCCAGAGATGTAGATCTGTGTGTCATCAGAATAGAGATGATACTGAAAGCCATGAGATTCTATGAGCTCTCCGAGGCCGAAGGTGTTAACGGAGAAGAGCAGGGGCCATAGGACTGAACCTTGCGGGACTCCGACGGATAGGGGACGCGGTGAGGAGGTGGTGTGCGAATGGGAGACGCTGAATGTCCGGTCTGCTAGGTATGACGCAATCCAAGATAGGGCCAAGTCTGTGATACCAAGAGATGAGAGGGTCTGTAGTAATAGGGAATGGTCCACTGTGTCAAAGGCAGAGGAGAGGTCCAGGAGGAGGAGGACAGTGTAGTGTCGCTTGGCCTTGGCGGCTAGTAGGTCGTTGGTGACCTTAGTTAGGGCAGTTTCAGTGGAGTGGTGTGGTCGGAAGATGGAATGCAAGTGGTCAAGGAGGGAGCAAGAAGAGAGGTGGGAGGATAGTTCAAGATGGATGTGTTATTGCAGTAGTTTTGAGGCATAGGAGAGAAGTGATATAGGGCGATAGCTAGATACAGAGGATGGGTCAAGAGAGGGCTTTTTGAGGATAGGTGTGATTAAGGCATGTTTAAAGCTAGAGGGGAAAATACCAGTTGTTAGTGATAGGTTGAAGAGATGGGTTAGGTTTGGCATGAAGACTGCGGTGAGGTTTGGGATGAAGTGGGATGGGATCGGGTCAAGTGCACAGTTAGTGAGATGTGATCTTGAGAGTAGAGTGGAGAGTCGATCTTCTGTAATGGTGGAGAAGTTGGTTTTGGGGCAGGAGGGCAGGGCAGGTAGGAGGAAAGGCACTAGGGTTTGTTGACCAAAACTGAAAAGTACAACTTAACTTGTGTTCACCAGACAGCCCTTTTATAACCTATACAATGGATGAATGAGAACTTATTGATCGGTGGGGATCTGACCTCTGGGACTGATCAGGAGTGCAGGACACTTTTATCCCCATTAGTATAGAGCGGCAGTTCACATACTCGAATGTTGATCCATTCATTCCCTAGGGGGCTGTTAAGTGATGTGCTTTGCTTTTTCTGGCTGTCCCATAGAAAATGAATGGTGCTACAGTCTGCAGTGGGCACTTTCCCTCTTCTCTAACCACAATAAAAGAGCTCATCGGGCATAAAACTTCCCCGTTCTATAGCTGTAGGTCCCAGTGGGCAAACCCCAACCAATCCCTAAGCGGTCACCTATCAGGCAGATGGTTGATAACTTGTTTTCACTGGACAACCCCGTCAAGTATACATCTTTTACCTATTTTAACATGTTATTTTCAGTTTGCATCAACACTCACATGTAAAGCCAGCCCCTTGGGAATTATCACTTGATATTTAGACTGCACTGCTCTTTTTAAACAACGCGTTGTGTCAAGGAAAAAGGTATAACAGTTTCTGCAGAATTTTTGTTACCTAATTCACACTAAAAAGTATGTAATGACGTTTAAGCATATGTAAATACTTACCAATCACCTTCTTCCCTGGTTTTCAATGCTCACTTGATCCTCTTCTGGCCCACATGACTCCTCTCCAACTTTACCGATTCACACTGTATTGACTCTGTGGAGTGGTGGCTGCTTCCCCATTGTGAAGGCTACAAGATTCAGAGAAAGGCTTAATAGACGTATCATAAATGACCTCTAGTCCAAACAGTAACCTCTGTTGGAGCTGTTTATCAGATTTCAGGTTACATGGGCCAGGAGAGACTCTGGAAACTGAAGAAGATCGTGATCGGTAAGTATTTTAATACAATTGCACTACATTACATACATTTTAGGACGGATTAGGGCATATTAATTTTCCTGACACTTCCTTAAAACTTTGTTGTATTATAGTCAATGAGACCAAGAGCAGCTATACTAGTCTGCCATGTTTGGCATTTTAACTCTACCACTTTTCAAATGCATGGTTGAGGTGCAATGAAAAACATATTCTCAATTCGCCTTGAGTTTGATACAAGTGAAATATGTGAAACCGTAATTACAAAAATGCAAAATGTTGGCAAATTTTGTTAGCTTTTTTTGTTCAGATGCGATTTTCACTGCATTTCAACTGCTGCAAGTGAATACAGCCTTAAGGGGAGGTACACTCATGTTTCAAAGAGATCTCCATTCCAAGTTCCCGATCGCTGATGGTGGTAGAACATGTGCTCTGCAGCTCCAATCATTCTTTATAGGCCCACCGAACATAGCCGAGCGTTGCGCTCAGTTGTTCTTCAGCACTCCCATAAGAATGAATGGAGTGCAAATGCACGTGATCGACCACAGTTTCATTTGCAAGGAGCTTTTTAAAGCGCTGGTTTTCACGATCTGGGAGGTACCAGCAATCGGCAAGCTATTTCCTAAAGAGATATTTCCATAAATCCTTTAAAATCAAAACATATGCACTATTCTATTGCTCACAGTATGACTGATCTTCTAATTTTCCTGAAGCAATCAATTTTTAGAACTTCTCTTCATAGATGGATAGTGCTTCTTCTACTTACTGCTTATTAAAATTGCAGACATTCTTGAGATATTAACTTTTCTTTTGATTCCATCTTGTTGCCTAGGAGACCAGCCACTTCTGCTGTCTAGCTTGTAATAAGCTCTGTGCACAAGCTGTGCAGGATTAGGAGGCAGCGGCACGCTCTAGGGAGCTAGGCCATCTGCAAAGTGAAGTGTATAAGCTCATTGAAATAGTTTTTAAAAACTGCACATGTTTAGTTAGCTATTAGCAGTGGTCGGTCTCCAAAGCAACATTGGGAACAAACATTGTTATCCACTGCAGGAAGGGCAATTGATATATGGAAACAGATTTAAATCATCTGCTGGAAAAAGCCTGAAATAGATTCAAAACCAGCTGTAAGGGTACCGTTACACCTAGCGATGCACCAGTGATCCCGATCAGCGATATGACGCGGTCAGGATCGCTGGTACATCGCTAAGTGGTCGCTAGTGAGCTGCCACACAGGCAGATCTCACCAGCGACATCGCAGGGGACTGGGATCGCTACTTACCTGTCAGACGAGGTCATCCTGACGTCCTCCCGCCTGGCTCCACGCGTCGCTCGTCGTCACAGCAGGAAGCGCCGCAGGAAGTGGCCGACGAGGAATGGTCCAGGAGCTTCTCGCGTGATCAGCGATAACCAGCAGGGGAGCCGGTCGGAGGTAAGTATCACATGCAGCGATATCGCTAGCAATATCGCTGCAACGTCACAAAATCGGTGACTTTACAGCGATATTGCTAGCGATATCGCAGTGTGTAACGGGGGCTTAAACTGCACAAAGCTAGGCAGATTTATTGTAAATTCTTTAACCCCTTCACTACCAAGGGTGGTTTGCACGTTAACTCCCGGGCCAATTTTTACAATTCTGACCACTGTACCTTTATGAGGTCATAACTCTGGAACGCTTTCATGGATCCCGGTGATTCTGACATTGTTTTCTCGTGACATATTGTACTTCATGTTAGTGGTAAAATTGCATTCAAATAACTTGCTTTTATTTGTGAAAAAAACGGAAATTTGGCGAAAATTTTGAAAATTTCGCTATTTTCCAACTTTGAATTTTTTATGCCCTTAAATCACAGCGATACGGCACACAAAAAACTTAATACATAACATTTCCCACATGTTTACTTTACATCAGCACAATTTTGGAACCAAAATTTTTTTTTGTTAGGAAGTTATAAGGGTTAAAAATTGACCAGCGATTTCTCATTTTTGCAACACCATTTTATTTTTAGGGACCACTTCACATTTGAAGCCACTTTGAGGGGTCTATATGATAGAAAATACCCAAAAGTGACACCATTCTAAAAACTGCACCCCTTAAGGTGCTTAAAACCACATTCAAAAAGTTTATTAACCCTTTAGGTGCGTCACAGGAATTTTTTGAATATTAAAAAAAAAATGAACATTTAACTTTTTTTCACAAAAAAAATACTTCAGGTTCAATTTTCTTTATTTTACCAAGGGTAACAGGAGAAATTGGACTGCAAAAGTTATTGTGCAATTTGTCCTGAGTACGCTGATACCTGATATGTGGGGGGGAACCACTGTTTCGGCGCATGGCAGAGCTCAGAATGGAAGGAGCGCCGTTTGACTTTTTCAATGAAAAATTGGCTGGAATTCAGGTCGGACGCCATGTCACGTTTGGCGAGCCCCTGATGTACCTAAACAGTGGAAACCCCCCCAAGTGACCCCATTTTGGAAACTAGACCCCCCAAGGAACTTATCTAGATATGTGGTGAGAACTTTTAACCCACAAGGGCTTCACAGACGTTTATAACGTACAGCGGTACAATTAAAAAATCATATTTTTTCCACAAAAATGATCTTTTCACCCTCAATTCTTATCTTTCCAAAAGTAACAGGACCCTAAAAGATATTGTGCAATTTGTCCTGAGTGCGCTGATACCCCACATGTGGGGGTAAACCACTATTTGTGCGTATGGCAGAGCTCGGAAGGGAAGCAGCGCCATTTGACGTTTTTGGCTGGAATTGAGATCGGACACCATGTCGCGTTAGGAAAGCCCCTGATGTACCAAAACAGTAGAAACCCCCCACAAATGACACCATTTTGGAAACTAGACCCCCCAAGGAACTTATCTAGATGTGTGGTGAGCACTTTGAACCCCCCAGTGCTTCACTGAAGTTTATAACGTCCGGGCGTGAAAATAAAAAAATCGTATTTTTTCCACAAACATGATCTTTTAGTCCCCATTTTTTTTATTTTCCCAAGGGTAACAGGAGAAATTGGACCCCAAAAGTTGTTGTCCAATTTGTCCTGAGTACGCTGATACCTCATAAGTGGGAGAAAACTACTGTATGGGCACGTCGGGGCTCGGAAGGGAAGTAGTGACGTTTTGGAATGCAGACTTTGATGAATTGGTATGCGGGTGTCATGTGCGTTTGGAGAGCCCCTGATGTACCTAAACTATTGAAACTCCCCACAAGTGACCCCATTTTGGAAACTAGACCCCCCACGGAGCTTATCTAGATGTGTGGCGAGCACTTTGAACCCCCAAGTGCTTCACAGAAGTTTATAACGCCTGGGCGTGAAAATAAAAAAAACATTTTTTTCCGCAAAATTATATTTTTGCCCCCAATTTTTTATTTTCCTAAGGGTAACAGGAGAAATTGGACCCCAAAAGTTGTTTTGTAATTTGTCCCGAGTAGGCTGATACCCTACATGTGGGGGTAAAACACTGTTTGGGCACATGGCAGAGCTTGGAAGGGAAGGAGCACCATTTGACTTTTTCAACGCAGAATTGGCTGGAATTGAGATCAGACGCCATGTTGCCTTTGGAGAGCACCTGATGTGCCCAAACAGTGGAAACCCCCAATTATAACTCCAACCCTAACCTCGACACACCCCTAACCCTAATCTGAGCCCTAGCCCTAACCCTAACCCTAGCCCTAACCCTAGCCCTAGCGGGAAAATGGAAATAAATACATTTTCTTTTAGTTTTATTATTTTTCCCTAACTAAGGGGGTGATAACGGGGGGTTTGATTTACGATTTATGGCGGTTTTTATGTTTGGCGGCTGTCGCACGCTAAAAGACGCTTTTTATTGTAAAAATAGTTTTTGCATCACCACATATTGTGAGCTATAATTTTTCCGTATTTTGACCCACCGAGTCATGTGAGGTCTTATTTTTTGCGGGACGAGTTGACGTTTTTATTGGTACCATTTTCGGGCACGTGACATTTTTTGATCGCTTTTTATTCCGATTTTTGGGGCGCAGAATGAACAAAAACCAGTGTTTCATGAATTTCTTTTGGGGGGTGCGTTTACACCGTTCCGCGTGCGGTAAAATTGATAACGCGTTTTTATTCTTCGGGTCAGTACGGTTACAGCGATACCTCATTTAGGTCGTTTTTTTATGTTTTGTCAGTTTTTTGCCATGAAAACAATTTTATATAAAAAATAATTATTTTTGTATCGCTTTATTCTGCGAGCTATAACTTTTTTTATTTTTTTGCGGATGATGCTGTATGGCGGCTCGTTTTTTGCGGGACAAGATGCCGTTTTCAGCGGTACCATGGATATTTATATGCGTCTTTTTGATCGCGCGTTATTGCACTTTTTGTTCGGTGGTATGATAATAAATCATTATTTTTTGCTTCGTTTTTTATTTTTATTTTTTAAGGGGTTCGCTAAAGGGGTTAACTAATGGGACAGTTTTATAGGGCAGGTCATTACGGACGCGGCGATACCAAATATGTGAACTTTTATTGTTTTTGTTTTTTTTTATTTTGAAAAAATGGATTTATTGGGGAATATTTTTTTTTTTTTTACTAATTTATTTAGCGATTTTTTTTTTTAATTATTTTTAACACTTTTTTTTTTTTTTTTTTACTTTATTACCTTGTCCCAGGTGGGACATCACTGTCCTGTGACAGATCGCTGATCTGTCACATCACAGATCACTGTGACAGATCAGCGATCTGACACAGGCAGTGCAGAAGGCTTCCTCATGCCTGCGCTTTGCAGGCACTGAGGAAGCCAGCTTCCTCAGGCCCCCGTCGCCATCTTGGATTCGGGGGCCTGGAGGAAAGGAGCCCCCCGCAGCAGCGCTGCACATTGCGCTGCCGTGGGGGGCTCAGGGAAGCACGGAGAGAGCCCCCTCCCTGCCGATGCTTCCCTTTAACCCCCGGTACACCGCGATCGCGTTTGATCGCGGTGTGCAAGGGGTTAACGTGTCGGGGACGGTCCGTGACCGCCCCTGACACATTGTGCCGGGTGTCAGCTATGATAATTAGCTGACACTCGGCCGCGATCAGCGGCGCTCACCACGTGGGCGCCGCTGATCGCGATGACGTAATATTCCGTCCATGGTAATTAGGTCCATGGTCACATGGACGGAATATTACGTCAATTGTAGGTAAGGGGTTAAGGAAACCTGTCACATTGAACATGGTCTGAAAATACAACATAAAAACAAAATGAGCAATTACCTTGCAGTCTGTAAATACATAGTGATAGCACATGTAAATAACATTAGTTTACATTATTTTAATCAAAAGAGCATAAAAACAATCCCATCAAGGATAACCATTCATGATGGACCCGAACGCTTGTTGTTCACCTTGCGTCAGCAGACTTCAAAATAAAGGAGGGCTGAGTAAGACCCAGTCTTGACTGTACAGATGCACAGCCCAAAAAGGGGAAGCCATGCCTCTGTATGGACAAAGTTCAAAAAACTAAAGCAAAACCAAAGAAATGAGCTGGAAGGCATCTATTTATATAATTGCCTTGTAACGTTTTCATTTCCTGTTATGTCCAGATGTCACAGTATCTCAGAATTCCAAGCGAAGGAAGTTCACCGACCACTGTATTGGGACACCCAAGTGATGGGTGTGTCAATATGGAAACTGCTGCTGGTACCAACCTATTGCATGGTACCACCAGCGGAACACTGTCGCACCACACACACACACTCTATACACCGTACGCACCACACACACTCTCACACAAACACACACTTAGGTTGTGCCCACGTTGCGTTTTTTATGCGTTTCCGTTGCGTTTTTGCCACAGCGGAAACGCTTAAACGCATTCCCATGCAATCCTATGGGATTTCTCAGTTGCTGTGCCCTTGCTGTGGATTTTCCCGCTTTGGAATCGCATAGCGGTAAAATCCGCAGCATGTACATTATTTCTGCGGAATTGCATAGCATTGCATTGAAACGCTCACTTTACGCATGTGGCTATGCCCACCATGAATAAAGTGAGTGCTTCATGTGCGGATGGTACCCAGGGTCTGGAGGAGAGGAGACTTTCCTCCTTGCCCTGGGTACCATATTCCTGTAAAAAATAGAATTAAAATAAAAAATAGAGATATAGTCACCCTCTGTTGGCCTCCGGAGTCGTCCCGGTCCTCATTGGCGCTGGTGGCAACTTACGTTCCCAGGGATGCATTGTGCGAATTACCTCTGATGATGTAGCGGTCTCGCGAAGGAATAAAAGACATTACAGCAGGGGATCACAGAGGATTCAGTTTGTGAGGTAAAATAATTTACTGGCTGCTTTTAAGCAATATTTTACTTCACAAAATGTATCCTCTGCGATCTCCTACTGTAATGTCAGTATTGTCTTTTGCTTCCTCCCCTGCCCAGGAGCTGTGGTATTTTCTGTACATGGTCAGACACAGGGGTGAGAGAGACAGAGCACAGGAGGGAGACGGCTCAAACAGGACCACATGAGGGCAGAACACAGCACAGGAAGGAGAGAGACAGCAGACAAGGGGGATAGCACATGGGGTAGACAGGTCAAAGAAGAGTGCACAGATGGGAGAAGTCAGCACATGGGGAAAGAGTGGGTGCGTGGGTGAGCACATGGGGTAGAGATTCTCAACACTGCAAAGCCTGCCCCCATTGTGACATTACCGTCCGCCTCCATCTAGTTTTGGTATAAGTGCAATGTGGCAAAACCTAGGCTAAAAACAAAATAAGCAAATACCCTACAGTATGTAAATAAATGGTACATGGAAATAACATAAGGTACTTGGTTGACACTATTTTTTATCAAAAGATCATTTTGTCTGTTAAATGGCAACAGTGTGATTTTGCATCTACTAGTGATGAGTGAACGTGCTTGGATAACATCCAAATATCTTGGGCGTGCTTGGATAATATGCTCGAGTCCCTGCGGCTGCATGTTTTGCTTCTGTTAGACAGCCGCAAAACATGTGGGGACTGCCTACCAAACAGACAAGCCTCGCATGTGCTGCGGCAGTCTTGACAAATGTAAAGCATGTAGCTGCAGGGATTCAAACATCTGAGCACGCCCAAGATATTTGGATTACACTCGAGCATTCGCTCATCGCTAGCACCTACACATCACAGTTATACCAACATGTGTTCCGGCTCAGTTCTTTGGTTTGGCAGCAGATTAGATTCTTGTAGAGCAGAAAGTGCTCCCATAATTGATAAATAGTTTTGTTTCAGTAGCGCTTGTATGTCGATGAGATCGCTGCACTTTCTATGTGTAGGAGCCTAGTGTGCTGTCTTAATCTGTGATTTCACTCGTAAGGTGAGAATTGACGCTCATGAGGTAACCCATCCAATGGACTCCTTTGCTCGAAATGAAAAGGAATTAAATACAAGTTACATTGAATCTTTTCCTATGGACCTGTATCAGTCTGCGCTATAACATGCCGCCCATTGGCCTCATAGAATTCTTAAAATGTCAAGGTTCCTTTTAATTGTTGTGGTCCAGCTATTTCCTGCCTGATTTTATGTCTCCGAAATCTAGAAGAGACTGCTGTAGCATTAATTTGGACTTCACATTAGAGTCTGTGGTTTCCTATTACTAATAGAAGTCTTGGACTCGTTATAAAAGTATGGACCTGTTCTCCTTTTCCTTTCACACTGGCTCAGCATGTTACTGGGAAGACTTTCACACCAATAAGTTCCAGAGATGTAACTCTAGTCCTGCTGTTCCTTCAGACCTTTCTGAGGTACAGAACCACCAGTCTAGCTGTGGTTATTGATCTGACATTCTGGATTGTGTTTCTTGTACATTATCACTTTTTTAACAGCTCTTAATGACTTATTCACAACCTTGTCATGTTACTACGAGCTATTGAGCTCAACTGTATTGCTATTTTAGGCTTCTTATCACTCTGAAGTGAAGTTCAATTTCAGCTTTTTATCTCTGTAAGGAGACTCCAGACACGGCCTCTAAGGGGTGTCCTAAGAAAACAAGCCTTTTTTTTTTTATTAAACCTGACTTTTCACATGGAAACTAATCGTGATGGTTGTCAAATGTGAATGTACAAAAAGAACAATGACAAGCCATTGATCAAACTAATTGTGCATATGTCAAATTTGCAAATTGCTTCCACAGAAAGCGAGAGGAACGGAATAGTGATGAGCGAACGTGCTCGGATAAGGCATTACCCGAGAATGCTTGTGTGCTAACCGAGTGTCTTCAGTGTGCTCGAAAAATATGTTCAAGTCCCCGTGGCTGCATGTCTCAAAGCTGTTTGACAGCCGCATCTCATGCAGGGATTGCCTAACAAACAGGTGTCAGGAAAACTGCTGTCTGTTAGGCAATCTCTGCATGAGTTTCGGCTGTTGAACAGCTGTGAGACATGCAGCCACGGGGACTTGAATATAGTTTTCGAGCACACTGAAGACACCTTATCTGAGCACGTTCTCTCATCACTTGACAGGTACTCTAGTGCCACCTTTAAGAGGTAGCAATCCGAAAATTCAATATTGACTCTTTAAAGGACCTTGCCACATGACTTAGTATAAGAAGCCAAACCAGAAACTTAATTTGCAGACATGACTTTTGAGGCGTTTGCTCCTCATTACTGCAAAGCAGAAATTCGAGTTTGGACAGGATACACCTGTCTGCAAGTTAAGTTTCTGGTTTGCCATGAGGCAAGAACCCTTAGGCTATGTATGTGCACACGTTGCGGATTTTGATGCGGATTCGCCGCGTTTTTGGCCGCGCGGAATTACATCAAATCCACAGTGTAGTGCACAGCCAATGTTATTGAATGGTAAAGTAAGAATTGCTGTGCACATGCTGCGGAAAAATCCGCTCAGATTTGCTGCAGGTTTTTTTCTGCAGCGTGTCAATTCTTTTTGTGGATCCGCAGCAGCGTTTTCCAGTCTGGTCTCTTTTTTTTTTTTTTTTCTCTCTCTCATCACTCTCTTTAATCTCTCTCATATCTCTCTCCCTCTCATCTCTTTTCCAGAAGCTCAAGGGAGAAAATTCACACACCAAATCCGCACAGCAAAAAACACGTTACAATCCGCAAGAAATATGCATCAATTCTGCATGAAAACTGCAAGTGTTTTCCCTGCGTTTTCTGCCAAGTGATGCGGATTCTGTGTGGAAAATTGTGCAGACTAATCTGCAACGTGTTCATATACCCTTTGGGTGGATCTGCAGTATGGGACCACTTTAGTTTTAATGGAAGTTCTGTTTTCTGACAATATCCGATAACTTCCGAAGATAGCCGGTAATATCTGATCGATTGCAGACACCCACTGATTTGATATTTACAACCTATCATATAGATATGTCATGAATAAAAGTATTTACCCAACTCTTTGATGAGGTTCTCTGAGAAATGTAATATAATTTAAATATTACTAATTTTACTAAATAACTAAATTTAGCAAAAAGTTACTGTTTATATAGTGCATTTAGGATTCTAAATATGTCAACTGCCATCTACAGTCATTTCCCAGATGTCCCAGCTGATGCGTAATAGGACGTACTGCGCACAGGCCGAGTTTGCGGCCGGCCCCAATAGATTTCTATGGGGCCGCAAAATCGGCCCTCAAAAATTCCACTGTGCGCCGTGTACCGTACGGCCGTGAGGGCCGTATTTGCGACCGTGATAAAAGATCGAGCTTGCTCGATCTTTTTCACGGCGTACGGACACCGCCCCCATTGTAAATCAATGGGGCTGCAAAAACAAACAAGTTTGTTTTTGCAGTGCACCGTGACGTCTGTTTTTGCGGAACGCCGTTGTTTTTTCCAATACTATTTCCATAGTTTTTGCGGTCCGTTATTGCAGCAGACCGCCTCTTTTGCGGCGATTCATCCCGCAAAAACGGGCCGCAATAAAAGCTTTAAGTGTAAAAGTAGCCTAAAGAATGATTATCTTCTGCTTTAGTCCCCACTGCTCCTCCTTGGTGTCGTGTCAGGTACAGTTAATGGGGGGGGGGGTATTGCACGATCACAATGCCTGACTGTACACTGCTGTCACCCGATGTCGGTCGCTAGCAGATGTCTTTACACCACCCGTCCTGCTATGTGTCAGCTAGGATGGCTGGGAAACCGTTATAGAGGGTAGGTGACATCTTTAAAATTCTGACAGTTACCTTTTGATAATTTTTTTTTCAAAATATAGGCATTTAGCATTTTTTTATATTTAAATGTATTTTATTTTATTACATTTTTCAGAGAACCCCTTTACAATTTTCCTTCACTGGAGCTAAGGCGCCTAGACCAACCTCTGGGTCAAAGGTCATAGCATTATCCCTCCTCCTCCTTTACAGCCAGCATAATGTATTGTAGCAGGCAACTTTCTTCAGGCATTTGCCAAATGGCCTCGTCCCTCAGACTTCTAGATAAAGAAGCTTTGGACTTTTCCACTGCTGCAAAATCTAGTGGCATTAAAAAATCCCACAGTGTCAAGGTGTACACAATCAATTTTTCACACGGACCTCAAGTTAGGGGTACTTCACACTAAGCGAGATCGCTGATGCGTCACCGATTTTGTGACACAACAGCGATCTCACTGTGTGTGGCACGCATCAGCAATCGGCCCCCCTGCCGGGTATCGCTGATCGTGCAGGAATGTCCTGGGCCATTTTTTGATCGTTGGTCTCCCGCTGGCCAGCATGCATCACTGCGTGTGGCAGCGGGAGACCAACGATCAGTGAGCTCCCAGCGCTGTAAGCAGACGCTGTGAGCTGGTATCCAGGGTAAACAGCAGGTAACTAAGTGCGCGCGGCACGCGCTGGGAGCTGGTATCCTAGGTAAACAGCGGGTAACTAAGCGCTGTGCGCACTTAGTTACCCGCTGTTTACCCTGGATACCAGCTCCCAGCGCGAGCACACTGGTATCCATGGTACACAGTGGGTAACTAAGCGCTGCGCGCGCTTAGTTACCCACTGTTTACCCTGGATACCAGCGTGCTCCCTGGTCCTGATCACTGGTGAGTCTGCCTGTTTGACAGCTCACCAGCCATCATGTAGCGACGCACCAGCGATCCTGACAAGGTCGCATCGTTGTCGGGATCGCTGGTGCGTCGCTAAGTGAGACTGGACCCTTAGTTAAAATAAATTTGCAGCAAGCGCTAGTCTGGACCAATTTCCAGATCAGACTGGAGCATGCATCTCCTGCACCCAACCTATGTGTATAGACACACGATACATAAAGTAGACCTGGTGGACATAGTCTAACGTACCACCTGTCTTAAGGCCCCGTCTCACATAGCGAGATCGCTAATGTGTCACTGATTTTGTGACGCAAGAGCGATCTCGCTGCATGTGACACAGCGACGACTGCCCCCCCCCCCCGCTGGATATTGCTGATCATGCTCGAATGTCCTGGGCCATTTTTTCATCGTTGGCGTCCCGCTGGCCAGCATGCATCGCTGTGTTTGACGCAGATGAACGACCTCGTTGGCGACACAGAACTCGGACGCAGGCTGGAATCATTCAGAATAGCTGCTGTGTGACAACGCACCAGCGATCCTTACCAGGTCATATCGTTGTCGGGATCGCTGGTGCATCGCTATGTGAAACGGGACCCTTAGAAGGAGCAAACCTGATAACTTACCGATTCTCCTAGCTGTCAGTCAGACATTACAACACACACATGAATATATCAGTTGGATAGAGCTTTTGTTTGTTTGGATTTTGGTATTAGACCTTTCCACTCGTTAAGAGCCAGTCATTTTCTGTGCTCCCTCTGCTCCTGTACATCCTATTTTTCCTTTAAAGGCAGCACTATAATATGTAGTAGTGCTGGCCCTTGTGCAAAACTTTAGTCCTATTTCTGGGCCACTTAAATATATGATAAAAACTAGTGTTTTTGAGGTTTCGTTTGCCCACTGTTGAGAAAGAAACCAGACGGCTTGGATTCCCCTGGGAACACATGAAGGGATTATGTAGTGAAGATCTATAGTGCTCGTGGTTTGTTTGTATGGGAGCCTCTGTCATCTGAAGAGCACACTGACAGCTAGTCTAGAAGATAAGACTGCTGCGGAGTGCGTGATACAGTATGAACTCTGCCAGCGTGGAAGCTCTTGTCTGCCATGGTCCCTTGTGTTGTTATTGGAGGACACTTTGTGTATATTGTCAGTATGGATTGGTTTCTATTTTCAACAGTATACTTTGGTCGCTATTACTTTCAACAAATGTTTTTTTTTCTTTAACTGTTCATGAAATGTGAATGACACCCTTTCATCGTACAAATACATTGTACCATCAGATGCAGCATTGGTGTCCCTTACTGACTATATAAGTGAGTAAGACCAGATGGGGCACTTGTGACATGGTCGCAAAAATAATCATGTTTTGACCAAGCTTTTCTGACTGTGTTGTTATTTAGCTGGGTAATTATCACGTGTTCCACATTGATCAATTAAATTTGGTAAAAAATGAGAATTCAGCTCTCAAAAAAATTGATGCAAAAAATTAACAATTTTGGTTAAATTAGGTTTTCTGCTGACGTATTGGCCACCTTCAGAACTGTAAATAATTAAGGAAAAATACATGTATCATATAAATGAAACATTTCCAAAAATATCTATGTGCAATACCTGAGATTCTATTTATAAGGGCACATCATCGATATGTATTCTTCTTTAACTATTTACAGTTCTGAAGAAGGCCAATATTGGCCAAAACGTTAGTGGAGCATGTTACTTAATAAAACTGTTTGTTTTTTTCAGCAATTCTTTGGAGTGC
This sequence comes from Dendrobates tinctorius, assembly GCF_039654945.1. NCBI lineage: Eukaryota > Metazoa > Chordata > Amphibia > Anura > Dendrobatidae > Dendrobates > Dendrobates tinctorius. The sequence continues at coordinate 9,709,772 of NW_027361775.1, read as the reverse complement.
CGAATTCTCATTTTTTATTATATTGGAATACAATTTGTGCCCCCTGAGAGGAGTGTCACATAGCCCTTTTTATTCCAATTAAATTTGGATCATGCAGTCAAAAAATAACTCGCCAAATTTTAACATGCCTTGCAGATTTCAGCCTCCTCGCTGATTAATAGTGATGAGCTAACATGTTCGGATAAGGCGTTATCCAGGCATGCTCGTGTGCTAACCAAGTGTCATAGGTTTGCTAAATATATGTTCGAATCCCCACAGCTTCATGTCTCTCAGCTGTTAGCTGCGTTCCAAAACGTCGCTACTTCCCTTTCGAGCCCCACATGTGCCTAAACAGTTTTTTCCCACATGTGGGGTACCAGGGTACTCAGGACAAATGGGACAACGGCTTTTGGGGTCCAATTTCTCCTGTTACCCTTGGGAAAATTAAAAATTGGGGACTAAAAGATCATTTATGTGGAAACAAAATAGGATTTTATATTTTCACGCCTGGGCATTATAAGCTTTAGCGAAATACTTGGGGGTTCAAAGTGCTCACCACACATCTAGATAAGTTCCTTAGGGGGTCTAGTTTCCAAAATGGGGTCACTTTTGGGGGGTTTCCACTGTTTAGGTATATCAGGGGCTCTGCAAACGGAACATGACGCCCGCAGACCATTCCATCAAAGTCTGCATTCCAAAACGTCATTACTTCCCTTTCGAGCCCTGCCGTGTGCCCAAACAGTGTTTCTCCCCCACATATGGGGTATCAGCGCACTCAGGACAAATTGGACAACAACTTTTGGGGTCCAATTTCTCCTGATACTCTTGGGAAAATAACAAATTGGGGACTAACAGATCATTTTTGTGGAAAAATATGATTTTTTATTTTTACGCCCGGGCGTTATAAACTTCTGTGAAGCCCTTGGGGTTACAAAGTGCTCACCACACATCTAGATGAGTTCCTTAGGGGTCTAGTTTCCAAAATGGGGTCACTTGTGGGGGGTTTCCACTTAGGCATATCATGGGCTCTCGGAACATGGCGTCCGATTTCAATTTTAGCCAATTTTAGGTTGAAAATGTTAAACGGCGCTCTGTCCCTTCCGAGCCCTGCCGTGTGCCCTAACAGTGTTTCTCCCCCACATATGGGGTATCAGTGCACTCAGGACAAATTGGACAACAACTTTTGGGGTCCAATTTCTCCTGATACCCTTGGGAAAATAACAAATTGGGGACTAAACGATCATGTTTGTGGAAAAAATATGATTTTTTATTTTTAAGCACGGGCGTTATAAACTTCTGTGAAGCCCTTGGGGGTTCAAAGTGCTCACCACACATCTAGATGAGTTCCTTAGGGGGTCTAGTTTCCAAAATGGGGTCACTTGTGGGGGGTTTCCACTGTTTAGGCACATCATAGGCTCTGCAAACGGAACATGGCGTCCGATCTCAATTTCAGCCAATTTTAGGTTGAAAAAGTCAAACGGCGCTCCTTCCCTTCTGAGCCCTGCCATGCGCCGAAACAGTGGTTACTCCCCACATATGGGGTATCGACGTACTCAGGACAAATTGGACAACAACTTTTGTTGTCCAATTTCTCTTGTTACCCTTGGGAAAATAAAATAAATTGTTGCTAAAAGATCATTTTTGTGACTAAACAGTTAAATGTTCATTTTTTCCTTCCATGTTGCTTCTGCTCCTGTGAAACACTTGAAGGGTTAATAATCTTCTTGAATGTAGTTTTGAGTAGCTTGAGGGGTGCAGTTTTTAGAATGGTGTCACTTTTGGGTATTTTCTGCCGTATACACCCCTCAAAGTGACTTTGAATGTGAGGTGGTCCCTAAAAAAATGGTTTTGTAAATTTTGTTGTAAAAATGAGAAATTGCTGGTCAACTTTTAACCCTTATAACTTCCTAATAAAAAAAAATTTTGTTTCCAAAATTGTGCTGATGTAAAGTAGACATGTGGGAAATGTTATTTAGTAATTATTTTGTCACATATTTCTCTATTTTAAGGGCATAAAAATTCAAAGTTTGAAAATTGCAATATTTTCAAAATTTTTTCCATATTTCCATTTTTTTCACAATTAAACGCAAGTTATATCAATTAAATTTTACCACTATCATGAAGTACAATATATCACGAGAAAACATTCTCAGAATCGCCTAGATCCGTTGAAGCGTTCCAGAGTTATGACCTCATAAAGAGACAGTGGTCAGAATTGTAAAAAATGGCCCGGTCATTAACGTGCAAACCACCCTTGGGGGTTAAGAGGTTAAAATTCATTGTGGTAATGTCTAGAACTAAAATTAGAAAAATGTTGTCTCTGTCCAAATATATATGGACCTAACTGTATGTAATGCATAACTGCAGTCTTGTACTTGAGACAGTCTAGTAAAAAATAATCAACCCCCGGGGCTCCGAGTGTGCGAGAGAACCTAGTTTTTGATGTGTTTTTATAAAAGCGCTTGCCGCTCTGCCCTGTGATTAGATTTCATCATAGCTTGGCGTGTAGCGGATATCAGGTCTTAGAATGTCGTCTACATAATGAATTGTTCATCGTTTAACCTAATCTCATCTTATCTGTTCACTTTTATTCAAACAGTTTGCCTTTCCTGGAACATAAAACAGGCTATCCTCATACATGACAAGCGCTTCAGCCTTGAACCAAACCAGCATTTTCCACATACCAGCATGCTTTACTTCCACTGTTACTTGCAGTGTAAAAAGAAAGCGATTATTTGAGGCTCGATAAGCGTGTTTACGGAGATAAATATACAGTCTGTTCTGCTTAGCGAGCCGTCACCTCGCACGTTCTTGTCAGAACACATTCTCTGGTCTATGTAGCTATGTTGGTGGTTTAAACTTCAGCACCCGACATATTCTCGAGAATTTGGAGAGTAGACCTCTTGAAGATATGCCGTCTTTATACTGTAAATGTGCACACTGGGAGGGGGCATCTGCTAAAAAAATCCATATCTAATGTTGAAGAGGAAAATTGCAAATACATACATACAGAATATTGCTTTGGCGTAGTAGTTATAGGCGGTAGAGGGCATAGATATATAATGTGCAGCTGCACATGTGCCCACACCGGCCTCAATGGCAGCTCGCACTCTTTCATCATCATCATTATTATTATTCATTTACATAGCGCCATTTATTCCATGGCACTTTACATGCGAAAAGGGGAAATATAGACAGGTACAATAAACATGTGTAAGACAAGGGACACACAAGTACAGGAGGAGAGAGGACCCTGCCCGCGAGGGCTCACAGTCTACAGGGATGGTCTGTTCTATGAAAGTAAGCTGTTCTTATATGGGAGTACGGATTACTGTATCTGCCTTTGAAACGATCACTTATATCTGGTTTATTTTCAAGGCAAAGCAGTGCCATATATTTACCTAAAGCAGAATAATCCATGCTGTTTTTGCACATTTTGCCTACAAAGGCAATCACAATTTGACTATGTGTTTTGTATGTCTGTGTGATCAAGGTTACTTCCAGGAGACCGAAAGCTTTTAATACTTTTACATGGTCTCTATCATTTCAACACACACTTTGCATAAATCAGCTGTGCTTAAATGGGGAACCACTTCTCCTGCCTCCAGAAATCGACATTCACTCTGAAAAAAAGTTAAAATCTGTTTTGCTTAGGACCAGAAGAGCTGCCAGATCACTGAGGGAACAGATTACAGCTGCTTATTGAAGACTTTAGGGAGAGGAGGAGAGAGGAGTCATATGTGAGAAAAGCACAGAAACACAATAATGCTAATGTTTCTCCTTTGTCTCATTGGGGGACACAGACTGTGGGGTGTGTGCTACTGCCGTCTGGAGGCTGACACTAGGCATACAAAAAACAAGTTAGCTCCTCCTCCGCCGCATGCACCCTCGCCCCGATTGCGGGCGGAAACCAGTTTTTGCTTAGTGTCTTATGGAGGCACACGCAGTCTGGATCTCTCCAGACTATTTTTTTCTAGTTTACCATGAAGATGTGACAGGGGCGACGGATTCTATAGAAGGGGTCCGATCTCTCCAAACCAACAACGGGCGAGCACGCGTTGAGTATCGCCTCCGCGTATCCTTTCCCGCACCGAGGGACATATCTGGGACTTTTCCCCAGACATCTATTTTTTCTTTGTTTTATGAAGATAAGACGGGCAACGCATCCTATTGAAAGGATCCGATTTCCCCAAACCAGCAACGGGCGACCACGTGCGAGTATCCCTCCACGTTTCCTCTCCCGCGACGTGGGACATTAGGCCAGACTTAGCCCTGTCCACCCCTAGGTATTGAAACCATGGGCTTGCACAGAGGCACAAGACTAGTCTGTGCGGCCCCCATGACTCCACCAACGCATGACGGCGGTGCTGCATGGCGGCAGACGGTCCCTCTCCTCGCCCCGGCAAGGCGGTCGGAGCTAGGGTGCCTGCACCGTCTTAAACAGAGTACCTCAGGTATGTGCTGGAGTGAGTGGAGGGCCCTGGGCAGCGTTTTCGGAGAGGCACGCTTTCCCCTTCCCCCCCCCACCTTTCCCTCCGCTCCTCTAACCTGCTTCGCCTCCCTCCGGGTATTGGCACGGTCCGGGAGACTGTGGGGAGCTGCAGCCGGATGGCCGAGGTCGGGCGGACCGGCTCTAATTTAGCCCGCGGCTTCGGCCTGGGCCGCGGGCGGAAGCGCCGCTCTGGGCGCATATCTTCCCCGGCACTGCCCCCCGTCATCAGCCGGGCATGGGGAGGCGGGCGGCCGGGGTAGCGGTCGGGCGGACCACTCCTAAATTTAGCCCGCGGCTTCGGCCGCGGGTGGAAGCGCTGCCCTGGGCGCACGTCATTTCCGGCGCCGCCCCCCGTCGTCAGCCGGGCATGGGGAGGCGGGCGGCCGGGGTAGCGGTCGGGCGGACCGCTTCTAAATTTAGCCCGCGGCTTCGGCCTGGGCCGCGGGCGGAAGCGCCGCCCTACGCGTGACGTTATTTCCAGCGCCGCCCCCCATCTCCAGGGTGGGCGCCGGATTAAATTGAGGCCCCGGCGGCAAGGCAGGGTAGGCCGCGATCACAGAGGAATCGCAGCCTACCAGGAGTGAGGCGCGAACTGAAGCAGGGGGGAGAGACGCGCAGGAGCGGGTAAGTGCGACCCCGTCCCGGAGCCACACTAGGGCACTACACAGTACCCTCCTCCCCCTCCGCCTATCCCCCCCCCCACAAACCTTTAAGGGATTTTTTGTGTATGGGCCGACGCCAGCAGTATGTCTGGGAAAGGAAAAACGCGCATGCGTTTCCTGTGGGGTGATGTTCCCACGAGCGCAAACTATTAAGTTATGTGAAGCCTGCGACTCCGAACGCGCCCAGGAGCCCTCCCCTGCGACAGAGCCCAGGGGTCTGGATCCCCCAGAATGGGAGTTATCACTCTCTCGGTCCGTGGTTTCGCTCACGAAGGCGATTGAGACCCTTCAGGCCCCGGATAGGGGTAGAGATGACGGCTCGCCTGTTTGGGAGGGGTCGTCCACCTCACAAGAGCCTCCGGCCTGCAGGGGCCGCACACTCTCTAGGCAGATGCACAGGAAAAGAGCCCGTACGGCGTCTCCTGGCCCCTCCGGTGCCTCAGCATCCGTGAGTGCGGCATCTCGCTCACCGTCACCATTTTCTAGGAGCGAGCAGACCAGGTGATGACTGGGAAGAGTCCTTGGACCTGGATACCCCGGGGTACCGGGAGACGGTAGACAGTCTTATTGAAGCAGTCAATCAGACTCTGGGTATTGACGATGATGTCTCCCTAACCGCAGGTCATAAGGTATCCTTTAAGAAGACCAGGAGACCACATAGAGTATTTAGCACTCATCCTGAGTTCGAGGATATAGTGCAGCGGCATAGGGAACGTCCAGACAAACGTTTTTCAGGACAAAAAACGCTGGAAACGAGATATCCGTTCGCATCGGAACTTTGTAAAAGATGGGCGGAATCTCCGGTAGTGGATCCCCCAGTGTCACGCCTAGCTTCAAGGTCCTTGGTGTCAGTACCTAGCGGTTCTTCCATTAAGGACCCCACGGATCGACTCATAGAGGGTTTAGCTCGCTCGGTGTATGAAGCATCGGGATTAGCGCTCTTTCCTTTTTTTGCGGCAACATGGGTAGCCAAAGCCATGATGTCATGGTCAGATTCATTAAACAAGGTCCTACAGGATAGAGATTTGCCAACGGAAGTGGCGGAGATAGCAAGTCAGATCGCGATGGTGGGTGACTATTTAATTAATGCATCCTTGGATGCGGCTAATGGTGCGGCTGTAGCGGCAGCAAATGCAATCGCCATTAGGAGAGCCTTGTGGTTAAGGTTATGGCGAGCTGATTCTATTTCTAAGAAGTCTTTGACTTTCCTGCCTTTTCAGGGTAATCGGCTATTTGGGGAGAAATTAGACAAGCTCATTTCAGATGCTACAGGGGGAAAAAGCAGCTTCCTTCCACAGCAAAGGATTAGGCCGCCTTTTCGTCAACCTCAGGCGCGCTTTCGAGCATTTCGCACCCCCGGGTGGATGGCAGCGGCCGGTACCTCCACCCCAGCTCGCTAAAACCAAGACAAGGAGCGTCAGGTCACGTATAGAACCAACCCATTGGGTAGGATGTGGGGTCGCCCGCCCAGATCAAGGGGGGCCAGGTCCCAGAAGCCCTGAGCGAAATGACTCGAGGCATCCAGTACCCGAGGACAGCAGAGTAGGCGGACGTCTGCGCAGGTTCTGCCGTGTCTGGGTCGCGGTGGCGCGCGACACATGGGTGGCAGAATTAGTGTGTTTCGGGTACAAAATAGAGTTTGTCAAAGATCCACCAGGACGATTTTTTTTCCTTCCTGGCTTCCCAAAACGGAATCCCGGGCAGAGGCATTGCTAGAGGCCATCGAGGGGTTGCGGCGCAACGGGGTCATTGTCCCTGTACCAGAGTGTGAGAAAACCCAAGGATTTTATTCCAATCTGTTCGCAGTCCCCAAGAAGGACGGAACAGTAAGGCCGGTTCTGGACTTAAAGCTCCTGAACAGGTTCATCAGGGTTTAGGCGTTTTCGCATGGAATCTCTCCGGTCGGTCATATCGTCCATGGAGCACGGAGAATATTTGGCCTCGATCGATGTCCAGGATGCCTACCTGCACATCCCTATTTTTCCCCCACATCAAAGGTTCCTTCGGTTTGCAATCGAGGGCCGGCATTTTCAGTTTGTGGCCCTACCTTTCGGGTTGGCCACGGCCCCCGGGACATTCACGAAAGTGATGGCGGTCGTCATGGCCGTTCTACATTCTCGGGGCATAGTGGTTTTGCCGTACTTAGACGACCTCTTAGTAAAGGGGCCGTCCTTTCGGGCATGCGAAGAGAATGTGAGCATCACACTGGATACCCTATCTCGCCTAGGATGGTTGATCAACGGGAAGAAATCTTCCCTTACCCCAGCTCAGAGGATTTTATTACTGGGGATGATTTTCGGCACTTCCCGAGGGTTGGTAATTCTCCCTCAGGACAAGGCTCGGGCGCTCCGGCAGGGAGTCCGAAGTCTTCAACAACCGGGCCCTCACACTATCCGGTTCGGGATGAGGGTTCTAGGAAGGATGGTGGTGGCGATGGAAGCAATTCCGTTTGCTCAATTTCATCTCCGTCCCCTGCAGCATGCTCTCTTAGTGCCTTGGGACGGGAGTTCGTTCTCCCTCGATCATCAGTGCAGGTTGCCCTCTCAGGTTCGACGGGCGCTTCAATAGTGGACACACGACTTCTCTCTTCGTCAGGGGAAGCCTTTTCCCCCAGATCATTGGTTGGTGATCATGACCGATGCAAGTCTTTTCGGCTGGGGGGCAATCTTCCGGCATCATACGGCCCAGGGGCAATGGTCGCCTCAGGAGGCTCGTCTTCCGATCAACCTGTTGGAGATTCGAGCGGTGCGGTTGGCGCTGCAGCGTTTTCAGCACTTGCTAGCAGGACGCCCAGTCTGAGTTCAGTCAGACGTGAATCACCAGGGAGGCACACGCAGCAGGGCAACCATGCGCGAGATAGAGCATGTGCTCCGTTGGGCCGAGAGGCACCACTCGGTAATCTCAGCAGTTCACATACCAGGTGTGGAAAATTGGGCAGCAGATTTCCTAAGCCGACAGGGCGTCGCAGCCGGGGAATGGTCCCTTCACCCCGAGGTCTTCCAGCAGATTTGCCAACGGTGGGGGACTCCAGACGTGGATTTGATGGCGTCCAGGGAGAACGCCAAGGTGAGCGCGTTTGTCGCTCGGTCTCAGGACCCACGAGCGATCGCGGTGGATGCGTTGGTCCTACCGTGGAGCCAGTTTCGGCTCCCATACCCGTTTCCCCCACTGCCGCTTCTCCCAAGGGTCATCAGAAAGATCAAGACAGAGGGGGTCCCGGCAATTCTGCTGGCCCCAGACTGGCCCCGTCGAGTATGGTACGCGGATCTAGTGCAGCTCCTCGCAGACGTGCATTGGCGTCTACCGGGACGGCCAGACTTACTGTCTTAGGGGCCGATCTGCCACCCGAACTTAGGGGCCCTGTGTTTGGTGGCATGGCCGTTGAGTCTTGGATTCTGACCCAGGCGGGATTTGAGCGTGAAGTGGTTGCGACAATGGTTAGCGCCCGCAAGCCGCCCTCGGCGAAAATTTATCATAACACTTGGAAGGTTTTTCTTTCATTGGTGTCAAGAACACGGGGTTGCGCCATTATCCTTTTCGGTCCCCAACATCCTGGCTTTTCTGCAGTCCGGCCTGGACGCAGGGTTGGCGCCAAGTTCCCTTAGGAGACAGATTTCGGCCTTGTCGGTCCTTTTTCAGCGAAAGATCGCTACCAATATGCAGGTCAGGACGTTCATTCAGGGGGTCTCGCATTTGGTGCCCCCCTATAGAGCACCCATAGACGCCTGGGACCTTAACCTGGTCCTGGGTCTCCTACAGGAAGTCCCGTTTGAACCATTACAGGAAATTTCATTGTCATATCTCTCCAGGAAGGTGGTATTCTTGGTAGCCATAACTTCCATTAGGCGGGTCTCGAAGTTAGGAGCATTATCTTGTAGAGCTCCTTTTCTGACTTTTTTTTTTAAAGGTAAAGTAGTCCTTAGACACCGCCGCCTTTTCTGCAGAAGGTCGTGTCCTCCTTCCATATTAATGAGGACATTGTTCTGCCTTCGTTTTGTCCAGCGCCAGTACACAGAGTGGAAAGGGCGTTCCACTCTTTAGATCTGGTAAGAGGAGGTACGTGTCAAGGACAACACCTTTTCGCCAGACGGACTTGTTGTTTGTGATTCTGGAAGGGCGCAGGAAGGGTCTCGCAGCCTCACGATCAACCATAGCCAGATGGATTCGCCTAACTATTCAGGAGGCTTACCGTATTAGAGGCGCACCGATTCCAACAGGGATAGGGGCGCACTCTACTCGGGCAGTGGGCGCCTCTTGGGCGCTTCGGCACCAGGCTTCGGCAGAGCAGGTATGCAAGCAGCAACCTGGTCCAGCCTGCACACTTTTTGTAAGCATTACAATGTGCATACTCAGGCCTCGTCGGATGCGAGCCTGGGTAGGAAAATTCTCCAAGCAGCAGTGGCACACCTTTAGACAGGAGGGCATGCGGCTTGGATCGGTGAGTTGTCCTCTCACCCAGGGACTGCTTTAGGACGTCCCACAGTCTCTGTGTCCCCCAATGAGACGAAGGAGAAACATGGATTTTTGTGAGTACTCACCGTAAAATCCTTTTCTCCGAGACGCTCATTGGGGGGACACAGCACCCACCCTGATAGCCAGTTGGCTCTTGTTTATTTGATTAGTATAATTCCTTGTTTAATATAGGGTGGTCCTTTTTCAGACATATGATTTTCTGCGTTAAGGCTAATTTATTGTTATGTTCTCCTACTGCTTTTGCACTAAACTGGTTTCCGCCCGCTATCGGGGCGAGGGTGTATGCGGCGGAGGAGGAGCTAACTTGTTTTTTGTATGCCTAGTGTCAGCCTCCAGATGGCAGTAGCACACACCCCACAGTCTCTGTGTCCCCCAATGAGCGTCTCGGAGAAAAGGATTTTACGGTGAGTACTCACAAAAATCCATGTTTCAGTATTGCTGCTTTCAAGTGTTTAGTCTAACCACAGTGCTGAATTCACAGCTACATTGCTCAATAATTCTGTAAGGCCTCAAAGTAACTACTGTACTGTGCAAAAGCTTTCGGCAAGGTGGGAAGATTGCTACAATGTAAGAATGCTTTCAAGAAGTAAAAGTTTATTTTTTATCAATTACAAGATGCAAAGTGAATGAACAAGATACATATAAATATAAGTCAGTATTTGGTTTGACCACCTATTGTCTTCATAACAGTATCACTTCTTCTAGGTATGTCAGAGGTTTTGTAGGATTATAGTCAGATGTATGAGTAACCAAGTATACCAAAGAGGTGATGATGATGATGATCATCATTTTCATATGTAGGTTTAGACAGTCATTAATTGGAATCTGTTTATAAATAAAAAAAACTTGTATGCGGCGCTGTTCACACTATGGCCATGCACAGCATCCAGGCCAGCCTAGTAGTGACACCCTTCTATTAGCTCAGGCGGGCTGCCCAGCGCTATCAAAATGCATGCCATGTGAACAGACACCGCAGTTTACAAGACCAAATGGGCCCAACTGCACCCTGAGTAAAAAGTGCAAAAAACACATTAAAAAATGTGGAGTATTAGCTGAACATAGTGTGAACAGCGCCGCATACAAGTGTTTTGTTGTGCATTAACATACCAGGCAACCGCCCCTCCATGTATTGGTAGGCTGTGAGCGGTTGTTTCATCGGTATTCTTGCACCTGTGTTGCCATCTTAATTATATGGGTCCACTGCATCCTGATAGTGCATTTGTCTGGAGGCCTGTACGGGTAAACCTTTTTGCTCTTTTGCTGTTTTCAGACCCAGAAACTGGCAGATAGTTTGATGCTAAAGAAATGATGAAATCCTCTTTGTCGTTTTTTTTTATGTTCAATCCTGTTGTTAAGTTTTACTAGAAATAAACCCAACCCAATAGCAAATTGAAATATTCGGAAGCAATCCCCTGTTTTTATTTAAATTAGCATCCTTTTTTATGGTGATCTCTTCCTGACATTACTTAGCCAGTCTCCGTCCCTAGCTAACGTGACTTCCAGCAATCACTTTTACTGTAGTATTAAAGCAGGGGAACTGAAGCTTTGCTTGGGGCCAATGGATCTCAATGGTCAACCCGGGTAATAAATGGCCAGGCTAGTTTCTCTCGGCTTATTAATGAATGATTCATTTCCCTATGTTACATTGTTCATATCTTTGGTGTACAAATCGCTTTCATAAATCTGCTCCAAAGTGCTGCGGAATATGATGGCGCTATATAAATAAGCAAATCAATAACCTAATTTCCAATCTTACAGTAACTTCTGATTAGACCGCTGTTCTGCGCTTTAGTCTGGCTCCTCTTGACAGTCTGTTGTGCACGGCTGCTATTGACAAGTATTATTTATTTCCATATGCTCGGACAGGAAGTCAAAGTTTGCGTTAATTCTCAGAGGAAGGAAACATCTGACAAACAGTTCTGTTTTTTCATGTACAGAGTTTGATAATGCATACTGCTTACATATCATTAAAGGGGTTGTGCAGGATTTTTCATAATTGAGTTATTGGATTGGTCCCGGTCCAGTTCTCTGCATTGTTCCAGATAGCAATGACTTCACATCCCTGAACACTGGCTTGTGAACCCATGCAGCCAGTGATTAGTCGCAGTGGTTCTGTGAATGATGACAGGACATCAGTGTTTCAGGTCTGGCCAGAATCACTGCAGTGCTAGTGGATTTGTGTATTTGATTTGTTTTTAAATCAAAAAAAATCTTACTATAACCTTTCCTGCCAGGGACACCGAGGGTGATCCATCCATGCACCCCTGTCATCAACGTAGAGTTTAAAAAGAAAAAAGGGGCAGATTTATATGAACTCTCAAAAAGAATAACTGCTCTTGTTGCTCATAGCAGTTAATCGCACTGCAGCTTTCATTTTTCCTAAACTGTTTCAGAAATGTAAATTCTGCTCTTGTTACTAAGAACAGCAGGGACAGTTTGTCTTTCAGGCTGTTTTGATAAGTGAGATCTATTGTGTATAGTTAAAGGGAATCTGTCAGCTATGTAGTCTGAGAGCATCATGAGGTAGGGGCTGAGACACGGATTCCAGTGATGCATCACTTATTGGGTTGTGTGTTAGTGTTTTATCAGCAGGAAACTAAAGGTCTAGGTGCCTTGTGCCTCCTGATCCAACCCTATCCCGTCCACTTATTAGCAGTCAACATATTGTGTAAACAACTGATGTGGGCGGGGTTATACACAGCTCAGCATTTGAGCTCTGATAGATCTGCAGCAGAGAAAACTGATTCTAACACAACTGCTGCACCCAGTAGACTAAGTGATACATCCCTGGAATAGAGGTATCTGTCCCTACATCATGTTGCTGTCAGATTACATGGCAAAAACCTCCAAACGGATTCCCTTTAAAATTGTTCTCCTGGATGACCGCTGTTCCCTACTATAGGCTGAAACTCATTTTAGGCATGTGTTAGGAAGAGATGCATCCCGAAGAAACTCTACTTGAGACAGGTGAATTGGAGATACCTTGTAGTGGAGCAAGGTTGTGTCCGGTTGAGGAGCAGCTTTGTATATGAACATAACTTATGTACTCGTATAACCTGAACCTGACAGATTTACAATGCCCAGTGTACAAAAAAAGGTGAATCACTGTTAACAGAAACACTGTTGGTACTGAAGATAAAGTTGAAATTTTTATGAAAATTAAGACCGCTTTTTAAGAGTGGTTTAAGCTTAGGGTCTTGTTCTGCCTTCTTCCACGTATGATGCTCTGTGGATTCCAGCATATGGCTTAACCTTTCATTCACTCCCAGAAACAAGACTGTATGGATGGTTAAGTCTATTATTTATTAGGATGATATGGACAACAATGGGAGATGATAACATGGATAATTCAGCAGATTGTTGTACAAAATGTGGATGATTCAGGTAAAAACTACAAAAGACAGATAATACAGCATGTCAGTACTAGTAGACAGTATACAATACACAAATACTGGCAGGTAATAGCAATGCAGGGTATTATCACAACAGTAGAAATGATATAGGATGCTGTTATGCATTATATAAGAGCTGAGCAATATAACATACACAGCAGCAAAGAAGAAAGAAATATCTAATACAACTAGTGGCTGCCAGCTTTACACTCACTGAACAGAGGATGTATAACTAGAGAATTCTTATATCAAACATGCAGTGAAATAACATCACAGGAGCTGAGCATGCATTGCAAACATGGGGGCTGCATTATCGCTTCTAACACAGATGCATAACTCATAATTGCATTATCCTTACCGGAATCCGCTTGTTATAGCCGGGAGCGGGGCTTGGTGGCGACCCTGCGCTGCGCCTAAGAATGCTAGTTTGAAACTAGTCTTACTTGTGGATTTTGATGTAGATTCGCCTTTGCATTGCAAGAGTGAAAGTGTGCAAAAATAGTCATGCTTCGGATTTTAAAACAAAAATCATGTCAACTTATGAGCACAAATCCCTGTCACATCTACTTAAATAGGACCCTTCACCAAATGTTCTCATGTTGCTGTGGACACATGACCTAATAGTGGCTGCAAAGAGGAATAAAGTGTTTTTGTTTTATTTTTGCATCTCCATTGTAATCATCACCTAATGAGTTAACTTTAGTTAAGTCCTAGTTAGTAGTGTTATTATTAGATACTTTTCAATGGGAATGTGCACAAGTTTGTATAGCGCTTCAAAGGCAGGTGTTTGAGCAGTCAGGCTCGGGTCCTGCTCTGCCCCATCTACTGAGACCTCCTGGCATTTAGAAGAGTAATCACTAGAGATAGGATCGTCCCAATTGGGTACACCTTGTTGGGGTGGGATGACACTTAAGGCACCTTGTTACATTTAGCGATGCACCAGCGATCCCAACCATGATATGACCCGGTCAGGATCCCTGGTGCATCTCTAAATGGTCGCTAGTGAGCTGCCATACAGGCAGATCTCACTAGCGATGCAGCAGTGGTCGGCGGTCATTACTTACCTGTCAAATGCGGCGAGGGTGACCGTCTTCCAGCTGCGTCCATGGCTCGCTCGTCGGCGCCAGCAGAAAGCCGACGACGAGAAATGGACCAGGCCAATCTCTCGCGATCAGCAATAGACAGAGGGGGAGCCAGTCGGAGGTGAGTATCATATGTAGCGATATCGCTAGTGATATCGCTGCTGCTTCACAAAATCGGTGACGCTTTAGCGATATCGCTATGTGTAAAGAACCCTTTACTCTTTTATTTTTTTTATCAAAATAGTGTTAACGAAGTCCCCTTTGTTATTTACATCTATTACTGTTTATTCCATTATAAGTTTATGCTTCGAACATACAACACTGCCCTTCACCTCTCAAAACAATCCTACTTCAACACCCTCATCACTTCACTGTCCAATAACCCTAAACGTCTCTTTCACACTTTTCATTCTCTACTCAACCCAAGAGTACAGGCCCCAACCACGGAGCTTCAAGCTGACGATCTGGCCAATTACTTCAAAGAAAAAATTGACCAGATCCGACAGGAAATTATCTCCCAATCACCTCATACCGTGCACTGTCCTCCCTCCCCCACTGCTCACTCTCTGATTTTGAACCAGTCACAGAAGAAGAAGTAAGCAGGCTCCTTGCATCTTCTCGCCCAACCACTTGCACCAGTGACCCATTTCCGTCACATCTACTCCAGCCCCTTTCCCCTGCTGTCACCTCTCACCTAACTAAAATATTTAACCTCTCTCTCTCTTCTGGTATCTTTCCCTCCTCATTTAAGCATGTCTTCATACATCCATTACTTAAAAAACATCCCTCGACCAAAACTGTGCCTCTAACTATAGACCTCTTTCTAATCTTCCCTTCATCTCTAAACTCCTGGAACGCCTGGTCCACTCCCGTCTCATCCGCTATCTCTCAGAAAATTTTTCTCGACCCTCTCCAATCCGGTTTCCGCTCTTTACATTCTACTGAAACTGCCCTCACTAAAGTC
Organism: Dendrobates tinctorius; assembly: GCF_039654945.1. Taxonomy (NCBI): domain Eukaryota; kingdom Metazoa; phylum Chordata; class Amphibia; order Anura; family Dendrobatidae; genus Dendrobates; species Dendrobates tinctorius. Next base: position 9,694,728 of record NW_027361775.1, on the reverse strand, counting down.
TCTAATGATCTACTAACAGCTAAATCAAATGGTCATTACCCCATGCTAATTCTCTTGGATCTCTCTGCAGCATTCGACACTGTGGATCATCAGCTCCTCCTCACTATGCTCTGTTCCATTGGCCTCAAGGACACCGTTCTCTCCTGGTTCTCCTCCTATCTCTCTGACCGCTCCTTTACTGTATCTTTTGCTGGCTCCTCCTCCTCTCATCTTCCCCTTACTGTTGGGGTTCCTCAATGATCAGTCCTAGGCCCCCTCCTCTTCTCTTTGTATACTGCCCCTATTGGTCAAACAATCAGTAGATTTGGTTTTCAGTACCATCTCTATGCTGACGACACCCAATTATACTCTTCTTCTCCTGACATCACGCCAGCCTTTCTAGAAAACACCGGCAATTGTCTAAACGCTGTGTCTAACGTCATGTCCTCACTATATCTGAAACTGAACCTGTCAAAGACTGAACTCCTCGTGTTTCCTTCCGCTACTAATGTACCTATACCCGACATTGCCATTTCCGTGTGTGGTTCTACTATTACTCCCCAGCAACGTGCCCGCTGTCTTGGGGTCATACTTGACTCCGAGCTTTCCTTTGTCCCCCACATCCGATCACTGGCTCGCTCTTGTTATCTGCACCTCAAAAACATTTCTAGAATTCGACCTTTTCTTTTGACTCTGCAAAAACTCTGACTGTTTCTCTTATTCATTCTCGTCTCGACTATTGTAACTCCCTTCTAATCGGTCTCCCTTTTACCAAACTCTCCCCCCTCCAATCTGTCTTGAATGCTGCTGCCAGGATCATATTCCTCGCCAATCGTTACACCGATGCCTCTACCTTGTGCCAGTCATTACACTGGCTACCCATCCACTCCAGAATCCAGTACAAACTTATTACCCTCACCCACAAAGCACTTCATGGCTCAGCACCACCCTACATCTCCTCCCTTGTTTCAGTATATCATCCTACCCGCGCCCTCCGTTCTGCTGATGACCTGAGGTTAGCATCCTCAATATTCAGAACCTCCCACTCCCGTCTTCAAGACTATACACGTGCTGCGCCAATTCTTTGGAATGCACTTCCCAGGTCAATACGATTAGTCCCCAATCCCCACAATTTTAAGCGTGCCCTGACAATTCATTTATTCAGACTGGCCTACCGCCTCAACACATTAACCTAATCTATCCCTATGTGGCACAGCCAAAAGTTGTTTTTTACCATAACCAGGTTCCCCGCATCATGTTCCCACATGCTTTATGCATCCATTAGCCCTCTGCATCTGTACTGTTACACACTTAACATTATGGCTGGTCTATACAATCAGGGCAACTGTTACCTACCACCCACCTTTCTTGTCTCTCCTTTTTCCTCATAGATTGTAAGCTTGCGAGCAGGGCCCTCATTCCTCTTGGAATCTGTTATGATCTATGTGATTATTGTTATGCTGTAATGTATATTGTCTGTACAAGTCCGCTCTGAAATGTAAAGTGCTGCGGAATATGTCGGCGCTATAGAAATAAAATGTATTATTATATTATTATTATTACTCATATACTTACTGCAGAGTATTTGCTTATTTTTTTATCTTATGTTGCAATGGTCTTTTTAAGGTAGAAAAAAATCCAACATTTTTTTTAAAGAAATCCACTTCAGAAATGCCTGATATTTTTCAACTATTTTGATATATAATGTATCCAACTAGACAGACGAAGTTATGCCATAAAAATATATAGCCTTTATTAATGCATTGTGCCAAAAAAAACATAAAAACCACTTAAAAGGAGATACATGTCCATTATGCCTTACAAGGAAATACATATATTAACTGCCACATGGCAGACAAACACCAAGAGAGATCATACAGTATATAGATATAAGCTCATAGAACAGTACAGTGACTGAAAAAATATGTGGATTGCTCCAAATTGTGTTTATCCAAAAACCACTCTGTAAGCATGGAAAGGTACACATCGCGCGCGGCGCTTAGAAACCTGATGTGTACCTTGGTTACCAGCTCCCTGCACCAGCGCGCTGGTATCTAACGTACACGTCGGGTTTCTAAGCGCTGCGCGGCGCATAGAAACCCGACGTTTACCTTGGTTACCAGGCTCCAGCTCGCTGGTCTCCCGCCTGCCACACGCAGCGATGTGTGCTGGCCAGCGGGAGACCAGCAATCAAAAAAATGTCCAGGCCATTCAAGGACGATCAGCGATACCCGGCAGGGGGGCTGGTCGCTGATAAGTGTCACACACAGCGATTTCGCTGGTGATATCGCTGTTGCGTCACAAAACTTGTGACTCAGCAGCGATCTCGATAGCGAGATCGCTGTGTGTGACAGGGGCTTTTGAATGCATTTGAACCTGTGTATTTACCGTATGTATATATGTGTGTGTGTGTGTGTGTGTGTATGTATGTGTACGTGTGTGTATGTATGTACGTACTGTGTGTATGTACGTGTGTGTGTGTATGTATACTGTATAAACACTTTGACATCAATGACAACGCTCTTTCCAGGATCTCCTCATACCTTTCCAACCGCACATTCGGGAAGGACGGTGTGACACTAATCTCCCAATATCTTCCCTCACGTAATCTCCTGTCCTCCCAAGACCTCCTTCTCTCCTCCACACTTATTCGCTGCTCACCCAACCACCTCCAAGTCCAAGATTTCTCCCGACTATCCCCCGTCCTCTGGAATTCTTTGCCCCAACACATCTGACTATCAACCATATTCAATCCTTCAGACGGAACCTGAAAACCCACCTCTTCAGGAAAGCCTACAGCCTGCATTGACCCCGCTGCCTCCTCACCACTACTGGAGCTACTGCCTCACCAACACGGGAGCTGCTGCAACCCCCCCAACCTACTGTCTCCTTCTCCTCCATCTTGTAGAATGTAAGCCCGCAAGGGCAGGGTCCTCCCCCCCTCCAAATCAGTCTGTGATTGTTAGTTTGTTTAGGTTTAGTGTAAGTGATATCTGTATTTTGTATGTAACCCTTTCTCATGTGCAGCACCATGGAATCAATGGTGCTTTATAAATAAATAATAGTAACTCCCTAGAGGTTATTTAACTTTGTGTCATGGTTAAACCTTCCGTGATAGAAGTAGATCTTTCCTTTATAGCATCTATTTAGATGGTAGTCACCCAAACAGGATGTCCTATTTGTTGCAGTAGGAGTTGCACATAAAGCTTTTTATTTGTCCGATCCCTCAACAATGGTTAGGATTAAAGGACAAGCTGATTTGGGGTGATGAGCACAGTATTTTGGCTGGTTAACCTCAATTATTTCAAGTATCGCCTAAAGTTTTATTGTAATAACTTGTGCATGGCTCACATTATTGCTTGGTAATCACATAAAATAATTAGTACATATCTGTAAACAGCCTTAAACTCTTCTGAACCTAGACATCAAAATAAGCCTTTATTTTGGAACACGCTATATAAACATATTATATTTTGCAGATCTGGAATATTTTTTTTTTCTTGGTTGTGTAATATGGGATCTGTCTTAAGTGAGGGCTCTTTGGGTTAAGCAAGTTCACTAGCATTTATATATGGTCCCATTCCTAGGTCTTTCTATAGAGATGCAACCATTTTCATTTCATTGCACTCCATGTGAAAATGACTTAAGCAAACAACTCTGTACCCAAACAACTGAAATACAATAAATATATTTTGGACATGGCCATGCATATTTTTTATCCACGAAATTAGAAGGACTTGATGATAAACTACACGATTATGCTCATGTGCTAGTGGTTAGCCGTCATAGTCTATTTCAATCACACTCTGTTGCCAATGAAAACGTTTGGTCTCTTCGACCCTGTCTGAAAGAAAAGCTTAACCCAGAAATGTTCATGTATGAAGCTGCAAGGGTTACATACATAGCTAATACTTGGGCTGTTACTATTAGTGCTATATATATATATATATATATATATATATATATATATACACATATACTTTTACTATTTAGCCAAAACTATGAGTGCATTAGTAGAAAGAGTACATACCGTATAAAGTGAAGACTTTTTCTCTATCACTGGTTTTACATGAAAACATGTATTGTGTGAACAAGGCTTAAGGAGGTGTCTCACTGTGCTACTAAATAAGTATATCACTTTTCTTCAGAATAGATGATAAATGTATGATTACAGGATGGGTGAGGAAGTCTAAAAGTCCCCATTGTGAGTGGAGCAGTTGGGCCCATGTCTGACCTCCACTCTATTTAGGGTACCGTTACACTTAGCGATGCACCAGCGATCCCGACAACGATATGGATCGCTGGTGCATCGCTAAGTGGTCGCTAGTGAGCTGCCACACAGGCAGATCTTACCAGCGACATAGCAGGGGTCGCTACTTACCTGTCAGACGCGGCGATCCTGACGTCTTCCCGCCCGCGTCCACGCGTCGCTCATCGGCGCCACAGGAAGCCAAGCAGGAAGCCGCCGATGAGAAATGGTCCAGGACTTTCTCGCGCGACCAGCGATGAGCAGCGGGGGAGCCTGTCGGAGGTAAGTATGACATGCAGCGATATCGCTAGCAATATCGCTGCTACGTCACAAAATCGGTGACGTTACAGCAATATTGCTAGCGATATTGCTATGTGTAACGGGCCCCTTAATCTCCATGGTACTGAAAGAGTTGATTATCTCCATAAGTGCTAGAGACAGTGACTGGAGCATTGGAAATGCATGGGCATGCCATTCACGAAAGGGACTCGGGAATCTCCCATTCTCTTGATTAGTGGAGGTTGGGCTCACAGCTATCATGTATTTATCTCATATAAATAAGTATTATATGTATTTATTGGGTAAAGCTTATATGTATTGGGTTTAAAAAAAATGTACACACCCTAGGTTTTTATCATATGAAAAATTACACCAAAAGGGATCATTTCGGGACTTTTTCCACCTTTACGGTCACTCTTTGCATTTATTACACTATTCAGTCTTTTTGGGTAAGAATCAATCAGGATGGCATGTCTAGAATTGGTTATATTTGCCCACTCTTCTTTGCAGTAGTCTGCAATCTGTCAAATTGTGAAGTCATCCCCTGTGTACAGCCCTCTTTAGGTCAACCCACAGATATTCAATTTGATTCAGTCTGGCCTCTTCCAAAGCTTTGATCCTTGATTCTTTTGTTACTTTGGAGGAATGCTTAGGGCCGTTGTGCTGAAAGATTAAATTCGACTTCAGCTTTTTAGTAGAGTTAAAATTGACTGATATTTTTAACTGTTCATAATTTCCTTTCCCTTAACTAAAGACCCAGTTCCAGCTGCCAAAAAACCCAAGGCATATGCTACCTCTATCATGCATCCCTGTGGGTATGGTGTTACATTTTGGAGTTATGGCCAAAAAAGTTCACCTTTTGGTTTCCTCGTACCATAAAATGTTTTCCCACATGCTGTTGGTAGATTTGATATAGTTTTTGGCAGAACATAGCTGGGCTTAGATGATTTTCATGGTAAGAAGAGACTTCCACCTTACCATTCCACCTTGCAGGCCAGACAAATGAAGAATACGGGAAATTGTTGTCACATGCAGTACACAACCTGTACTTGCCAAAGATTCTTGCAGCTCCTTTAAAAATGCACCTAATAAAATGTAAAGAAAATCCTAGTAGAACCGCTAAACTTTAATGTCATGCATAATCTGTGTAAATCCATTGACAAACAAACAGATAATTTTGAGGAGGAAAACAAAAATAACAGATGTGGTTGTGTTCAGAATTAGCCAATCACATTTATAGTTGTCAGTTCACAGCTACCATCATTTTTTGTGATACTGATTAACCTCATTCAAAGAGATTATCTGGGAAATATTAATTTTTTTACTATGAGCCTAAGAACTTATAGGTCGCTGATCTCTGCCTGCTCAAAATAATCTGAGACCACTGCTGCTGGAGATCAGCTTCTTTTCTTTCACTCTGCTTTAACAGGGTGTGACTCCCGATGGCATGCTGACTGACAGCCAGTTCCCCGCTGCTGAACTGTGGTAAGTCAGCTGTCAATTAGCATGAGGCCGGCAGTCATGCCTCGTTGACAGAGCAGCCCGGAAGAGGTATATTGACATGAAGCAGCAGCAGGGAGCGGTCAGTGACTGTTCTGAGCTGGTGCCGGGTAGAACAGGCAAATAGTTAGTAACTACCGACCTGTTAGTTTTTAGGCCCATAATATAATCAATCGCTTTTAAAAGGTGGATAAAGATTAAGATTCTTCTTGGTGTGATTTTTTTTTTTACTTTAAAATAGTCTGGCAATTTTAACAGAGGTGTGTTTGTGTTTTTATATCCACTGTTTCTTGGCTTTTTTCTTGTGTGTTATTTTATGTGTGTCTATAATACAATTAAGTTACATTTTATTTCCTATTTAAGTCGTCCTAGAACATGAGGGGCGATGGTCAAGACATTGGCAGTGTAAGCTAGGGATCATGGGTGTTTCATTTTTGTTCAAATCAGTCCTGGTAAGTTATACCACTATAAGAAAAACCTATGGCAATATTAAAGGGGTTGTCCACTACTAGGACAACTTCTTCTTAAACTAAATGTTTAGCTCAGATAAAATAATAAAGTCTGTACTCGTCTCGTGTGCTGGTGTCGTTCCCGAAGTGTCTGCCCTCGCTCTCCCCGAGCCTGTGATGCGATGCTTTGACACGTGACGCCGGCCCCCAATCAGTGTTGGCATCACTGTCTCCACCTTCGGACAAACTGAACAGAGATATACTACAACCTTGATTTCCCCCTCATGTTCAGTTTGTCCAAAGGAAGAGACAGTGATGCCAGCTCTGATTGGGCACCGGGCATCTCTTGTCATTCCACCACATCACAGGACTGCAAGTGCCAACACCGCTGGAACGGAGCCGACATGGGAGTATAGGCTTTATTATTTTATTGGGGCCGAACATTTAGTTTAAGAACAGGGTGTCGTAGTAGTGGACAAGCCCTTTAAATGGCTTCAAATTTACATTGTCAAATATGTCATTAAAGGATATAACAAATAGTGCACTGCGCTAAAGCTGCTGCTGTACAGATAAAGGAATGTCAATGATTGGAAATAGAAAAAGAGCGGCATACAAATGATGTCCTGCTTACCTTCAATCAGAACGGTGCTTCAATAACAGAGAGTCCTGAGCGCTGGAGCAGGAAGACGTGATCTAACTGGACACCGGTGATCACACAGGATCATGCCGACGCGTGGAAAGAATTAAGTGTACCAGATGGAGGGAGGCTGGGGACCGGAGAGAGTCCTCCCCTGGATGGCACCCACCTACCCTCCCCAGAATCTGAGTACATGCGGCGTGCGCCGGCCGAAGAACGCCACTGACAGTAACGGCTTGAGCACTTGCAGCTTCAGCAGTTACTGCTGGGAGCGCCGGTGTATTGCGGTGATATTTATGTCCTTAAAGGAGTTTGAACCATAAATACAAGCTATCTCCACATAGAATAGGTGATATCTTCACCTATAACAATAATAATCACCAATGTCCCACATCTGGAACTGCCATGGATTTCTAAAATAGGTTCCCCTGTTTGAATGGATTGATGCTTCCGCATGTGCATAACCACTGCATTCATTGTATATTGGATTCTGCCTTTCTCTAGCATTCCCATAGTCCACCCCCATTCAACCTGTTAAGAAATTACAATGTAAACACTATCACAACTATGTAGCCATTGGGCTTTGAGGCCGTGTGCCTTAAGGTACTGTCACACTTAGCGATGCACCAGCGATCCCAACCAGTGATATGACATGGTCAGGATCACTGGTGCATCGCTAAGTGGTCGCTAGTGAGCTGCCACACAGGCAGATCTCACCAGCGACATAGCAGCGGTTGGGGGTCGCTACTTATCGGTCAGACGCGGCGATCCTGACGTCCTCCCGCACGCGTCGCTCGTCGGCGCCACAGGAAGCTGACGACGAGAAACGGTCCAGGACGTTCTCGCACGATCAGCGATAACCAGCGGAGGAGTCGGTCGGAGGTAAGTATCAGACATAGCGATATCGCTAGCAATATCGCTATAACGTCACAAAAAACAGTGACGTTATAGCGATATTGCTAGCGATATCGCTTAGTATGACAGGCCCTTTAGGTGCTGGACTGCAGGTAGCATTGGGCTATGAGGCCGTGTGCCTTAGGTGCTGGACTGCAGGTGTAATGCACAAATCTTCAGCTATTTGAGTGTCGTAGCAAAAACTGCTCAGCCGATTGGACATTTTGCATCAGATCAGTTGTTATAACATTGAATTCAGTGAGGAGATGGATACAGTGAATATGAAAATGTCAATTATGTCACTTTCTTGCATACATTATGACAATGGTGTTATGGAATATTAAAATCTATGGACTGATGATTCATTGGGGGAAAAACTGCTATTTTTCCATCCAATGAAATAAATTGGACAATAGATGGAAAAACTATGCAACAGATGACATTTCCTTCTGTAATTGTTCTCAGAAAATAGATACAACCATTATCAGTCATTTGATACTTTTTTGAGTTTATTATGACTCATAACACTGGTCAACAGCATTTTTGGTGCCAAAGATATTTCATCGAATTTAGGGTATTTTTGGGGTGCTGATTCTGAATATGTCATCAGTTTTGCCAGATTGGCTCAAGTTTTTGAGATTTTTGGTATCTTATTTATAGCACTTGTTGGTAAATGCGACGCATCATCTCATTAATTTCTTTGGATTAGTACTTGAACTGAGCAGTTCTCAATATAGTTTTGTGTTAATTAGTGTTCTAAAAGTTTGTTCATAGCTTGATTTTTGCACTAACTTTATGTTGTTGTCTGTTTTCCAGTGAAAAGCATGAACTCATCATGAAGAAGTTGTCTTAACGATCCAGACTCATTCTGTTACATTTGTGGTGAATACACACTGCCAAAACATAGAAGAAACATAACAGACTTCGTAAAAAAAGTGTATTTTGCCTATTTTGGGGTTATGCTTGGGGACCAAGACAAGTTTTGGGCACCACACATAGTGTGCAAAGCATGTATCGAATTATTACGAAAATGGAGCAAAGGACAAAGAAAAAGCTTCAAATTTGGTGTTCCAATGGTGTGGAGAGAGCCAAAAAATCATCATGATGACTGTTATTTATGGTAAACACAGGTACAGGCACATCTTCACAATGAGGGACAGGCCTTCTTGCAGATTCCATGTTACTCCCATTTTCGTTTCTTATGCTTATTGAATCCTTGCACTTGCACTGCACAGAAATAACAGTCATCATGATGATTTTTTGGCTCTCTCCACACCATTGGAACACCAAATTTGAAGCTTTTTCTTTGTCCTTTGCTCCATTTTCGTAATAATTCGATACATGCTTTGCACACTATGTGTGGTGCCCAAAACTTGTCTTGGTCCCCAAGCATAACCCCAAAATAGGCAAAATACACTTTTTTTACGAAGTGTGTTATGTTTCTTCTATGTTTTGGCAGTGTATATTCACCACAAATGTAACAGAATGAGTCTGGATCGTTAAGACAACTTCTTCATGATGAGTTCATGCTTTTCACTGGAAAACAGACAACAACATAAAGTTAGTGCAAAAATCAAGCTATGAACAAACTTTTAGAACACTAATTAACACAAAACTATATTGAGAACTGCTCAGTTCAAGTACTAATCCAAAGAAATTAATGAGATGATGCGTCGCATTTACCAACAAGTGCTATAAATAAGATACCAAAAATCTCAAAAACTTGAGCCAATCTGGCAAAACTGATGACATATTCAGAATCAGCACCCCAAAAATACCCCAAATTCATTAAAATATTTTGGACACCAGAAAAAAAAATTTTTTTCGTTGACCTGTGTAATCAATCTGGATGTCATCCCTTCTCTCTCCTATCCTTTTCTCTCTTTACATGTAAGTCAGCCTGCCACTAACAGAACAAAATGTTGACTAATGCAAAATCCTATATTTAAAGTAGCGGGTAGCTATGTATTTTTTTTGTTATTCATTCTTTTACTAGTTCCTCAGTATATATCATTCAGCTAGCATCACCTTATTTAGTCATTATTACCATGTACAGTATCTGGAAATGCATGGTTAGCTACTCTTCTACAGGTAGGTCATGAAATCTCATAGTGATTTGTCAGAATTACATGCCGTTATGTTCTCCAAATGAGGCATTAACTAAGAAACCATAACTTCTTGTATGATGAAATTTGCATGGACTGTACAAAAGAAGCACAGAAGGGGCCAAACTGCAATCACCGTTACTAATGATGACTGTGCGGCTCCTGACACACAATTGTAATGAAATGCAGTGAGGCCGGAAACTATCAAGTCATATTGTGGCCGTGAGTATACATACAACTCTAGCAAAAATTGAGACCACTTTCAAATGTTCAGTTTGTCTGATTTTTCTCTTTATAGGTATAATTTTGAGTAAATTGTAAATTGTTCATTTAGTCTATAAACTTCTGACAACATGTCTCCAAATTTCCAAGCAATAAATTTTATATTTTTTTTCTGACAAAGAAAAATGGTCGAAATTAAAACAAAACAGTACTTTCAGACCTCAAATAATGCAAAGAAAACAAGTTCATAATCATTTAGGAACAACAATACTAAAGTTTTTATTCAGGTAGAGTTCTGAAATCAATATTTTGTTGCTTTCCACCAGTCTTTCACACTGCTTCTGATGCAAAAATTTAAGCAGTTCTTTGTTTGATGGCTTGTGACTATCCATCATCCTCTTGATTACATTCCAGAGGTTTTCAGTCGGGTTCAGGTCTGGAGAATGGGCTGCCCCATGACAGGGTTTTGATGTGGTGGTCTCTTAATTTTTGCCAGAGCTGTATGACAAACTAGTGGTCAAATGTCCACCTGGTGGTGATACCACAGAATCCTCACAGCGCGCAATGTGAGCATTCACAAGTCTGCAGTTAAGTACAGTGACTGTAGACTTGTAGCTTTGGACCGGACGACCCCTTTAAATATTGATTTCTATTCAAAGGAAAAATTCTTTGCCAGACAATGTGAGAGATTTGGTCCATATGAAATATCAGCTTGCTTTGAATAATGTGCTGCTGCTGGGCATTTAATTAATAGAAATATTCAAACTGATAATTAAACAATAATGAATGGTGTGAAATTATAAGTGGAAGCTTGTGCGAAATCTGCTGCAGAATTGTGGCTCTGTGTATTGTTTGTCTTTGTTGCTCGTTGGTACAGCTAAACCACTGATACCCACAAACATGAAAATGTTGATTTTCCACTTCATCAGTCATTTTCTATAGATCCTACTGTGTGACTTCCGCATAAGGGTAACAGAGTGGTGCAAACGCTCTAGTGGGTTTAATGAGGCATTTTGTGCCAACAGATTAAGGGGAAAATGAAGGTGTTTTGATCACAAAAGCGACTGTCACCTCTGATTTGATTCAGGAAGAGTGTGCCAGACCGTGTAATTTGCCGTTCTTTGCCCCGGGACAGCTTGGCACTTCCTGGTGAAAGTGTAACCTCCCAGGCTAGTAAGAGACGGCACTGCTCTATTAGTCAGCGTCGATTATACAGTTACTGATTTGGGTCAAACTTCCCCAACTTTCCCCATGTGAATTCTGCACTCCGTGCTGATCAGCCCTGGGCTGCATAACTTAACCTAACCTTATAATTTCCTAACCAAGAAATCCCAGCAGCCCATTTTTCTCGATTCTTTCAGCAGTCCCGTAGTTATTTACATTACACAAATTGACTGTGGCAATCCTGTCTTCCTGAGCTTTTCCCAGACTGACTTCCTTGTCTGACAGCTTTCATTACACGGCACAATTTCATGTTCTCTTCTCCGAGTGTGAGAGAATCTTGTTTTAGTCCATGCCGGCACACTAATGTACAAAGCAAGCTGCATGGCTCAACGAGTCTCTGTCACTGTGACAACTTACTGTTATCTTAAAACGGTTTGATCCACCTTTATAATGGAGCCAAGTTTTTGTTCCCAGTCAAATAACCCTCTAGTTTTTTTTTTTTAGGACAGTGCTGTTCCTAGCTTAGGAGCCAGTAGCTTATCAGGACTATTAACAATTGTATATTAAATCTAAAAACGGGTTTTCCAGGACTTTGATGTTGATGATCTATCCTGTAGATCCTTCAGGTCTGACACCCGGGGGACTTCCACCAATCATTTGTTTGCTGCTCGTGAAACAGCATGATGTTCACCTTACACAAAGCCAGAGCAGCACAGTTCTTTACATCATGTTGAGGATATTTAGGTAATGCAGCTAACCACCATTCAGTTCGGACCTCCACCATTCTGGCATTGATGATTTATGTCCAAAAATAAAAAAATTAAGGCTTTACAGGGGTTTACGGGGATTCACCAGTCTCATATTGCTATGTAGTATAGAGCTGGGCTTCTCAAACTGTGTGATTGGCCTCACCAGTGCAGCTCCAGTCAAGTGCTGGTCAGGTGCAGCTGGGGAATCAGTTTTTTATAAAAGTGATCTTACACTAGGCAGTCCTTTCTATGGCCGCAGCAATATTTAGTAACATAACTGACTCATTTTGTACTTATTCTAATCCTACATTGGGTTTAGGAGACATACAAAATCAGCATTGATTGAGAGATTTTTACATGTAGTATTGACTTCCACTACTCATATAGAGGCTCCGCATTATTTTGGTTTATCTATTGAGGCCTTAGATGATAAATACTCTGTCTTGTGCTGTTTGTTGGAACTATCACCCCCTGGAAACTATTGTTTTGTAGTATCTCCATAATATGACATGTAAAGGAGAAAATCACATTTTCAGTCCAGATTTATTTTTTCTTAAGAAAGCCATTTTATTAACTCAAAGACCTATGCAGGTGCAAACAGCCCTCCAGATCCTTCTATGGGTGCTCTTCCATGGGAACTTAATACAACACCGCCATATTACTGCCATACAGATATGTGCATGAAGCTTAACACATACTTTTGTGCCAAATCAGAAATATTTTTTTTTTCTTTACACCATTTAAGAAATTCTCGGATATTTAAGTTCTCCTGTTTAAAGTTAAGAATCCTCTAATTGTGCACTTAGAACATAGCGCACAAATTAGTTATTTAGCAGGTAATAAGCTGCTCCGCTCTCATTGAATATCCAAGTGTGGTAACAAGAGTATCTAGGAACCAGATGTTTCACTTCTGCTAAGCATCTGAAAGGTAAGGAGTGAGGTTTGTAATAATTTATTTATTGCCTCTAATGTAATCGGCAAACTCCCCCCAACGGTGTCTAATCATTGTGAATTTCCTTCACTCTTTCTGTTAACACCTTCTCTGAGTTTATTACTTAGGCTGGAGTCACACTAACCAGCGCAAAATACGGTCAGTATTTTACATGCGTAATACGGATGACAGACCCCTAAATAGTGCTCCGTATGTCATCCGTAATCAAGGTGTGGTCGCGTATTTTGCACATGTCAGCATCCGTATGTAATCCGTATGGCGAGATTTTCTCGCAGGCTTGCAAAATGGACATATAATGGAGCCCTATGACAGGGTTTCTAACAGAAACCAAAGAATAGATATAGACACATAGAATGCATATATATATATGTATTCTATGTGTCTATATCTATTCTTTCGTTTCTTTATTAAACCTGTCAGTGTGAGTTTACTGTACAGCGCACTGAATTGCCGGCTTTGCTAAAAGACACCTGGTGCGTATTCCTCGCAATTCACATGTGTGGTCCGTGTGTAATCCGTATTTTTTGCGCACCCATAGACTTGCATTGGCGTATTACGGGTGTAGTACGCTGACAATCGCAGCATGCTGCGATTGGCACGGACCGCAGAATACGGATGAGAAATTTACGCCTGGTGCGAGGGACCCCATAGAGAATCATTGGTCCGTGTCTCATGCATGCTTTTAGCGCCTCTCACTCAGCCGTATTCCTCGCCAGTGTGACCCCGGCCTAACTAAGCTTCTTGCAGAACCCCTGTAGACCAGACAATAGTTCAGCTACACATACACAAGCACTATGCAATAAATACCATTTGTATGTTTCTTATAGCGGTTATCCAGGACTTTGTATTTTTTTTCTTGATGGGGCAAGAACTTACCAGCAGGTAGTTGCTAACTACCTGCCTGTCCTGTCCTGTGACATCGTTTGGCTTCATTTGACCTAACATCAACAGATCAGCTGTTTTCCTCTTGGTGTGCTCTGTTGACCGGTCATCTGTGACATCATACTGATTAACAGCCAGCTCCCTGCAGTTAGGCAGAGGGGAGCCGGCTGTTAATCAGTTTGACATCAGCAATGACCGCCACCCTGTCAACAGATCAGAGCAGAAGAGAAGAAGCGTAACATTACTGGAAGCAGGAGAAGCGCTGGCCAGAGCACGTTATGGCCACTCTGAGGCCGAATAGATCATCGTATGGCAGAACAGACGGCTAGTTAGCGACATGACGGATGCTAAAAATGTCCAGGATAACCACTTTAATTGTACATTTCTATAGTTGTGTGCTAAATTTTCTACTACAGTAATAGTTTGCCTATGTCTGACATATGAGCTGTTTGAGCATCAGGTTTTTTGTTTTTTTAAAGGGTCAGTATTAAATCTGTCTTACGTTCCCTAATTCATATCTGTAATATGGATATATGTGTAGGCTTTATGTTCTGCGTCTGAGACATGTATTGCATCCCATAATGCCTGTGAGGTTTTAGATTGCTTATTTCTAATTTGTGGGGTTTACAATGTTGTGTTCCTGTTAGGAGTGGTGGAAGGCACTAAATAAAAAATATAAATGAAGTGCCTTCGCCACTCGGGGTCCACCGTTCGGTAGGTGGAGAAACGGCAGCTAAGTGACGCAGAGCAATCTGGCGGTAATGTTCACTAAGGTATCTCTGTTAAATGCATAGAGCTAATAAAGAAAATATAACAACGCTGAGCCTGTTAAGAACACAGAGACTCGGCGGTGCACGAGCGGTATATGGTTACCGGAGTAGTTAAAAGATGGCACTCACTCCGCCAGGACCTACCGTAAACTCTCTTGAAACACTGTGTTGCAACTGCAGATGCAAACAATAGCTGCTACAGCAGCGCAGCGTGAGACTTGCCGCAAGGTAACACCGCAGTAACGCAAGCGCGATGTTAGACGCTAGCAGGTGCAATAGTGGAGCAATGGCGCGCTGGCGCTGTTTACTGGCTATAACTCATTGCCTCACACAACCGTAATATCCAAGGAAGGGGGTTTCAAATGAGTCATTCAGCAGATCATGCATCCATCAACATACACACAGCAGCAAGTATGACTATACTAGCGCATGGCGGAACAGCCATGCGCGCTTTTTATAGCAAACGGGACCTTCCAAAGGCTTCCAGATCTCTGAGCTGAGCCAATGGAATCTGGAGCAGGACCTGAGCACCTGACTCCTGAACTCCAATGGGCGATCGTCCCATGAGCATGCTCAAAGGAAGGGACGAAGGACTTAGCCTCCGGAGAGAGTTGCTGTGAAGCAATCTCCTCTGCAATCTCCTTTGCTTTAGACAAAGAGCAGGAGACTGCAGCATGTGAGGGTCTACATTCCTGCTTAGTAATAGCCAAAATCTGACTCCTAACAGTTCCCTATAGTTCTAATGTTTGAAGTAACATTTTAAAAGCACTTTTTTTTCTCGTGAGACACTTTTTGGTGTGAACATATGATCTTTTAGCATTCTATCCATAAACCACATATAAAAAAGAAGAGCCAAGAAAAGCAGATTCATCTCAATCACAAAACTAAATTCACAGAGTACAATATTAGTTGTGGTTGCTGTATTTAGGCATTTGTCAGACATTGTAGACCTTTTTTCACAGTGCTTTAGCAGGCTATTTGTGCCATAAGCTTTGGCTAGGCTTGTGCTTATATATTAAATAGAATTATATATGTTCTTTTAGCATCCGTCTGCCCACGATGTGTCAAGGTTTCAGTTTTCTGTGGCGGATATATGGGATAGTACAGCAGATTGTTCTAGTCCATTCAGTGCCATTTAGTAAAATACAATATTGTGTAACATTCTTCCCTTTTTTTTATATGGACGGGAGCCTATGGGTGACAGATGCAACAATATGGCCTCCATCAATGGCAACCGTTTAATGTAAGCAACTTTTCATGACCCATATGTTAAACAGATGCCCTTATAGCCTGTGGGTTAATTGTATATGTATGGGGTTTTCGCTGGGAAATCCTTTTGACGGAAACTATGGACGCCCACATAACATTAGGTATAATAGGAGCCTTAGGCATCAGTGAGTATGTTCCAACATAAAGTAAGTAATGAGAGAGGCATTTATATATTTTCATTTTAGCATTATTCATCTAGTTCATGACTGGCCTTTCCAATACTCGATTTACATTGGTACTAAATGTCTCAGATTGCCAGACCTCCTATAAGTACCGGAAGCAACATTTTAAATGGGTTGTCTTTTAACTATGTTGTATTGTATCATACCTTATAACTTATAAATCTAACATTTACATATGAAAACACAATGTGCAGATGCTTATTCCATACATTTTTCCCCATGGGTTCCGGATGGTAAATCTACCCATGAGCATTCCATAAGCAAGACATGCATATAAAATCACTGCGTTTTTATTTATTGTTTGTCTATTCAGAATTACACTATATGGACATTAATATTGAGGCACTTGCACATTATACTTACCGGAGCTTTTTGACCTCGCATTCTAAATCCATCTACATTAATATGAAGTAGGTCCCCTCCTTGTTTGTAGCTAAAACAACTTCCACTCCTTCAGGAAGGGTTTCTACAAGATTTTAGAGTGTGACTGTCGGAATTTTTGCCCACTCATCCAGTCGAGCATTTGTGAGTTCAGAAGTTAATATTAAATGAGAGAGACTGAATTGAAATCTCTGTTCTAGTTGATCCCAAATGTGTTTGATGAGTTTGTGTTCAGGCCAGTCAAGTTTTTCCAAACCAATCTCGACCAACCATGCATTTATGAACCCTTAAACTCAGTTTTGCTGGAACACAAAGGCCTCCCCCCCCCCAAAACTGTTCTCACAAAGCTGGGAGCATAAAATTGTCCAAAATGTCTTTGTATGCTGAAACATTATAGGTATTGGTCTAAAGAGTAAAGGCCCCGTCACACACAGCGATCTTGCTAGCGAGATCACTGATTTTGTGACGCCACAGCAATCTCGCCAGCGAGATCGCTGTGTGTGATGAGGATCAGCAACCGCCCCCCCCTGCCGGTTATCGCTGATCGTCCTCGATCGGCCTGGGCCATTTTTTCATCGCTGGTCTCCCGCTGGCCAGCACGCATCGCTGCGTGTGGCAGCGAGAGACCAGCGTTCAGCGACGCTGGTTTCTAACGTAAACATCGGGTGTCCAGGAGCCGCGGCTCTTGGATACCCGCTGTTTACCTTGGAAACCGGCGTACACGCTGGTTTCCAAGGTAAACATCGGGTATCCAAGAGCCGCGATGTTTACATTAGAAACCAGTTTGTTTGCTGGTCCTGATCGCTGAAGGGGCTGTCTATGTGACAGCTCACCAGCGATCAGCCTAATGATGTCCCAGCGATCCCATCCATGTCGGATCGATGGTGGGATTGCTGGGACATGCAGGCAACAGAGGCATCACAATACCTGGCCTGCAGGAGACCAATGATGTCACTTGTGGGGGGTGATGCTGGTCTTCTGCAGGCCGGGTATCCTGACACCGCTCTGTTGCTGGCTGGTTACTACTGAACTCAGGCGCTGTGATTGTGCCTATCTCACAAAATAGTTTAGACTATGGCACTACCCCTTTAAGATTCCCATCACTGGACATGAGACTTTGACCAACCCCTGAAGAACCATCCACTAATATTATTTCTCCTCCATCAAACTTTATAAATGGATCAAACTTTATAATATCAATCAATATTGTCAGGAAGATAACATTCTCCTGACATTTGCCCAATCCAGTCATCCATCAGACTGCCAGATAGAGGAGCGTTACTTATGAATCCACAGAAAACATTACCATAGCTCTAGTGTTGCATCTAGTGCGAGAGACCATTCTGACATTTGTATTTGTGCTTGGTGTTTTAAGACTTTGATGCAGCTACTCAATCATGGAAACCCATGCCATGATGATCCTGCCGCTTAGTTTTTGTGCTGATGTTAAAGGGGTTGTCCACTACTAGGACAACCCCTTCTTATACCAAATGTTATGCCCCAATAAAATAATAAATCCTATGCTCACCTCCCGTGCCAGCGCCATTCTTGCGGTGTCCGCACTAATTCTCCCCATGTTTGTGATGTGATGTGTTGTAACACGTGACGCCAGCACCCAATGAGCGCTGGCATCACTGTCTCCGCCTTTAGACAAACTGAATGTGAAGAGAAAGTCCGAGCTGCAGCTGATCCCTGGTTTCCTATTCATGTTTAGTTCGTATGAAGGCAGAGACAGTGACGCCAGCGCCGATTTGGCTCTAGTGTCACAACATTGCATCCCAGCCCCGGGGGGAGAGAGTGCCGACACAGCAGGAACGGCGCCGGAACGGGAGGCGGGTATAGGCTTTATTATTTTATCGGGGCCTAACATTTGGTTTAAGAAGAGGTTGTTCTAGTAGTGGACAACCCCTTTAATGCAAGAGGAGGTGTAGAACTAAGCAATTTTTGAGTCAGCAGAGCGTTGACAACCTTTCTGCACTTTGCTGTGGGAAACCCACTCTGTAACATTACATGGTCTACCACTTTGTGGATGAGTTGCTGTCCTAAAGGCTTCCACTTTTCAGCATTACCACTCACAGATATTGGTGCAATATTTAGGAGGCAAATAATGTTGTGACCTTACTGTGTTATCTGGTTACATTACAAAGCTGGAACTTGGGGAGCTCTTTAGAACAATTTAAAACCCAATTTTTTTCACATATGTCAATAAGGGCATACTGCAGGGCGAAGGGCTGGATTTTATATACCTGTGCCAATGGGATTGAATGAAAAACCTGATTATAATGATGAAAACATTTTGGTTATAAAGTGTATACACATTCCAAATGTCTAAATGTTTGGTTCTGCACAGTGTCATATTATATGCCAGCTGCATGCACTGTACTGCTATGTTGGTTTTTAGCCTTCCAGCAAAGCTCTTATCAGAGAATATATGTAAAAAGACATTTTTGCTGCATTCCGCAAAGAAATGCTACTCAATACACACACTAGCCATCTGCTTAAAGTATTGTTTAGCCACTTAGAGACATTTTAATGTTTGTTTTATAAATCAATAACACAAATGAAAATGAGATACTTTGGAATATATCTAAATTACTGAGACAGATGACAGTTGGTGCTCATAAAGCTCTATGGGAAGGAGAGGCACATGAATCAGACAGACATTCTGCTGAAACATAGGCAAGAAAGCAGGAGACTATGCACACACCAGCTAGAGTATCTTCAATGAATATAGATAAGCGAGAGAAATGTCCAGCAAGAAGTGCTCTGTAGAAAATAAAACTTCACATTTATTAGATATAATGAAAACTCCATCCAGTAGTTAAATGCACAACAAGGGATAGATGAATACCATCTTCATGTTTTGGCGTGTAGCCTTATTCATCATATGATATATGTTGAATTTTTCCTTGAGAAAGCCAAAGGTGAAACACATGTCTTATTCCTGAGGTCTTGATTACTGTGTTGGTCTCTCTCTGATTAACGTATATGTTATTTCAATGTGATATTTGCGTCTACATTATCTTTTTATTTACATCATCCTAAATAAATATGCATATATAGCACTTTTTTATTATTTAACAAGGCTATATTCTTTGTATTCATACCGTCTTTAAATTGTCAGAGAATATTTTCTTCTCTGCTTGATTTCTAAAACTTAATATGGACTAAACAGAATTCATCATCTTTCCCCCATCTCACTCAACCCCCCCCCACGGACCTAACCATTAAAGTAAATGGCTGCCCACTCTCCCCAGTCCCACAAGCTCGCTGCCTCAGGGTAATCCTCAACACTGATCTCTCCTTTAAACCACATATCCCAGCCCTTTCCACTTCCTGCCGACTTCAACTCAAAAACATTTCCTGTGTCCGTACATTCCTCAACCAAGAATCTGCAAAAACTCTAGTCCATGCCCTCATCATCTCCCGCTTCGAGTACTGCAACCTCCTGCTCTGTGGCCTCACCTCTAACACCCTCGCACCCCTCCAATCTATTCTGAAATTTCCTGCCCGACTAATCCACCTGTCCCCCCCCGCTATTCCCCGGCCTCTCCCCTCTGTCAATCCCTGCACTGGATCCCCATTACCCAAAGACTCCAGTTCAAAACCCTAACCATGGCATACAAAACCATCCATATCCTGTGTCCTCCGTACATCTGTGACCTAGTCTCCCGGTACTTACCTGCACGCAACCTTCGTTTCTCACAAGATCTCCTTCTCTACTCCCCTCTTATCTCCTCTTCCCACAATCACATACAAGATTTCTCCCGTGCATCCCCCCCCCCTACTCTGGAACTCTCTGCCACAACATATCAGACTCTTGCCTACCGTGGAAACCTTCAAAAAGATCCTGAATATCTACCTCTTCCGACAAACCTACAACTTGTAGTAGCCACCGATCGACCAGACCGCTGCACGACAAGCTCTACCCTCACCTACTGTATCCTCACCCATCCCTTGTAGATTGTGAGCCCTCACAGGCAGGGTCCTCTCTCCTCCTGTACCAGTCGTGACTTGTATTGTTTAAGAATACTGTACTTGTTTTTATTATGTATACCCCTCCTCACATGTATAGTGCCATGGAATAAATGGCGCTATAACAATAAATTATAATAATATAGCACAACTTATAATACCCATATCTGATACATTTGTCATAAACTTTCTTTTGTTTATTGCCCCCCACATTTTTTGTGCAAATTCTGCATTTTGTATGTACCAATCAAATTTACATTTATAGGTATTTCCTTTAGTGGTTATTCACTGATTTGTAGGTTTGTATGTATTTAATAAATATAAAGTTTTATTTTCTATGTCGCTGGACATTCCTGTATTCTGCTGAAATTCTACAGCTCTCCATAGAACTTTATGAGCAATCTCTGTATTCTCTTTATCGGGAGAATCTGTATTCACTGAAGACAGGTTTTACCTGTGAAGTGAAAATTTTAAGAATGAAAGATCAGTTCAGGAGGGTAAAGGAGCTGATTTCTAAAATAAGATACATTACAAAGTTTCTTATTTGCAAATATATTATTGATTTATATACTGTATATATATAAAAATACTCTAACTTCTCAAGACTTTTTGATATAAAGTACATTAATTATCTTCATATAGCCATTACATTTGGTAAGATTGATAATATTGCATACTACTAATACATCATCTGGTTATACTGTGGATACTTTGTTCATAGTGGCTAAAAAGCTATCCTTTTTAACATATTTTAGTGTCAAATCCTTTTTTTTTTTTTTTTTTTTTTTATTATTATAAATGAGAGCTTCAGATTCCTTAAGAATTTGATATTCTGCAGGTTTATCATGACGGCATTCTCTTTTCATTGCATTGGCCACTTTCTTTATGAAATATCTGGCCATAACAAAGTCCATCTTGTTGGTAAAATAGTACCTTTTTAAGTATTTTTACGATCTAAAACTGAGCAAAAATTATTTCAACATTCAGGCTTCAGATACAGAACCCAAATTACAGTGCAAAATTTTCACCCTTCTATCCAAACAAATGTCATTTCCTTTAGACTGTGTATTGCAGATGCCAGTTGACTCCGCATGGCAAAATATCTTGCTACAGTACGTGGAATGTCTAGAGAGAACGGTTTGAACTGAAGGGAACTATCTGGGACTTGACAAGTCTAGTTTACATGTGGCCCATTTTGAACAATCGGTAATTCATAATACAGCATTCAGTTGGCAAAATGAGCAAATAATGCCCAGACAAGACTGGGGCAGGCAGTTCATTTACATCATGGAACCTATTGAAACCTGCACCTATTAAACATTTTTTAACTCTTTTTTTTTCGCTTTTTATTTTGTGGGATTTCCAAAAATGTTGAAAGACTTATATGTAGCTTACACAAAGATAAAATATAATAACTCCGAATACATCATTCCAGTTTTGGCATGAGAATAGAGAAAAAAATCTTCCTTGTCTTTTTTTTTTTTTTTAACGTTCAAACTCTTAACATGTGGAATTCTTACACAGGTCAACCGCGGTCCCCAGATCTTCAGGAAAACATCCAATTTACTCTTGAATAGATGATATATCTATTCTCTCATAATTGCGTTAGGGAAGCAAGAGAACCACATTTAAAAACATGAGCTCTTCTTGGATATCCATTGTCTTCAAATATTTTTACAAGCTGCAAAAATAGATCTTAAAATTCCCAGTCCTTCATTTAATTTCCATGTTTAGTGAATAAGTTTAATTTTAGTTTTTCAAGACTTTATAATTTGCTCTTCGGACACTTCCAATTAAGATTTATAAGAGAACACACAATTTTGAGGTTTTCTGACCCCAAACTTCTACAACAATGGCAGAGTATAATTTGGTACCTTTTGCAATATTCTATGTGCAAACCTGGGTCTCTTTTCTCATGAGCCCTATTAAGGAGTTTGTACTCTACTTTTACATTGCTCACCAATCACCAGCGTCAGATCAGTGGGGTTAGAAGCCCAGCACCCAGGCTTGGACTGGCTCACTGGAGAAAAGGAGAATCCTCAGGTGGGCCCCAATGCAAGACTGCGCCACCACCCTCTTATGAGCAGTACTTGATACTATATACTTGAATCACTATGTACAGACAAGACAGCATCTTATTCATTTAACAATCTACCCAGTTCATTGTTATATAGATTTGTGATTGAGAATAAGGTCACATTTGCATGTAGCTGAAAAGTGGGGCCCTGGCATCCCAGTCCGACACTGCCAGCACCCTCACCAATCCGCTGTTATCGGCTCTGGATGAAAAGAAATCTAAAAGTATAATTTGATATTTAAGCCTTGTTTATAAATGGATAACCATTGTTGGAAATATTGAAACTATTCTCATATAGGTAATTTAGGACAAGCAAATGGGATATGGCCCCGCTATATAATTGATTTTATTTATTGTGATAATCAAAAAGGATTAGAGGGCACCACACTAAAGGGATACACAGAAAGTCTGCAAACAACAATCATGTAAAAAGAAGAAAAGCTACAGACTAAAGCCAGGATCACCTGAATACACAAATATATAATTTTATTGGATACAAACATGCATAACACTCATTAAAAACATTTAAAAGTCATAAATATGACACAAATAGCAAAAACCCTATTAGCCCAAAATAGAGCTGTACGCTCCCCCAAGAATAATCATGTAAACGTGGTTAGTAATACCTTATATCTCAAATGGCAATACCTAGAAAGGATGGATGGACATACATATCCATGGTAACAAGCACAATAGAGTCAGTATACACAATTAAACTCTGGCCATAAAGAGATGAAAAAACTTTTCTCACCCTGGCATATATGTACACCATGGGGAAACAAAATCATAACCTCAGATGGTTCCGAACACCACATGAAAAACAAATAGACCTAGTCCACATGAAAAAGGAATAAATATTCCTAAAGCCATAAAGGTTAATACCGCAAATCACATGCAAAAAGAAATAGAAGTACACATGAGTAGAATACTTATCGCACAGAAAAAGGACTTGATATAATAGTCTATTGGTATCTAAGACTGGGGGAGGTTGTGGTGGTGCCCGACG
The DNA here is from genome assembly GCF_039654945.1 of Dendrobates tinctorius. NCBI lineage: Eukaryota > Metazoa > Chordata > Amphibia > Anura > Dendrobatidae > Dendrobates > Dendrobates tinctorius. Next base: position 9,671,007 of record NW_027361775.1, on the reverse strand, counting down.
CGTGTTGTGGCGACAGATCCTATCCACAGGGATCTAAGGATAGCCTAAAGGTAAATGTAAAGGTAGTGGACAACCCATTTAACACCTTGTTCCCTTGTTTCTTTTTTTTTAGCTGTGTGATATATCGCATTGCAATTTTGTGGGAACAGAAAGGCGCTGGACAGGTTAGGCTAATAGATCTGAATATGGTTTCGAAGAGTGGATGCAGAAAAGCAAGTCCATGCTAATAAGTGCCTGCTTCCCATTTTGTTAACCACTTCATTGCTCCAGGGACTAAAAGTCTACATTGTAAGAATCATGAGTTTTACGTAACGGAAATGTCTTCTTGGCATTTGTTCATTCAATTTGTGGTTCATTTAGCTGCAGGGATATCTATTTTTTGTGGGGTGGAGTGAATATAAAATGGTTGCCTTTTCCTCTCATAGGAAATCATACACGTTTCCTGTCCTAATAACTGAATGTAATTTATATTAATTTTCAGAGTAATGGTACTTTTATTATATCTGGCTTCAGCAGATATTACATGGAAACAGCAGATAAAGTGAAGAGCACCTCTTTTAAAAGTATCTACAAACTAAACAGAAAAACAAATGTCTGGCAGTACCCAGTACAGCATCACAGCCAAAGTGCCCCAGAAATAGTGTGGGCAAAATGAAGACTGTTTCTGGGGGGTGGGTGAGGGATTTGGCCATTTTTTTTTCTTTGTTTTTTAAACCTTCTAAACTCATTTTCTTGAATGTGCTGTGTGATCTATGTTCTTATAGAACAGGCCTTATTACCTTTATGATGGAGACTGGAAAGATTCTAATGCCATATGTAAGATGTGCACTAAATGAAGATGTCAGATCACAGCAAAGATCATTTTTTGTTAATTTAGTTTTCATTTATGGTATTTGTGCCCAAAATGTCAACCTTAACATGCCAGCCGTGGAAATGACATTCGGAAATGTCCATTTGAAATTAGTGGTTTATTCCCATCTTTATTCTATGCATAATGAATAAGATAATTTAATATGTAAATAGCCTTTTCATAAAGTAGAGGGCAAGTTCGCTAGTTCCACTCATTGAAAGTAGTAACGCTAAGCCAATATTGACCATTTATCCTCTTGATCCCGAAGCCTGTTTTTATCTTTCATCTTTGACCAGGCCTTTTTTTTTCAAATCTGACCAGTGTCACTTTGTTGTATTAACTCTGGAACGCTTCAATACCGTATTTTGCGTTCAATAAGACGCACTTTTTCCCTAAAAATTTTGGGATAAAGTGGAGGGTGCATCTTATAGTTCGGATGTACCATATAATCAAGCTGTGAGGGAGAGCAGTGACTGAAGAACAAGTCATAGAAGGCAGGAGACAGTGGCTGCGGCAAACGTGTGCCTGATATTAAAGAAAATACATTTTCATTGCCCTCCACGCCCATAGTCTAGTCCACCTCTTAGCGCTGGCTTCAGTGCATAGAGGTGGGAAGGACTATGGGTGTGTGGAGCAGTGAATATTAATTCTCTTTATTAGCTGAGACGTGTTCGCCACAGCCGCCGGCTCCATCAACAGCAAGGATATCACATGTCCTCTATTAATGAAAATGAATATTCACACCCATAGTCCTTCCCACCTATATGCACTGAAGCCAGTGCCGAGAGGTGGGTGGGACTGTGGGGGTGTAGAGCTAGAGCAGTGAATATTCAATCTCTAATAGCAGGCACACGTGGCTTCCTGGAGCAGCTGGACGATCTTGTGTGTCCCCTATTAAGGAATATAAATACTCACTGCTCCCCACTTCCATAGTTCCGGGCGTGGGGAGCAGTGAACATTCCGGCAGCTGATGTCAGTGGCATGGCAGTGACATCATGCGCTGCTTACACACTGATGCTACTGCATCAAAACAGGATGCCGCACTGCGAGGGAGCAGAAGGAATGTTAGTAGAATAGTTTATTTTTTTATATGTATGGCATGATGGGGGGCAATGTATACCAGGATAGGGGGGCCATGTATAACAGGAAGGGGAACCATGTGTACCTGGAGGGATCCATATATATCAGGATGGGGGTATATATACCTGCATGGGGATCATATATACCAGAATGTGGGACATTAGTACAGAATTGGGGGTCATTACTTTAATAATGTCCGCAGCAAATCCCCCAATACCAGTGCATCTTGACCACATTTTTTGCTTTCAATTTTTTTTCTGTATTCCTCCTCTAAACCTAGGTGCATCTTATGGTCCGGTGCATCTTATAGTCCCAAAATACGGTAAATGACAGTGATTCAGATAAAAAAATTTTCGTGACACATTGTACTTTGTTAGTGGTACATTTTAGGTTTAAAAAAAATGTGTTTATTTGTGAAAATCTCTGAAATTTGGCAAAAATTTGGAAAATGTTGTAATTTTCAAACTTTGTTTATATATCCTTAAACCAGTTAGTCATCCTGTGCAAAATAAGTAATGAATAACATTTCCCACATTTGTACTTTACATGTGCATCATTTTTTAAATGTCATTTTATTTTCGGATGTTATAACTGTTAAAAGTTTAGCATCAATTTCTCATTTTTTCAACAAATTACCAAAATCTGTTTCTTTAGGGACCTAACCAGATTTAAATGGACTTTGAGGGGCCTATACAGTGTGTCCGTAAAGTCATGGTGCACTTTTGGCCAGTCACTGGAAAGCAACAAAAGATGATAGAAATGTGAAATCTGCTCCAAATAAAAGAAAAACACTCCCAATTTCATACCTATTCAGTACAGTTTGATGTTTGCTCCATTTGTTGCCCTACATACATCCAAAATTGTGGTTGCATGATGTCACAGACCTGGCAGTGTATTAATCAGAGTTCAGTTTATCAGGGGTTAATCTGACTGGGGGCTCAGCAACAGCTTAAATGAGTTTGTGTTGTTTGATTAGTTCTTGTTATCTCTCCTCATTAATAGGTCTATATGATTGGGCCAGAGAAAGGGCGCCAAAATGTAAACTATAAAAGTGCACCATGACTTTACGGACACACTGTATATTGGAAACTCCCCAAAAGTGATACCATTTTAAAAAGTGCACCTCTCAAATACTTAAAAACTGTTGTCAGGGGAATTTTTTTTAACCCTTGTAAGGATTCTTCTCGCTTAGGTGCGGCGGGAGTCAAACATGAGGCACGTTCCTTTAAAATTTCACAGGGTTTATTACTCCATAAACCAGAGACAGCACATAAACAGTCCTTAGCTGGGCTGTGTTCCCTCAGGTCCAGTGCCCACAGGTCAGGGCAATGTCCAGAGCAGCGCTCTATCTGCAGCCGCAGACACAGGAAGGCTTCTCCTTCCTTGGAACACAGACCACTCTCTGTAGTGTCCCACCTGGACACATGGAAGTCTGTCCACACTCTGCCAGACTTCCTCCACTCTCTGTAGTGTCCCACCTGGACACATGGAAGTCTGTCCACACTCTGCCAGACTTCCTCCACTCTCTCTCACATGTGCCAAACACCTCAATTACATAGCCCTGTAACCACACCCACAGGTGATCACATGGCTATGACATCACTAAAGGTTGTATAGACACACACAGGTTTCCCTGACACAGTGTAACAGAAAGATCAGCAGTACCTCTGCTGATCAATACACCCTGGAGCCTGCATCCCAAGGCCACCCACCTTGAGACCCATAATGGTCATTTTGGACCCTGCTCCTGTTACCACACTGAATGTGCCTGTACACCCGTCCTGGGACACCCACACAGCGCCCCCTAGCTGACATAGTGGTAACTACACCACATACCTCCCCCCTCTGTTCAAACTTGTGGGGTTGAACACATGACATCACCCAGGGATCTTGAGACCGGGCACTCATGTCACCTTGCCCTACCAATCGAGAGGACCGTCTCCATCTGTTTCGGCAGTCATACTGCATCATATTTACGTTAGGCCTCCCCCGCCCCCAGCGGTCAGTATGTCGGCCTTGGGCTTTGGCCTTCCCGTCAAAGTCCGTCAGGGTGACCAGGCACTCTTTAGTCTCCATCTGTCTGCAGTGCGCTCCATCACCCGACCTTTCTCTCACTAGCTGACTCTCCCGGTTCATACGGTCATGAGTCCCACGTCCAGTTGGGCTAACTGGCTGGTATGAGTCTGACCCTCTGTCGCTACGTCCACCACCGGGTCTCGTGCCTATGCTACTAAGATTAGAACTGCCACTTGCGGACTCTCGACGTTCTTGTCTTCGACTACCTGTCCTTTCATTCTTTGGAGGATCCCTTCGGGTCTTTACAACTTGGGTTGGAGGTGGACGCCACCTGACGTTCTGTATCTGCTTATTCATCTGCAGCCGATCCTGTCTTAGCTGCTCAATCTCCTTCAGGTACGCTACCCGATATTCCAGGAGCAAGCGAAGCTTCCCAATGCTTTCCACCGAACCAACCACAATGACAGGAACCATGTCATCTTCAATAACGACTTGGATTTCACCAGCAGGTGGGATCCTCACTCTCTTCACACAGGATCGATTCACCATCTCCTGCATCACCTTTCCAAGTCTGCCAACGACTTTCCCCACCAGATTTCTGGGTACCGGAATTATGTCTTCCACAAAGCCCAGCCGACTTTGTGCTTCCCTTGCAAGCTCCAGACGTCGAGCGGCTTTCCTATTACGCTCCACGAGCATCTGTTTCGTGCGGAGACATTGTAGGTGCATCTCCTTCAGGATAGCCACCCTTCTCTCTGTGTCTTCCGTTTCTGCCAGTATCACCAACTGGTCTGTTTCTGGTGCCCAGCTCACACTATAGGCCTTTACTGCCTTTTTAAAGGTCTCATGCACACCTTCGCTGGCACACGCTTCTCGCACGTCTTCGGGTACCTCCATCACGCACTTGAAGGTCATGGACTTGCTCTCATCCTGGACAGATGGCTCTGGGTTCCCCACGGACACTTCCCTCAAGGTATCTGCCAAGACCGGGTGACTGTCTTGTGCAGCTCTTGGCTCACCATCTTCCTTAGATTTACAGTCTTCAGGACCCTTTTCCAAGATGGGCTTTGGCAGTTCTGCCTTGCTATCAGTCGGGCACGGCCGCTGTACGTCTTCACCCATCCACTTCTTCTGCAGAAGACCTTTTACTACTCCACTGAGTTCTTGCAGAACTTTATCTCGCTCCTCTGCCAGGTAGCGACGCTGATCCTCTCTCCTGAGAATCTCCTGTTGATGCTTCTCTTGGGCCTCTCTGAGCACCTCCATATCTTCCAACAGGGTCTTGTTCATGGTTTTACATGCTGACAGGTGACCTCTGAGCTCAGAGACTTCCTTCTCCAGCTCATCCACTCTGTGCTCAGCTGCTTGCCTTAGGACTCTTTCCCGTTCGACATGTTCTGTTACAGTCTCCTTTATCAGCTGTATCTCATGATCTTGTTCTCTTTTGGCCAGCACGTGTCTCACCACTACCTCTTTAATTATATCATCAAAGGGTACCACTGGGTCAGTCACCCCAGTCGAGTGAACCCTCCAGTTACCGTCCAGCACCAATGTGTCTAGTCCAGTAGTCTCATCTCCCAGCCAACCATCTGTCTTATCACGAGACGTCAGGTCTGTCAGTTGGGCAGATGTACTTCTTCCTCTGGTCAGTTCTACCTCTGACCTGTCCATGTCAGGAGCTGTCACTGTCTCAGTGTCCGCTGGCCCCACAGTCGAAGCATCTCCATCATCCGACCAAATGTCATCAAACAAAAAAAAGTCCCGGCCCCTCTCCCAGGCATAGACTAAGTCCCGTGGTATCCCGCTACCTTGGCACTCACCACCTTTGGTCCCCTCAAACACTACTGTGTCTACTGCGTAGTTCACCGTGACCCCGTGTTTACAGTGAACCCTGACGTTTTTCTCGGTCAGAGAGAAAACGAGAGGCGTTCCTGTCAGAGTCACCTGACTCTCTGAGTCCAGCCGACCAAAGGCTCCTTCCCGGTGCAGCATCACTGTACACATCTGTGGCCCGTCATTACTACCCGGAAAGGATATTCCACATTCTGAAAAAGACCTGCACATACACTGCGGTACTCCAGACATACCTACTGAGACACCCAGTGCTGTCACTTCTTCACACTTGGCCCCTTTCTGGACCACCACCCCGCTTTGGGTTGCCACCCCAATTTTGGTCACCGCCCCCTTTTGGAACTCCACCCCTTTTTGGGTTACCACTCCAATTTGGGTCACCGCCCCCTTTTGGGACTCCACCCCTTTTTGGGTTACCACTCCAATTTGGGTCACCGCCCCCTTTTTGGACTCCACCCCTTTTTGGGTTACCACTCCCTTTTGGGTCACCGCCCCCTTTTGGGTTACCACTCCCTTTTGGGATTTCCCCATGTCCGTCCTGCAGAACCTCTTAGGCCACAGTTCACACCACACAGTTTGTCTCTCACGATACCAGACAAGTCCTTGCTGGCACCACCACAGCTCCTGCTGTCACTGATCACCGGCACCTCCGGCTGCTGTTCACACACATACACAGCGGCTGGTGTCACTGCAGCTCCTGCTGCGCCATCTTCGTGGACCCGCCGATCCACCGGAAGCCGCTTGTCACCTTCGTAACCCCGCCGGGTTACTGGAAGCCGCTTGTCACCCTCAAAGATAAAAAAGCCACAAAAGTGCGCCCATAGGGCCTTACCAGTGCAGGTATAATGGGTTACGCAGCAATAATACAGGGTACTCACCCTTAATAGTTGTGTAAAGCCACAACTGCTGTATCCGCTTAGTCACATGCAATAAAGCTGCAGCAGGATGGTGTAGACAGACAGCGTCTGCTACCAATGCTCCCAGGGCAGATCCCTTAAAGAAAACACCCGGTCCCTGTGCTGCGAGACCTTCGTGACCCCACTGAGCCACAGCAAGCACCTTCAGGTTTTGCAGAGGAAAAGAAAAAAAAAAGAAAAAAAAACACATGCACAGTCTCTCACATGTCCTGTTCGTGTGCCACTCAGGACGTACCGTCTCCACCTGAGACCGTCCAACACACAGGGCACACCGGGTGCTATTCAGGGAGCCGACCCTCCTCCCAGGGTCTCCCAACACACCAGCCTCACCAGGTCCAGGGGCTCAGCGGGTGCTCTTCAGGACATCCGTCTCCGCCTGAGACTGCCCAACACACGCCTCACCAGGTCCAAGGTCATAGCACGTGTTCCAGGGATCCGATTCCTCTCCCAGAACCTCCCAACACTGACCCTCCAGGACCTTGCTCACTGACCCCTCCAGGAACACAGTCTCTCACTGACCCTGGTCAGTGCAACACAGACTCCTGTCTGTTACCTGTGTCGGCCACACAGGTTCCTGGACGCCTCTTCTCCTCCAGAGGTATCCCACAAATTTTAACACAGTCACTTTCTCTGACCTCGGTCAGTATTACTCACGGTTTTCCATACCGTCTGTGCTCCTGGGAATCGCTGCCCGCATTCTCCACCAATTGTAAGGATTCTTCTCGCTTAGGTGCGGCGGGAGTCAAACATGAGGCACGTTCCTTTAAAATTTCACAGGGTTTATTACTCCATAAACCAGAGACAGCACATAAACAGTCCTTAGCTGGGCTGTGTTCCCTCAGGTCCAGTGCCCACAGGTCAGGGCAATGTCCAGAGCAGCGCTCTATCTGCAGCCGCAGACACAGGAAGGCTTCTCCTTCCTTGGAACACAGACCACTCTCTGTAGTGTCCCACCTGGACACATGGAAGTCTGTCCACACTCTGCCAGACTTCCTCCACTCTCTGTAGTGTCCCACCTGGACACATGGAAGTCTGTCCACACTCTGCCAGACTTCCTCCACTCTCTCTCACATGTGCCAAACACCTCAATTACATAGCCCTGTAACCACACCCACAGGTGATCACATGGCTATGACATCACTAAAGGTTGTATAGACACACACAGGTTTCCCTGACACAGTGTAACAGAAAGATCAGCAGTACCTCTGCTGATCAATACACCCTGGAGCCTGCATCCCAAGGCCACCCACCTTGAGACCCATAATGGTCATTTTGGACCCTGCTCCTGTTACCACACTGAATGTGCCTGTACACCCGTCCTGGGACACCCACACAGCGCCCCCTAGCTGACATAGTGGTAACTACACCACACCCTTTAGGTGCTATATAGGAATTACTGCAAAGTGACATAGTAACATAGTTAGCAAGGCTGAAAAGAGACATTTGTCCATCCAGTTCAGCCTATATTCTGTCAGAATAAATCCCCAGATCTACGTCCTTCTAAAGAACCTAATAACTGTAAGATACAATATTGTTACGCTCCAGGAAGACATCCAGGCCTCTCTTGAATCCCTCGACTGAGTTTGCCATCACCATCTCCTCAGACAAGGAATTCCAAATTCTCACTGCCCTAACAGTAAAGATTCCTTTTCTATGTTGGTGGAAAAACCTTCTCTCCTCAGATGCAGAGAATGCCCCCTTGTGACCGTCGCCTTCCTTGGTATAAGCAGATCCTCAGAGAGATATTTGTATTGTCCCCTTATATAACTATACATGGTTATTAGATCGTCCCTCAGTCGTCTTTTTTCTAGACTAAATAATCCTAATTTAGCTAATCTTTCTGGGTATTGTAGTTCCCCCATCCCCTTTATTAATTTTGTGGCCCTCCTTTGTACTCGCTCTAGTTCCATTATATCCTTCGTGACAACCGGTGCCCAAAACTGTACACAGTACTCCATCTGTGGTGTAACCAGGGATTTGTACAGAGGCAGTATAATGCTCTCATCATGTGTATCCAGACCTCTTTTAATGCACCCCTTGATCCTTTTTGCCTTGGCATCCGCTGCCTGGCACTGGCTACTCCATGTAAGTTTATCATTAACTAGGATCCCCAAGTCCTTCTCCAGGTCAGATTTACCCGGTGGTTTCCCATTCAGTGTGTAATGGTGATATTGATTCCTTCTTCCCATATGTATAACCTTAAATTTATCATTGTTAAACTGCATCTGCCACCTTTCGGCCCAAATTTCCAGCTTATCCAGATCCATTTGTAGCTGAAAACTATCTTCTCTTGTATTGACTGCTTTACATAGTTTTGTATCATCTACAAATATCAATATTTTGCTGTGTAAACCTTCTACCAGATCGTTAATATATATGTTGAAAAAATAGATCCCAACACCGACCCCTACGGTACCCAACTGGTCACAGCGATCCAGTTAGAGAATATACCATTTAAGTTGGAATGAAAAAATTATTACTTCTAAAATGAGGTAACACAAAAAAATGGACCCCACAGTTTGTTACCCACTTTCTTACGAGCGGGACAATATCCCACATGTAGTCAGAAAATTCTGTTTGGATAAACGGCAAAGCTCAAAACGGAATATTTAAATTTCTGAACATAAATTTGGCTGAAAGAGATTGCTGAATCATAGAATCGTAGAGTTGGAAGGGACCTCCTGGGCCATCTGGTCCAACCCCCTGCTCAAAGCAGGATTCGCTAAATCATCCCAGTCAGATGTCTGTCCAGCCTCTGTTTGAAGACTTCCATTGAAGGAGAACTCACCACTTCTCGTGGCAGCCTGTTCCACTCATTGATCACTCTAACTGTCAAAAAGTTTTTTCTAATATCTAATCTGTGTCTCCTCCCATTCAGCTTCATCCCATTGCTTCTAGTCTTTCCTTGTGCAAATGAGAATAAAGTTGATCCTTCTACAATGTGACAGCCCTTTAGATATTTGTAGACAGCTATTAAGTCTCCTCTCAGTCTTCTCTTTTGCAAACTAAACATTCCCAAATCCTGCAACCTTTCCTCATAAGACAGGGTTTGCAGACCGGTCACCATTCTGGTCGCTCTTTTCTGAACTTGCTCCAGTTTGTTGATGTCTTTTTTAAAATGTGGTGCCCAAAACTGGACACAATATTCCAGATGAGGTCTGACCAAAGAGGAGTAGAGGGAAATAATGACTTCACGTGATCTAGACTGTATGCTTCTGTTAATACATCCTAGAATTGCATTTGCCTTTTTTGCTGCTGCATCACACTGTTGACTCATATTCAGTCTGTGATCTATTAGTATACCCAAGTCTTTTTCACATGTGCTGTCACTTAGCCCTATTCCTCCCATTCTATATATGCTTTTTCCATTTTTATTGCCCAGATGTAGTACTTTGCATTTCTCCCTGTTTGTTGCTGCCCACTTCTCCAGTTTATTTAAATCTTTTTGAATCCTCTCTCTCTCTTCTCTAGTATTAGCTATCCCTCCTAGCTTTGTGTCATCAGCAAATTTAATCAGTTTACCCTCAATGCCTTCATCTAAATCATTGATAAAGATGTTGAACAATACAGGGCCCAGGACAGAGCCCTGTGGTACCCCACTTGAGACATTCTTCCAACTGGATGTGCAGCCATTTACGACCACTCTTTGGGTCCGATCACTAAGCCAGTTATGAATCCACCTAACAGTTGCCTTGTCCATTCCATACTTAATCATTTTTTCAATAAGGATTGTATGAGAGACTTTGTCAAATGCTTTGCTGAAGTCAAGATATACTATATCTACAGCATTTCCTTGATCCACCCAATCAGTGATACCGTCATAGAAGGAAATTAAGTTAGTCTGACATGACTTATTAGTTACAAACCCATGCTGACTCTGTTTAATCACTTCATTCTTATCCAGGTATTGACATACATGTTGTTTAATAATTTGTTCAAAGATCTTTCCTGGTATAGAAGTCAGACTCACCGGCCTAGACGTCACATTTGCAGGGCACCTAAGGTGCCTACACATCAGAAGCAAATGACCCCATTTTGGAAATCGCACCCCTCAAGGATTTTATCCAGCAGTAATAGAGTGCATTTGAACCCACAAGCACTACCCAGAATTTGACAACTTCTGGTCATCATATTGAATGTCGTCATAATGCCATACTTTTTTTTTTTTTTTGTAGCAACTTTTGGAAAAAATGCTAAGCCTGACACTAATGTCAAAGAATAAATTATATGAAAACTATAAAATTGAATCTGTCCAGGGGGATTTTTTATGTGACCACACAGCATTTTGGACACAGTGCATCTCTCTTCTCTGCCAGAACAACTACAAGGAGAGAGCCACATTCATGTGCTGTCCTATTTACTAAATATTGGTCTTCTACCCCTTGAAATGCGCATCAGATCAGCATGGAGGGCATTTGTGGTCGTGGGCACTTTTCATCTTGAATTTTGAACAAATTAATACCTAATTACCTTGATAATTAGGGGGGCCTTACTAGCACTATGATTGTTTTTTTGTTACTTCTACATGCACTTGCTGTTTTTGATCTTGGTGTATGTGCCAGAGCTCCCACAGGTTGCTTCCATGCCCCAGACTGGACTCAGCCTGTCCTTGTATTTCTCATGTTTCCTCTTCATTAATCCTTGATATTTTATATGTTTGATATTTTTAAATTATCTCAGTAAGCTTGTATTTTTCAATTGGTGTTTGGTGGTTTTTGGATACTCCAGCTCTTGGTGGTTTCACTAGTTTTCATTATGTATATGAGTCCTCCACCGCTGTATTCTCTTTCTATTTATTTGAAGGGAAAACACCTTAAAACTTTGTGGGTATGTTCTCAACCTGGATATATGAGTTGGGCTATATGAATATTGTTATAGTTTTGATCACTGTGATAAGGTCTATCACTGTGATCAAAAGTCAAGAACCAATAGGAAAAAAATTCCAGACGTTGCCAGGTGTCGGGCGGCAAGTCTCGGCGGGTGTACTGCGCATGCGCCAGCCATTTTGCTTCATGTAGAGGAGGGCTGAGGAATGGCAGTTCTGGTACTAAGATACCATTGGGGCTTAGGAACAACATTTCTCCTCTGTCATGTTAGAACATTTCAAAGGAGACAGAAATGATTTTTACACTGAATCCAACTTTTTTTTTACTTGATACATGATTGGTGAGCGAAAAAAACATTCTTGATTGTGTTCTTCAGGGTCTCAGCTACCCCAAGTAGCTGAAACCAGAGATTTTCTGACACTCGGGGGCACTATTACCTTACTCTCGATAATAAATAAGGCTCCTTAGTGGCTGATTTTTTTGTGCGTATCGGCGGTCATTAATGGGTTTAAAAAAAAGAATCCTCGAAATATTCCAAAGAGCCACCAAAGACTACATTTCAAGAAATACTCAACAGGCACACCATCGTCTGTAAGACACCTTGTGAACATACCCTGAAAGATTCATTCTTGCACATAAAGATTCCAAGTCTGAGCAACTTGGGCATGCTCAAATGGACAGTGAGTTCAACTGATCTCCAAACCTGTTACCTACATTTCCTATATACAAGAAAGATATTGTTCAATGAAATATTATTTATGGAATTGTGTTTGAATGATCAAACTTTCATAGCTCTGCTGGGATATGTTTGTACAAATACCCTAATGTAGGATTTGAGTGACCACCACTAGTGGTCGATATTATGGTTCATACTTGGGTTGTCTTATGCTTATGAATGATTAATGTCCCTAGTTACAGGATGAGAGGGTTTGTCTACTTCTGGATAACCCAGGATTAATCGATTCAGGGCCCATATCAAATTAAAACTGCGTATAATCAACTCCTATAGCGGCACCGTTCCAGTGATGTCTGCACCACCATTCAGGGTAGTGACATGCCATTGTTATGTTTTAACTTCAGCCAGTGAACGGCCCCTCATCAACTGCAGCCTTTACTATGTACTCAGAGCAAAAATCTATCCTGATAATATTGATGAGCTTCCAGCTGGTTATATTGGCTACAGTCTACACATGACACAACAATGTCACCTCACCACTTGGAATGGCGTCGTCATTGCTGAAACTACGCCATTGCAGGAGGTGAGTACACCCTTTTTATTTTATATATGCCACTTGAATTAAGAGGGGGGGAGGTTGTCCAGGAGTTTACAAGCCCTTTTAAGGTCTCACTTATGCTAAAAACGGACATGTATATGTGCTATCGCTTTTATTTTTTTTTAAGCACAGACAACAAACATTAGGACTATTTTTACAATAGTGTTTATTTGCTGACAGATGGTTTGATTTGTGGAACAAGCTGACATATTTCAGTGAAGGGTTTTGTAATGTTTACGGACAGTAGACCTATATCGTGTGTGCAGTCCATTTGAAACAGACCCGTGGGTTCGGCCTAAGATGCATCAATGCATAACTGCTCAAATGAGTCATTCTGGAATTGGGGAAAGCTGAGTGACAACCTTCTGAGATCTGTAATGTTTCCCATACAAGTTATCACCCATCTCAATGGTGATCACACTGAATCTGTAAATCATCCTGTATTACGTGAAATGCTTTCTTCTCAGAATAAAATGGAAGCTGCAGTAAAATGATTAATTTATTAAAATAACTCCACATCCATAATTAACCAACAAGCCGGTAAACCCCTAGAAGTTCTCATGTCGTAAGACATTGCGCTGCTAGCATGCCTATGTCAAACTGTGAAGAGGTGACATATCTCTTCCTCATTCTTTGAACACAGCAACTTCCTGACAGAAATGCCAAAGTGACTGGAGTTGGTCTCATGGGCTTCTTTAGGAAGTGATACGTGTCAATTCTATAAAGCTTTTTACCGGAACAGCGTGTCGGGACTTGTTTACTGGAGTCGTTATTTGTTGTGGAATTTGTTTTTTCCTTATGTTTTATAAATAGCATGAATTAAGTAACAAACTGTGCTTTTATGATTCACTGATATGTGGTATACATATTTTATTGCATCAAACTGAAGTCCAATGGTTTAATTGGGCTCAAAATGTGAAAAAAAATATACATATATACTGTAAATCTCTGAAAGAAAGTTATTCATACCCCGTGAACTTTTCAAAATTTTTTACGTTACACTCAAAAACTTAGATGTATTTTATTGGGATTTCATGTGATATACCAACGCAAAGTAGCAAGTATTTGTGAAGTGTAAATGAGATGATACATTATTTTCTACAAAATCTGAAAATTGTGTCGTGCATTTGTATTCGGCCCCCCTGTAGTTTTAATACCCCTAAATACAATCCTGATTGACCAATTGCCTCCAGGAGTCACATAATTTGTAAATTGAGTCCACCTTTGTTTAGTTCATTCTCAGTACAAAAACAGTTGTCCTGTGAAGGCCTCAGAGGTTTGTTTGAGAAAATTAGGGATCAATTAGTATCAAGAAAACCAAGAAACACAACAGACAGGTCAGGGATAAAGTTGTGGAGAAGAGTAAAGAAGGATTAGGTTATATAGCAATAAAAGAATACAGCACAAGCTCGGAACATCTTACAGAGCACTGTTCAATGCATCATCCAAAAATAGGAGTATGGTGCTGCTGCCAACCTACCAAGACATCGCTGTCCACCTAAACTGACATCCCAAGCAAGGAGAGCATTAATTGGAGAAGCAGCCAAGAAGCCCATGATCACTCTGGAGGAGCTGCAGAGATCCACAGCTTGGTGGGAGAAACTGTTCACATGACAACTATTAGTCACATACTGCACAAATCTGGCCTTTAGAAGAGTGGCAAGAAGAAGGCTGTTTGTGGAAGCAAACAATAAGAAGCTCATTTGCAGTTTGCAAAAAGCCATGTAGGAGACACAGCCAACGTAGTACAAGGTGCTCTCGTCAGACAAGACCAAAGTAGAACTTTTTTTTTTAGCTAAATTCAAAATGCCATGTTTGATGGAGAGCTAAACCCCACCCAGGACAAAAATTGCAAGGAGTTTGTATGTTTTTTATTTGTTTGCATAGGATATTTTAGATTATGAGTCCCAAAGGGCACAGTGATGTCTATAAAGACCTGTGGGATCTGGTTGTGCTATAAAATAATTAGATATAGAAACCAAAAAACAACACAAATCAAACCAAATGGTGGATGCAAGAGACCAAGTTTCATAGCTTACACCAACATAAATCCATTTCCAAAGAGACATCCCCACATAGAAGTCTTAAGTGCAAAGTGACTTTTATTTTGCAATGCATGATGTGATGCCCAGTGGCAACAGTCCTTTCTTGAGCATTACAATTAAGTCTTATTCGAATTTATAAAGGTAAAACCATACGATTATTTGATTAGTATAATCAAACAATTACAGTTTACATACTATAGAAGCATGTGCATCGTATACAAAAGATCATCAATAAATATCTAACATACATGGGGTTAACAATCCTGATACACAGTGCAATATATTGTGTGCATATAAAATGCAAATGCAACAATTACATAATGCAATATTAGGTGGAGCGTGAACCATCCTTAATCACTAGACGATCATAGACACAATGCGCATACATACACCTGCGCCTTTGCTACTAATAGTGGGAATAACTGTCAACAGGCTTTCGAGCAGATACATAAAAGTATAAAGTGCGTCATATTAAACGAGGCAACGTCGCCATCATTGGACGGACCTACAGGCTGTATTGGAAAAATGGTTATCCAACCCAGATTTAGATTGCGACCCCCTAATTAGATCAGCATCTTCTATAGGGATGTCGTGGTATTTTCTTGTTAATTTAGTGGGCTCCAGTGTAATGATAGACAAATGTCAGGATCACTGGTGTGTCACTACATGATCGCTGGTGAGCTGTCAAACAGGCAGCTTCACCAGCGATCAGCACCAGCGACGCTGAGCGGGCGTGTCGCTGTCTACGTTAGTTACCAGCGCTATGCAGAGAGCTGGTAAGTAAGGTACACATCGGGTTTCTAAGCAGCGCGCGTCACTTAGAAACCCGATGTGTACCTTGGTTACCAGCTCCCTGCATCAGCGCGCTGGTAACTAATGTACACAGAGGGTTTCTAAGCACCGCGCGCTGCTTAGAAACCCTGTGTTTACCTTAGTTACCAGCGCGCTGATCGCTGGTCTCCCGCCTGTCACACACAGCGATGCTTGCTGGCCAGCGGGAGACCAGTGATCAAAAAAATGTCCAGGGCTTTCCAACAACGATCAGCGATACCGGCAGGGGGGGCGGTCGCTGATAGGTGTCATACACAGCGATCTCGCTGGTGAGATTGCTGTTGCGTCACAAAACTTGTGATTCAGCATAGATCGCTATGTGTGACGGGGGCTTTATGGTAGCCAGTTTTTTTGTTTTTTTTTTTCATTTTTCTGACTCATTGGTTTATGAAGCAAAGGAAGTGCTTGGATGCACAGTAATCCTGGTATCTGTTACTGCATCCTGTCTTTCAAATAAATTAACACCTTTGTTGCACACAACGGGCGGCCACGAGTGGCTCCTGGTCATCCTGTCTGTTTTTCTTCTCCTGTTCTTTCCTTTTGTATACTTTATAGTTAACTTGTAGCTGTTCCAGCTTTTGCAATGTGGTACAGGAACCTCAAATTATAGTCTGAACTTAGTGACAATGATGTCAAGCCTTCCTGCCCTATTTTATTGCATGTTGGAACATGTCTGATCATAGACTCATATGCCAATATTTTGTTATTGAGACTTTGGTCAGATATTGAATTTTCTATTCTATCACGCTCCGGTTTAACTATATTTTTAACTTTAAATGAATAAAGTGCAAACATTTGTTTTGTCCAGTCCGCTTACATTAAAAGCAATTGTTGAAACTGTGAAGACTTTCTTCCTAAACTTTCCCTTTTCCATCTCTTAAAATGCTAACAAAGTCCCACATTGCTTATGTGTCACTTGAAATGAATGCATATAATAAAGAATATAACTTTTGGAGTAATTTTATGTAAATTATTTAATTATAGGTATGAGATGAAGCACAAGAGGTATTGGTTTTCAAGCGTTAAATGGATTTAAACATCAACCACGAAAAAATCCTTTTTTTAATTCAATCTTTTGACTTTGTACAGGTGCTTCTCACAAAATTAGAATATCATCAAAAAGTTAATTTATTTCAGTTCTTCAATACAAAATTGAAACTCATGTATTAGTCATGACAAACAGAGTGATCTATTTCAATTGATTATTTCTATGTTGATGTTTATGGCTTTACAGCCAATGAAAACCCGAAAGTCATTATCTCAGTAAATTAGAATACTTTATAACACCAGCTTGAAAAATGGTTTTAAAATCTGAAATGTTGGCCTACTGAAATGTATAACAATGCCAAAAAAAACCAAAATATGATTATAACAGCAAAAACTACAGCAATATTAATCAACCACAACAGAACATAGTTTAAATTGCCAGAATATACAAATTTTATTAAGCACAATCTGCTACAAAAGAATATACAAAATTACAAAATATTCACAAATAACATGACAAGGATACTGCTATCCAAACCGGGAGCCATATTGCATGTTTGCCCATAGTATTAGAATAAACTGTGATTTATAATTCAAACAGGCACAGCCTGTATACCATTGTAATAAAATACATTATGCCACTAATTAATGCTAAACAGCACCTGTAAACATACCATAAATGTGCACTAGATTAACATGTACAGATAAAAACGGAAACTCCTTTATTTAAATAGGCCCAGCCTATATTTGGAAACAGAGAGTGTCAAGTCTCAGAACATGCCACCTAACTGTTTGTATACACAACACCTTGATGGTGATACAATGGTGTGCAGCTAATTAGTTAAATCTATTAAAATGCAAGGAGAGACTCCTAAAGAGGGCACTTACATGTGTATGTGATAATCACGCTGGCTTCCCCGTCGCCCCCACGCTCGTTTCG
The DNA here is from genome assembly GCF_039654945.1 of Dendrobates tinctorius. Lineage (NCBI taxonomy): Eukaryota > Metazoa > Chordata > Amphibia > Anura > Dendrobatidae > Dendrobates > Dendrobates tinctorius. Next base: position 9,653,390 of record NW_027361775.1, on the reverse strand, counting down.
CTTCATCAGGAAGATAAAGGAGTTTCCCTTTTTTCTGTACATGTTAATCTAGTACACATTTATGGTATGTTTACAGGTGTTGTTTAGTATTAATTAGTGGCATAATGTATTTTATTACAATGGTATGATAATCACGCTGGCTTCCCCGTCGCCCCTACGCTCGTTTCGCTTCATCAGGAAGATAAAGGAGGCTGTGCCTGTTTGAATTATAAATCACAGTTTATTCTAATACTATGGGCAAACGTGCAATATGGCTCCCGGTTTCGATAGCAGTATCCCTGTCATGTTATTTGTGAATATTTTGTCATTTTGGATATTCTTTTGTAACAGATTGTGCTTAATAAAATTTGTTTATTCTGGCAATTTAAACTATGTTCTACTGAAGTGTATGTTCAGTAAATGCACTCAATACTTGGTCGGGGCTCATTTTGCATCAGTTACTGCATCAATGCAGCATGGCATGGAGGCGATCAGCCTTTTGCACTGCTGAGGTGTTCTGGAAGCCTAGGTTGCTTTGATAGCAGCCTTCAAGCTCGTCTGCATTGTTGGGTCTGGCGTCTCTCCTCTTCCTCTTGACAATACCATATAGATTCTCTATGGGGTCAAGGTCAGGGGAGTTTACTGGCCAATCAAGCACAGTGATACTGTTGTTTTTAAACCAGGAATTGGTACTTTTGGCAGTGTAGATAGGTGCCAAGTCCTGCTGGAGAATTAAATTTCCATCTCCAAAAAGCTTGTCAGAGGGAAGCATGAAGTGCTCTAAAATTTCCTGGTAGACGGCTGGCATGACATTGGTCTTGATAAAACACAGTGGACCTATACCAGCAGATGGCATGGCTCCCGAAACCATCATTGTTTGTGGATACTACAGACTAGATCTTGGAAATCAAGGTCCCAGTGTCTGGAGGAAGAATTGAGAGGCACACAATCCAAGCTGCTTGAGGTCTAGTGTGAAGTTTCCATAATCAGTGATGGTTTGGGGAGCCATGTCAACTTCTGGTGTTGGTCCACTGTGTTTTATCAAGACCAAAGTCGGCGCAGTCATCTGTCAGGAAATTTTAGAGCACTTCATGCTTCCCTCTGCCGACAAGCTTTTTGGAGATTGAAATTTCATTCTTCAGCAGGACTTGGCACCTGTCCATACTGCCAAAAGTACCAATTTCTGGTTTAAAAATAATAGTATCACTGTGCTTGATTGGCCAGCAAAATAGCCTGACCTTAACCCCATTATGGGGTATTGTCAAGAGGAAGATGAGAGACACCAGACCCCACAATGCAGACGAGCTTAAGACTGCTATAAAAGCAACCTGGGCTTCCATAACACTTCAGCAGTGCCACAGGCTGACCGCCTCCATGCCACACCACATTGATGCAGTAATTGATGCAAAAGGAGCCCCGACCAAGTATTGAGTGCATTTACTGAACATACATTTGAGTAGGCCAACATTTCAGATTTTAAAATCATTTTTCAAGTTTTCAAGCTGGTGTTTTAACCCCTTCACTACCAAGGGTGGTTTGCACGTTAACTCCCGGGCCAATTTTTACATTTCTGACCACTGTACCTTTATGAGGTCATAACTCTGGAACACTTCCATGGATCCCGGTGATTCTGACATTGTTTTCTCGTGACATATTGTACTTCATGTTAGTGGTAAAATTGCATTCAAATAACTTGAGTTTATTTGTGAAAAAAGCGGAAATTTGGCGAAAATTTCGCAATTTTCCAACTTTGAATTTTTATGACCTTAAATCACAGCGATACGGCACACAAAAAACTTAATACATAACATTTCCCACATGTTTACTTTACATCAGCACAATTTTGGAACCAAAATTTTTTTTTGTTCGGAAGTTATAAGGGTTAAAAATTGACCAGCGATTTCTCATTTTTGCAACACCATTTTATTTTTAGGGACCACTTCACATTTGAAGCCACTTTGAGGGGTCTATATGATAGAAAATACCCAAAAGTGACACCATTCTAAAAACTGCACCCCTTAAGATGCTTAAAACCACATTCAAGAAGTTTATTAACCCTTTAGGTGCGTCACAGGAATTTTTTGAATATTAAAAAAAATGAACATTTAACTTTTTTTCACAAAAAAAAACTTCAGGTTCAATTTTCTTTATTTTACCAAGGGTAACAGGAGAAATTGGACTGCAAAAGTTATTGTGCAATTTGTCCTGAGTACGCTGATACCTGATATGTGGGGGGGAACCACTGTTTCGGCGCATGGCAGACCTCAGTAGGGAAGGAGCGCCGTTTGACTCTTTCAATGCAAAATTGGCTGGAATTCAGATCGGACGCCATGTCGCGTTTGGAGAGCCCCTGATGTACCTAAACAGTGGAAACCCCCCCAAGTGACCCCATTTTGGAAACTAGACCCCCCAAGGAACTTATCTAGATATGTGATGAGAACTTTGAACCCACAAGGGCTTCACAGAAGTTTATAACGTACAGCGGTACAATTAAAAAATCATATTTTTTCCACAAAAATGATCTTTTCACCCCCAATTTTTATTTTTCCAAGGGTAACAGGACCCTAAAAGTTATTGTGCAATTTGTCCTGAGTACGCTGATGCCCCATATGTGGGTGTAAATGACTATTTGGGCGCATAGCAGAGCTCGGAAGGGAAGCAGCGCCATTTGACGTTTTTGGCTAGATTTGAGATCGGACACCATGTCGCGATTGGAAAACCCCTGATGTACCAAAACAGTGGAAACCCCCCACAAATGACACCATTTTGGAATCTAGACCCCCAAGGAACTTATCTAGATGTGTGGTGAGAACTTTGAACCCCCAAGGGCTTCACAGAAGTTTATAACGTACAGCAGTACAATTAAAAAATCATATTTTTTCCACAAAAATGATCTTTTCACCCTCAATTCTTATTTTTCCAAAAGTAACAGGACCCTAAAGGATATTGTGCAATTTATCCTCAGTACGCTGATACCCCATATGTGGGTGTAAATGACTATTTGGGCGCATAGCAGAGCTCGGAAGGGAAGCAGCGCCATTTGACGCTTTTGGCTGAAATTGAGATCGGACAACATGTCGCGTTAGGAAAGCCCCTGATGTACCAAAACAGTAGAAACCCCCCACAAATGACACCATTTTGAAAACTAGACCCCCCAAGGAACTTATCTAGATGTGTGGTGAGCACTTTGAACCCCCCAGTGCTTCACTGAAGTTTATAACGTCCGGCCGTGAAAATAAAAAAATCGTATTTTTTCCACAAACATCATCTTTTAGTCCCCATTTTTTTATTTTCCCAAGGGTAACAGGAGAAATTGGACCCCAAAAGTTGTTGTCCAATTTGTCCTGAGTACGCTGATACCTCATATGTGGGAGAAAACTACTGTATGGGCACACATCAGGGCTCGGAAGGGAAGTAGTGACGTTTTGGAATTCAGACTTTGATGGCATGGTCTGCGGGTGTCATGTTGCTTTTGGAGAGCCCCTGATGCACCTAAACAGTGGAAACCCCCCACAAGTGACCCCATTTTGGAAACTAGACCCCCTAATGAACTTATCTAGATGTGTGGTGAGCACTTTGAACCCCCCAGTGCTTCACAGAAGTTTATAACGACCGGGCGTGAAAATAAAAATATTGTATTTTTTCAACAAACATCATCTTTTAGTCCCCATTTTTTTTATTTTCCCAAGGGTAACAGGAGAAATTGGACCCCAAAAGTTGTTGTCCAATTTGTCCTGAGTACGCTGATACCTCATAAGTGGGAGAAAACTACTGTATGGGCACACGTCGGGGCTCGGAAGGGAAGTAGTGACGTTTTGGAATGCAGACTTTGATGGATTGGTCTGCGGGTGTCATGTGCGTTTGGAGAGCCCCTGATGTATCTAAACTATTGAAACTCCCCACAAGTGACCCCATTTTGGAAACTAGACCCCCCACGGAGCTTATCTAGATGTGTGGAGAGCACTTTGAACCCCCAAGTGCTTCACAGAAGTTTATAACGCCTGGGCGTGAAAATAAAAAAACATTTTTTTCCGCAAAATTATATTTTTGCCCCCAATTTTTTATTTTCCTTAGGGTAACAGGAGAAATTGGACCCCAAAAGTTGTTTTGTAATTTGTCCTGAGTAGGCTGATACCCTACATGTGGGGGTAAAACACTGTTTGGGCGCATGGCAGAGCTTGGAAGGGAAGGAGCACCATTTGACTTTTTCAAAGCAGAATTGGCTGGAATTGAGATCAGACGCCATGTTGCCTTTGGAGAGCACCTGATGTGCCCAAACAGTGGAAACCCCCCAATTATAACTCCAACCCTAACCTCAACACACCCCTAACCCTAATCTGAGCCCTAACCCTAGCCCTAATCCTAGCGGGAAAATGGAAATAAATACATTTTTTTATTTTATTATTTTTCCTTAACTAAGGGGGTGATATCGGGGGGTTTGATTTACGATTTATGGCGGTTTTTATGTTTGGCGGCTGTCGCACGCTAAAAGACGCTTTTTATTGTAAAAATAGTTTTTGCATCGCCACATATTGTGAGCTATAATTTTTCCGTATTTTGACCCACCAAGTCATGTGAGGTCTTATTTTTTGCGGGACGAGTTGTTTTTATTGGTACCATTTTCGGGCACGTGACATTTTTTGATCGCTTTTTATTTCGATTTTTGGGACGCAAAATGAACAAAAACCAGCGTTTCATGAATTTCTTTTGGGGGGTGCGTTTACACCGTTCCGCGTGCGGTAAAATTGATAAAGCGTTTTTATTCTTCGGGTCAGTACGGTTACAGCGATACCTCATTTAGGTCGTTTTTTTATGTTTTGTCGGTTTTTTGCAATGAAAACAATTTTATATAAAAAATAATTATTTTTGTATAGCTTTATTCTGCGAGCTATAACTTTTTTATTTTTTTGCGGATGATGCTGTATGGCGGCTCGTTTTTTGCAGGACAAGATGACGTTTTCAGCGGTACCATGGATATTTATATGCGTCTTTTTGATCGCGCGTTATTGCACTTTTTGTTCGGTTGTATGATAATAAATCATTTTTTGCTTCGTTTTTTATTTTTTAAGGGGTTCGCTAAAGGGGTTAACTAATGGGACAGTTTTATAGGGCAGGTCATTACGGACGCGGCGATAGCAAATATGTGTACTTTTATTGTTTTTGTTTTTTTTTATTTTGAAAAAATGGATTTATTGGGGAATATTTTTTTTTTTTTTTACTAATTTATTTAGCGATTTTTTTAAAAATTATTTTTAACACTTTATTTTTATTTTTTTTTTACTTTATTGCCTTGTCCCAGGTGGTACATCACTGTCCTGTGACAGATCGCTGATCTGTCACATCACAGATCACTGTGACAGATCAGCGATCTGTCACAGGCACTGCTGCAGACTTCCTCATGCCTGCGCTTTGCAGGCAGTGAGGAAGTCAGCTCCCTGCAGGCCCCCGTCGCCATCTTGGATCCGGGGGCCTGTAGGGAAAGAGCCCCCCGCAGCAGCGCTGCACATTGCGCTGCCGTGGGGGGCTCAGGGAAGCACGGAGGGAGCCCCCTCCCTGCCGATGCTTCCCTTTAACCCCCGGTACACCGCGATCGCGTTTGATCGCGGTGTGCAAGGGGTTAACGTGTCGGGGGCGGTCCGTGACCGCCCCTGACACATTGTGCCGGGTGTCAGCTATGATAATTAGCTGACACCCGGCCGCGATCAGCGGCGCTCACCACGTGGGCGCCGCTGATCGCTGGGACGTAATATTCCGTCCATGGTAGTTAGGTCCAGGTCACATGGACGGAATATTACGTCCTTTGTAGGTAAGGGGTTAAAGTATTCTAATTTACTGAGATAATGACTTTGGGGCTTTCATTGGCTGTAAGCTATAATCATCAACATTAACAGAAATAAACACTTGAAATAGATCACTCTGAGTCATTGCAAACAATCTAATATGCGTTTCACTTTTTGTGTTGAAGAACTGAAATAAATTAGCTTTTTGATGATATTCTAATTTTGTGAGATGCACCTGTATATTTGCCTAGTTAAAGTTTGTTACATTCTTATATATTGACTGATTTTATTTTTTGAAAGGTTAAAGAAGCCTTTTATTCAATAAAGTTTAGTTTTGAAAAACTTAGCAATGAAATGTTAGACCTCAGAGATTCTTAATGGCTGCACAGAATATATTAGGAGATTTTTGTTTTTGCTAGAATAACCACATGATACTATGGCCAATGGTATAGAGCTCTGGAAAGTATATGGCACTACTGGAGGGTAGGGTTCCACTTCATAGAAGTTATTAGTTTAATAAACTGCACTGTTTAAGATTGAAGTGATGCAAGTACAAGTACGTTATTGAACAATCCAAAATAATATAAGTCCATGACGTTTCGGTCCACAGAATTGGACCTTCATCAGGCACAATTGTTTATTGTGAGATTGAGCACATCTATCCATCTAATATAGCCTTTCATAACTAAAAACGTTTGATTTAGTGTAAAACAAGAAACCACATATTTCATTGACATGGTCCAATTGGATGTAGTGGTGGAAAATATTAGCCAGACTCCCTGCTGACAATTTGTCGTATCTGGTTAAACATTCTACACTTGTAATACCAATAACCCCATATTTTGTGTTCTTGTAAGATCTAATCCTTTCTTAAATCTATCAACACTTTCAACTATTGTCTTCTCTTGTGGGAGTATTCTCCTTAACATCTATAGATCTGCTGATAAAGTGACACTTGAGCTTTTTAGATTAAATCTTATTTTTATGTAGTGAGTGAAATTTACTTTTGAGCCTGCCAATAGTAGATGTTAGTCGAAAAGAATACAATAAATGTTTCTTCCATACAAGATTGCAGTAAATGTTTATTTCATAAAGTTGCAATCAAAATTACTTAACCACTATTACAAATTAGGTTTCTAGAGAAAAGTTATACATTTTTAGCTGTTTGCAATAAAAAAAATTATTAAAATTATTGCAGGTGCCATATTGCACTTGAAGAGCTGCTATGGTGCTAAAAAAGCAGAAACCACCCACTTGACCTCATTTTGGAAAGTGCGCCTCTTGAGAAATTGGTGCAGTTAGTGAGCATTTTAAACCCACAGATGATTCACAGAGTTGTGTAACATTGGGCTGTTTTTAATTGTTAAAAGGGCTCTTAGGAGGGAATGGTCCTCGTAATTGTTAGGCAATTTCTTCTCCCGAGTTCGCCAATACCCCATATGTGCTTGGAAACTGCTTTTCAGGCACAGTGCAAAGTTCAAAAGAGAAGGAGCGCTATATTGAAATGCAGATTCTGTTGTAATGGTTTGTGGGCCTTATGTCACATTGGCAGACCCCTCTGAGGTGCCAAAACAGCAGGATCCTCTATAAGTGACACCATTTTACAAACTGCACCCCTCAGTGAAATTCATTTAGTGGCAGCAAGAATATTGACATCACTTTTGTGTAACAGAATTTTATACCATTCTGTGGTGAAGAATACTAAAATACTGTTTTGGCCCCAGATTTTTTATTTTCACAAATGAAAATGGGTAAAAATAAACGCCCCATAGTTTTTTCCGCTATTTCTCCTGAATGTAGCAATACCCCATATGTCTGTACAGTGCTATTTGGCCATACAGAAGGGGCTCAGAGGGAAGGAGCGCTATTTGACTATTGTGGCACAAATTTTTCTACAATAGCTTGCAAACTCCGTTTTCTGAGCCCCTGATGTGCCTAAACAGTGAAAACCCTCTCACTTGTTTCCTTATTGGAATTTACACCCTTCTGGGAATTCATCAATGGCTATAGTTATGATTTTCACGCTATGGGCATTTTCCAGAAACAAACATGCAGTGAAAGTTGCAAAGTGAAAATTGCAATTATGCCATTGTAGTGCCCAGTACATTGTGCCCAGCTTCTGCTTCTGGAGCCATGCATCCATAAATTAAGTGAGCTCTCCTCACTAAGTTAATGTAAAAAATGTGGGTACCAACTACAGTTTAGGGACATTGTGGGGCTTAGAAGGGAGAGGGCATTTTGATTTTACCATCGCAGATTTTGCTAGGTTTCTTTTCATGGGAGCCATGTCGCTTTCCCAGATCCTTTTTGCTACCGTCTTTCCCCGAATATAAGACACCCCCGAATGTAAGACGTACTAGGGGAATAATGGGGGATGCCTAATGTAAGACATCCCCCGTTTATAAGACATAGCGGATCAGCGGTGCCCCGAAAGTAAGACGTTGTGCGGTACCGGTATAATGCATTAGGTTTAACATACCGGTGCCTGTGTCCCCCTGTGTCCCCCGGGCAGAAGTCAGGGCCTCTCTGATTGGCCCAGCGGCTTCTGTGAGCCCGCCCGCCGGCCGCCGCCCTGACGTCACCGCTCATTGGCCAGTGTCCCCCTGCACGAGGAAGAAGAAGCCTGCCCTGCCCTGTCCCGCACCGCAGAGGAATCGCCATCCGGTAAGCAATGGCTGTGGGATACTGTACCATACCGTAATGGCAGGCTGTGGGATACTGTACAATGGCAGGCTGTGGGATACTGTACAATGGCAGGCTGTGGGATACTGTACAATGGCAGGCTGTGGGATACTGTACAATGGCAGGCTGTGTTTACGATGATGTTCCTGAAGATGATGACATGGTTGTCATCGAATAAATCTTGTTTTATCTTCCAGTATAACTTATTCAGACTGTTCATTGTTACCGTTTTTCATTGTTTTAAATGTTTTACATGTTATACATGGAAATACCGTCATGATACGGTTGTAACAAGACATTCTTGGCACTTTCTTGGGCACTTGGTTTAATAAAACTGTTTTGTGGTGAACACCACACTGTTCAGCTTGTTAATAAATGTTATTTTTTGGTTAAAACAAAAATCGTCATTTTTTTTTTTCTAATATAAGACATACCCCGAAAGTAAGACATAGTGGGACTTTTGGGGGTCAAAAGAATGTAAGACACTGTCTTTATATTCGGGGAAACACGGCACCAGTAACTTAGACACACCCTATATTTCTTTTGCCAGGTGACAGACCCGAGTGGGGTTGAGTTGAAGCTTTTATTGGTGGAATTTTGGGATGGAAAACACTTTGGATCAGTTATACATTGATCCTGTACTCTACACGGAGCACTTACAGTTGTGTGACAATAGTTTTCCCCCTTCTGATTTCCTATTCTTTTGCATGTTTATCACACTTAAATGTTTTAGATCACCAAGCAAATTGAAATATTAGACAAAGATAACCCTGAATTTTATTTCTTTTTTTGTTTGGCGGTGTGATAATAAAGCATAGTTTTTGTCACAATTTTTTTTCCTTTTTTTTCCCATGTTCACTGAAGGGGTTAAACGATGTGACGGTTTTATATATCGGGTTGTTCCGAATGCAGCAATACCAAATATGTGTACTTTTATTGTTTTTACATAAATATATGTAGTTATTGGAAAAATATAATTTTCATTTTTTTTCTTTATTTTGTGATTTAAAATGTATATATCTTTTTACAACGGTTTTAAACTTTTTTTTTACTTTTTTCTATCAGTCTCTCTATGGGACTTTAAATTTGATTACTCTTATCACTGGTATAATGCATTGCAATGCACAATACTTGTCAGTTAGACACTGACAGAATGCCTTTTAGACTATGCTCTCAGAATGGTCTAATAGGCATGCCATAGCTGGCTGACCCGGAGGTCATCATGTAAACTCAGGTTGCCATGGCAACAATCGACAGCCAACAAAGATGCTGTGGGAGGGTTCCAGTTGTTCTGTAGAAGGAGCATTTGCATTGTTGTGGTCACATGCCAACTAGACTCATTTGGCTTCTCTCTATTCACTTCTATTGAGAGAAGCTGAACAAGTTTTATCGGCACATGACTGCTTTTATGTAAATCATAGACATTTGATCACGTAACTGCCTTCCCTATTCAAGAAGACCAAGGAATTATGACAGCCCATGCACCATACGTTTAATGATTTGCAATTTTCCAGTCACATACAGTGATTACTGTCTTTTGTCTCAAGCCTCAGCAACTTTTTAAATTCAAATATGAATGTTACATTTTAATAAACATGAATATAACATTTCAAATATGTAATAACCCATAAAGCTTGGCTCCTCTGTAATTCCATTATAGTGACAAATAAAATTAATCTGTTATAGAGCCTTACAGGTCACATTATCTGTCATTACTTGTTATGTCCAACTGTGGATTTATGGACCCACCGTGTCACAGGGCCGGGTCTACTCAGAAAGGGGCGTAACTAAGCGGCTAATTTAGTGTTCACTGGAGCCTCTAGTGGTAAGGTAAGGCTTGTGCGGCAGGTAGGCACCAATTACCACTCCTGGGCAGAGCCCGTTGCTGCATCTGCTGACTCCATGGGTCAGGTACACTAGGGCAATGTTCTGACACACCAGAACTGGAACTGGGGTGGTCCAGGTAATAATATTCATGCAGCAGCGTTACACAAGTGCTTTGGGTAGGTTGAATTTTATAGGCAAATAAGTTTTCTAATTTTCAACATTTAAGGGAAAAAAATGTATAATTTACATCAGTGTTGTCTATGAGCTCTATGCTTCACACTGCTTTTATCAGGTCATTTTAAACTAAAATTGTACTTTTTCTAGAATACGTTTCCTAAAATCTGCAAAAAAAAAGGGTGGGTAAATTAGGGATTGGAATGTCTGAAGATTTCTGTTTTAACTCTTCCCTGTGTCCTAAATTAAACCATGGATATGAATGTACCTTGGGGGTTGTCCTGACCAGAAGTTCAAGCATCGCAATTTTTCTATAACGTTCAAGCTAAAGTAATAGAGTCTAAATAAGTTAATCGTCAAATTACTATCCTATAATTAGACTGAGGTTATACCTCATGTACAAAATTTTTATTGTTCTTCATCCTATTGCCCCTATAACACACCTATATGTAAGTACAGAAATGGAGTAGGGGGATGCACGTTTAGTCATGGCTACTTTTACAATATTAATTCACTTGATTTATGGTGGGAAACAGGAACAGATTTGGAAAATCAGGACACATAAGAGACACAACATGTACAACCTGCTCCTGGCATCCACACAGAAAATGATGTCAGCCCACATTGTTGAGAGAATAAGAGGAAGTGAACAGCTATATTTCTATCATTGTAGACCATAGGGTGCTGCCATATACTGTACATTCAGTAATGTGTTGTTCCGATTGCTGATATGGGAGACAGCTTAGACAACAAATGTATAATAGGATGTTGATATCTCATTATCCGATATATATTATAGGAAAATTCTAATTTCTCCCCCTAGCAAAAATATTTTTCCATCACCAATTCACTGGTAAGAGTTTCTTCATTAGGTAGTGATTTATGAATTAATGAACTTACAGCATGACAGCCTAGAATGGCAGCACTAGCTGTGACCAGGGCTGCCACCAGGAATTTCAGGGCCCCATAATGGCAACATTTTTGAGACTCTGCCCAGGTTCCATCCCTGCTCCACGTCAAACCAACGGAACCTTCCACAGTCCCACTGCTCACTCTGGGAAAAACTCCTCTTCTCCACCACGTCATCACCAGTCACGCATTAACAGTTCCCATCGAACACCAGATCACTTACAAATCCATCAGCTTTTATTTTGGACAAAAAAAGTTTTTTACGCCTTTCACCATGACAAGGTTGCCTCTTTTGGCCGGGTCCTACTCTACTCAAACTTATTAAACATTTCTTAAAAAAATCAAATAAACTTTTTAGGTATATTTTTAATTAATTTCTTTAAAGGAATGACTCACATACATTTTTATGTTCAATCTATTTTATTGAGCATTTTACAAGCAAAGAATATATTATATGCAAACAGATAATATATAGAATCATAGAAAATATCTAGTATTCAAAAATGAGAATACAACCATCTATCAGTAAATCAAACATACCATGGTAGACAATAACAGTAGCCATATGGCGAACGCCAACAAGGTATTCAAGAGAGGAAGTATCCTCTATATTATGCAGAGGACAGACATAGGGTAAAAAAAGTGGGAAAGAAAGACAAGGGAAGAGGGGAAAAAGGAAAAAAAAAGGCTATGGATAAAGCAGTCCTTAAAATCATGTATATATTAATGTGCAAATTCCTATGTAACTGAAACATTCAGCGGAACAAATTATGTAAATCAGGTGAGTCCTGAAACAAAATCCATCCACTTCAAATCCTTCTAAATTTATCGTTTGTACCATTGCAGTCTGCAGACAGCTCACATACATTTTTAACCCTATTCCGAAATTGGGCGTAAATTTATGCCAATGTCGGACTCCCTCCTTTTGATGTGGGCTCCGAAGGTGAGCCCACATCTTTCCCGGCACATGTCAGCTGTTTTGAACAACTGACATGTGCCTGGAACAGCCGCAAGTGGAATCACGATCCACCCACGGCTATTAACCTGTTGAATGCTGCTGTCAAACTCTGACAGCGACATTTAACATGCACTTCCTGCAATTGTGTCGGACATCCACCCACCGATGACCCTGGTCACATGATCGCGGGACACTGATGGATTAGCATGAGAACCAGAGGTCTCCTTGAGACCTCTATCGTTGTCAATGCCGAATTGCTTTGATCGCAGCCTGGTGGTCGGCGCTAATAGCAATTCTGATACGCGCAGGCGATCTGATCATCGCCTGTATGTAGGAGAGCCGATCGGTTTATGGCAGCTTCTATTCTCCCATGAAGACTATTGAAGAATGCCAAAAGTGAAAAAAAATGTTTTTAAAAATATAAAAAAATATAAAAGTTCAAATCACCCCCCTTTCGCCCCATCCAAAATGAAACCGTAAAAAAGCAAACATACACATACTTGGTATCGTCGCATTCAGAATCGCCCAATCTATCAATTAAAAAAAGGATTAACCTGATTGCTGCATGACGTAGTGAGAAAAGAAGTCAAAACGCCAGAATTACGTTTTTTTCTGGTTGCCGCGACATTGCATTAGAATACAGTAACGAGCGCTCAAAAGATTGTATCTGCACCAAAATTGAATCATTTAAAATGTTATCTCGGCACGCAAAAAATAAACCCTCACCCAACCTGAGATCACGAAAAAATGGAGATGCTACATGTACCAGAAAATGACGCAATTTTTTTTAACCCCTTCCTGCCATCCGACGTACTATCCCGTCCATGGGACCTGGGCCCCTATGCCCATGGACAGGATAATACGTCTACTGCGATCAGCGGCGCCCACGTGGTGAGCGCCGCTGATCGCGGCCGGGTGTCAGCTGATTATCACAGCTGACACCCGGCACAATGTGTCAGGGGCAGTCACGGACCGCCCCCGACACGTTAACCCCTTGCACACCGTGATCAAACATCGCGGTGTACCGGGGGTTAAAGGGAAGCATCGGCAGGGAGGGGGCTCCTTCCGTGCTTCCCTGAGCCCCCCACGGCAGCGCAATGTGCAGCGCTGCTGCGGGGGGCTCCTTTCCTGCAGGCCCCCGAATCCAAGATGGCGACGGGGGCCTGCAGGAAGCTGGCTTCCTCAGTGCCTGCAAAGCGCAGGCATGAGGAAGCCTTCTGCACTGCCTGTGACAGATCGCTGTTCTGTCACAGTGATCTGTGATGTGACAGATCAGCGATCTGTCACAGGACAGTGATGTCCCACCTGGGACTATTTAATAAAGTTAAACAAAAAAGTGTTAAAATAATTTAAAAAAATCGCCAAATAAGAAAAAAAAAAAAATATTCCCCCAATAAATCCATTTTTTGGAAATAAAAAAAAAAACCCAATAAAAGTACACATATTAGGTATCGCCGCGTCCGTAACGACCCGCCCTATAAAACTGTCCCATTAGTTAACCCCTTTGGCGAACCCCTTAAAAAATAAAAATAAAAAACGAAGCAAAAAATAATGATTTATTATCATACCGCCAAACAAAAAGTGTAATAACGTGCGATCAAAAAGACGCATATAAATATCCATGGTACCGCTGAAAACGTCATCTTGTCCCGCAAAAAACGAGCTGCCATACAGCATCATCAGTGAAAAAATAAAAAAGTTATAGCTCGCAGAATAAAGCGATGCAAAAATAATTATTTTTTATATAAAATAGTTTTCATTGCATAAAACCGACAAAACATAAAAAAAGACCTAAGTGAGGTATCGCTGTAACCGTACTGACCCGAAGAATAAAACCGCTTTATCAATTTTACCGCACGCGGAACGGTGTAAACGCACCCCCCCAAAAGAAATTCATGAAACGCTGGTTTTTGTTCATTCTGCGTCCCAAAAATCGGAATAAAAAACGATCAAAAAATGTCACGTGCCCGAAAATGGTACCAATAAAAACGTCAACTCGTCCCGCAAAAAATAAGACCTCACATGACTCGGTGTGTCAAAATACGGAAAAATTATAGCTCTCAATATGTGGTGATTCAAAAACTATTTTTACAATAAAAAGCGTCTTTTAGCGTGCGACAGCTGCCAAACATAAAAACCGCCATAAATAGTAAATCAAACCCCCTGTTATCACCCCCTTAGTTAGGGAAAAATAATCAAATTAAAAGAAAATATTTATTTCCATTTTTCCATTAGGGGTAGGGTTAGGGTTAGGGCTGAGATTAGGGTAAGGGGTGTGTTGGGGTTCGGGTTGGAGTTAGAATTGGGGGTTTCCACTGTTTGGACACATCAGGGGCTCTCCAAATGCAACATGGCGTCTGATCTCAATTCCAGCCAATTCTGAGTTGAAAAAGTCAAATGGTGCTCCTTCCCTTCCAAGCTCTGCCATGCGCTCAAACAGTGTTTTACCCCCACATGTAGGGTATCAGCCTACTCAGGACAAACTGCAAAACAATTTTTGGGGTCCAATTTCTCCTGTTACCCTTAGGTAAATAAAAAAAATGGGGGCAAAAATATCATTTTTGTGGAAAAAAATGATTTTTTTATTTTCACGTCCGAGTGTTATAAACTTCTGTGAAGCACTTGGAGGTTCAAAGTGCTCTCCACACATCTAGATAAGTTCCGTGGGGGGTCTAGTGTCCAAAATGGGGTCACTTGTGGGGAGTTTCAATAGTTTAGGTACATCAGGGGCTCTCCAAACGCACATGACACCCGCAGACCATTCCATCAAAGTCTGCATTCCAAAACGTCACTACTTCCCTTCCGAGCCCCAACGTGTGCCCATACAGTAGTTTTCTCTCACATATGGGGTATCAGCATACTCAGGACAAATTGGATAACAACTTTTGGGGTCCAATTTCTCCTGGTACCCTTGGGAAAATAAAAAAATGGTGACTAAAAGATCATGTTTGTGGAAAAAATATGAATTTTTTATTTTCACGCCCGGGCGTTATAAACTTCTGTGAAGCACTGGGGGGTTCAAAGTGCTCACCACACATCTAGATAAGTTCCTTAGGGGGTCTAGTTTCCAAAATGCTGTCATTTGTGGGGGGTTTCCACTGTTTTGGTACATCAGGGGTTTTCCAAACGCGACATGGTGTCCGATCTCAATTCCAGCCAAAAACGTCAAATGGCGCTGCTTCCCTTCCGAGCTCTGCCATGCGCCCAAATAGTGGTTTACCCCAACATGTGGGGTATCAGCGTACTCAGGACAAATTTCACAATAACTTTTAGGGTCCTGTTACCCTTGGGAAAATAAAAATTGGGGCGAAAAGATCATTTTTGTGGAAAAAATATGATTTTTTAATTGTACCGCTGTACGGTATAAACTTCTGTAAAGGTCTTGTGGGTTCAAAGTTCTCACCACATATCTACATAAGTTCCTTGGGGGGTCTAGTTTCCAAAATGGGGTCACTTGTAGGGGGTTTCCACTGATTAGGTACATCAGGGACTCTCCAAACGTGACATGGCGTGCAATCTGAATTCCAGCCAATTTTGCATTGAAAAAGTCAAACGGCGCTCCTTCCATTCTGAGCTCTGCCATGCGCCGAAACAGTCGTTCCCCCCCACATATCAGGTATCGGCGTACTCAGGACAAATTGCACAATAACTTTTGCAGTCCAATTTCTCCTGTTACCCTTGGTAAAATAAAAAAAATTGAACCTGAAGTATTTTTTTTATGAAAAAAAGTTGGATGTTCATTTTTTTTTAAATATTCAAAAAAATTCCTGTGACGCACCTAAAGGGTTAATAAACTTCTTGAATGTGGTTTTGAGCACCTTAAGGGGTGCAGTTTTTAGAATGGTGTCACTTTTGGGTATTTTCTATCATATAGACCCCTCAAAGTGGCTTCAAATGTGATGTGGTCCTAAAAATAAAATGGTGTTGTAAAAATGAGAAATCGCTGGTCAACTTTTAACCCTTATAACTTCCTAACAAAAAAAAATTTTGGTTCCAAAATTGTGCTGATGTAAAGTAAACATGTGGGAAATGTTAGTTATCAAGTTTTTTGTGTGCCGTATCTCTGTGATTTAAGGGCATAAAAATTCAAAGTTGGAAAATTGCAAAATTTTCAAAATTTTCGCCAAATTTCCGTTTTTCTCACAAATAAACGCAAGTTATTTGAATGAAATTTTACCACTAACATGAAGTACAATATGTCACGAGAAAACAGTGTCAGAATCACCGGGATCCATGGAAGCGTTCCAGAGTTATGACCTCATAAAGGTACAGTGGTCAGAATTGTAAAAATTGGCCCGGTCATGAAAGTGCAAACCACCCTTGGGGGTGAAGGGGTTAACAAAGTTTGGAAAAAAATTTAAAACCAATGGTGTTGTTCAAAAGTACAACTCGTCCCGCAAGAAACAAGCCCTCACATGGCCATTTTGACCAAAAAATAAAAAAAAGTTATGGCTCTGGGAAGAAGGGGAGCAAAAAATGAAAATGCAAAACTAAAAATGCCGCTCGTTGTTAGGGGATTAAACTAATTTGAAACCAGTTTGTGATCATTTTTATTATAATCTATATTTCTTATTCAGATTATTGTATTCTGTACATTTATGGAAGCTGCTGTCTTGCCTGTTTAGATGCTAAAAAAAATTTGTCTCAAAATGGCGCCGGTCGCACCTCCCCAGTAGCATCTGTGGACGCCATTTTGGAGAAGACAATTTTTTCTTTTCTCTAGCTTCTTCGCAAGTGCGGCCAGCACCGTCATAGTGGAGTCAATTTTTTTTTATCTAACAAGATGGCGCCGCCATTTTGCGACAGAATTTTTTTTTCTTTATACCAGCAAATAAAATAATTAAATGCACATTATACATGTGATCATGCTGCAGCACAGGTATTGGCACCGCCACCTGCTGAAGGTGATTTTTTTTCACTGTATATAGTATTCAGTATGTAAAATAGGGGGAAGGGTCAATGACGGATCAGTGACCTGTCAGAAGCCATCAGTATGAATAGCTAAGCAGAGCACCACATGAAGACCCCCCACACACCGGCCGCCCCAGAGTATATCATTAACTCAAAACTGAAAATAAAGATTAAACAACAACCACAAGACAGATTTAATCAACCAAGGTATAATTTTAATCAGTATAACGGTTCCAACTTGACATTGTCTGTAGGTTACTCAGCACAATCCTGCTGACAGGTTCCCTTTAACCCCCGGAGGTATTTTTGCATTTTCACTTTTTGCTCCCCTTCCCAGAGCCATAACCTTTTTAATTTTCAGTCAAAATTGCCATGTGAGGGCTTGTGTTTTGGAGACGAGTTGTACTTTTTAACAACACAATTGGTTTTAACATATCATGTACTGGAAAACAGGAAAAAAATTCTAAGTGCCGTGAAATTGCAAAAAAAAGTGCAATACCACAGTTTTTTTTTTTTGTTTTTTTTTTTTTGTTTTTATATACCATGTTCACTAAATGCTAAAACTGACCTGCCAATATGATTCTTCAGGTCGTTAATATTAGAGATGAGCATACTTGATTCGGTCCCTGCTTGTTCGGCAAGCTATAGCGCTTACTGAATAAGCTGCAGAGAGAACCCGGATACATGGAGCGAGCTGGCTGATCAGCTGTTCGGCTCCTCTGCTGCATGTGTCGTGGCTGTGTTACAGTCACAACACATGTATGGAGAGCCCAACACACATGCTCTCCATTAATGTGTTGTGACTGTCATAGCAATCCGGCAGTGACAACCATAGAGATCTGTTGGAGACCTCTAGTTGTCAAGCCAACCCATTGGAAACCCACGTTAAATGCCGCTGTCAGAAATTGACAGTGGTACTTAACGGGTTAACAGCTGCTGGTGGATCGCAATTCCATCCGTGGCTGTTGCGGGCACATGTCAGCTGTATAGATTATCTGACATGTGCCAGGAAAGGTGCAGGCTCAGCGCCGGAGTCCGACATCAGCGTACATTTATGCCCAATGTCAGAAAGGGGTTAAAGGGTTGATAGTGACTTGTAGGTTTGCTACTTCCAACAGGTGGCGCTATAGAGTTCAAGTTTTCTTTCTCTCTGAAGAGGCAATTTACATATAACATTTATATGGAAGCTAAATAAGAAGTAAAAAGTGTATTCTAAGACTAGAGTTCAAGGAGCATAGTTGCTGATTTATGAGTATGAACAAGAATGCAGAATGAGGAGTAAAAAGAGAGAAATATGGTGAGTAATGAGTACACAGATAAGAGAGGCGACTAGAGGAATAACTTCGATTCCAACTACGTGCAGCTGCATAGCACGCCAGCTCCATTTTTATGAGTGGAACATCCACCTAACTCTGTGAATGCAGTCCCCACATATACATGACAGACTGTGCCATGCACCACCGCTGAATGAGCACACTCCAGACTTGACCAATTACAACTCCAGCATTTGTTCTATAAACAGGACAAACATTCAGTAAAAGATGGAGTGTTCAGGAATGTGTTTCATGTAATGATTTAATATGTGCACGGAATAGAGTGCAGCTGTATTTTTAGGGCAAAGGTTTATACATTTAACAGAAATGAAATAAAGCAAGTGACTTGTACAGAAAAGTATACAGTGGGCTCCCTTTAATCTACTGTTAATAAAACTTGATATGTGTCAGGATAGCAGATATTCTAGATTACCAGAAATTGAAAAAAACTTATGAGGATAAGAACTTTTAGAAAGCCCTGTTAAAGGGAACCTGTCAGCAGGATAATGAGATTCTTGTGCTTTGGGGCGGCCAGTGGCAGGGCTTTTTGTGGTGCTCTGCTTACATATTCATGTTGATGGCTCATCCACATTTATCAGGTAGACGTCTGCGCTGTAGCATGATATGGTGGATAACATGCATGTATTCATTTTATTTAGACCCATAGTTTTGTTGGAAAAAAAAATTATCTTAATCAAAATGGCACAGGCGGCCACACCTTTGCAGTAGTATCTATCGCGTTCCGATACATGCTACTGTGCAGGCGCCATCTTGATGGAGCATCGTTTTTTTTTCTCTAACAAAACGGCGCCGGCAGTTTATTTACATACCCATAGATTTATTTTAGTTTTTTTTTATTGATGGAGCTGTAAGAGGGTTTGTATTTTACGTGTTGAGCTATAGTTTATATTGGTACTCTTTTGGCGTTCATATGACTTGTTCATTACTTTCTATTGCTGCATTTTGGGTGACGTGTGGCAACTGAAAAACAGCAACTGATATTTGGATTCTTTCTTTATGGCATTAACCGTCAGTTAGAAATAATTTTGTATTTTGATTGTACTTTTACAAATACAGGGATATGGAATATACTTTTTTGTTAAAAAAAAAATCTTTATTTTTCAATATGAAAAAGGGGGCCGTTTTTATTTAATTGAATTCTTTTTTCTTACATTTCAAATTATTTTTAGTAACCATGTAGAGGACCTAAACATGTGATCCTTGTACTATTTACTGCAACATTTTAATGTTTAACTTGATCTCAAGTGCAGAACACATATTCTTTGTGGCAATGAGTCCTGGTATATCACCAGAATACTAATGGGAAAATTCCCTATGGAGCTCCCTAATAACTAGAAAACACAAAAAACGGAGCCAAAAGTCCATGAACATGACAACAAGTCAATATAAAACTTGCTTTTATTGATACAAAAAATCATTTAAAAGTCATCACAAAGTATTACAAACAAAGACAAAGCCATTTGACACAGGTCAGAATGCACCAAAGTTTGGAATAAAAGACGTGCTGCAAAATGAGCACCAAAACACCAGGGTAAGGTCAACGTATTACCCTAAAGACCCCACATATACATCCAAAAAAATTGTATAATGCATCCTAAAAGGACAGTAGCATCAATAGCCCAAATGAATAGGAAAAGTATCATGGGATCAAGTCCCTCCTCCACCTTCTAAACCCCCACATATATAGCCAAAAGTAACGATGGTTATATTCTAACAAGGTATGTCCATATCTAACCCAAAGAGGGAGGGAGGAGGAAAGCCAATAGTTAACAGAAGGTTTCAGCCATTACCCGTGCTGGTGTCCATGTGCAAGCGCGTACCCCTACGCGCGTTTCGCGATAGCTTCCTCGGGGGTGTTGATGTCATAGGTGTCCCTCCAAACCTCCTTAAATACCGTGCTCAGGTTCACCTTAATTGGCGCATGTTACTGCATGTGGAAGCGGTGTCAGTCAGCCGGGCAACTCACGCGAGACACGAAAGTGTCAGCGAGAATCGCGTGCCATCCCACGATACCGGAAGCGCTGTAGGTGGTGCAACCAAACCGGGGACATGCGCACTAGTGGGCCACTATACTAGGCGCCATCTTGATTGTGGACAGGGGGAAACCCTTTCTGGCGCTAATAAAACCTCCCCACTCTTACCCGCAAGGGGTGTGTATATAATGCAACAACGCCCAAATACGTCTGTGATGTTAGTAAAGGCATGATACATATAAAGCATGTAAAATTCATGAAGACTGCTCGTCATATATCACACACATGCGTGCTAATGACATGCTGGGATAAGTCCCAGAGGTACAGGTATCTTTCAACATTGGCACTAGTTATATATTTTTAGCACAGTCTGGGACCTATAGAAAATGATAAAACCACATGTAATAATAATCACTACATTTAAAGTGTCTGCATCGTCATTTATAGGCCAAAGATGTATCATCACTTAATTGCTAGATCAGGGCGATATATTCACACTCCACAGGGATTCACCGGAGCACCGAATAAGGAATGATGTAAATATTGCATCATAGACTAGAAGATAAAAAGAAAAAAACCAAATTAAAAACAAATATCATTAAAAGAGTGACCATCAGTACAAGGAAAACAACAGCTCACAGATAGGAGGAGAAACTAAACATTTCATTAAGGCCCGCAGGAGCCATAGTCCCCAGTGTCACATTTCACCAGCATTCTTTTTGATTAAGAGAGCGTATACTATCACCGCCACGAATTCCCATATTTACATGGTCAATGCCTCTAATTTGAAGGGAATCAGGATTGCATTTATGTTTTAATTTAAAATGCCTGGGTATGGTTTTTAACAGACCCACATCCTCCACGTCCCGAGCAGCCTCAATATCTTGTACACGCTCCCGGGTTCTAACACGTAGCTCACGTGAAGTTAGACCAACATAGATCAACTTACAGCTACATGTAGTAGACCACGTGTGGTCGAGCATGTTATATAGTCCCTAATCTGGAAGATTCGTAGGCCATCGGATGATGTGAAGGATGTGGATCTGACATGGTTTCTGCAGGCCAAACATTTCCCACATGAGAAGAATCCAGTGTTCCTACCCCTCGATCCAAAGAGAAAGCGCGACTTTGCAGTGTAGTGACTGGAAACCAACATATCCTTTAAATTTTTGCTCCTACGTGCTGTCATCAATGGAGCAGGGGAAAGCCCCTGACTAAGTACTAGATCCGTCATGAGGACCGACCAGTGTTTTTTAAGGACAGTTCGCATCATATTCCACTGTTGATTGTAAGTGGAAATATATCTGATTTTACCATCACCATCTTTGTCCTCCTATTTTTTTGTACGGCTAGAAGCTCACCTCTCTTGGTGTTCTTCGCTCTCAGATAGCCTTTCTTAACGCTCCTGTTGCTGTAACCACGATCACTGAATCTCTGCCCAAGGTCCCTCGCCTGTCCCTCGAACAACACATCAGTGGTGCAGATTCTCCGTGCCCGGAGAAACTGGCCCATCGGGATAGCATTGATTGTGGAGACTGGGTGAGATGACGCGTGCAGCAGTGAGTTGACAGAAGTTTCCTTACGATACATATTGGTCTCAGCAAGACCATCGTCATTCACTCTAATCTCCACATCAAGAAAGGTTACCCTGCGCTGATCATATGTATACTGGACCCGTTGCGATTCAGACCACCCATAAAAGTATCAAGATCTCCCGTAGATCCTTGCCACATGAATAGAATGTCATCTATGCAGCGATAACATCCTAGGATCTGGGGAGCGGCCTCCGCGCCGTCAAACAACAAACTCCTCTCCCAAAAACCGAGAAAGAGGTTAGCTTAAGCAGGCGCGCAAGCAGCCCCCATGGCAGTACCCCTCTTCTGTAAGAAGAAGCGGTCCTTAAATGTAAAAAAAATTATGGGTGAGAATGAAGCGCAACAGGTCCAATACCAACCCACGGATGTCCGGGTCCAGATTGCTGGCCTCTAGATAGAACTGTGAGGCCTCAAGCCCATCCTCGTGCTGTATACAAGTATACAGAGATTCCACATCTACCACTAAATATGTGTCAGAGTCCAGGGACAGGCCATCAAGGCGCCTCAGGACGTCCGTAGTGTCCCTGACAAAGGAGGGCAGCGTCTCCACCTGTGGTTGTAAGTAATATTCAATAAATTTACATATTGGATCGCACAGCCCTCCAATACCAGAGCCAATAGGACGCCACAGGGGTGATGTTGAATCCTTATGGACCTTGGGGAGGAGGTAAAAGGTCAGAACAACAGGAGCGCCAACAACCAGGCCATCAAATACCTTTTTGGAGATGATGCTTCTTTCAAAGGCAATCTCCAAAATGATTTTTTGTATCAATAAAAGCAAGTTTTATATTGACTTGTGGTCATGTTCATGGACTTTTGGCTCCGTTTTTTGTGTTTTCTAACATTTTAATGTTGTATACAGTAGTGTTCAAAATAATAGCAGTGTGTTCCAAAACATGAGTTAAATCACAAAATCTTTACACTAGTTTTTACTTCCATGCATTGGCACCATTGCACACTGTTTTCCAATACAAAATATGAAGAGAAATGTATATAATTTTTAACTACTTTACACAAAATAACAGAAAATGAACATTGTGTCGTTCTAAAAAAAAAAAAAAATAGCAGTGTCTGCATTTGTCTTTACAAACTCACAATATGGACTTTTTTGTGGATTTAGCATTCCTGTGAATCACTAACCTAATATTTAGTTGTATGCCCACAGTTTTTTATAACTGCTTCACATCTATGTTGCATAGAGTCAACCACCTTCTGGCACATGTCAACTGTTATTCCAGCCCAGGATGCCTGGACTACATCCCACAATGTTTTGGCATTTGTTGGCTTTGCTTCAGAAACAACATTTTTGTTGTCACCCCACAAGTGTTGTTTCTGATTCAGGTCTGGGGATTGGGCTGGCCCTTCTGTAACCTCAGTTTTGTTGCACTGGAACTAAGGTTTACTGGTATGTTTAGGGTCGCTGTCTTGTTGAAACACCCATTATTTCAAGGGCATATTCTCTTCAGCATAAGGCAACATGACCTCTTCAAGTATTTTAATATATGCAGACTGGTCAATGATCCCTGGTATGCAGTAAATCGGTTCAGCACCATAGTAAGAGAAACATGCCCATATGATGTTTGCAGCACCATGCTCCACTGACTTCAGAGGGTACTGTGGCTTGAATGAAGAGTTTGGGGGTTATTTGCTGAAATGTCTGCAGCCCTTGGACCTAAACAGAACAATTTTACTTTCTTCAGTCCACAAAATGTTTCTCCATTTCCCTTTAAGCCAGGTGATGTGTTCTTTGGCAAATAGTATCCGCTTCAGTACATGTCTTTTTTTTTTTTTTTTTTTTTAACAGTGGGACTTTGCTGAGACTTCTTGCTGACCGATTAGCTTTACACAGGTGTAAGGGGGTGGCAAGTCCCCTCAGTTGTGCCCTCTTCTCCTTCCGTGTGACCCCCCTGTGCGCCGTATATACATGTGTTATATATTCTTAATGTTTTGTGCTGTGTTTGTCTTGTCCTATTGTACAATGTGTAATGTTCCTTTATTTCCTATCTTTGTATTGCTTATGCTGTATATAGTTAGGGAAAGAGTTGAGTAACTTAGGGGGCTGTTTCAGCAGCCTCCAGAGCAGACAGGAAGTCTCGTTCTGCAAGTCAGAAGTTCCCCGATACGTTGGCCAGGGCAGATGTGTATTACAGACGGGGCACTGCCAGATCCCCCTGACGGGAGAGGTCTGTTGCCCCGGGCTAAGGACCAAGGCATGAGGATTCAAGATTAAGGACTGCAGCACAGGCCCCAGGAATCTGGAATGGCCCCCCACTTCTGAAGCAGTTATCCCAGCATGTGGGCTACTGCAGATCTTCGGCTGCTGCGGGTGCGGCTGTGGAAAGTGCAGATCTTTTTAGCTGAACAGCCTATAATTGTCTGCACTTCTCTATAAGTTTTACCCTCTCCAATCAACTTTTTTTAATCAAAGTACCCTGTTCTTCTGATGTCTCGAACGACCCATATTTCTCAGGCTTTCAAGGAGAAATGCATATACAACATGTCCTGGCTTCACCCTTAAATAAGGGGCCACCCGATTCACACCTGTTTCTTCATATAATGATTGACCTCACTAATTGAACTCCACACTGATATTATTTTGCACACACAACCTTGCAATTAATTATTCTATTACACAGACTCAAAAACATGCAGAACATGAATGCTGAGTGTTGGTTTTCTTAGAATCTACTGCACCAACTGGTAAATTGTTTGACATGTGGTGATAGAATTTATATCAAAAACAGTGATTAATCTGGTTAGTCATATTGGTCTGCTATTATTTTGAACACTACTGAATGTAGCAAAAAAGCATTTTCTCCTGTGAAGCCCAGTCTATGGTTGAGCTTCACAATAGTACCAAAATGACAGAAATCTGATCCTTTAGCAGGTCCCTGGCTACCATGGCTACTCAATGCCAGCCCACAATTGCATTGTATGGGGGAGAGGGGGGGTGATGGGCACCTAATCAAACACCTGGAGATTGACAGCTTCTTTTAAGTGGTTAAAGATCACAAGTTACAAACTCTGATGTTATTGGTAGATGATGTTTGTATAAGGCTATTTTCACATGTAATTTTTTTGTCCCGGCACGATGCAGCGAAAAACTGGACTACCGGATTCGGCCGCAAACGCAGACACCGTGTTAGGAGTCGGATTCCTGCGTTTACTCAGCAGGGATCCAGATCCTCACATTCTGCACTCTCCTCCTATTTTTCCACTGCAGAGGAGATTGCAGAGGAGATTGCCTTGCAGCAAATCTCTCCTGAGGCTAAGTCCTTCTGTTCTCTCACTGGGCATGCTTATGGAACGATCTCCCATTGGAGATCGGGAGTCATGTGCTCAGGTCCCGCTCCAGTTCTCATTGGTCCATCTCAGAGATCTGGAAGCGTGCAGAAGGTCCCGGCTGCTATAAAAGGCGCACATGGCTGTTCCGCCATGCGCTAGTATAGTCATACTTGCTGCTGTGAGTATGAGGACGGATGCATGATTCTGGTGACTGACTCATTTGAAACCTCTTCCCTCTGATATTATGCATGTGAATAGGGACTGAGTTAGTTTCAGCGCCAGCGCTCCTCTGCTTCAACTTGCACAGCTGCTAGCGTCCGACATTGCGCTTGCGCCTTGCCTTTGTCATTTGGCGGCAGTGTCCACGCCGCGCTGCAGTAGCAGCCTCCTTTGCGTTCGCAGTTGCAACGCTGCGCACACCGTAGGTCTAGACGGACGTAGTGCCGCCGTCTTGGGCTACTCCTGTGACCGTATACCGTGTGTGCGTTTTTTACTGAGTACTGTGACTACAACAGGCTCAGTTATTTGTGTTTTGTACTATTGGCATCTCCGTGAGTTTAACTGAGATTGCTCTGCGCACCTGGGTGGAGTTTAACCCTGTGTGCAATTCCGCCATATTGCTCCTGCCACCACTTTGCACCGGTTATTTCACCTACTGCACGGTGGACCCCGAGCGGCGAATGCACTTCATTTATATTTTTATTTAGTGCATTCCGCCGTTCCTAACACACCGGATCCTTCTTTCTGCCGGATATATACTTGGCAGAGAAGGTCTTCCGGGCATGCGCAGTGCGAAAAAACGGTCTGGCGTTCGGAAAAAACGTTGCATGCAACGTTTTTTTCCAGACGTCGGACCGGCAATTTTGACCGGATCCGGCAAAAACCGGACGCGCCGCATAGGCATCTGGCGCAATGCGGCGATAATGAAACTCTATGGGAAAAAAACGGACCCAGTGGCAACAGGCGCCGGAGATCCGGTTTTTACACATTTCGCCACATCGCGCCTGATGTAGAAAAACTGACATGTGAAAGTAGCCTAACACAACTGGTACCTTCCTTGGAGTGGGCTCAGCAATTAAGCCCAAACAGAATACCCACACTATGACGTAGTAGTATGTCTTTTAACAGGAAGAGGTTAAAAAAATAACAGTTTGGGGTTTCTTTTTAATTTGGGGAAACTGCTAACTGTATATCATGTTGACTATTCCAAGGGTATATTCACTCATGGGAGATTTGTTGCTGATATGGCTGTCTGAGTCCTCTGAATGCAGCTTGCAACAATCCATAAATATGTAGTTCTGCACTGAAACAAGTGCAGATTAACACCTTAAGGATCAGTGATATTTTCAACGTTGGGTGAAATTGCAAAAAAAGTGCGATTCTACAATTGTTTTAGGTTTTTTTTTACCATGTTCACTAAGTGCTAAAACTGACCAGCCATTATGATTCCTCAGGTTATTATTTCGTAGATACCAAACATGTCTAGGTTCTTTTTTTATTGAAGTGGTGGAAAAATCCAAAGTTTGTAAAAAAAAAAAAAAAAAAAAAAAAAAGTCTTCATTGTCTGAGACCCGTAGCATCTCGATTTTTCATGATCTCGGGCTGGGTGAGGGCTTATTTTTTGCGTGCTGAGCTGACTTTTTTATACCATTTTGGTGTAGATATGATCTTTTGATAGCCCATTATTGCATTTTAATGCAATATTGTGGCCGCCGTAATAATGTAATTCTAGCATTTTGATTTTGAGATTGACCTACGTGCCCATTGTCTTTTCAACCAAATCCTGCGCTGCTAATAGGTTACAATGGCAGCCATGGGCCTACTGTATTGCCTCTCTTAAGCTGGAGTCGCACATAGCGACTTACCAGCGATCCCGACAACGTTATCAACATGTCAGGATCTCTGGTAAGTCGCTATGTGATCGCTGGTGAGCTGTCACACAGACAGCTTCACCAGCGAACAGCACAGCGACGCCGAGTGCGTGGCGTCGCTGTATTTGTTAGTTACCAGCGCGCTGATGCAGGGAGCTGGTAACTAACGTACCCATCGGGTATCCAAGGGACGTGCGTCCCTTAGATACCCGATGTGTACATTAGTTACCAGCTCCCTGCAGCAGCGCGCTGGTAACTAACGAACACATTGGGTATCTAAATGACGCGCGTCCCTTGGATACCCGATGTGTACGTTAGTTACCAGCTGATTGCTGGTCTCCCGCCTGTCACACGCAGTGATGCGTGCTGGCCAGCGGGAGATCAGCGACGAAAGAAATGTCCAGAGGTTTCTTGCAGCGATCAGCGATACCGGCAGGGGGGCCGGTCGCTGATGGCTGTCACACACAGCGATCTCGCTGGTGAGATCGCTGTTTTGTGTCACAAAACTTGTGACTCAGCAGCGATCTCGCTAGAGAGATTGCCATGTCTGACTGGGCCTTTACTTACATCACTGTTACCTCCTAACCTGTGTAAACCACATTGAAATATGTTTGTCCCATACAAGCAAAAGGAAATCAATAATTTTATATTAATTCTGTTTTGTAAACCAACAAAAGCACTGTTTTCATGCTCTGCAAAAGGGGTGTTGGAACAGGTTATTTGGAAATTAAGCTTTCAGTGCCTTCCTTAAATTCTGAAAAGAAACATTCACACGATGCCTCCAAAATATACATCAATTTTCAAGGCCTTCAGAGGTTAAACTTTTAGTTGCAAGTCCTTTAGTTAGACAAACGTATATCATAAGTTGGCAAGGGAAATATATTCTATACAAGAGAAAAAAAAGATTGAGTGTTACAGTATGCAAAACAACAGATAAGAGGAAGATATTAATAGACTGAAAGTACAGTTTACAAAAAGATAAAAACTGCAGATAAAAACGCTATTTCCCAGCTTTCACTCATCTTTATTGCCTCATGGTGCTGATGGTTAGAAACTAATAGTACAATTATTGTTTCTAGTTAAATAATTTAAAAGTTGTTAGATGGTAGCAAAGCTGAAGTTGTCATTACTTTTTCTTTTGCAACCTATGATCACCCACTGAGCAAAGATAACCCAGCAGGCGCTGTGTCTGCAGTTGTATGGAAAAACACAGTTAATACCATATTTTAAATTTATGCTGGATATTAACTTGACTCTGACAAGTAATCAAAATGTTCTGCAAGATATTTTATTCCAAATAGCACATTTGGGCCACAAGTGGTACGATGGAATAGGGATCTTAAATTCATGTATCGATTCAGGGAGGCCAACAACAATTTTAAAAACATCTTTACGTGAATTGCTCAATATTCTTGATGAGTGAATGTGCTCAGATGACGTCTTATCTGAGCACGTTCAAGTGTTACCCAAGCATCCGGGCTTGCTCATATATTATGTTTGAGTCTCTGCACCTGCATGATTTGCGGCTGTTTGACTGAACACATATGGGGATTGCCTGTGTGGTACGCAATCCCCACCTGTTGATGCTGTCTAACAGCCGCAAATCATGCAGGTGCAGAGACTCAAACATAATATACGAGCAAGCCCAGATGCTCAGATAAGACGTTATCTGAGCACGTTCACTCATAACTATTTAATATGGTTCTCACTTGGATTCTGTTGAACATTTCTTCAGAATAAGGCAGAGGTACATATCCTGATTTCACGGTAAACGGCATGACAAGATGTTCAGTACCGTATCAAAGTGACAGAGTCTTTCTTCTCCCATTGTCACTATCCTCCACTATGGTGCAGCACCCCTTGCTCTTTCCTAATCAGAGTAAGATTTTACTTTGCCCTCCAGAATCGGTTTGACACGTTGGCCACTCCTTGCTAGCTGCCAATGGGAATCACAACTCGATCAGCTCTATATATGCTACAGCAGGTAATCATAAAATGCGAAGAATCTTTCTTAGGCTGGTGTCACATTAGCATATAACATCCAGTGCCATATGCTAATGGTCCTCCGCCTACAGCTTTGCTGTGAGCAGGAGCCGGGTGTCATGCTACTATGCTCTGATTCTCTCACATGACAGGATTAGAGCACAGCTGCGAAGGTGACAAAGAAACTAATTTCTCCATCTCCTCTGCTGCCACTGTCGCATGCCCTAATCACCATGCCTGGGAATTTGCTGGCAGTGCGCAGACCCTGGGCAGCTGCAGGTGGATGGGGACAGGGCGGAGGATTGCAGACGTGAATAACTTGGCGTCTCTGCTGGGGGAGAAAGGCGGAGAGCAGAGATGCCGAGGACAGGGCAGGAACAGCAGGAGAGGGAGATGCTGGGCTGTGGCGATGAGAACATTGATGCCTCTACCAGAGAAGGGGATGCAGAGGCGCCGGCATTACCGAGGAGTGCAAGGTCTCTGACAAACACCACCTTTGTGATGTCGTCAAGAAGGAGTGTAAAAGGATTCCAGTAGCGACTTGGGAAGCTCTGGTGAACTCCATACCCAAGAGAGTTAAGGTAGTGTTTGAAAATAACGGTGGCCACACAAAATATTGACAGTTTGGGTGCAATTTTCCTATTATCACTTAGAGGTGTACTCATTTTTGTTGCCAGCAGTTTAGACATTGGCTGTGTGTTGAGTTATTTAGAGGGCACACCAAATATACATGGTTATACAAGCTGTACACTTGACTACTTTACATTGTATCAAAGAGTCATATCTTCAGTCTTGTCTCATGAAAATATACAATAAAGTATTTACAAAAAGATGTACTCACTTGTGTGATCTACTGTATATTTATATACTGTACATGTGTGAATAAAATGCCAGAAATACAAATAGACAAAAAGAAAGATGATTGGGTGAGCAAAAAATACAAGTAAAAATATAATGCACATATGAAGAAAGAACAGTAACAGAGTAATGTTAAGAAATCATAGACTAGCGGTATCACATTACCCAGTATAGAGCACCAGGAAAAGAGTAAATAATAAAGTCCTCATGGGCAGAATAGATAATACCCTGATGATAAAAAGGATTCTAGACAATGCCCTAACAGGAAGCCATGAATGCAAAGGCTAAAGGTACTGTCACACTAAGCGATATCGCTAGCAATATCGCTATAACTTGTGACGTTATAGCGATATTGCTAGCGATATTGCTGTGTCTGATACTTACCAACGACCCGCTCCCCAGCTGGTTATCGCTGATCACGCGAGAACGTCCTGGACTGTTTCTCGTCAGCTTCCTGCTGGGCTTCCTGTGGAGAGAGATGAGCGTGGAGCCGGGCGGGAGGACGTCAGGATCGCCTGGTGTGACACGTAAGTAGCGAACCCCTTCCCCAGCGATGTCGCTGGTGAGATCTGCCTGTGTGGCAGCTCACTAGCGACCACTTAGCGATGTACCAGCGATCCTGACCGTGTCATATCGCTGGTCGGAATCGCTGGTACATCGCTAAGTGTGACAGTACCTTAACCCACCATCCACCCGACGACAGTTTTGTCCGGAAGGCTAAGAATGACATTAAACCTGACCAAATCCCCAACTCCATTTTCTGAATTGCGGCCTCTAGCTTGCATGGAATCTCCACCATTCTTCATTTTTGCATGCACACACTCATTATTCTACTGGTCTCCTGCTCTTTGTACTTTTTCTTTCTAATCTCCTGAGAAAACTCATTCCTTCGCTTCCTCTGGTCCATGTTGAGTGTGATACACACCATGTCACCAAACAGCACAGTGAGTATCTGTAGCCTCTATAAAGGGCCACTCACTGATTCCAAGATTGTAGACACCTGTGATGCTAATTAGTGGACACACCTTGATTTAACATGTCCCTTTTGTCACATTATTTTCAGGGGTACCATCATTTCTGTCCAGGCCTATTTCATGAGTTTTATTTTTTTTTTTAATTCTGTGGAAGCATGGTTGAAAAGCAATGTCTGACTATCATTTGTTCAGTTTCATAGATTTTTAATTTATTCTTACTTTTGTCAGATTCAAGTTATTTCTGTGACCTTTGTGGGTTTTTCTGTCATTAACCCCTTTCTGCCATCTGACGTACTGTGACCCGGCACAATTTGACCATGAACGGTATAGTACGTCATAGCGATCGGCCTCGCACACGGGTGGTGTGCGGCCTGGTGTCAGGTGATTTTCACAGCTGACACCCGGCAATAAGTGCCAGGAGCGCTCACGGACTGCTCTCGGCCCTGTAACCCCCGGAATGCTGTGATCGAACACAATCGCTGCATTCCAGGAGCAGACAGAGAGTTGACAGCCCTTCTGCCTTTGGATCGGGGACCCCACGGCTTGACGTGGGATCCCGATGGCTGCCATAGTAACCCGATATTGTCATGACAACATCCAGGTTACCAAGCTGAGAAACTTCCTGTCATGCGCAGTGCATGTCAGGAAGTCTCTCAAGTCAGTCTACTACTTCATCTGCATGCTATAGAAGCGATCAGCCTGCAAAAAATGATTGCCCCATAGTGGGACAAAGTGTAAAGGTTATAATTAAGTAAAAAAAAAAAAATTTAATGTAAAAATATTTTTAAAAAATAATAAAAAATCAATATATCACTAAATAAATATTTGAATGAAAAAAAATCTAAATAAAAGTACATATATTTGGTATCGCCGCATCCGTAATGACCCGACATATAAAACTGTCCCACTAGTTAACCCCTTTAGTGAACACCATTAAAAAAGGCAAAAAACAATGCTTTATCATCATACCACCGAACAAAAAGTGGAATAACGCGGTCAAAATTATGGATATATATAAACATGGTACAGCTGAAAACGTCATCTTGTCCCGCAAAAAATGAGCTGGCACACAGCGTCATCAGCGAAAAAAATAAAAGTTATAACGGTCAGAATAAACAATTATTTTTTCTATAAAATAGTATTTATTATATAAAAGTGCCAAAACGTAAAAAACAATATAAATGAGGTATCGTTATCGTACTGACCCAAAGAATAAAACTGCCTTATCAATTTTACCACACACAGAACGGTATAAACGCCCTCCCCCCCACAAAAGAAAAGAAATTCATGATTTGCTGGTTTTTGCTCATTCTGTCTCCAAAAATCGGAATCGAAAGTGATCAAAAAATGTCATGTGCCCAAAAATTATACCAATAAAAACATCAGCTCGTCCCACAAAAAACAAGACCTCACATGACTCTGTGGGCAAAAATATGGAAAAATTATAGCTATCAAAATGTGATGTAAAAACTATTTTTTGCAATAAGAAACATCTTTTAGCGTGTGACAGCTGTCAAACATAAAAACCCGCTAAAAGGCCTCTTTCACACACCCTGATATTTCTGGTACCGGAGATGGCAGTGTCCATGTGTGTAATACTTGCGGTACACGTGTGATGTGTGCGCCGCATCAGTACCACACGAACGGGCGCCAGGGAAGAAGCATTGCAGTGAGCGCTGTTCCCTAGCGCCGGCTGCTGAACACGGCACTCATCATTCTCCCCTGCTCTGCTGGCAATCGGCGCAAGCAGGGGAGAATGATGAGTTACATTTAACCCCTAAATGACCACCGATACACCTTTTAACGGTGGCAGTTAAGGGTACTTAAACCACAGCGCTGCTTTTTAATGACGCTGAGGTGTAAGGTTATAGCGCTCCCCAGCGTCAGAATTTCTCCGGGGTCTTCGCTACTGGGGGTAACCGAGACCCCAGAGAACATGATTCGGGTTGGTTTTTACCAACCCCAGTGTTGCGATCACCGTTATTATTGTTATAACGGTGACCACAAAAAAGTCAGATTTTCCTTTTAATTTCTCTCTCCTCTGTTATGATCACATATCAGAGGAGAGAGAAATGGGGTCCCCCGATCATCCCCCTCCGGTACCTTCATTGTCCCTGCAGGCCCCCCTGAAGTCCCCCCGGGCTGTCGCCGGTCTTCTTCCGTGAGGAAATGGCAGGCGCATGCGCTGTGATCCTGAGATCTGCTGTCCGGCACCCGGCAACAATAGGAGATTTTTTTCCTATTGTTTCATTTTGATCAATGTGATAGGACCCTATCACCATGATCAAAATAAAAAAATACTAAATTAAACCCCCCATTATCACCAACTTAGGGAAAAATAAAAAAAAATTATACACTCACTGGCCACTTTATTAGGTACACCATGCTAGTAAGGGGTTGGACCCCCTTTTGCCTTCAGAACTGCCTCAATTCTTCGTGGCAGAGATTCAACAAGGTGCTGGAAGCATTCCTCAGAGATTTTGGACCATATTGACATGATGGCATCACACAGTTGGCGCAGATTTGTCGGCTGCACATCCCTGATGCGAATCTCCCGTTCCACCACATCCCAAAGATGCTCTATTGGATTGAGATCTGGTGACTGAGGAGGCCATTTGAGTACAGTAAACTCATTGTCATGTTCAAGAAACCAATCTGAGATGATTCCAGCTTTATGACATGGCTCATTATCCTGCTGAAAGTAGCCATCAGATGTTGGGTACATTGTGGTCATAAAGGGATGGACATGGTCAGCAACAATACTCAGGTAGGCTGTGGCGTTGCAACGATGCTCAATTGGTACCAAGGTGCCCAAAGAGTGCCCAGAAAAAATTCCCAACACCATGACACCACCACCACCAGCCTGAACCGTTGATACAAGGCAGGATGGATCCATGCTTTCATGTTGTTTACGCCAAATTCTGACCCTACCATCCGAATGTCGCAGCAGAAATCGAGACTCATAAGACCAGGCAACGTTTTTCCAATCTTCTACTGTCCAATTTCGATGAGCTTGTGCAAATTGTAGCCTCAGTTTCCTGTTCTTAGCTGAGAGGAGTGGTACCCAGTGTGGTCTTCTGCTGCTGTAGCCCATCTGCCTCAAAGTTCGACGCACTGTGCGTTCAGAGATGCTCTTCTGCCTACCTTGGTTGTAACGGGTGGCAATTTGAGTCACTGTTGCCTTTCTATCAGCTCGAACCAGTCTGCCCATTCTCCTCTGACCTCTGGCATCAACATGGCATTTCCGGCCACAGAACTGCCGCTCACTGGATTTTTTTTCTTTTTCGGACCATTCTCTGTAAACCCTAGAGATGGTTGTGCGTGAAAATCCCAGTAGATCAGCAGTTTCTGAAATTCTCAGACCAGCCCTTCTGGCACCAACAATCATGCCACGTTCAAAGGCACTCAAATCACCTTTCTTCCCCATACTGATGCTCGGTTTGAACTGCAGGAGATTGTCTTGACCATGTCTACATGCCTAAATGCAATGAGTTGCCGCCATGTGATTGGCTGATTAGAAATTAAGTCTTAACACACAGTTGGACAGGTGTACCTAATAAAGTAGCCAGTGAGTGTATATTTCCATTTTCCCATTAGGGTTGGGGCTATAGTTGGGTTTAGGATTTGGATTATGGTTATGGTTGGGATTAGGGTTGAGGTTAGGGGTGTGTTAGGGTTAGATTTACGGTTAGGGTTATGTTTAGGGCTGGGATTAGGGTTAAGGGTGTGTTGGGGTTAGGGTTGGAGTTTGAATTGGGAGGTTTCCACTATTTAGGCACATCAGGGACTCTCCAAACGTGACAGGCGTCTGATCTCAATTCCAGCCAATTCTGCGTTGAAAAAGTCAAATGGTGCTCCTTCCCTTCCAAGCTCTGCCTTGTGCCCAAACATTGGTTTCTCCCACAAATGGGGTATCAGCATACTCAGGACAAATTGCACAACAACTTTTGGGGTCGAATTTCTCCTGTTACCCTTAGGAAAATAAAAAATTGGGGGCGAAAATATCATTTTTGTGAAAAAATGATTTTTTATTTATACGGCTCTACGTTATAAACTCTGTGAAGCACTTTGGATTTAAAGTGCTCACCACACATCTAGATAAGTTCCGTAGGTGGTCTACTTTCCAAAATGGTGTAAATTGTGGGGGGTTTCCACTGTTTATGCATATCAGGGGCTCTCCAAACGCAACATGGCGTCCAATCTTAATTCCAGACAATTTTGCATTGAAAAGTCAAACTGCACTCTTTCCTTTCCAAGCTCTGCCATGCGCCTAAACAGTGGTTTACCTGCATATATGTGGATATCAGCATACTCAGGACAAATTGCACAATAACTTTTGGGGTCCAATTTCTCCTGTTACCCTTGGTAAAATAAAAGAATTGGATCTAAATTAAATATTTTGTTTAAAAAGTTAAATGTTCATTGTTTTAAACATTCCAAAAACGCCTGTGAAGCACCTGAAGGATTAATAAACTTCTTGAATGTGGTTTTGAGTACCTTCAGGGGTGCAGTTTTTAGAATGGTGTTACTTTTGGGTATTTTCTATCATATAGACCCCTCAAAGTGGCTTCAAATGTGATGTGGTCCCTAAAAAAAAATGGTATTGTAAAAATGAGAACTCGCTGGTCAACTTTTAACCCTTCTAACTTCCTAACAAAAAAAAATTTTGTTCCAAAATTGTGCTGATGTAAAGTAGACATGTGAGAAATGTTACTTATTAAGTATTTTAGGTGACATATCTCTGTTATTTAAGGGCATGAAAATTCAAAGTTGGAAAATTGCAAAATTTTCACCAAATTTCTGTTTTTTTTTCCACAAATAAGTGCAAGTCATACTAAAGAAATTTTACCACTATCATGATGTACAATATGTCATGAGAAAACATTATCAGAATGACTGGGATCCATGGAAGCGGTCCAGAGTTATTACCTCATAAAGGGACAGTGGTCAGAATTGTAAAAATTGTCCCGGTCATTAACATGCAAACCATCCTTGGGGGTAAAGGGGTTAAACAAGGGGTACCAAAAATATTTGCCCACGGTGTGTATATTGTCCACATTGGTTGGCCATGTTGTTTCATCAATGGATCGGTTTCTTTTGTTATTTTCCTTAACTAGGGTATGTCATACATATAGCAAAATAAGACTCACAATAATGACAAATGAATAAAAAATCCTTAAAATAAGTTAGTTTGAATATTATTACTATTTTAATTTGCAAAATAGGGCCAATAAAGTGCTACATTGTTAAAATAATTAAATTATAATGTACTATTTCTCGCATCTCCTTATCTACACTTATTTTTTCTGCTGATTTGTGACAGGCCTGAAAAGCCATATACATCAGTGGGTGTCAGAGTACCCCAATAATCCCTCAAAATAATTGTCACATGTGCTGCTCAGAAAGCAGATCATTGTACTCTTGCATGAGCACAAACGCAAAGCGGTGTATGGGCTCTTAGACTTTGTCTTGAACCCATACCCAGATTTCTTCCAGGGAAAAAAGTTAACTAAAGGGTAAAAGATTACGTTATCTGGATTAACGAATAGGGTTAGAAGAGTATGTAGAAGTAATAAAGTGACATAAGGCTACATGCAAGAATAGAGAGTCCAATACATGGGTGTACCCACCGTGGGGCAGGGGGGAGCTGCTCCCCCCATAAGCAGGGGCACACAATTAACACCTGGCCGCGGTAGTGGAGAGCGAGTTTACTTTTCCCGCCGCCACACCCCCCCATGCACCCCATCCTCGCCCTCCCTGAGAGACCCACCGCAGCCCCAGCACTCAATGCTAATAAATACCAGCATTGACGTCGCTGGGCTGCTGTATGCGCACAGTACCTGTGATGAGGTCACAGGAGGAGAGGAGTCAGGGGTCACATGATCAGGAGCCTCTGTATATGCAGGACTCTGCTGTGCTGATTGTCATGGTGCTGGATGAGGGAAGTATATGTGTGGGGTCAGGAGGGGTTTACAGGGTGGATGTAGCAGATCTGTGTGTCTACAAGGTGTACGGAGCGGAGCCGTGTGTGTACAAGGTGTACGGAGCGGAGCTGTGTGTGTACGGAGCGGAGCCGTGTGTGATGGAGCAGAGCCACATGTGTACAGAGTGTACGAAAAAGAGCCATGTGTTCTGAGTGGAGCCGTGTGTGTGCGCGAAGTGTACGGAGCTGAGCCGCATGTGTGCAGGGTGTACAAAAAAGAGCCCTGTATACGGAGCGGAGCCATGTGTGTATGATGTGTACGGCGTTCAGCCGTGCGTATGAAGTGTACGGAGCCATGTGTGTGTTGGGAGCAGAACTGCGTGTGTACAGGGTGTACGAAAAAGAGCCCTGTGTACGAAGTGTACAGAACGTAGCCATGTGTGTACGAGGTGTACGGAGCAGAGCCTTGTGTGTTCAAGGTGTACTGAGTGGAGCCATGTGTGTACCGAGCGGAGCCGCATGTGTACGAAAAAGAGCCCTGTGTGTACGAGGTGTACGGAGTGGAGCCGCATGAGTACAGGGTATACGGAGCGGAGTTGCGTGTGAACGAGGTGAATGGAGCAGAGCCATGTGTGAACGAGGTGTATGGAGCAGAGCCATGTGTGAACGAGGTGTATGGAGCAGAGCCGCATGTATACATGGTTTATGGAGTGGAGCCGTGTGTGTGTACGAGGTGTACAGAGCGTGGCTGTGTGTGAACAAGGTGTATGGAGCAGAGCCACATTTGTTCGAGGTTTACGGAGTGGAGCTATGTGTGTACGAGGTGTACAGAGCATGGCCACATGTGAACAAGGTGTACAGAGCAGAGCCGCATTTGTACAAGGATTACGGAGTGGAGCCGTGTGTGTGCGAGGTGTACGGAGCGGGGCCGTGTGTACGAGGCATACAAAGCAGAATCGTGTGTATGATGTGTGCGGAGCCATGCTTGTAAAAGGTGTATGGTGGGGGACAGTCCCGATTTTGAGTGTCTGCCCCGCTGTCCCGGCCGGGAGCTTACTTTTCCCGCAGACGCAGGAGTACACGGCGGAGCCCCGAGGAGCACTTTAAAACTCGCACGGGACATTCCACCGGAAGTGACGTGCTGGAAGCTGACCGGAAATGGGGAGATTGTGACGGAACCATGGAGGCACTTCAGGGAATGCTTCAGATCCATCACCGTGTCCTCCTCCGACAGCGCAGACAGCGGGATCGCCTTGGAATCAGGGATGCCGGCCATGTGAGCGGATCATGATATGTCCTGCATCTGGAGGCTCAGGTGGGCACTACAATGGGAGCCGGGCTGCTATAATATCTTTATAGAATCTTTCTTTCTCTCTCTGTTCTTTTGTTCCCTCTCTAATCTTTCTTTCTCTGTTTCTTTCTCTCTGTTCTTTCTTTCTCTCTCTGCTTCTTTCCCTCTCTGTTCTTTCTTTCTCTGTTCTTTCTTCCCCCTCTCTCTCTGTTCTTTCTTTCTCACTGTTCTTTCTTTCTCTGTTCTTTCTTTCTCTCTGTTCTTTCTGTCTGCTTCTTTCTTTCTCTCTGTTCTTTTTTCTTTCTCTCTCTGTTCTTTCTTCCTTTCCCCTCTTTCTTTCTCTCTATTCTTTCTTTTTCTCTGTTCTTTCTTTCTCTATGTTCTTTCTCTTTGTTCTTTCTTTCTTTCTTTCTTTCTGTTCTTTCTTTCTCTCTGTTCTTTCTTTCTTTCTTTCTCTCTGTTCTTTCTTTCTCTGTGTTCTTTCTTTCTCTGTTCTTTCTTTCTTTCTCTCTGTTCTTTTTCTCTCTCTCTGTTCTTTCTTTCTCTCTGTTCTTTCTTTCTCTGTTCTTTCTTTCTCTCTGTTCTTTCTCTCTTTTCTTTCTCTCTCTGTTCGTTCTTCTTTCTCTTTGTTCTTTCTATTTCTGTGCTTTCTTTTTCACTCTTGTTCTTTCTTTCTCTCTGTTCTTTCTTTCTCTGTTCTTTCTTTCTCTCTGTTCTTTCTCTCTTTTCTTTCTCTCTCTGTTCGTTCTTCTTTCTCTTTGTTCTTTCTATTTCTGTGCTTTCTTTTTCACTCTTGTTCTTTCTTTCTCTCTGTTATTTCTTTCTCTCACTCTCTTCATTCTTTCTCTGTTCTTTCTTTCCCGTCTTTCTTTTTCTCTGTTCTTTCTTCTTTCTTTCTCTGTTCTTTCTTTCTCTCTGTTCTTTCTTTCTCTCTGTTTTCTTTCTCTCTGTTCTTTCTTTCTTTGTCTCTGTTCTTTCTTCCTTTCTTTCCCCTCTCTCTTTTCTTTCTTCCCCTCTTTCTTTCTCTCTGTTCTTTCTTTTGCTCTCCGTTCTTTATTTGCCCTCTTTCTTTCTCTCTGTTCTTCCTTTCTCTCTGCTCTTTTTTTTCTCTCTCTCTGTTCTTTCTTTCTCTCTCTGTTCTTCCTTTCTCTCGCTCTGTTCTTCCTTTCTCTCGCTCTGTTCTTCCTTTCTTTCGTTCTGTTCTTCCTTTCTTTCTCTCTCTCTATTCTTCCTTTCTTTCTCTGTTCTTTCTATCTCTCTGTCTCTCCTTTCTTTCTCTCTCTGTTCTTTCTTTTTTCTCTCTGTTCTTTCTCTCTTTTCCTCAGTACCAGCCACTGTGCCCATAATGCGAGCCACTGTGCCCTCAGTACCAGTCAGTGTGATCAGCAGTGCTAAATGGGTGCTGTTTGGGCGTCGATATAGGTGTAACTAGTTGTGAAATGGGTGTGGTCGGGCGTGGCCTAAAATTTGCCGCGCCCGACCATGGCTTCCCCCTAGTTTTGATCCTGCGTACGACCATGGTCCTATATATTTCAGTTGGTTATATTTTATAATCTGTGAAAATAATTTATTTTACATCTTGCTACTTTTGATCTTTTGTAGGCTTTCTCTTTTCAGTTCTGTTTTTGTTGTTTTCTCCACCACTGGAAGCACTGGCTTGTTTTTGTCAGTTCAGATGACTGATGCTTGTTTTCCCCTGCTTTTTAATTAGAATATCCATAAGTCTGCCAACAAAAATGTTGGATCAGAGACGCACACGGAAGTTATAGGGACAAGGTTTGATGTAATAGCTTATTTGTAAAGGAAACACAACTTGTTTGGTATTTCTTGAAGCAGGAAGTTCAGAATGCCAATATAACATATTTTCAGGTGCTACTGAGTCATCTGTTGTTAGAAGTTTACAAGTGTAATTTTCCTCTCAAGTTGCTTTTGAAGCGAATCGTAAAAAATGTACGGAAGGAAATTGCTGACAAGTTGCAGTTGTCTAATTCACATGGTCAGTTATGTTTATGGCAAACTGTCAGAAGAAGGTAAAGCAGGTTGAATGTCAGATCACTTCCCATTGTTGTTCACAATGCACATCTGTCGTCAGCAGCTTATAGCTTTATAAATAATTTTAAAAAATTCTATTAAGCACATTTTGTTCAATAATTATTTCAGTTTTGACTGCAATTTAAAGCCCCATTCCAGTTTATTTTAGCGCTAAATTCCCTGACTCTAGTCTTATACGTACCAGTCGCCTTTTTCAACTCTTCCCAGCTTTGCTCTGGTGCCTTGCCACCAACTCGCGACCACAACTTCTGACTGACCAAAAATCAGAAGTAACAGTCGCAAGCTCTCAGTGTGAGTCTATGAGAATCATGTTCTGGCCTCCTTCTGTCTCTCATGGAATAACATTGAGTTGTGACTTCAGGATCGCTCCAGCAAGTCACAAGCTACTGGAGACTGAACGGAGCGGTGTCGGGGAACAGGTGAAGGTGGCGGCTGGGATGTATAAGTCTAGATGCAGGGAATTTAGAGTAGTAGCAACTACTCCAGCGCTGCAATAAAAAATAACAACACTGAAGTGGTTCTTCAAGGTGGTGGATGCACGCGATCTGTAGAAACATCCCCATTAAAATGTGTTGGATATATAATTACAGTAGTCTTAGAAATGTCTACAACTAATTTGGCAGTGACATTGCTTCCATTCTTACAAAAACTATGACGAAATAGATTATTTATAATAAAAAAAACCTTTATATTTCCACTCCTTGTTCTATAATGGGCTGTTGGGCTATTATTGCTTTTTAAAGTGTACTTGTCACTTCTGTCATTGATCCCATGATTCTAAATGCCATAACGTGTCCTGCAGGTTTCTGAGGTTGTTTGTTTCTTTTCGTGTGGGAATGGAACAGACAGTTTAGTAGAGTAGAATTTAACTGAAGCTTATTAATATAACAAAAGACCCAATATGGGTCTGAATCCTAAAGACTAGTGCTTTTCACACTAGTGTTAAAGAAAAAGGTTTTCTGGTGTGAAATGCGCCAAATGTAGAGCCACAGGCATCTTAATGAATTTGGTACATCCTCCAGCTGCCTGTGCCCCAGAATCTGAAATCTACACCAGCAGTGTAAATTTCTTTATGGTGTAAATCACAATAATTATGTCAAGCAATTGTTTGCCATGCCTATTACCTCTAACCCAAGACCACTGTGATACTAGTCGCTTCTCAATGCTAAGCTGTGAGGACCAGGGTCAAAAGTTAAGAGTATGTCATAGACAAAGGAGTTAGACAAATGTGTAGTCAGGAAACAGTCTGAGGTCAGTATTTTCCAAGAAGGTAGCTGATGACAACAAAAGGGTTAGACAAACAGATGTTAAGACAAATCCTAGATCGAGTAGCAAAGATTACAATACAAGGGAGTACAGTACTAGCACACATCTCATGAGCAAAGCTACAAGCAGCAATCAAAGGAAGGGAGGTGGTTAAATAGCCAGGTCATTACTCCCTAGTCCTTATTGAATGGCTAAACTGTCACTCCAGATTTAGTGTTCAGCATGCCCCAGCATACAATTGGATGGCTGAGCTGCCCATAACTATACTGACAGCTCAGCACGTCCCATTCCTAGAATGGACAGCGGTCTAGCTATTCACTGCGTCTAGACACTCAGAAGGAATCGTGACACCCACTTATTACAAAAATGTAAGTGCCAGTATGAAACCTCCCAATGTCACAAGATTTTTGTAGCATTACATGTTGTACAAAAATGTGTGAATTTTATATATCAGAAAACTGCTTAATTAATCCCTTAGCGACCAGAGATATTTTTGGTTTTGCATTTTAATTTTTTGGTTCCCTTCTTCCCACAGCCAAAACTTTTTTATTTTGTGGTCAAAATGGCCATATGAGTGCTTGTTTTTTGCGGGACGAGTTGTACTTATGAAAAACGTTGGTTTTACCATGAGGTGTACTTGAAAAAGGGAAAAAAAATCCAAGTGCTGTGAAATTGCAAAAAAATGCAATCCCACAGTTTTTTTTTGTTTTTTTTTACCATGTTCTCAAAATGCTAAAACAGACCCTTAATTATGTTTCTCTTGGTCATTACGAGTAGAGATGGGCGGACTCCTGGATGTTCGGGTCCGGCGGGTTCAGCCAAACAGTTGCAAAAAGTTTGGGTACCAGAACAGAACCCGGACTCCATTCACTTGAGTGGGGGACCCGAACATCCAGTGTCTGCCATGCTGTAATGTGCATGACAGTGTGGCAAACACCACTTCTGATCGGCGGTGAAATCATCCCTGCCAGATAGCTGCGGTTCCCATGCTGTCAAAAGACAGCGTGAGTGCTCAGCTATGATCGGAAGTATTATTATTATTATTTATTATTATAGCGCCATTTATTCCATGGCGCTTTACATGTGAGGAGGGGTATACATAATACGTACAAGAATCATAAACAATACAAGTCACGACTGGTACAGGATGAGAGAGGACCCTGCCCGTGAGGGCTCACAATCTACAAGGAATGGGTGAGGATACAGTAGGCGAGGGTAGAGCTGGTCGTGCAGTGGTTTGGTGGATCATAAAGTTTACCTCCGGTCACTGGTGTCAGCTGATGGTACTACCGCTCCCATCAACCAACACATGGGAGTATTCATCAGCCGTACCTGCGCTGTAAATAAATAATTTAAAAAAAACGGTGTGAGTCCCACTTTATTTTTGATAACCAGCCAGACAAAAAATCACAGCAGGGGGCTGCAACCCTCAGCTGTCAACTTCAACAAGGAAGAATAGAGGGGTCCCCACGTGATATATTTTCTCACAATGCTAGCGGGGATCTCACCAAGCTCACTGCATTTCAGCCCGGTTGGGAACGCAGCCTCAGTGACCAGAGGTAACCTCGATGAATTCACCACCGGTCACTGAGGCCACACTCACAGCAGTTCAGTTACCAGTGGTTCTCAGCCTGGACAGTTGCATTTTGGCACCATCCAGGTTGAAAACTGTTTATCCCTCAGACATGGATTACAGCGTGGGACAGAATGACAGACAGGCATGGCATATTGTTGTTTTTTTATGTTTGGTTTATTACAGAAGACCGAGGGCTTCGGTGGAATTAGGTGAGTATAACAGTGTTTATTATTTTTAAATGAAAATGTGTTCTGTTTTATTTCTAATAAAGGACTTTATTCAGGCTGTGTGTTTATTTACAATACAACTATAGGATTATTAATGGATGTGTGTCTTATAAATGCCTCTCCATTACTAATCCGTGGACTTGATGTACCCTGACAATGCAAAGGTGACATCAACACCGCAAATATGAACCCCACTTGCCACCGCTACAGAGCAAGTGGGATGCGCTGGGCAAAGCGCCAGAATTGGTACATCTAATAGATATGCCTTTTCTGGACATTTAAAAAAAGTAAAATTAATTGAGACATCAGTAGGTTAAATGTTTTTGAATATCCATATTGAGTCAGGAGCCCCACATAATGCTCCATACAGTTGATGTTAGCCCCATAAAATGCTCCATACAAAATACACCCCATGTAATGTTGCACAAAGGTTAATAATGGCCCCATAAGAGTCTTGAGGAGATCATTTGCATATTCCCAGTGCCTTCTGGGATAAGTGAAGAGTCTCCGCGAGCTCAACGATCACTGGCTTTTGGCCGTTGCAGCTGAAAAGAGGAAACCGGAAAAACCGCGCGCCGAAAGGCGCGCGAATTTTGGCTCGTCTTACATCGTTTTTAAGAAATCTCAAGATGGAAGAGGCCAGGAGCCATTTGGTGAGCTGCATTTCTTGCTACATGTTCACAGATTTACCTGTGGAAAAGCCAAACTTCACATGCCACAAATGCAAGCTTGTGTCCCTGTTGGAGGAAAAGTTGCAAAATCTCGAAGAGAGGTTAGCTACGTTGAAGATCATTAAGGAAGGTGAAGAGTTCTTGGACAGAGCAGAATTATCTCTTCATGTTACAGAAAGAGAAGAAATTCGAAGTGCACCTGAAGA
This sequence comes from Dendrobates tinctorius, assembly GCF_039654945.1. Classification (NCBI taxonomy): domain Eukaryota; kingdom Metazoa; phylum Chordata; class Amphibia; order Anura; family Dendrobatidae; genus Dendrobates; species Dendrobates tinctorius. The sequence goes on along the minus strand of NW_027361775.1, from coordinate 9,609,085 downwards.
AACAGAGGAATGGAGACATGTGACCCAGAGAAGCAGGAGGATCAGGAGGCAGTCAGCACCCATACTGCTCAGAAACCAGTATCAGGCTCTCACGCAGGAAAACGATGAAGAAATACATCAGGATAAGACTTTGCCAACAAACAGCAACCTTGTACGACTTCAGAGTCCTCCTGGATGGAGAAAGAAAAATGTTGTGAAGAAGAAACGGAGAGTGGTGGTCATGGGGGATTCCCTGTTGAGAGGAACAGAGGCCGCTATCTGCAGACCGGATATAACTTCAAGAGAAATGTGCTGTCTTCCAGGTGCAAAAATTAAAGATGTGTCTGACAGGATATCAGGACTCTTCAGACCTACAGATGACTACCCATTCCTGCTACTACATGTGGGGACAAATGACACCGCAAGAAACGACCTGGAAACCATCTGCAGAGACTTTGAAGACTTAGGCAAGAAAGTGAAAGAACTGGGAGCGCAGGTGGTCTTCTCTTCCATCCTCCCAGTGGATGGCCATGGAACAAGGAGGTGGAATAAGATTCTGCAGGTGAACAACTGGCTACGTCGATGGTGCCGTCAGCAACGATTTGGATTTCTGGATCACGGAATGAACTACTTATACGATGGACTACTTGCTAGAGATGGGGTGCACCTTACGAAGACTGGAAAGCATGTATTTGGAAGTCGCCTTGCTACACTTGTAAGGAGAGCTTTAAACTAGAACAACATGGGAAGGGAAGCAAAAGACCAGAAAAAGCCATACACCTGACAAATGCTATTGAGAACTCTGCTATTAGAAGTGGAAAGGAAGAACAAAGACGAATGAATTTAATTAATAAAAATATTGGAGAAAGAGAAACCAGTCACAAACTAAAATGTTTCTATACTAATGCACAAAGCATGGGCAACAAACAAGGAGAATTGGAACTACTAACACAGGAAAAGAAATATGATGTCATTGGAATCACTGAAACTTGGTGGGACAATACACATGATTGGAATACAAGACTAGAAGGCTACAACTTATTTGCAAGAAACAGACTTGATAAACGAGGAGGAGGTGTCGCATTGTATGTTAGAAACGCGTATATCTGCACAGAGATTGAAGCTTCAGAGACTGGGAGTTCTGTGGAAACTGTTTGGGTAAGAATACAAGGAAAGAACAATGGAAAGGACACCATTGTAGGCATTTACTACAGGCCGCCTGTGCAAGCTGAAGATATGGATGAAATCTTTATGCATCAAATGGCCAAGTTCTCCAAAAAATATGACATAGTTGTCATGGGAGATTTCAACTATCCAGACATTTGTTGGGAATCTCTCTCAGGCAAAACTAACAGGTCAAGGAAATTCTTATCCTCTCTTGCTGACAACTTTATCTTCCAAAAGGTAAGGGAGAAAACAAGGGGAACTGCTACCTTGGATCTAATCCTTATAAACAGGGAGGAAATGGTTGAGGAGGTAAAAGTGGCTGGGACCCTAGGAGGTAGCGACCATGCTATTTTAGAATTTTGGATAACTAGAGGCGGAAGACCTGTGAAGACTCAGACGTCAAGGTTAGATTTCAGAAAGGCAGATTTTAAGGGATTCAGAAAGAGAATTGGAGGGATCCAATGGCTGGATATCCTTAAAGACAAAAATGTCCAGGAAGGATGGGAAATCTTGAAAAATGAAATTCTCAAAGCACAGTTGTTAACAATTCCAAAAAGAGGGAAGAATAGGAAGCATTTAAGGAAACCAGGATGGATGAACACAGAACTTAAGCACATGCTAAAAAGGAAGAAAAAAATGTTTATAAAATGGAAAGAGGGAGGCATATCTAAAGAAGAATATAATGCTGTCTGCAGAACCTGCAGGGCACAAATCAGATTAGTTAAAGCTGAAAATGAATTGAGGCTTGCAAGAGATGTCAAAAGCAATAATAAAGGATTTTGGGGATATGTCAAAAGTAAAAGAAAAGTCAAAGATGCTATAGGATTTTTACAGGATGAAAATGATGAAATGGTAAGACAGGATGTTGAGAAGGCTGAACTTTTAAATTCCTATTTTGCATCTGTTTTCTCTCAGAAAGGAAATGTAACATCAACTGTTATTCACTGTCCTATTAAGGGAATAGAAGAATCCAGGATATCTATAAACAGAAAGACAGTGAGGAAACACTTAGCTAACCTAAATGAAATCAAGTCTCCAGGTCCAGATGAATTACACCCCAGAGTACTGAAGGAGATAGCAGAAGAAATTTTTGAACCCCTCTCCATAATCTTTGAAAATTCTTGGAGAACAGGAGAAGTGCCAGAAGACTGGAGAAGAGCAAATGTTGTTCCTATCTTCAAAAAGGGGAAGAAGGTGGACCCAGGCAACTATAGGCCGGTGAGTCTGACTTCTATACCAGGAAAGATCTTTGAACAAATTATTAAACAACATGTATGTCAATACCTGGATAAGAATGAAGTGATTAAACAGAGTCAGCATGGGTTTGTAGCTAATAAGTCATGTCAGACTAACTTAATTTCCTTCTATGACGGTATCACTGATTGGGTGGATCAAGGAAATGCTGTAGATATAGTATATCTTGACTTCAGCAAAGCATTTGACAAAGTCTCTCATACAATCCTTATTGAAAAAATGACTAAGTATGGAATGGACAAGGCAACTGTTAGGTGGGTTCATAACTGGCTTAGTGATCGGACCCAAAGAGTGGTCGTAAATGGCTGCACATCCAGTTGGAAGAATGTCTCAAGTGGGGTACCACAGGGCTCTGTCCTGGGCCCTGTATTGTTCAACATCTTTATCAACGATTTAGATGAAGGAATTGAGGGTAAACTGATTAAATTTGCTGATGACACAAAGCTAGGAGGGATAGCTAATACTAGAGAAGAGAGAGAGAGAGGATTCAAAAAGATTTAAATAAACTGGAGAAGTGGGCAGCAACTAACAGAATGGTTTTTAACAGGGAGAAATGCAAAGTACTACATCTGGGCAATAAAAATGAAAAAAGCATATATAGAATGGGAGGAATAGGGCTAAGTGACAGCACATGTGAAAAAGACTTGGGTATACTAATAGATCACAGACTGAATATGAGTCAACAGTGTGATGCAGCAGCAAAAAAGGCAAATGCAATTCTAGGATGTATTAACAGAAGCATACAGTCTAGATCACGTGAAGTCATTATTTCCCTCTACTCCTCTTTGGTCAGACCTCATCTGGAATATTGTGTCCAGTTTTGGGCGCCACATTTTAAAAAAGACATCAACAAACTGGAGCAAGTTCAGAAAAGAGCGACCAGAATGGTGACCGGTCTGCAAACCCTGTCTTATGAGGAAAGGTTGCAGGATTTGGGAATGTTTAGTTTGCAAAAGAGAAGACTGAGAGGAGACTTAATAGCTGTCTACAAATATCTAAAGGGCTGTCACATTGTAGAAGGATCAACTTTATTCTCATTTGCACAAGGAAAGACTAGAAGCAATGGGATGAAACTGAATGGGAGGAGACACAGATTAGATATTAGAAAAAACTTTTTGACAGTTAGAGTGATCAATGAGTGGAACAGGCTGCCACGAGAAGTGGTGAGTTCTTCTTCAATGGAAGTCTTCAAACAGAGGCTGGACAGACATCTGACTGGGATGATTTAGCGAATCCTGCTTTGAGCAGGGGGTTGGACCAGATGGCCCAGGAGGTCCCTTCCAACTCTACGATTCTATGATTCCATAGAATAATATGTCCCATAAGATGTTCCATAGATCATGCCCCATAAGATGCTCCATAGATTATGCCCCCATATGCTGCCCCCATAAGATGCTCCATAGATTATGCCCCCATATGCTGCCCCCATAAAATGCTCCATAGATTATGCCCCCATATGCTGCCCCCATAAAATGCTCCATAGATTAATCCCCCATATGCTGCCCCATAAGATGCTCCATAGATTATTCCCTCATATGCTGCCCCATAAGATGCTCCATAGATTATGCCCCTATATGCTGCCCCCATAAGATACTCCATAGATTATGCCTCCCCAAGAGATACTCCATAGATTATTCCCCCATATGCTGCCCCCATAAGATGCTCCATAGATTATTCCCCCATATGCTGCCCCATAAGATGCTCCATAGATTATGCCCCTATATGCTGCCCCCATAAGATGCTCCATAGATTATGCCCCTATATGCTGCCCCCATAAGATGCTCCATAGATTATGCCCCCATATGCTGCCGCTGCTGCTGCATTTAAAAATAAAAAAATGACATATCTCTCCATCGCTGGGGGCCAGGTGCCGGTGTCACTGCTGGCAACTGAGATATTCACCTTTCCCCGCTCCGCTGCTTGCTGCTGTCTGAACTTCACTGACAGATGACGTGCCAGACAGCAGCAAGCAGCGATGGAGCGGGGACAGGTGAATATCGCTGTACTTACTCGTCGTGGCGCTATCTCTGCAGCCCCCAGCTTCTCCGTGATCTCCCTTCCAGCCTTCAGCGGTCACGTGGTACCGCTCATTAAACTCATGAATATGCGCATATTCATGAGTTTAATGAGTGGTACCATGTGACCGCTGAAGGAAGGAAGGGAGATCGCGGAGAAGCTGGGGGCTGCAGAGACAGCGCCAGGACGGGTATGACCTGACACCCCCGCCCCCCCTCCCCCTCCAACCACCTGGTGTATATAACTTGAATATAAGCCGAGAGGGGGACTTTCAGCCTCCAAAAATGGGCTGAAAATCTCGGCTTATATTTGAGTGTATGGTATTTATTTACAGCACAGGAGTGGCTTCTGAATACTCCCATCCGCCACACCTGCTCTCACTATTATTAGCGGCAGCAGGTGTCGGATGATGGGAATAATAGTCCCATCAGCTGGCACCAGTGACCAGAAGTAAACTTTATACCTCAGATCACAGCTGAGTGCTCACACTGTCTTTTGACAGTGTGGGAACCGCGGCTCTCTAACCGGCAGGGTTGATTTCACCGCCGATCAGAAGCGGTGTTTGCCGCATCGCCATACACATGATAGCACGACAAACACCCGATATTCGGGCAGCTGAACCCAACAGTTAGGTGTTCGATACGGACACCGAACTCTACTGTTCGGTCCGCCCATCTCTAATTACGAGTTCATAGACACCAAACATGTCTTGGTTCTTTTTCATTTAAGTTGTGAAAAAAATTCCCCCCAAAAAATTGCGCCATTTTCCGATACCCGTAGTGTCTCCATTTTATTTTGAAAGGGGTGGAAAATCAGGGAGGAAAGAGCAAGAATAATCCTAATCGCACCATTTTGGCCAAAAAGGCCATAGTTCTCCTGGCTGCAAGCCATGTCAATATCAGACCCATGGGTCCTTTCTTCAGCCCCAATCTGCTCTCTCAAGGACCATTCTTCCATCCTCAAGTGGAGAGGCTCCACTTGACGGCCTGGAACTTGAGAGGCAGTTATTGAGATCAAGAGGTTTCTCAGAGGGGTTAGTTAATGCGCTCCTACAGAGTAGAAAAACAATCTACAACAAAGATTTACACTAAGATGTGGAGAAAGTTCCTAGAATTCCATACGGACACCAACTCTAGGGAGGTTCCAATTGCGCTTATTTTAGAATTCCTGCAAAAGGGTAGGGATTTGGGCTTGTCTGTCAATACATTAAAAGTCCAGATATCTTCCCTGGGGTCCCTCTACGGTTATAATGTGGCAGGACATAGATGGATATCCTGGTTCATCGCAGTCTGCTAACGTATTAACCCGGTCCACATATCTCGGGTTCCCCCATGGGACTTGAATCTTGTCTTGGATGCCCTAACAGGCCCTCCCTTTGAACCATTAGATTCCGTGCCACCGATGTACATATCATTAAAGAGAGCCCTCTTAGTAGCACTGACATCAGCTAGAAGAGTCAGTGACATCCAGGCAATATCCATAGATCCACCCTTTCTGTTAATATTCCAGGACAGATTGATATTGAAGCCAGATCCCACATATCTTCCTAAAGTTTAACCTCAGACCTCTCCTACTAACATACAATACAAGACGATTACTCTCCTTCACCCACCTGCTTTCCCTTTCTCTGATTCTTCTCACTGCTGGTGACATATCCCCCAATCCTGGCCCCACTGCCTCATACATCCCACTTATCCTCACCCCTATCTTTCTCGCACTAAGGGTACCGTTACACCTAGCGATGCACCAGCGATCCCGACCAGCGATATGACGTGGTCAGGATCGCTGGTGCATCGCTAGTGAGCTGCCACACAGGCAGATCTCACCAGCGACATCTTAGGGGTCAGGGGTCGCTACTTACCTGTCAGACGAGGCGATCCTGCGTCCTCCCGCCTCCACGCGTCACTCGTCGGCGCCACAGGAAGCCCAGCAGGAAGTGGCCAACGAGGAATGGTCCAGGAGCTTCTCGCGCGATCAGCGATAACCAGCGGGGGAGCCGGTCGGAGGTAAGTATCACATGCAGCGATATCGCTAGCAATATCGCTGCAACGTCACAAAATCGATGACTTTACAGCGATATTGCTAGCGATATCGCAGTGTGTAACGGGGGCTTAAGACAACCTACCGCAATCCCTCACACTTAAAACCTGTCCCACTGACCCCCTTCCGCACCCTCTTTCTGGAGCACTTTGGAATGCTCGCTCCATCTGCAACAAGCTCCATGTGATCCACGACCTCTTTACCTCCCGCAACCTTTCCTTCCTGGCCCTCACTAAGACCTGGCTGACACCCCCTGACATGGCCTCCCCGGCCGCACTGAGTTATGGCGGCCTCCACTTTACCCACACTCCTCGCCCTGGCAACAGACAAGGTGGAGGAGTGGGTTTCCTCCTTTATAAAAACTGCTCCTTCAACCCTATCCAACCCCCACCCTCCCTTATCCTCCCTTCTTTCAAGGTTCACTCTGTCCGTATTTACTCTCCCTCTAATCTCCAAATGGCTGTCATATACCGACCACCGGGCTCAGCCACTGCCTTCATCGACCAATTCTCCACCTGGCTCTTCCACTTTCTCTCTTCTGACATCCCCACCATCATCATGGGGGACTTCAACATCCCCATTGACACCCACCAGCCCGCAGCCTCCAAACTCCAGTCACTTACCTCATCCTTTGGACTTAATCAGTGGTCCTCCACAGCCACCCACACAGATGGACATACATTAGACCTCATCTTCACCCTCTTCTGTTCCCTATCTAATCTCGCAACCTCTCCCTTCCCCCATCTGACCACCATCTACTCACCTTCTCATCCTTGTCCTTCTCACCTGCCCCCCATGTCCAGCCACTAGCACATCCTTGCAGAAACATCGCACACCTAGACATCCACAGACTCTCTTCTACCTCTGTCCTCCATATCTTCACTCCACAACACGGACAGTGCCACCGCTTTCTACAACGCCACCCTCACATCAGCCATAGACTCAGTCGCTCCTCTCATGCATGGCAAAGTGCGACAAACCAATAGGCAACCCTGGCACAACAACCTCACCAAAAAACTTGGACAAGCATCCAGGGTCGCGGAGCGGTGTTGGAAGAAAACACGCCTGCCAGACGACTTCACTGCTTTCAAACAAGCTACATTTGCCTTTAAATCAGCCCTCACCTCTGCTAAACAGACCTATTTCACAAACCTTGTATCTTCAGTATCCCACAACCCAAAACAACTGTTCAGCACATTCAACTCTCGCCTCCGCCCACCACTGCCACCTCCAACTCCCCTCATCTCTGCTGAGGACTTTGCCACCTACTTCAAAAGCAAGATTGACCAAACAAGGCAAATCTTTACAGTTCCACCACCCCAACCACTCCACATACCAGACCTCTGCTCTTCCCTAATAACCTCCCTTTCCAACATCACTGAAGGAGAGCTTACTAATCTCCTTTCCAAATCACGCCTCACCACCTGTGCACTTGAGCCCATCCCTTCCCACCTGCTCCCCAACCTCACTAACATGATCATTCCAGCCCTAACCCATCTCTTCAACATATCCCTAACTTCTGGTACCTTCCCCTCTGCCTTCAAACATGCCACCATAACACCCATCCTCAAAAAATCAAACCTTGACCCAACTGCTATGCCCAGCTATCGCCCCATATCACTGCTCCCTTTTGCTTCCAGACTCCTTGAACAGCATGTCCATGCTCAACTTTCCTCCCACCTTTATGGCAGAGTGGCACAACGGAAGCCTCTCCTCAGTGAAAGACATATGAAAGCCTGCATACAGTTTGTTAAAAAACACATGAAGGACTCCCAGACTATGAGAAATAAGATTATCTGGTCTGATGAGATGAAGATAGAACTTTTTGGTGATAATTCTAAGCAGTATGTGTGGAGAAAACCATGCACTGCTCATCACCTGCCCAATACAATCCCAATAGTACAACATAGTGGTGGCAGCATCATGCTATGGGGGTGTTTTTCAGCTGCAGGGACAGGACGACTGGTTGCCATTGAAGGAAACATGAAGGAGGCCAAGTACAGAGATATCCTGGATGAAAACCTCTTCCAGAGTGCTCTGGACCTCAGACTTGGCCGAAAGTTCACCTTCCAACAAGACAATTTCCCTAAGCACACAGCTAAAGTAACAAAGGAGTGGCTTCAGAACAACTCTGTGACCATTCTTGACTGGCCCAGCCAGAGCCCTGACCTAAACCCAATTGAGCATCTCTGAAGAGACCTGAAAATGGTTGTCCACCAGCATTCACCATCCAACCTCATGGAGCTGGAGAGGATGTGCACGGAAGAATGGCAGAGGATGCCCAAATCCAGGTGTGAAAAAGTTGCATTATTCCCAAGAAGACTCATCACTGTACTAGCTCAAAAGGCTCAATACTGAGCAGAGGGTCTGAATACTTATGACCATGTGATATTTCAGTTTTTCTTTTTTAATATTTTTTCAAAACTTTCTACATTTCTGGTTTTTGTCAGGCAAGACAGGGTGCAGAGTGTACATTAATGAGAAAAAATGAACTTTTTTGAATTTGCCAAATGGCTGCAATGAAACAAAGAGTTAAAAATTTAAAGGGGTCTGAATACTTTCCATACCCACTGTAAGTAGCTGGCTTCCAAAGACAGCAGTGTTCACTGTGCCTGGAGAAGAAGCACTCCAAGAAAGTGTGTGCCCCCGTGATGTTGGTTAAAGTACCTGAACCGTGGACGTGGCTAACCGTGAGCAGGCTGATCTCTGCTAAGAGGAGGACTGTGTTTTGTTTTGCCCAAAGGACCGTGTTTATTTTTCCCAGCTTGGTTTATGCTGCCTTTAATAAACCAAGCATGTTCTCAGAGATAGTGTTCCATTTCTACCTGTGTTCAGCCAAGTGAGCTACTCTGCCACAAAGGATATGTACACATTTAGTTTTGGGTGCAGAAAAATCTGCTGCTGATGCTCGAAAGTTGGCAGGGAAAAGATTTTAAAAATCTCATTCATTTTGCTGGTACTGTAAAGTGTGGCGTTTTTCACCATGGAGAATGTGTGTAAAATAAATTGCATTTTCTGAACAAGCCCTAAAGGTTTCTTATGAATCTTTGTGTAAAGTGCTGATGAGAATGGAACCTACAAAATTAAAAGTATTATGAGAACTGGATCTTTCGCATTGGTTAACCTGATATTCAATCCATGTGATAAGAGACCGGTTTATTTGCAGTGTATTACACAGGTTACGGATAGATAGGCTACATTTGTTTATAGAGCAGTTATGGAACAGTATTATGTTTCAAAACAACTAGTAGTGAATAACCATTCCCCCAGACCAAACAAGCCAAGGCTGGTACTTTCCCAGGCTAATTGAAAGCATTTTATCTGCTCCCTTGTCATATCATTTGTCATGCCAGTTTATCATGATGCTTACCCATAATTTTTATTTTATCCCCATGATATTTTTCTGATCAATCAAGGTCAACATAATTGAAACAGAATTCCAGTTCTCATGCTCAATATTTCTGAATATTTTTTTCAAGGTTTATTCCTCGTTTTGTGATTTTTTTTTTTTTTTTTTTTTTTTTTTTTTTTTAATTTGGAGAAAAGCCAAAAAAGGATCCAAAGTATAGCAAGTTACATGCATCGATTAGTCTCAAGTCCAGTCTATACAAACAGCAAGCTAAACTGTTAATCGATCCAGGTTAGTCCTATGCTTCTAGCCCAGTCTGGCGTCTAGTAAGTACAAACATTTTTTATTGATTCCCATCTTTTACATTTGCGGTACATCCACAGGTTAAGCATTAAATGTTTAGTAGATGCTGGTCCCATCAATGGGATCTGCATGACTCCCAGGCACGGGGAACTGATGAATGCATCCATCAGTGATAGAATCCTAACCACCTCTCCACTGACAGCAGCGTGCCATGAGTAGAGTTTAGCCAATTTGCTCGGGTTTAGCGCTTACTGAATAAGCTGCAGAGCGTAAATGTCAACCAGAATGATCTAGCAAGCCGGGTTCCCTCTGCAGCTTATTCGGTAAGTGCTATAGCTTGCTGAATAAGAGGGAACCCAAGCAAACTCGCTCATCTCTAGTCATGAGGCCATGTGCATGAGATCGATGCACGTTTCATAGGTGGGACATCTACACTGCTCAAAAAAATAAAGGAGAACACTTAAACAACAGAATATAACTCCAAGTAAATCAAACTTCTGTGAAATCAAACTGTCCACTTAAGAAGCAACACTGATTGACAATCAATTTCACATGCTGTTGTGCAAATGGAATAGACAACAGATGGAAATTATTGCCAATTATCAAGACACACTCAATAAAGGAGTGGTTCTGCAGGTGGGGACCACAGACCACATCTCAGTTACAATGCTTTCTGGCTGATGTTTTGGTCATTTTTGAATGTTGGTTGTGCTTTCACACTCGTAGCATGAGACAGACTCTACAACCCACAAAAGTGTCTCAGGTAGTTGAGCTCATCCAGGATGGCTCATCAATGTGAGCTGTTGCAAGAAGGTTTGCTGTGTCTCTGAGCGTAGTGCCCAGAGGCTGGAGGCGCTACCAGGAGACAGGCCAGTACAACAGGAGATGTGGAGGGGGCGGTAAGAGGGCAACAACCCAGCAACAGGACCGCTACCTCCGCCTTTGTGCAAAGAGGAACAGAAGGAGCACTGTCAGAGCCCTGCAAAATGACCTCCAGCAGGCCACAAATGCGCATATGTTTGCACAGTTAGAAACCGACTCGATGAGGATGGTCTGAGTGCCCGACGTCCACAGATGGGGTTGTGCTCACAGCCCAAGACCGTGCAGGACGCTTGGCACCTGCCACAGAACACCAGGATTGGCAAATTCGCCACTGGCGCCCCTGTGCTCTTCACAGATGAAAGCAGGTTCACACTGAGCACATGTGACAGAGTCTGGAGACGCTGTGGAGAGCGATCTGCTGCCTGCAACATCTTTAAGCAAAACCGGCTTGGCAGTGGGTTAATAATGGTGTGGGCTGGCATTTCTTTGGAGGGCCACTCAGCCCTCCATGTGGTCGCCAGAGGTAGCCTGACTCCCTTTAGGTACCGAGATGAGATCCTCAGACCCCTTGTGAGACTAAATGCTGGTGCAGTTAGCCATGGGTTCCTCCTAATACAGGACAATGCCAGACCTCATGTGGCTGGAGTGTCAGCAGTTCCTGCAAGATGAAGGCATTGAAGCTATGGACTGGTCCGCCTGTTCTCCAGACCTGAATCCGATTGTGCACATCTGCACCACAGACTGTCCAGGAGTTGACTGAAGCTTTATTCCAGGTCTGGGAGGAGATCCCTCAGAACATCCACCACCTCATCAGTAGCATTCCCAGGCATTGTAGAGAGGTCATACAGGCACGTGGGGGCCACACACACTACTAAGCATCATTTCCTTGTCTTCCAAGCTTTTCTACTGAAATTGGATCAGCCTGTAATTTGATTTTCCACTTTGATTTTCAGTATCCTTCCAAATCCAGACCTCCATGGGATATTTATTTTTATTTACATTAATCATTTCTATGTTTTATTGTTCTCAATGCATTCCGCTATGTAATGAATAAAGATTTGCAACTGGAATATTTCATTCAGTGATATCTAGGATGTGGTATTTTAGTGTTCCCTGTATTTTTTTGAGCAGTGTATAAATTTGACATATCTTGTGGTTATACCATAAATGTATGAAATGTAATTACCGTACCTCTTGAAAGCGTTACTGGTGGTTTTAATTTTTATTTGATAAATAAATGTTTACATGAAAATAAGTAACTTTCTAATCTATTTTACCAGCGAAATCTGCTTTTCCCTCCTCCAAGACTGATCATTCATTATCAAAATTTTCAATTCACAGATAAAATCTGTATTCAGTGAAAACAGACTTTAGCATTAATGAGATAGGAGATGGCATTTGGTTCTATGTAGATGGGAAGAGGGAGGAGCTCAGTCTCCAGCTACCCCCCTAATATCTACATATAAATGTATGAGTTGCAGTTGTCCTCTCCTATCTCAGAAATGTAACAACCTGTCTTCACCAACTACAGATTTTAGGGTCCCGTTTCACTTAGCGACGCACCAGCGATCCCGACAACGATACGACCTGTAAGGATCGTTGGTGTGTCGCTAAATGATCGCTAGTAGCTGCCAAACAGGCAGATCTCTTCAACGATGCAGCAACAATCCAGCAATCAAACACAGCGATACACACTGTTTAGCAGGACGCCGATGACGAAAAAATGTCCCAGGACATTCCTGCACGATCAGCGATATCCAGCAGGGGGTCGCTGCTGCGTGTCATAGAATCGTAGAGTTGGAAGGGACCTCCTGGGCCATCTGGTCCAACCCCCTGCTCAAAGCAGGATTCGCTAAATCATCCCAGTCAGATGTCTGTCCAGCATCTGTTTGAAGACTTCCATTGAAGGAGAACTCACCACTTCTCGTGGCAGCCTGTTCCACTCATTGATCACTCTAACTGTCAAAAAGTTTGACAGTTTTTTGACGTGTCACATGTAGCGAGATCGCAGGTGAGATCGCTGTTGCATCACAAAATCGGTGACACATTAGCGATCTCGCTAGCGATCTCACAATGTGAGACGGGGCCTTTACTCAGGAATTGAGAATTTTTAGAATGAGTGATCAGTCCTGGAGGAGAAAGAAGCAGATTGCTCTGATAAGATACAAAGTTGCTCATTTTTATGTGAACTACTGATTTATTAAAAAAATAAATGATGGTAACTCTTTAAAGGAGAAGAGGAGGTAAAGCTTGGGTAAAGAACTTGTTTTCTAGATTAATATTTATCTTTGGTAAATTTCCTAAGAAGCATGCTGACAGACCCAGGTATTGGATCCATTGGCTTGAACCTCATAGCAGTTTATAGACTCCTATATTTTGTCAACATACCCTAGCCTTTCCTGATTTGAAGTCAACAATAATATAAACCTTTACATGAAAGTCATTGTCATCTTTGTATGTACAGTGGGGAAAATAAGTATTTGATACACTTCCAATTTTGCAAGTTTTCCCACCTACAAAGAATGGAGAGGTCTGTAATTTTTATCACAGGAACACTTCAACTGTGAGAGACAGAATCTAAAAATAAAAACTAGAAAATCACATTGTATGATTTTTACATACCGTATATACTTGTGTATAAGCCGACCCGAGTATAAGCCGACCCCCCCCTAATTTTGCCACAAAAAACTGGGAAAACTTATTGACTCGAGTATAAGCCTAGGGTGGAAAATGCAGCAGCTACTGGTAAATTTCAAAAATAAAAATGGATACCAATAAAAGTAAAATTGAGACATCAGTAGGATAAATGTTTTTGAATAGCCATATTGAATCAGGAGTCCCATGTAATGCTCCATACAGTTCATGATGGGCCCCATAAGATGCTCCATACAAAGTACACCCCATATAATGTTGCACAAAGGATAATAATGGCCTCATAAGATGCTCCCTAGAATAATATGCCCCATATGCTGCTCCATAAAGGTTATGGCCCCATAAGATGCTCCATAGATTATGTAACATATGCTGCTCAATAGACTATGCTGCCCCATAAGATGCTCCATAGATTATGCCCCATATTCTGCTCCCATATGCTACTCCATGGATTATGCACCCATATGCTGCTCCATATATTATGCCCCCATAAGATGCTCCATAGATTTTGCCCCCATAAGATGCGCCATAGATTATGCCGCCATATGCTGCTCCATGGATTATGCCCCCATATGCTGTTCCATATATTATGCCCCAATAAGATGTTCCATACAGTATACCTCCTATGCTGCTCCATAGATTATGCCCCCACAAGATGCTCCATATATCATGCCCCCATATGTTGTCCCCATATGCTGCTCCACATATCATGCCCCCATATGCTGCTCCCATAAGATGCTCCATAGATTATGCACCCATATGCTGCTCCATGGATTATGCCCCCATATGCTGCTCCATATATTATGCCCCCATATGTTGTCCCCATATGCTGCTCCATACATCATGCCCCCATATGCTGCCCCCATAAAATGCTCCATACATTGCTGCCGCTGCAAATAAAAAAAAAAAAAAGACATACTCACCTCTCCGTCGCTGGGTGCCAGGTGCCGATGTCACTGCCTCAGGACCCGACACCTGAGACATTTACCTGTACTGCGTCCATCGCTGCTCACCATCCGCCGCTGTCTGCCACGTCATCTGTCAGTGACGTCCAGGCAGCAGAGGGCAGGGCGCGCACTACCCACTTCACCGCGCCCTCTGCTGTCTGAATGTCACTAACAAGAGGACACATCAGACAGCAGCAAGCGCCAATGGAGAGGGGACAGGTGAATATAGCCTACTTACCCCGTCCTGGCTCGGTCTCTGCAGTCCCGTTCTCCCACAGTCTCCCTTCCTGCCTTCAATGGTCACGTGGTGCCGCTCATTAAACTCATGAATATGCGCATATTCATGAGTTTAATGAGCGGCACCACGTGACCACTGAAGGAAGGGAGACCGTGGAGAAGCGGGGGGCTGCAGAGACCGAGCCAGGACGAGGTAAGTATGATCTGTGACACCCCCACTCCCCCTCCCCCACCAACCCCCAGGTATATGACTCGAATATAAGCCGAGAGGGGGACTTTCAGCCCAAAAAAATGGGCTGAAAATCTCGGCTTATATTCAAGTATATATGGTAATTAATTTGAATTTTATTGGACACTTATTCTCCCCACTGTATGTAAGGATTTAAATTTCCTCTTCATCACCCTTGAAGTTAAAATTCAGGGCAAAATAAGTGAATATATCACATTTCAATTTTCTAGTAATATCCTTCTCTCTTAGTATCACATTTCAGGTGTAAGATTCATATATGATCAGATACTCACACCTTGTATTGATCACTGGAACAACCTCACTGTTACTTTGACTTGGTTGAGGGGAGAATAACAACTGTTTCTTTAAGTAGGTTGCTTTCTTTGTCTCCGCTTATCCAGGCAACACATACTGTTAGTCAAAATTTTTTTTTTTTTTTTTTTTTTTTTTACAATCATGAAGAGTCTTGCATTAACGTAACAAATTCTGCTTGTACGATGCTGGCAAGAAATGCTTCATCTAAATATAGTAAGTGGCTCCATGTTGTGTGACCAAGACCAAGCAGCAGTTTTGGCAGATGATATTAAAGAATGATGAGTTGTAATTGTAATTAGTTTTAGGAGTCTGATGATTTATGATTCACCAAGTATACTAGTAACAGCTGTGTGAGTTTCCATGTGTATGAATAGGCTCCATTGTTTGTTCTACAACATCCAAATCCCAATAAAGGTGTCATGCTACAACTTTCTTATGGCCCCGAGTTGTCAATCACATTAGCGAGTAGTGCACACACATGGCTTCTACTTAATTGAGCATGTTCTCTGTACTTTAATGGCTTTGAGTCCAGTGGTTAGGGTCGGGAAGGTGACCTTCACTCCCAAGATCCCAGGGATTATTTAATTTCCACACGAGATCTCTTATTTCAAACTTCAGGTTCTGAGGTTGTTTTTTTCTTGTATTGGCACATTTCATACGTTTTCTGAAATGCGTGGTCTTGGAAGTCAGATTTATGACCTTTTTTAAGTTATTTATGGACTCAAGATGATTATGTTCCCATCTCTTTTTACTGCTTTCATAACAAACTGTGGCCTTTGGCACATGCTAAATACACTGTGTGATGCCTTTACTACTGATTAAAAGTGCTCTTGGTGCCATATGTTCTGTGTGAGCCTTGTTTGGATAACGAGTGGTCTCCACTGCATGTGAGTGTGGTCAGATAAATCAGAAAGGCCTTTCTAGTGTCATGTCAGATTAGCTAGCAGATAGGGAAAGAATGTGTCTTGAGAAAGTATCTAGCGTTCTATCTGTGAGTGACCCTTCCTATCGCTATATCCCTGACCCGTCACTATTGCCAGACTTTCTCTTTCAGTAACAAGGCTGATTTGTGTTTGTCCTGGAAAGAAGCATGTTTTCATTATCTGTACAATACCCATCCACATGTTGCCAGGTAACCTGAGACTGATGAGAGTTTTATTACATAAAAAGGAAGTTTTTGTATTAGTAGTTCATGTCCCCTTAACCTTTGCTGAAATAAACAGAGACACCTTGTGTAATTGTGCATATTTTGTCTGGACATCCATATTTGCGCTGTGAATTTGCATTCAGAATATAATAGCTCAGGCTTCATTCATCCAAGTGTTTTTAATTGTAAGGTTAGTTATTACTGATCTTATTGTCCATATTCGGTATGCGTTTTTTATTTTTTCATACATGGCTTCCTATTTTTGGGCACTAGTTTTTACAGTAGACCTTGATCTTGTTATTGTATTTTTTCCATCACGACCTCTCTATATTATATATCCTCTTTGCAGGTCTCTGTTGGCAGAACGTTTGTTGCTTGCCGCCAATGTGGAATTTCCATGTATAAAACACTTTCTGCAGCAAAACACCCTGGTCATCGTAAACAACCAACCCCATTTTTCCAACGGATTATGTGGAAAACACCTTGTGTGTGGGTTAATCTTAATTGTTAGAAGGCATATATGAAATCTTTGTCTATGACCTTAAAGCCCCCGTTACACACTGCGATATCGCTAGCAATATCGCTGTAAAGTCACCGATTTTGTGACGTTGCAGCGATATCGCTGCATGTGATACTTACCTCCGACCGGCTCCCCCGCTGGCTATCGCTGATCGCGCGAGAAGCTCCTGGACCATTCCTCGTCGGCCACTTCCTGCTGTGATGACGAGCGACGCATGGAGCCGGGCGGGAGGACGCAGGATCGCCGCGTCTGACAGGTAAGTAGCGATCCCTGTCCCCAGCGATGTCGCTGGTGAGATCTGCCTGTGTGGCAGCTCACTAGCGACCACCTAGCGATGCACCAGCGATCCTGACCGCGTCATATCGCTGGTCGGGATCGCTGGTGCATCGCTAGGTGTAACGGTACCCTTAGTCTGTACCTTTTACACCAAGGAAATGACACATTATCTTTCCTAACATGGTGGAAGGTCGCTTGATGTCGGCAAGTGACCTTCCACTATATCCAAAGTTAACCTTTATTATTGAAGAAATTTCAATTCTTCATAAATCTTGTACTGAACATGACTTAACATTGGCAGATAATTTTTTTTCCTAAAAGTTTACATTTATTGCATCACTTATTTTTTGATGAACATTTGCAATTTTTAAATATACCTCTTTTTTCTCTTTTAAAGGATTTTCCTAGTCATTACCCTTTTTGCGAGTTAAAATTTTACAATTGTCATTTTATGTGGTAACAACTCTAGAACGCATAAATGTATCCCAGTGATTCTGAGATTGTTTTTTTCGAGACGCATTGTACTTCATGTAATTGGTAAATTTAGGTTCACATTTTTTGCATTTATTGGTGAAAACTTTGGCAAAAAACTTGAATATTTTGCAATGTTCAAACTTATAATTTTTATGCCGTTAAACCAGATAATTGTATCACATAATATAATATTTTTTAGGAAGTTAGAAAGGTTGAAAGTTGATTGGCAATTCTCAATTTTCCAACAAAATTTAAAAAAACAATTTTTTTAGGGAGCAGCTCACATTTGGAGTGACTTTGAGGGGCCTATTTAACAGAAAATATGTAAAAGGTATACAATGTAAATAACTTCACCTTTCAAAGTGCTCAAAGCCACATTCAGTAAGTTTATTAACCCTTGAAATTGAGAAAATGAAGCATACAATTTGTAGTGCAATTTCAACAGAATATGTCGATACCGCATATGTGGTAAAAAGTTACTGTTTGGGCGCAAGGCAGGGTTAGGCGAAGGGAAGGATCACCATTAGACTTTTGGAGTGCAAAATTGGCTGCCATAAATAGTGGACAACATGTTACGTTTGAAGAGCCCTAGATGTGCCTAAACAGTGAAAAACCCTCACAAATTAATCCATTTTAGAAAATTTCACCCCTCAAGGAACTTATCTAAAGTTGGAATTTTAAAACGTTGAGCCATGAAAATGAATAAAAATACCTTTTTCCACAAAAATGTTGGTTATGCCCGAAATTTTTCATTTTCACTAGGGTAACAGGACAAAATGCACCATACAATTTGTTGTATAATTTCTCCTGAGTACACCGATGCATCATATGTGGTGGAAAACTGTTTGGGCACATGGTAGGGCTCGGAAGGGGAAGGAGGGCCAACTGAATTATGGAGATCAATTATAGCTGGAATAGATTGCGGATGCCATGTCACAATTGAAGAGCCCCTGACAAGCCAAATTGGCAAAAAAAAACCTCCTTTTTCGAATCTTGACCTCTAGAATTCATCTCTAATGGTGTAATAAGCATTTTTAATTTTCATGTGATTCACAGAATTGTAAAACATTAGGTTTAGTAAATAGAAATTTACCATTTTTTCAACTAAAATGTTGGTTTGGCCCCAAGTTTTTAATTTTTAAAAGGGATAATAGGAGAAAATGAAGGGTAAAATTTGTTACACAATTTTATCCTGAGTACGGCAATACCGCATATGTGGCGAAAAACTACTTTTGAGGCGCAGTGAAAATCTCAGAAGGGAAGAAGCGCCATATTGGAGTTAAAATTTTGCTGGAATGCTTTGAGGGTATCATGTCACATTGGCATAGCCCTTGAGGTGTCAGAATAGTAGAGCCTCCTATTAGTGACCCAATTTTATGAACTTCACCCCCAATGAATTCATCTAGGGGTGCAGTGAGCATGTTGACATTACATGTACTTCACATAATTTTATACCTTTGGACAGTGAAAGAAGAATTTTATTTTTAACACTAAAATTTCATTTTACCCCAGGTTTTTAGTTTTTATGGTTTGCGGGTGCCTTGAAACACTGGAAGAGCCCCTGGGGTTTCCAGAACACCCCTCATTAGTGACATCATTTTACTAACTACACCTCTCAATAAATTCATATGAGTGCAGTGATCATAATGACAAGTGAGTCACAGAATTTTATGTTGGGCAGTAAAGAAAAAAAAATTTTAACAGCAAAAATGTATTTTAGCCCCAAATTTTACATTTTCACATGGGGAAACAGGTAAAAATGGCATTAAAATGTGTCAATTTCTGCTAAATGTGACAATACCCCATATGTGGCTGCACAGTACTACTCAGCCACACGGTGAGACTCTGGAGGGAAGGAGCATTATTTGACCCATGGAGAACAAATTTTCGTAGAATTGTTTACGGACTCCACATATAGAGCCCCTAAGTATTAGAAGAGCAGGATTCCCTCTCTAGTGATGCTATTTTGGAAATTACACCACCCTGGGAATTTATCTACAGGTGCAGTGACGATTTCGACACCACTGCAGCAGCGAAAGTTCCCAAGTGAAATTTGCAAAATTCCAAGAGTAGTGCCCAGTACAATGTAGTATCCATACATTATGTCCAGGTCGTGCTTCTGGAGACATGTACCGCATAAATTAAGCAGGTTCTCATCACTGCAGAAATGCAAAGCATGTGGACTCTAATTGTGATTTAGGCACACTGTGAGTCTCAGAAAGCAGAAGGGCATTTGGATTTGGGAATGTAGATTTAGCTGGATTTCTTTTGGGGGTCGAGGAGCCATAGCGCTTTTCCAAATCCTTTGAGCTACCAGTAAAGTGGA
Source organism: Dendrobates tinctorius (assembly GCF_039654945.1). NCBI lineage: Eukaryota > Metazoa > Chordata > Amphibia > Anura > Dendrobatidae > Dendrobates > Dendrobates tinctorius. The sequence continues at coordinate 9,589,032 of NW_027361775.1, read as the reverse complement.
AGCCCCTATATTTCCATTGATGGACGACGGACCTAAGTGGGGACTTGCTTTTTTTGTGGATTGAGTTGAAGCTTTTATTGGGAACATTTTAATTTGTTTGGGATCACATTTATCCAGCGCTCTACACTGAGCACTTACATTGGGGTTTCCATCTAAATCTCTGTATGACGTGATTCAGTTGAAACCCCTGAGTGATCCATTCGCTATAATGAGGCAGCTGAATTGCTCTGGACTCCATCTGGCTTCTTTTCAGCATTGTTCTTCTTTTCAGAGGTGTATAAAACTGTGGCCCATCTGTGCTTTAATGCACACTTAAAAAAAATGTACACCTCCAGATTATAGGCCAGACAGAGACCATAGTGCTTCCATTTGCCTCATTATAGGGAATATTCCACCGTAGGTTCCATCTGCATCATATATTTCAAAAATTTACATGGAAACCCCAGTGTAAGCACCCAGCGCAGAGTGCATGATTAATGTGAGCCAAGCCTTAATGTAATATTTGTGAGGCAGAATAAAATCAACAGCAAGTCAAGAATTGGTTTTATTTATTACGCCATTTCCAGTGCACTATAATTGATTAGTCGACTTTAATCTTTGGGACAGTGCGATTACAGAGATACCATATTTATATCAGATTGGCTGCTGTCAAATACTAAAAGATGCTTTTTTGCAAAAAAAAATTTGCTTTGCCATATTTTGAGTTATAATTTTTCTATATTTCTGCCAACAGTGTCATGTTATGGCTTGTTTTTTTGTGGGACGACTTGAAGTTTATATTGGTAGCATTTTCGGGCACATGATATATTTTGATTGCTTTCTGTTCCAATTTTTGGAAGGCAAAATTGACAAAAACCTGCAATTCAGGAATAGTTTTTTTTTTTTGTTTTTTTTTTATGCCGTTCACCAGATGATAAAAGTGATAAGACAGCTGTATTTTTCGGGTCAGTAGAATTACAATACCACATTTATATAATTTTCTATGTTTTGGCACTTTTACAAAATAAAAACTATTTTCTAGAGAAAATAAATGCTTTTGCATCGCTGTATTCTGAGAGTTTTAACTTTTTTTATTTTTCTGCTGACGAAGCAGTATGGCAGCTTGCTGTTTGTGGGACAAGATGATGTTTTCAGCTATACCAATATTATTTACATTATACTTTGTGATCACTTTTTTTGCACTTTTTTTGCCTGTATGATGAAAAACCATTTCCAACAGCCATCACTCCAGTGTTCTTATGGTACTTTGTGTTTGCTAACTGTGTAAGAAGGCTAATGGATGGTTAGAATACCCTTGAAAACCCTTCTGCAAGTATGTTAGCACAGCTGAAAACAGTTTGGCTGATTAGAGAAGCTATAAACTTGACCTTCCTTTGAGCTAGTTGAGAATCTGGAGCATTACATTTGTTGGCTCCATTAAACTCTCAAAATGGCCAGAAGAAAAGAACCTCGACAGTCTACTCTTGTTCTTATAAATGAAGGCTATTACATCGAGAAATAGCCAAGAAACTGAAGATTTCCTACAACAGTATGTACTACTCCCTTCAGAGGAGAGCACAAACAGGCTCTAACTAGAGTAGAAAGAGAAGTGGGAGGCCCCGCTGCATAACTGAGCAACAAGACAAGGACATTAGAGTCTGTAGTTTGAGAAATCGAAGCCTCACAGGTCCTCAAATGGCAGCTTCATTAAATTGTACATGCAAAGCGCCAGTGTCAACGGTTACAGTGAAGAGGTGACTCCGTGATGCTGGCCTTCAGGGCAGAGTGACAAAGATAAAGCCATATCTGAGACTGGCTAATAAAAGGAAAATATTAATATGGGCAAAAGAACACAGACATTGGACAGAGGAAGATTGGTAAAAAGTGTTATGGACAGACGAATCCAAGTTTGAGGTGTTTGGATCACACAGAAGATCATTTGTGAGATGCAGAACAACTGAAAAGATCCTGGAAGTGTGCCTGGTGCCATCTGTCAAGCTTGGTGGAGGTAATGTGATGGTCTGGGGTTGCTTTTATGCTGGTAAATTGGGAGATTTGTACAAGGTAAAAGGGATTTTGAATAAGGAAGGCTATCACTCCATTTTGCAATGCCATGCCATACCCTGTGGACAGCGCTTGATTGGAGCCAATTTCATCCTGCAACAGGACAATGACCCAAAGCACACCTCCAAATTATGCAAGAACTATTTAGGGAAGAAGCAGGCAGCTGGTATTCTATCTGTAATGGAGTGGCCAGTGCAGTCACCAGATCTTAACCCCATTGAGCTGTTGTGGGAGCAGCTTAACCGTATGGTTCGCAAAAAGTGCCCATCAAGCCAAACCAACTTGTGGGAGGGGCTTCTGGAAGCATGGAGTGAAATTTCTCCAGATTGCCTCAGCAAGTTAACTGCTAGAATGCCAAAGGTCTGCTATGCTCTAATTGCTGCAAAGGGAGCATTCTTTGACGAAAGCAAAGTTTGAAGGAGGAGAAAATTATTTCAAATAAAAATCCTTTTTTCGAACCTTGTCAATGTCTGGACTAGATTTTAAATTCATTTGGCAACTTATTTGATTAATAAAAGTATGAGTTTTCATGGAAAACAAAAAATTATCTGGGTGACCCCAAACTTTTGAATGGTAGTGTATGTGTTTGGGTTTTTTTTTGTTTGTTTTCACGTAAATACAGTAGTGTTAAAAATAATAGCAAAAAGAGGAAGGAGGATCCAGTGATGGGCGGAGGTGGCTAAAAAATAACTTTTATTGAAAAGCTATTAAAATAACACATGTTGTTGGGCACTAACACTGTTTGGGAAGATCAACGAGTTTCGACTTGCATCTTAGTCATGATCAGATCATTTGCCAAGGAACACATCAACTGGCCTAAAGAGAAATGGAGTAACATTTTGTGGACTGATGAAAGTAGAATTGTTCTTTTTGGGTTCAAGGGCCGCAGACAGTTCGTCAGATGACCCCCAAACTCTGCATTCAAGCCACAGTACCCTCTGAAGACAGTGAAGCATAGTGATGCAAGCATCATGATATGGGCATGTTTCTCTTGCTATGGTGCCGGGCCTATTTACCCCATACCGAGGATCATAGACCAGTTTGCATATACTAAAATACTTGAAGAGGTCATGTTGTCTTAAGCTGAAGAGGATATGCCTTGAAATGGGTGTTTCAACAAGACAACGACCCTAAAGACACCAGTAAACAAGCAAACTCTTGTTTCCAGGCCAACAAAATTGAGGTTATGGAATGGCCAACCCAATCCTTGGACCTTAATTCAATAGAACACTTGTGGGGTGACATCAAAAATTCTGTTTCTAATGCAAAGCCACCAAATGCCAAAAAATTGTGGGATGTAGTCAAAGCATCCTGGGCTGGAATAACAGTTGACAGGTGCCAGGAGTTGGTTGACTCTATGCAACATAGATGTGAAGCAGTTCTAAAAGAAAAACTGTGGGTATACAACTAAATATTAGGTTAGTGATTCACAGGATTGCTAAATCCTCAAAAAAATACATATTGTGAGTTTGTAAAGACAAATGTGTGGCACCCCAGGAGTCCGGTTGCCACAGTGGCATTGCCTCCCTCATGGGGTGATGTCATGCCTGGAAGCAAGGAGGGTTTCCCTAGCCAGATAACACTAGCATACAACACCTTTCCTGACTCCAGACCCGAAGGGGGAGCTCAAAACCTGGTTTCAGGAAAGCTTCCTTATTAGTTCTGGCCAGGAGGTGGGGTTAGTCAGTTTGAGAGAGTCTGTCCAGGGGACAGGAGCTGTGATGAGCTTGTCCCAAGAGCAGAGTGAAGATAGAGGAAAGTGGAAGTTTAGGAAAGCCTGGGGATTGGAGGTGTGACCAAGCTCACCCCAGGGAAGAGAGCTTGACACCAGACTCTGGAGTCCGTGGCTGCAGAGGTACAACAGTCCCAGCAGCCAAATCCAGAGGGCAGGACACTACAGGCCTCCTGGTCCCATCACACACCTAAAGGCATAGCAGCATACCAGAGCCGAAGCCACCACGCAGGAGTGACACCTGTAAAAGTCTCAAGCTGCCTGCCATACAGACAAGGACTAACCGCAGCCACCACCCACGGTAAGCAATAAGACGCATGGATTTTAAGAAGCACCATTTTATTTAAAAAAAAGTTTTTTTCTTATTTTTGTCCTCAAAATTTGGGGTGTGTCTTATAATCCGGAGTGTCTTATCTGAAAAATAAGGTAAGCAGATTTAGTAACTACACATACTAGTACTACATACTTCCGATCAGAGGGCGCGACCTCGCTCCATACACTTGCATTGAGTAAATCCGCGCCCTGTTTAGTAATGTGGCTGACCAGTGGGCGTGGCCCTCTAGTGGGCACAGCCTCGCCCAATACAAGAGTGTGGAGCACGGCTGTGCCCACTAGAAGAGAGTATTTGTAGCGCGTGCATACCCACCGGTTCCAGCTCAGAAACCAGAGAATCCTCGCAGCCCACAGTACGGGCTGGAGGGATTTCATATGTCTGCAGTCACACAACCCCTTTTAACCTTTTTTCAAACTAAGGGGGCATTTCATTCAAACGTTTTCATCAGAAAACTGGCATAAAATATTTTGCAACTTTTGGCCAGCTCTGCCAAAATGGGTTAAATTGCCAAGGCGGCACAGGGTCCGCCCATCAAATGCATAAACAATGCCGATAGTTTTTTGACTGAAGTAACATTTCTAGAAAGGCACACACCACTGATAAGATGCACAAAATGTAGCGCCTCTTAATGAATTTTGTGCATCTTATTTCTGAACGCCAGCCTTAATGAATTGGGGCCAAAGTTCTTTCCAAACATCACTGCAGGTATTAGAACTTCGAGGTTTGTATTGCTTCTGTTCTGTTATCAGTATTTTTATTTTAGTTGTGGGAGTGGTTTTCCCTCACTGTTGTCAGTGTTGGCATCATTCTGAAATATGTCAGTGTCATGAATTTGTGATAGATTCTGCTTTTCAAATCCTGGCTCCCCTTGGCCCGTAATATTAGGTAGGAATGTTTTGAGGAGACTGCATAGTTCTGTCAACTAATGCAGAAATAAACTGGGTACTTTTTGTTCCCAGCATATTTATTTTGTACTGTTTGCTTCAAAAGAGACAAAATGTTTAACACACATACTATATATACAGTGGGGCAAAAAAGTATTTAGTCAGTCAGCAATAGTGCAAGTTCCACCACTTAAAAAGATGAGAGGCGTCTGTAATTTACATCATAGGTAGACCTCAACTATGGGAGACAAACTGAGAAAAAAAATCCAGAAAATCACATTCTGTTTTTTTTTTCCTTTTATTTGCATATTATGGTGGAAAATAAGTATTTGGTCAGAAACAAAATTTCATCTCAATACTTTGTGATATATCCTTTGTTGGCAATGACAGAGGTCAAACGTTTTCTGTAAGTCTTCACAAGGTTGCCATACACTGTTGTTGGTATGTTGGCCCATTCCTCCATGCAGATCTCCTCTAGAGCAGTGATGTTTTTGGCTTTTCGCTTGGCAACACGGACTTTCAACTCCCTCCAAAGGTTTTCTATAGGGTTGAGATCTGGAGACTGGCTAGGCCACTCCAGGACCTTGAAATGCTTCTTACGAAGCCACTCCTTCGTTGCCCTGGCGGTGTGCTTTGGATCATTGTCATGTTGAAAGACCCAGCCACGTTTCATCATCAATGCCCTTGCTGATGGAAGGAGGTTTGCACTCAAAATCTCACGATACATGGCCCCATTCATTCTTTCATGTACCCGGATCAGTCATCCTGGCCCCTTTGCAGCGAAACAGCCCCAAAGCATGATGTTTCCACCACCATGCTTTACAGTAGGTATGGTGTTTGATGGATGCAACTCAGTATTCTTTTTCCTCCAAACACGACAAGTTGTGTTTCTACCAAACAGTTCCAGTTTGGTTTCATCAGACCATAGGACATTCTCCCAAAACTCCTCTGGATCATCCAAATGCTCTCTAGCAAACTTCAGACGGGCCCGGACATGTACAGGCTTAAGCAGTGGGACACGTCTGGCACTGCAGGATCTGAGTCCATGGTGGCGTAGTGTGTTACTTATGGTAGGCCTTGTTACATTGGTCCCAGCTCTCTGCAGTTCATTCACTAGGTCCCCCCGCGTGGTTCTGGGATTTTTGCTCACCGTTCTTGTGATCATTCTGACCCCACGGGGTGGGTATTTGGGTGGAGCACCAGATCGAGGGAGATTATCAGTGGTCTTGTATGTCTTCCATTTTCTAATTATTGCTCCCACAGTTGATTTCTTCACTCCAGGCTGGTTGGCTATTGCAGATTCAGTCTTCCCAGCCTGGTGCATGGCTACAATTTTGTTTCTGGTGTCCTTTGACAGCTCTTTGGTCTTCACCATAGTGGAGTTTGGAGTCAGACTGTTTGAGGGTGTGCACAGGTGTCTTTTTATACTGATAACAAGTTTAAACAGGTGCCATTACTACAGGTAATGAGTGGAGGAAAGAGGAGACTCTTAAAGAAGAAGTTACAGGTCTGTGAGAGCCAGAAATCTTGATTGCTTGTTTCTGACCAAATACTTATTTTCCACCATAATATGCAAATAAAAGGAAAAAAAAACAGACAATGTGATTTTCTGGATTTTTTTTTCTCAGTTTGTCTCCCATAGTTGAGGTCTACCTATGACGTAAATTACAGACGCCTCTCATCTTTTTAAGTGGTGGAACTTGCACTATTGCTGACTGACTAAATACTTTTTTGCCCCACTATATACATGTAACTGTAGGAAATTGTACCACGTGGGGGTTTTGCATTTTATTGACTGACCCTGTGTTAAGAAATTATTTAACCAAAGCATAAATGTTATTGATATTTATTAAAAAAAAATGTAAGATTTCCAGCTTTTTTTATATAGCAATTTCACGTTTCATTACATTTCTAAGCAGGGTTTATTTTTCTTTAATAAATTGTTGGAATACCCCAAAAAGGTCAAAACAACATTATTAATTTGGTATATCCTTTACAAAATAGCTTCACTGCCTAAAGAAACAGTAGGGTTGCTTCAAGAAGTCGAACAAAGCCTTAGCCACTCAAACCAGGATGAGTGAAAATAATATTCAAATAGTTTCAAGAAGAACCAAATGTTATCTCAAGTATTAGTTGATATTATAATAAACAGACTAATCCTGCAATCATTTTATTTGATCTTAACATGACTTGGTCAGTCACACAACTTAAAATTTGGTTTCTGGATAGCTGTGGAATAGGAGGTCCTCGTGTAGACAGTTCAGTCATGATGACTCCTTGGCACAAATATTCTCAACTCTTTCTCTTAGTTTTTAAGGTAAAGAAAGAAGAAAATATTTCTTAAATCTTTTATTTACATTTTTTTTCAATAAGCACAACTGTGTTGTATGTAAAAATATATTGGCCTAATACCATATTTATTATGATTATGAGAGAAAGATATATAAAGTACACAATAGAAATTGTCTAAATCCACTGCCAATTCTGTTTGTTACATGCAAATTGTGTGGCAGATGTCACCTCTTGCCCGAGTCAGACAAAGGTGGCAAAAGCCCACCAGTAACATTGACTCTGGGGGCCCACTGTTCAACTACATGCAAATATTACATTACCCTCTTTCATCAGTTTACCTCTGCTTGTACAGAATAACAAGCTAGGTAGTGAATGCAAAGTATTGAGCCAACTACTGCTCATGTTGTGGGGAAAGTGGCTTATTTCTGCATGGGGGCCCTCCGGGGAATTCACCTCTTTGCCTGTCGCCCAGTCTGAGCCTGCCCATTGTTATAGGTTAAAGGGAATCTGTCACCCCTTTTTTGAGATATCATATAATGATATCATTCAATTGTGTGTCACATAAGGATTCTCTTAGTACTTTTGCTTCCCCCTGACCCCGCACCTTTCATGCATAAATACCGTTTATATCGGTTCAGATGTATGTAAATTGCCGCAGTCCGGTCCGATGGGCGGGGCTTATTCAACTGCTCCCCCCTCCCTGTCTTGCTCTACGCATTTCTTCTTGTGTAGAGCAAGACGGGGGGGAGCAGGTGAATAAGCCCCGCCCAGCTGACCGGACTGCGGCAGTTTACATACATCTGAACCGATATAAAAAGGTATTTATGCATGAAAGGTGCGGGGTCAGGGGGAAGCAAGAGTACTAAGAGAATCCTTATGTGACACACGATTAAATGATAGCATTATATGATATCTCAAAAAAGGGGTGACAGATTCCCTTTAAATACAATGACTTTCTGCATTGGATTGTGCTTCTACAGTGTTTCAATGTGGTTTTCACATGCATTGTAACGTACAATTCCTACAGATTTTAACTACAAAATCTTCACAAGTTAGGAAGGTGGTGCATGTTAAAGTAGTATTCACATACATGTCAAGGACCCAAAGTATTGCCCAAACCACAACGCTAACCCCCCCCCCCCCCCCCAGTTTCTTTCCTTTTGCCTCCCCAGGTAAAAGACATAGCCAAGAAGATGGTAGAAAATGGGATTTTTTTAAGTCCAGGACACTTTCCATTTCAGCAGTGGACAGGTGTCAGCATGGTTACTCTGACAGTCTGCAGCATAAAACCAGATAGGCTCAACTTCGCTCCTATGTGCTCCAGTGAATCCTCATCACTCATAGTCCTGGATAATTGTGCTTCTTTGGACTACTCTTGCTAGGAAAAACGCACTGCATATCAGAAATGTCCCACAAATTGCATAGCCACCACAATCTTGGCGCTTATCAATGTTGCTCAGATCCTTACACTTGCAAAATTTCCTGCTATTAACACTAACTTTAAAGGGAATCTGTCACCATGCTTTTGCAACTTAATCTGAGAGCAGCATAATATAAAGACCGAGATCCTGGTTCCCTTTATGTGTCACTTCCTGGGCTGCTTGCTGTAGTTTTGATACAACACTTTTATCAGCAGGAGTATGTCAATAGAGGCTAGAAATCTTGCTGCCATGTAGGCCTTCCATATCTATGAGCTCTATATAGCTTCACATCCTCCAATGATTGGTATCTTCCTGCCTATGCACAGTGTACACAAAAACTGCCAATCAGTGGTATGAGAGGCTTTATATAGCGCTCAGCAGTCAGAGAACTGATAGATCTGGAGCAGGTAAAACAGTAATTTTATCCAAACTTCTGCTAGCAGCCCAGGGTCTCTGCCCCTACATCATGTTTCTCTCAGGGTAGGAAAACATGGTGTCTGATACTCTTTAAGAATTGACTTTTCTCTGGCTGGCTAATGTTTTCTATTTTTTTATAGGTGTCATTGTAATGATATGATCAATGTTAATCACTTCATCTGTCCTAGATTTTCATGTTATGGCTCATCAGTGAATGTAAGAATATAATAAGTATAAAATTAAACATTATAGATTGATTGCTCATTCATAGCGGCTTAATTTATATACACTTATGTACTGTTTACTTTTTGACATTTTGCATAAAGCAGCGTAAAATCTAATAGTCTCTAATCTAATCGGCATATATGAGGCTGTTAATCCAGGTTCGGAAGTCGTGGTCTGTACACGAACTGTAAAGTCGGCCTTATAAATAGCAAGTAAAATTCCTTGAGCTGAAAAATATGATGTGTGTGAGGATCCATCAATTCCTGGTTGTGATTACCGTATGTATGTTTATTCTCTGAGACTGCACTCCTTGCTTCTGGAATCATTACGCATAAATTTAAAAAATACAGTTAGTTGCCTATTGAAATAAATAGTTAAATTGTATATTTTTCCACCGGCAACATGTATGCCTTTTTTGGTACAAATGTTATCTGGTTTCCATATCCTTATGGCTATGTTCACAGGGAGCAAAAGTATTTTTTGCTTCAGTCAAAACCTGCTCTTCTGACAGTAAAACTACTCTCATAACATCTGATTTGCAGCATCTTCGTTGTGGTTTTGACTCGTTTTTTGAGTGCAGTATAACGGGAGTGATGGAACCACTGTACCACAATCCGAGGAGAGCCTGGAGGAGAGTATCTAGGTGCTACAGCAGGACTGACCTTGGGTGCACGACAGCTGACCCCCAAGGGACAGGATGCTGGAACGGCCAAGAAAGGAAGTTCAGCTGGTACAGGCATGGCAGTGACCCAGGAGCGGTTGGTAATGGAGGGCATGGCTGGTATACAGGTGGGCATAGGCAGTTGTAGTAGGCTACAACTGGTATATAGGTGGACACAGGCAGGTGTATGGCTGGTATACAATTGGGCACAGGCAGGTGCAGGCAAATAAGGCTGATATACAGGTGGGCACAAGCAGGTGCAGGTGTGTACGGCTGATATGCAAGTGGGCACAGTCAGGTGCAGGTGGATATGACTGTAACGCAGGTGGGCACAGGCAGGTGCACTGGAAGGCACCAACAAGGACAGGCAGGAATGAGGCAAAAGCGAGGGGATACAGACAAGTATGGGCAGACACTAGCGGGTACTGGGAACCTGCGAACTAGCAAGCGTGCTGGGAACAGATGAACCACGTTGCTCAGTAACCTCCCATTTGGTGTAGGTGCCTTAAATACAGTAATAAGTGTCTCCCAGCCATTGGCTGAGGACACTTTATGATGGCATACAATGTCCCTTCAAGAGGGAGGGAGTATGCCATGGGATCTGTGAGCTCTGCACAGATCCCGGGCAACAGCCGGAGGAGAAGGAAGTGCTGGAGGGGAGCCACGTCGGTAAGTCAGCTTCCCTACCGAAGGAGGAGGGGAGCATGCAGGGACACCGGTGCTACAGAAGATTACTTATGTTCATTGTTTACAGTACATGTTTAATAAAGTTAGTTTCATTCACCAAAACCGTTTGTTGCGTTTTTTTCACTTATTGGTTTCTGTAGATGAACAAAATGCTGCAAAACATTGAAAGAATTGGCATGCCGCAGATCTAGAAAACACTGCAGTTCTCAAATTCATTTAGGGAAATAAAACAAGTGTGTGCATGAGATTAAGTAGCTTTTGCAGGTACTGTAACATGCAGGTTTTAATTTGCATAAAAATGCAGCAAAAAGCTGCAAAAATAACAATTTCATTTCTATAGCGCCGACATATTCCGCAGCACTTTACGTTTTAGAGGGGACATATACAGACAATAGAAATTACAGCATAACAATCGACACATAGTTCAATCAGATATCAAGTGGAATGAGGACCCTACTAGGAAGCTTACAATCTATAAGGAAAAGGAGAAACGGAAGGTAGATGGTAACAATTGCTTTCGTTGCATGTGAACATATTTTAAGGTTATGTTCACATGTTGCTTTTTCTGCAGCCAAACCCTTCACTCTTGGCAGTAAAAAATCTGCAGACAAAAAGCAGGTTTTGCTGGCTTTTTTGCTACTTTTCTTGCTTTATTTTTTCCTGCCTTTTTTCAGGATCCCAAAGTTCAGGTTTTGCTTCCAGCATACAAGCATGAACAATGCTAGGTGTTAGGCCACCAGTGCAAGATGTATGTGACACCATAAAACATTTTTTGGAAAAAGGGCAAATTGATCAAATTATTTAGTGGAAAAAGATTTTTTATGTCTGCAAAATTAGTGACTATTCTGAGCAAAAAAGGTCATGAGTTCATGAAAAAAATACACAACTGCAAATGTGAAAGCAGCGGGGGAGTTGAATTGGTGAGGCATAGCTTACCTAAGACATTGGGAGTGCATTTTGTAGGTCAGGCACAGTTTACTTTTACACATTGGTCAGCCCTTGCATTGGTCAGGTATTGTTCAATCTCACACATTGGTCAGGCTTTGTTTACTTTAATGCATATCACTAATGTAATTTAACTGTACTAATTCTAAAAGACATTCTCAGGTGAGGAGACCAAGACATTTTAGTTTAAACTTGAGAAAATCAGAGAAATAAATGAGTTTCACATCCTGCTGTACATGCTTTTTTTCACGCAGCAAGACACTGATGGCAACTTTTTTACTGCATTTTTGCACTTGCTTATTGCTTTCTTTGGGTAAAAATGTTGCAAAAACCCTGAAAGAATTGACATGCTTAAGTTTTAAAAAAAAAAAAGCAGCAGTTTTCCAATTCAGTCAGAAAAAAACAATGTGTGCATGAGATTTCTGAAATCTCTTAGCTTTTGCTGGTACTGTAAATAGCAGCTTTTAATTTGCATAAATAAAGCAACAAAAATGTAACGTGTGAATGTGGCTAAGGCTATGTTTACAAGTTCAGTATTTGCTGCCATTTTGATATTTTTTTTTCCAGGCAGCTGTCACAAAAATAAAGCGTTTCCAGATACATAAAAAGTGAATAAGATTCCTGAAGTCTCATGCACACGGTGCTTATTTTCTCTTTGCCCCATGATGGCACCACGGAGAGAGGGATCCACCCTCAGGGACAGAAAACCTACAGATGAAAAAGGCGGTACCTCTCTCCCACATCAGTTGGTTTCCTGTCCCTGACAGGGAACCTACAGCACATGCCTGCAGTCGACACGGAATGCTGGGGACCGAACCATTCTGGTAATAGGCAGCGGGGCTCCCTGTCTCGGCTGGGTCGAGGCCTTGTGCTGGCTTCCCCCGAAGCACCACCACCAGGGTCGGCGGGCCTTGAGGGTGAGTGGGGAGAGGCAGTGAAGATTGGAGCAAGTCTGCCAATCCCAGAGAAAGAAAAAAAAGAAAAAGGGATGCTGCCTCCTACGAGTAGTGGCGGCGGTCAATAAAAGGAGGGCCCCCCCGCCAAGCACAGGGCCTGGAGCAGCCTATGGAGGGTGGCGGCGGCCACTGGGAGCCGCAAGATACAGGGCCTCGGCTTCACCTCGGAGCGACCCGGAGGGGGGTGGAGGCGGCCACCGGGAGACGGGGCCTCTGCAGGTGCATGCAGAACGCTGGCCCCGGGCGCACACAGGACGCCGGCAGGGCGCGTGTGCGCGCAAGCACATTACCATTGAAGATGGGGGCGCAGTGCACTGCTGGGAAATCCGCAGTGCGCATGCGCGGGCGGCCACTTCCGGCGGGGACGCAGGGACCGCTGGGTAGAGGTCGGCGCCGAGTTCAAAAAGGAAAAAAAAAAAAAAGGCGTTCATATTTAAAACCCCACTAAAGTGGAAAAGAGCGATTACCATGAGCGAAAAGAAGAAAGAGAAGGAGACGCGGCGGTCCCCGAAGTAGGGGCCGCGGCAAAGGCAGGAACAGCGCCATCATTTACAGCGCCAGCGCAACTCTTCCCAGCAGCGCGGCATGCAGGATCGTGGCGCAGCCAAAACTCCACCATGGCAGCACAGCCAGAAGTGGATTCAGCAGTGGAAATAATCCCTACGCCCGATACGGTATCTCTCATTCCACAAGGAGGGTGAGTGATCTCCGTGAATGCCCGCTCACTAATGTGCGATAATTAATTTTTACTGTTTCAGGGGCCTAAATGCACAGCCAAATCCAAGCGCATGGTATGTGCTATATGCACGGAGGAGCTACCCACTACGTGGGAGATATAGCTCTGTGCGGCGTGCATAGAGCAGACAATACAGGAGGAATCCCCGAGGTTTGCTTTAGATCTCAAAACACTAATAAGAACCCAGGTCGAAGACGCCCTTAAGGGCGTTAGAACCTCAAAGAAAAAACGCAGGTCCAGGTATAGATCGCCAGAGTCCAGTGTTAGTGAGTCAGGAAGTGAGCTATCTGATTCAAGTAACTCAACATCCTCCCAGTCCTCTTCATCATCCTCAGAAGGGGGACGTAGCTGCTTCCCCATTGAATAAACAGACACCCCGGTAAAAGCAGTGAGGACAACTATGGGGCTGGTAGATGAACGACCTAAGAAAACGGCCAAAGATCTGATGTTCGGTGGGCTGGAACAAAAAAACGGAGGGCTTTTCTGATCAATGAGAAAATCCACTCCCTAATTAAACGACAGTGGAAAAAGCCAGACAAAAAAGTCCTCCTAACACCCAAGAGGAAATATCCCTTTGACGACCCGGCCTGCTCCCTATGGAGTAAAGCACCTAAATTAGCCGTAGCGGTTGCAAAAGCTTCTAAAAAATTTGCCCTGCCCTTCGAAGACATGGGCACCCTGAAGGATCCAATGGACAAAAAAGCAGAGACTTTTTAAAAAAAAATACGTGGGAAGCGGCAACAGGGGGGCTAAAGCCAGCCATAGCAGCCACGTGCATGGCACGCGCACTAATGGTCTGGCTGGATCACTTAGATTCACAAATAAAGGACAAATTCCCGAGAGAAACAATGCAAAGATCAGTTTCTGTAATGAAGGGGGCAGCAGCCTTCCTGGCGGATGCGTCGGTAGACTCGACTAGGCTGGCAGCCAGGACAGCCGCCTTCTCGAATGCCGCAAGACGCGCCTTATGGCTGAAATGCTGGCCGGGAGACTTACAGACAAAAACCAAATTGTGCGCAATCCCATGCGAGGGGGAATTTTTATTTGGCCCAACGCTGGACAACATCCTGGACAAGGCAGGGGACAAGAAAAAATCCTTTCCCGGGTTTCCTAGTCAGGCATACAAACGGCCTTTTCGGAACAGAAGGTTCATGTGACGAAAGCCCCCAAAAGGGAACAAAGAAGGATGGGAGGATAGGAGAAATAAAAATAAGGGCTTTATGTTTAACAAACCCCCCCGACAACAAAAAGCCACAATGAAGGTACTCCCCGGGTCGGGGGAAGATTATCCTACTTTCTCCAGGCCTGGGAAAAAATATCCGCGAGTTCATGGATACTAAGTATAATAAAGGAAGGTCTAAGGCTAAAATTCAGCACCCTTCCAAACAAATCTTTTGTGATAACGCCCCAAAGGACATCACACGAGCATCTGGCTCTGCAAGAAGAAATCACCAATCTAAGGGAGAAGGACGTATTACAAGAAGTCCCCTACCAGGACAGAGGCAAAGGCTTCTACTCCCCCCCTCTTCCTTCGCAGAAAGCCAGATGGATCATACAGGGCGATCATAAATCTAAAAAGACTGAACCAGTTCCTGGAAATTCAGCACTTCAAAATGGAGACAATAAAATCTTGTGTAAAAATGCTTCCCCCATCTTGCTTCATGGCTGTATTAGACTTGAGAGATGAATATTACCTTGTACCTACTCACAGAGACCACAGGAAATACCTCAGGGTGGTGGTGACGATCCAGGGGGAGATAAAACATTATCAGTTCAGAGCCCTCCCCTTCGGGTTAGCTATTGTTCCAAGGGTATTTACAAAGAGAATGTCAGAAGTAATGGCCCACATAAGAGAGCAAAATATCCTGATAGTCCCATACCTGGACGATCTCTTAGTAGTAGGCGTCACCTTTCACCACTGCAAACAGCAATTGGACATGGTCATGAGATCTCTACTGAGTATAGGATGGATGCTGAGTTTGCCCAAATCCAGACTTGTACCAAGTCAGGTGCAGGAGTACTTGGGGATAATACTGGACTCAACCGAACAAAAATTTTATCTTCCGCAGACGATTCAAAAGATGACACTAATGGTGTCACAAATGATAGCTTCCCCAGTCACTACCCTGAGAAAAGCAATGTCTCTATTAGGGTCAATGACAGCTTGCATGCCAGCAGTACAGTGGGCACAAAGCCATACGCGAGAAATATTAGACACAGACATTTCCCTACACGGCAATTTAGACAGGCAAGTGGACATGTCACCAAACACAATACGTTCCTTAACCTGGTGGACAGACCCAGCCAATCTAACCAAGGGGGTTCCCTGGGCATTACCAGTGACAAAGATCCTAACTACGGATGCAAGCCCCTGGGGGTGGGGTGCACATCTGGGCAACCAGGTGGTGCAAGGGCCCTGGACTCAGGGAAGAGAGTCAGCTTCCTCAAATATGAAGGAGTTGCTGGCAGTAAAGCTAGCGCTTGTTCATTTTCTGGATTCACTTCGCTCCCAACATACAAGGGTCTTTTCAGACAACCAGGTAGTGGTAGCATATCTAAACCACCAGGGGGGCACAGATCGCGAGCGCTGATGGAGGTAACAAAATCCATCTTTCACCTAGTAGAACACAATCTAGAATCCCTGACAGCCCTTCACATAAAAGGTTCAGAAAACTGAACAGTAGACTTCTTAAGCAGAACATGCCTAAAACAGGGGGAGTGGGAACTAAGCTAGTCTTTAGCCAAATTGTGAAACTCTGGGGCCAGCCAGAAATAGACTTATTTGCGAACAGTCAGAACCGGAAGTTGGAAACCTTCTGCTCGACCGATCCCCGGGGGGGGCCAGTAGCTCTAGATGCCTTCACGATCCCCTGGGATTATCATCTGGCTTACGCTTTCCCTCCAATATCTCTCATCCGCTTAGTTCTGAGGAAAATACGGGGGGACAAGGCGACGGTAGTGGTAATAGCGCCCTTCTGGCCACGGAGAATATGGTTCGCCTGGCTGAGAAGAATGTCCGTAACAGATCCCTGGGTTCTGCCAGAAACTCCAGACCTCCTATCCCAGGGACCAGTGTATCACCCCCATATAAAAAACTTACACATGACAGCTTGGCTTTTGAGAGGGAACTCCTAGGGGCTTCTCGTCAAACTTGGTATCCACGCTACTACAAAGCAGAAAGCCAGTAACCACTAAAGCGTATGGGAAAGTATGGAAAAAGTTCATGTCAGTATCAGGCTCTGACCCAACGGGGGAAATCCCAATAGACAAAATTCTTGAATTCCTACAGAAGAGGTTGGAAATGGGGTTAGCTACCAGCACCTTAAAAGTACAGGTGGCGGCCTTGGGAGCTTTGAATAACCATGACCTAGCCAAAAATAGGTGGGTTATGAGATTTATTAGAGCCTCAAGTAGATCCAGGCTGATCCCTCTACGCACCCCCTACCCCCGGATCTAAACCTAGTGCTAAACGCACTGGCCAAATCTCCCTTCGAACCCCTAGCGGAGGTTCCCTTAGAAATATGGTCCCTTAAGACCTCCCTCCTGGTAGCCTTAACTTCTTCCCGCCGTATTAGTGATATGCAAGCTTTGTCTGCCCACTCACCCTTCACGCAAGTACTGGATGATAGGGTAATTCTTAGAACCGACCCAGCATATCTCCCCAAGGTAGCGTCACAGTTTCATAGGACCCAGGAAATCTCCCTACCCTCCTTCTGTCCCAATCCCAAGAACAAAACAAAAGAGGTATTACACACTTTAGATGTAAAAAGGTGCCTGGTCCAATACTTGACAACCACGAGGGGGTTTCGGAAGGATAGGGCTCTTTTTATCTGCTTTCAGGGTCAAAAAGCATTGAAGGCCATGCTGGCAAGATGGATAAGAGAGGCCATAACCCTATCCTACTCCTTGCGGGGCTGCCATCTCAGAGGACGTAAGGGCCCATTCAACCAGGGCAGTGGCGTCATCCTGGGCGGAGAAAGCCGGCGCTTCAATAGACCAGATATGTAAAGCTGCCACTTGTTCTTCCCCCTCTACATTTTTCAAACATTGCCATCTAGACTTGACCTCCTCTTCAGATCTCACCTTTGGGAAAAGGGTTCTGGAGACGGTGGTCCCTCCCTAGATGTTCAATCTTTGTAATTCTCTCCGTGGTGCCGTCATGGGGGAAAGAGAAAATCGTAGTTGCTTACCGATAACGGTATTTCTCTGATCCCATGACGGCACCCGTACATCCCCTCACTTTTCACACACAGGTGTGCACATTAGAGTGAGTTAGTTAGCTTTAGTACTTAGCCACACGGTGCCTCTATTAAGCTTAATTTGATTTTGGATTTTTTATAACCATTTGAGTTGCAGCTGAAAGTTCTGTGTAATGCTCTGTAAGCCAACTGATGTGGGAGAGAGGTACGGCCTTTTTCATCTGTAGGTTTCCTGTCCCTGAAGGCGGATCCCTCTCTCCGTGGTGCCGTCATGGGATCAGAGAAATGCCGTTATCGGTAAGTAACTACGATTTTTTTCCTTGCAGATTTGAAACAGTTGCAAATCTGCAGCATGTCAGTTCTTTCAGCATCTTTACAGTGTCTTTCACCCATGTATGGGAAAAAACGCAAGTATGAAACACAAGTAAAAAATGTGGTAAAACGTAATTATTTTACAGTGTGTTTTTCCTGCTAAGAGACAAGTTTTGTGGTGCAGAAATGTCTGCAGTAAATACTTAGCGTGTGCACATCAGTGTTAGGGTCTTTTGTATCTACTTCTCTTGCTTCTAATGGCATTGAGGGTCATAAGCAGTTATATGAAACGATATAGGACATTTGTTCTTTTTCGGGGTAGTCCACGATTTATCCCACCAGGGTTCGAACTTTTGATCATTTTGCATTATCACCGTTGAGACTGATGGCAATATACTCACTAGTGCAAGTTATGCTAATCATTAAGCGTTATAGTGGACACCAGAGACAGCCAAGCATGCAGCTGAGAAGGCAGAAACAGTATTTTAGCAGTGACCAAGGAATCACTACTGCCATCACTGAATGGCTGCAGCAGACATGTGCAGTCTAAGGCCTGTTTCACACATCAGTTTTTTTGGTCAGTCAAAATCCGCTAAAATGGCGGATAACGGATCCGTTCCTGTACTGGCCACAACGTTTGGCACCGGTCCGTTATTTTAACGGATCCGTCAAAGGAAGAATTTTAAAGGAACCGCTGCCTGGGAAAGGAGAGAGAGAATTTTTCAGCCGCCAGAACAGAGTTTAGGGTTAAATTTGCGGCTGAGTGAAGTCTTTCGGGCATGTGCAGTGAGAAATGCGGATCCGCCCGCCAGAAAAAACGTTGCATGCTCCGTTCGGGCATGTCGGCGGACGTCAAAATTTTGGCGGATCCGCAAAAAAAACGGATCCAACGGATGGCCATCCGTCAAGATCCGCCGGTAATGCAACTCAATGGGAAAAAAACGGATCCACCAAGAAAAATGGCGCATCTGTTTTTTTTTGCAAAACGGCGGATTTTGACTGATGGACACAAACGGATGTGTGAAACAGGCCTAAGCTTGAAGAGACTCTGGTCGCTCTTCCGGCACAGATGCATGCGACTGCTACAGCCAATTAGCGACGGCAGCCATGAAATAATGCTGTGCCAAAACAGAAAGCCAGGAAACCACCGATGGACATGGGCAACAGTACTATGGTCTAGTGCAGGGTCTCAAACACGCAGGCTGTATGTGATCCCTGAGACTACATTCTGCAGTCTGTGGGACACGAGACCAGAAGCACATAACGTTAACTGGGGCCAGGGAGAGATGGGGGCTTCATTGGACATACATTTATCTCTGCACCGTAATGGCTGAAGTCCGCATAACTATTGCAGGCAGCGCATAACGTGACTGCCATGTGCTACCCCGCTCCTCTACACTGGCTATGAAGCAGGAAGCGTATTCTGATCACTATGGGAAGGAAGATTGGTGAGAAGAATCATTTATTTATTTTATTTATTTTTAGTTTGTGAAAAGCGGCAGGATGGGGGCTCTGGTTTTGGAAATTGTTACAGAATGGGGTTCAGGACATAGGCCATTATTCCAGGATGGGGGTCACACAGAGGACATTACTAAGGGATGGAACCATGACTGGAGACATTACAGGATAGGGGTCATTTTTAAGCCTAATTTTAGATGTTTTTTTTTTAAGTATGAGAAATTCATTGGGGAATTTCAGCAGTTTTTCATCGAAGTTTCGTCAGAGTTTCATGAGTTTTTTTCACTAAGAAATGGTTCTCCACCTTCTGCTATCAGTCAGTGAAAAACTGATAGGACAAAAGGATGGAATTCTAATGCTGTCAGATTTTTTCACTTACCTATAGACTTGTATTATTGATATTGAGCCGACTCTTGGATCAACATCTGACATGTTTATGCAATTTTCCATGGACCATCCGGTCTGAGAAAAAAAATTGACCTGAACAGCCATATTAGACACACAGGAACTAGTGCTATCTGTGAGAAAAAAAAAAAACAGTACTTGTGCATGAAAAACTGACATGTGAATGAGCCCTTACAAGATAAAGGCCAGGAAAGAGGTACTTATTATAGGATGGGGGGGCCATGGCTGGGGATATTATTACAGTATGGGGCACAGGGTGGAGGTCATTATTACAGGACGGGGGACATTATAATAGGATAGGGGTCAGGATGGAGGACATTATAACAAAATGAGGTCTAGGATTGGCCTGCAGGGGAACAATATTATTGCTAGGAGGACACAGGGTCTGACCTGCAAAGTGTTAGTGTAAAACTGACAGATCTAATATCCTGCAGTACAGAAGTATTGCAGGATATTAGATCAGCGATCAGCCAAGTAATGGTTAAGATCCCATACAGCAACTACTGTATGTAAATAAATAAAAAGAAAATTGTAAAAGTAAAAAATAAAATCTAAAACTATGAAAAAATAACGGAAAAAACATTTAGCCACTAAAACCATTTTATGAGAAAATGAACAAATTAGGGTACATGTTTGGTATTGTGTTATCTGGAATGACCCAATATATACAACTGTACCATAACCCATACGATGAATACTAAATAAAAAGTGTTTTTTTCAGTATACTGACACACAAAAAATGGAATAAAAAGTGATCAAAATGTGCAGAAAAAAAGTCAAAGAAAATATTCATCTCATCCTTCAAGAAATGCTGCCCGTCAACTTCAAATTTTTTTTTTTCATTTATCCGCCAGAGTTTGAGACCCCTGGTAAAGTAGTTTTGTATACTGTATGGTGGTGGTTCTTTTTTCAGGCCTCTTATTTTCAAAATGTGCACCATGGGCCCATTTTTAAAATAAAAAGGGATGAAGAAGCCCATGAATAATTCCAAACAAGTGCAACAAACATCAAGTCATAAATGTTATGCATAAAACATGTCACCATGCAATGTAGCGTTCTGATGTAAGGCGGAGTTTAGACCTTGCCTGACTTTTTGGATGTATTGTAGTGAAGTCACTTTGTATAAATGAAGCTTTAGATGTGACAGAATTGAATAAAACATTGATCAACTTTGGATATTAGGAAAAGCTTTGTACTTCTCTACAGATTTCCTCTGCACTACATTTTCCTGGCCGTGTTGGGTGAGATTGGTATGCAAGATATGTCTTTCAAGCCATTAATTTTCCAGCTACTTATCCTTTCTATTGGTCGATGTTATGACATGAGACGGTAAGATGAAGTAGTTGTTTATATTGCTTAATAAAGAGACTTGTCATTGTGGACTCTCAGTAACTGCTCTGCTGAGCACAGAACTTCGAGAAGTTCACAGACATGAGAGGTAGAGCACATCTTCTAGATTTGATGAATTACCCTATTAGTACAGTTCACTAACTTGGCACACAGAGGAAGTCTTATGTGTCCAATCCAAACATTATTCATGTTAACCTCACCACACATTCTTAATACTGAAAAATGCTCTTCATCTGAGGTCGGTCATGTTTTCAGAAATGGCTAACAAATTGCTTTCTTCTCTTTTTCCAAATGGTCCGTGATTTATCAGTATATTGTCCTGGCTCACTTGAAGGATTTATTTTTAACTACTCTACTTTGTCTTTTCTATTTCTTGATATTTTTTTAAACTAGTTAGATCAGCCCTTTCCAACCTCATCTTGTGGTAGTACAATTATCCCTCAAAATAAGGCAAAAAAATATAAACTGAAATCAAATAAAATGGATTTGTGGACAGCATTAACTGAATGGCTAGCACTGTAGCTTTTCAGCCATGGGATCCTAGGTTGGAATCTAACCATGGACAACCACTGCTTTGAGTTTGTATAGTGGTGTCTACAGTTTTCCCTGAATACTCCTGTAATTTAAAACATACTGTTAGGGTAACTAGTATCTTATAACATATGTGTTCCACTGGAATATGGGATAGATGGATGATGACTATTTCTTGGCTGCATTGTAAAATATATTGCATTACATAGGCAACAGGAAATAAAGAGTGTAAACTTTGTTGATAAATTTGATTGAAAACTGCCTGCGAGCTACAGTTGAGGAAAGCAATGGACTAACTTTGGATGGAGAAGCACTCTTTTATAGTGAATTCAAAATATTTAAACAATTTTACTCGGATAACCCCTTCTCATTCACCATATTTAGCCATATAAAATAACAGCATGTACTGGCTTATTGTGCATGCGCCCATGTGATGTTACGTCACTTGTGCCCTGAAGTGAATCAGAGGACACTAATGGGATGCATTACACTCTCTTCTTTAGTAGAACCTGACATCTGGTATAAACGAGACCTGCGGCTCTCTGACTTCCACTAGATGTCCCTGACATCTGAAGTACGTGAGAGTGCAGTGGTCGATTAGTGGCGGCTGATTGGCTGCAGGGCTTACATAATATAGTGTCACTGGAATGGCGCTGGCAATGGAGGTGAGTACTGACTGTTTATTTTATGTGAGGAATATGGTGATTGAGAGGGGGTTGTCCAAGTGGTGGACAGCCCCTTTAGTAATATTTCCTTTTATATCTACTTGCCATTAGGAAGTCTGTTACATATCACATTGACTGAACAGACAGTCTTCCATATGCTTGTTTCCAACCTTTCACGTTGGTTAACATGCCACCAATCTGCTGAATGAATGTGCAAAATGCCTTGTTTACCATCTGATTTGACTCTTGCACATGAGCCCTAGAATGAATTGTTGTCAGCAGTAGTGTTGAGCCACCCCCCTAGTGTTCGAGTTCGGTTCGTCGAACTGGGGTCAAGTTTGTCGAATGTTCAACGAACACCGTCGAACCCCATTGAAAACAATGGTAGACAAACACATACAAAACACCTTCAAAGGTGTCCCAAAGCAGACAAACTGCTCAGAAGACATAAATAACACATGGAAAAGGGACAACTACATATAGAAAAGAGGTGGAGGAGTAAAAGGAGGAGGAGGAGACACAGATATAGGCATATCATGCCCTTATAAAATCAAGAATGGCTGGAATAAAAATCTAAAATAAAAAAAATTCTAAAATCGAAGACGATCGTATACTGTTGGACTTCCCACCATAACTTATGCTAACTGCCGATCAGGCGGCGTTATTCCCACGACCCTCCGAACAGCGTCCATGAAGGCAGTGTCTTTGGTTTCCGGGGCGAGTATGGTTGCAAAGCTGAACCTTAAAGGAATGTCCAGAATGGCACCACCAGGAGTGGAGCCTGCGGCTTAATTGGACTCCACACGGGAAACCTCACCCTGGCCGGCCACAAAAAGCATTGACAGATTGCAAGCTTTCTCGATTCTGTGGGTGGTGGTGAATGGCCGTTTTTAGTTGTGCTAGCGATTTGTCAGCTTACGAACGAGACTCCGGCATGCCCCCGCGGTCCGCGTCCAGCTTATTAGAGGGACACGCGAGGCTCTGCCACGCGTGATCGAGCAATAACAGGTCTGTCATGCCCTTACATGTCCGGGGCTGCACACGCGCTACACTGAACGGACCAGCGTGTATCTACTCTTCGCTGACAGGTGCGGGTAACCCGCTGAACCCCGTTAGTGATGGGGATCTGGGATTCCAATTCTTCCCCGCGAACAACGATTTCCCAGTAAGTGCAGGTCAACAGGAATTCCGGAATTAGGCCTAACAGGCATTCCTGAAAGAATGAGAAAATTAAGTGTCCAAAGCACAGGTGCTGTAGCTTGCTTAACAGCTGGGCTCCTCTGCTGAGTAGCAGACAGTGCTTACATAAACAGGCGGCATAGCTTGGTTCACGGGTGGGCTCCTCTGCTGAGTAGCAGACGCAGGTACTAGGCCCAAAGTATTCACTGGGCTAAATGGAGTTACAAACTAGTTCTTACATAAACAGGAGGCATAGCTTGGTTGACGGGTGGGCTCCTCTGCTGAGTAGCAGACAGAGCTACAAGGCCCAAAAAGATTGCATGGGCTAGGTTGCTTGGTTGACAAGTGGGCTCCTCTGCTGAGTAGCAGACATAGGTACTAGGCCCAAAGTATTCACTGGGCTAAATGCACTTAAAAACTAGTTATTACATTAACAGGCGGCGTTTCTTGGATCACGGGTGGGCTCCTCTGCTGAGTAGCAGACACAGGTACTAGGCCCACAGTATTCACTGGGCTAAATGGAGTTAAAAACTATTTCTTACACAAACAGGCATTACAGCTTGCTTCACGGGTGGACTACTCCACTGACTAGCAGACACTGAAGCTTTGGAGCAGACCTGAATCACAGGCCATAGTATGACTAAAGAGGTCTGCAGACTCACCCATCTGTGTAACTCCAAGCCATAGTCTATGTAGTTTCTTAAGGTTAAAAGGGGGGGTGACCCCACCCACCTTGAATTGCCGATGCCAACGCCATGTAAAACACAGCAAGGGGACTCCAAAAAGAGTCTCCATTTTGTCCAAAAATTGAGGCACAGAAACCACTTAAGTGGCTTCACTTGTCCCAGAGTTGCTTAAAATGCTTGCTGACTCTGCTGAGGTGATTTTCATAAATCACTACGCTTTTAATCTCCCCAGGATGACACAGGGGTTGAAAATTCCTTGCGGATCCACGATTTGTTCATCTTTATGAACGTAAGTCTGTCTACATTGTCAGTGGAGAGCCACGTGCGCTTGTCTGTCAGCACACCACCAGCAGCGCTGAACACACATTCAGAGAGAACGCTGGCTGCGGGGCACGACAAGATCTCCAAGGCGTGAGATTTTTGCAGACTGGAAGCCCAAAAAGAGCAAGGTTCCAGTTCCACAGTCATGGCATCGATGTTAACTTGGAGATACTCCTGTACCATCCTCTCTAGGTGCTTACTATGTGTCAGACTTTGCGTTTCCTGTGGCCTTGCAAAGGATGGCCGAAAAAATTGCTGATACCACCAAATACGATGTTAGTGGTACGGTTAGAGCGATGACAGTCCCACGGTTGCCAAGTTAGAACTCTGAGACTCACTGCGTGCACCACTGGTGTTTTGTGGAAATGCAGATGTAAGATTCTGTAACAGCCTCTGCTGATACTCCTGCATGTGTGAATCCCTGTCTATGGTAGGAATTAGTTCGCCAAATTTACTCTTGTACCTTGGATCTAAGAGTGTGGCAATCCAGTAGTCAGCATTACTTCGGATTCTGACAATCCGAGAGTCATGTTGCAGGTAGTGCAGCAAGAAGGCACTCATATGTCTTGCGCATCCAGGAGGACCAAGTCCTTGTTGTCTTGGTGGCGGCGAGTCAAGTGTCATGCTTCGTTCCTCTGCCCTCTCCCCCCCAACTTTGCACAACAGAAATATCATCAAGCTCTCCCTCATCTGATGAGTCCTCCATGCCCATCGCCATTTCATCCTCCAACTCTTCCTCGGCTCCTGCGCCTTCCTCAACAGTTTGGCTGCTACCATGCGCCCTCATTATTCCCTCTCCCAGACCCTCCAATGCCAGCCGCCTTGTTACTGCCGACCGTCTGGACCTTGGAGATATTGTCCCTTCCGCATACGTCTCCTCCTGTTCCTCCTCCTCCTCTTGTCCCACCACCTGACTCCGAATACTGTTTACCATGTGCTATAGCATGTAAATGACGGGAATAGTCATGCTGATAATGGCATCTTCAGCATTAAACATTTTTGTCGCCATTTCAAAACTCTGCAGAAGGGTGCATAGGTCCTTGATCTGAGACCACTCCTGCAGCGTGATTTGCCCCACCTCTGGATCCCGGTGGCCCAGGCTATACGTCATAACGTATTGCACCAGGGCTCGTCGGTGCTGCCACAGTAGCTGCAACATGTGCAGAGTTGAATTCCACCGTGTCGGCACGTCGCATTTTAGCCGGTGAACTGGCAGGCCCAACGACTTCTGGAGCGATGTGAGTCATTGAGCTTCGGAATTCGAATGGCGGAAGTGAGCACACATAGACCTTGCTCTCTGTAGAAGGCCATCTAGTCCGGGATAGCGGGCTACAAATTGCTGGACAACCAGGTTCAAAATGTGAGCCATACAAGGCACGTGTGTGACATTGCCCCGGCGAAGGGCCGCACCCAGGTTTGCAGCATTGTTGCACACGGCCTTCCTTGGCTGCAGGTTCAGTGGAGTCAGCCATCAATGGAACTCGGTCTCCAGAGCTGACCACAACTCCTCAGCTGTGTGACTCAGATTTCCCAGACATTTTAACATAAACACTCGCCTGATGCCGTTGAGCCCTGGTGCCAGCATAGTAAGGAGGTGTGCAGGATTCCTTCTGCGCAGTTACAACGCGGGTGGCATTACCAGACAGGCTTTGGGTGCAGGACTGAGAGGAGGTTGAGGAGGCAGAAGCAGTGGAGAAACTTCGACCTACAGAGGATTGACGCGCAACTCGTGGGGATGGCAAGACTTGGACAGCAGCCCCTTCTCCTGCTGTCACCATAGTTACCCAGTGCCCAGTCAGAGACATGTAACGCCCCTGTCCATGCCTACTCGTCCACGTGTCTGTGGTGAAATGCACCCGGTCGCACACAGAGTTTCTCAAGGAAACGGTGATGTTGTGTGCAACATGCTGGTGTAGCGCAGGCACAGCTTTCTTTGAGAAGTAGTGGCGACTGGGCATCTGGTACTGGGGCACTGCGACCGAGGTCTCGAAAATTCTGTGTCCACCAGGCAGAAAGGCAGCATTTCTGTAGCCAAGAGCTTGCAGATTTTTATGGCTGGACCATACAATCAGGGCAACTGTTACCACCCACCTTTCGTGTCTACCTCTTTCCTCATAGACTGTAAGCTTGCGAGCAGGGCCCTCATTCCTCTTGGTATTTGTTATAATCTATGTGATTAATGTTATGCTGTAATGTCTATTGTCTGTACAAATCCCCTCTGAAATGTAAAGTGCTGCGGAATATGTCGGCGCTATAGAAATAAAATGTATTATTTATTATTATTATTGCAGATGGTGAAATTCAACCTCTTAGCTTTGTCATGGGTAGAAGGAAATGGTCTTTTACTTGTCCATGTCATGATCTCAGTGCGGGTTTGACTCGCACACGTGGGGTTAATGTCTGGAACCAGTGCTGATGACTGGCATTCCTGGGGTTAAAGGTTGTGATCCCAGTGCAGGCTTACCTTCACACCTGGGCTATGATTGTGGCCACTCCCTGGTTCTGGGAGAGGCTACTTATAGCCTCAGGACGCTCCCATCCCCGTCAGTTATACTTTCACCCTTGGCATCGTTTGGTGACCCCTGAGTGTGTTTGTGCTGTGTTCTGGTTGCTTGATCCTCTGTGTATGACTCGGTCTGTTCTCTGGATATTGCTTTGGATTCTGCTTGGTACCTTCTATGTCTGTTTGGTTTTGACTTCTGCTTGGCCCTGACTATCCGTTCTGTCTCATCCCTGGTACTTTACTGATATCTCTGTGTATGACCTCTGTATTTCTGTATAGTGTCCTGCCATCTCTGAAAGCAGGACTCTAAGCCCCGCCCCCTTGCAGTCACATGACCGTAGGTCCTGTGACTGCTTGCTAAACTTCATCGTCCACAGGTCCTGTGTATCTGTACTTTCCGGCTGTACCTGACCCCGGGCCCCCTTACAGTGCGGGCGAGTCCGCTGACAGGATTCTGACAGTCCACGTCTGAGGTACAGAGGGTTGGCTGCCATGTGTAGACGGGGTTGAGTAGGGTGTCCCCAGCAAACTGCTTGTCTGTGAGGAAGGTGCAGGCGGAACAATTATGTTGCCTTGATCTGAATGTGGTGCTCTCGAGGTCGCAGAGACACTAGCAGGTGTTTCCACTTCCAAATTAAAGGACAACCTGCCAAGCACACTGGCTGTTGCGGATAAAGAGGTGTATGTTCTGCGTTCAAGCACGTGTGCCTGCTTTCCCCCCAGTCACAGAGGATGAAGAAGACACGGATGCACAAGATGGGGCAGATGGTGGTTGGGCAGGGCCATATTGTAGCACAGTGAGCTTCCCACTGCACCTTATGCCTCATATCCATGTGACGGTTCATGCATGAAGTACTCAAACTAGTGAGTTTTTGCCCTCTGCTTAGCTTTTGGTGACAAATCTTGCAGATCACATGCATTGGGTCATCCTTTGGAATTTCAAAAAATGCCCAGGCTGTGCAAGGCTTAGAGACCATGCGACCTGAGAAGCCACCACGACTTCTGCTCACAGGTACAGCTGTGGTTGAGGATGCAGTTATTGACGTGCTTCCAGTACTCCGTCTCTGTCCAGGAAGGCGCAACCTAACCTCTTCGTCACTATCATCCTCCTCCACCTCCTCTGCTGACCTCATCGACTGGAGGACTGTGGGTTGACGGTAAGTGGGATCTCCAACCTCGTCATCATCACCCTCTTGTTCCCACACCCCTCGTCCTCAGAAGCGACCTCTTCCTGCCGTGACCAATCAGGTATCTGAGTCTCATCATCATCTTCCTCATTTTCTCCACAAACATGACTTACAGTTTGGGAACGAGGGTCTAGATTATGCTCAGAAGAATCTTGTTCATCTGGGCCTGGATCTGACTCAGAAAGCTTCTGGGCATCAGTGCACATCATTTCCTCGCCTGGACTCACATAAGCTTTGGAGCAGACCTCTGATTCCCAGGCAATAAATAGTATGAGTAAACAATTCTGCAGACTCAACCATCTGTGATACACCATACTCAGACGGGCAGTTTGAGACCTGGGAGCTGTGAGGAAGCAAGTGCGCTGGGGGTGAGTATTTGTGAGAATGTAGTTGAGGTGGAGGAGAGCCCACTTGAGGGAGCATTTGATATCCATTCAAGCACCTGCTCTTTTTGTGCCTCATCAGGAATTTGTGATTGGCGTGTCCGCAAGAAAGGGATCATATCCGATTGTCCACGAAAAGAAGTAGACATCTTACTTTGGCTGGAAGATTGTCTTTCTTTGGCAGATGTTCCAGTTGCTTTAGCACCTACCCCATGGACACAACCTTTTTTTCCCTTTGCAACACGCCTATTCCCCTTTCCACCAGCAGCAGGCCTTTTGCCATTCATTTTGGTGGTTAAGTTATTTATTGGCAACTCTGTAGATTTTGCCCAAATAACAACGGATGGAAACCAAGCAGAGCTCAGTGACCAAATTGTGGTACTATGCCCAAAAGGATTTTCTGGGTTAGATGTGGTAAAAAATTATTAGAAACACACACGGAGTAGCTCCTTGACAGGTGGACTACACCGCTGAGTAGCACACACCGCTACTAGGCCAAAAAGGTTTTTCTGCACAAAATGCGGTAAAAAATTATTAGAAACACACACGGTGTAGCTCCTTGACAGGTGGACTACACTGCTAAGTAGCACACACCGCTACTATGCCCAAAAGGTTTTTCTGGACAATATGCGGTAAAAAATTATTAGAAACACACACGGTGTAGCTCCTTGACAGGTGGTCTACACCGCTGAGTAGCACACACCGCTACTAGGCCAAAAAGGTTTTTCTGCACAAGATGTGGTAAAAAATTATTAGAAACACACGGAGTAGCTCCTTGACAGGTGGACTACACCGCTGAGTAGCACACCGCTACTATGCCCAAAAGGTTTTTCTGCACAAGACGCGGTAAAAAATTATTAGAAACACACGGAGTAGCTCCTTTACAGGTGGCTACACCGCTAAGTAGTACACACCGCTACTATGCCCAAAAGGTTTTTCTGGACAAGATGCGGTAAAAAATTATTAGAAATACACACGGTGTAGCTCCTTTACAGGTGAACTACACCACTGAGTAACAGACAATTTTAGGATTGGCTGAGCTAGATTTGGACAGATGCTGTGAAAAAGACTAGCACAGCACTGGCACAGACCTGCCTGCCTACACTTGCTATGAACTGCTGTAACGTAGCCCTGAAAAGGGCTGTAATTACAACTAGTCCCTACTCCCTAAATCTCTCTGTATGTAAGCTTGAATTTGCTGTAAATTCACACTGTTTTACAGTAGAGCGCCCACAGCAGCAGCGGTGCCGTCTAGCACAAGCTGCAGCAGTGATAAAATGGTGGCGATGGGGGGAAATGGCTGCTTCTTATTGGGCAAGGACATGTGACATACACAGCCAATGCACTTGCTTGTGTGAAAAAACATGCACTTTGCTTTCTGTGTGTGCACTGCTGATAGGCTGAGAGACTGCACCGCCCCACTGTAAATGCGGGAAAAAAAATGTGCATTATTTCAGCACAGATCTATCCCCCGCCCCTCACCCCCGGCCACTATGCCATGAAACTGTCTCTTAACATTGAAAACCATTATTACTGTGAAAATAAAGTTCTGCTTTTGGTGAACGAACCGTTCTCGAACGTAACCTCGAACAGCCGAATTTTAAGCAAAGTGTTCTAGTTCGGCGAACAGCTCGAACACCGCCCAAAACAACTCGGATTTGAAATTGGCGAACAGTTCGACTCGAACACCGCTCATCTCTAGTCGGCAGCACTTCTCCCTGTATTTTTTTTTGTAGATATGGATTGACTAAAAATAATAATCACGGGGTACATTCCCATTCCAGCTCCTCTGAGGGGCTTTGCGGGTTCCAGAAATGTTGATTATTTTTAATTAATTCATGTCTCAAAAAAAATCCATTTTATTTTCTGACAAGTTTTTTGTTTTTTTACATGAGCTTCAGTCAACTTGTCTGGTTGACCTATGCCCATACACCCTTAGACCTTGCTTAAACAGCCATATTTTTAGCCAGTGTGCTTTCAATGTGCGCAGCAGTAACACACTGATTATTAAAATCTGTATAAGTATGTACTGATCTAGTTGATTTATGGGGCAGAATAATGCATGGAATAGAATTCTTCAGCTCCTAAACCTGTCTCTGATGCAAACGAGTACACAGAGAACATCACTTCTGCAATTTCTCTGTGGGACTGACCTGAGTATTCACATTGGTCATCTGTAAACTCCATGTAAGTCAGTGTAAATGATACAGGGGGCTAAGTTGCTTAGATATCTAATTCGAGCATGTGTTGCACTAATCAACCTGCAACATAAAAGCCCCACTGCCTGGATCTGATGGATGAAGACCATACCCTCACAGTAATACCCCAGGCTCAGTTATGGTGTGCTCATAGACATAGTTCCATTAGCTGGGTAAAGATTGCTGTAGTAGTCTATGCAGCTATACTGTGCTTAGGGGGTAGGTGCCGATGGTCCCAGTGGTAGACTGTGCCTCCCTCACGCCCGAAGGGTGCCATTTTGTTGCTCGCTTCTTCCACCCCCTACTGACAGATTACCTTTAATATTGGCATTGCAATAACAAGAAGGATAAGTTCTAGAATTCTGGAAATTACAGGATTGATAGACTTGTTAATGATATCCAAATGATGAAAAAATAGAGACCACATTTTTAAAATATCTTAATTTATTCAATTTTGTGTATGTGCACCACATACAGAAACACGTGCTCTTACACACTGTGGCATGCTAAAAGTGAGGTTATTACTAGTTGTCTGAAGAATGTTTTGCCACAGTGAGTACTCTTGGGCACTCAAATCATCAAGATCCGCTGCTGGCAGCTCCCTTTGCAATTGCCGACTAATGATATCTCAGAAGTGCTCAATGTCAGACTGGAGAAATGGCAGTACTAATATCTCCCATCAAAGTAATGTTTACAGTGCCTATTGCTCGTGCTACTATGAGGTTCTGTGTGGTTCAAATGTGCTACAATGGCCTGCAGTGTCTCTGAACTTGACTCCCTTTGAGCACATCTGGGATGTCATTTGTCAACAAATGTAAAAGAAGCTGCCAGCAGTGTACCTTGCTGGTTTGCCCAAGTTCATTTAGGGTGGTAGAACATTCTTCAGAAAGCCATTGATGCACACCTTGACATCACTGAGGTTAAGTGCAAGTATTTCTGCGCGTGTCATTCACAATAGGTACTGAATAAATTGAGATGTTTTGGAAATTTTATTTCCACTTTCTCATCATTTTCATATCATTAACATGTTTATTTATCCTGTGATATCGAAAATGTCACGACTTTTCCTTCCTGGTATTGCAATTTTAATGTTGAAAAGTGTATTAAATCCTTTTTGATGTTTTTTTTAAAAAAGGAGACTACATTTGTTATTGGTGGGGGCTTGGTCAATAAAGTACAGGAAACATTTGGCTCATAGATGGTCAGATAAACAATTTCCCTTTTCCCAATAGAGGTGATAGGAAGAGGAAGAAATAAGATTTGGAAGCCAGCAATGTTAAGCACAGCAAATGAAAAGACAATAATACTAAAACGGATACATTGTCCATTACCAATTCTTGTACAGTGCTGTAGTATGACATTATTTTACAGTGTGTGTTTTAGAAAAGCGGTGTTTGATCATATGAACACCTTGTTTTTCCTTATCAGATCTGTAGGCTGCAGCGTCATCTATCGGCAGGAGAGTACCATCAGAATTTGTTCTCCAGTGTTCCAATCTTCATATCTCCAAGAAGCCAGCCTCCTTTTGATAAACTTTCTCAAGCGGTGCAGCTGTGTGGTGGCAAGGTGTGCAAGGCACTACGCCAAGCCAAGATTTGCATCGGGATGTGTCCTGGAAAAAAACCATCCGACTTGCAGTTCATCTCAGAGAAATGGGTGCTAGGTAAGTGGAAGACTTTATTACAGTGATTATTAATCTATAGGATGAAACTACAGGATAACTGTAAAGTGTTAAGGCACACATTCACAATATTTATGGGGTTAAATTTAGTAAACTAGACATGTTGGCAAAATTGTTCGTACCCTTCTGATAAAGTAAGAAAAAACCCCAGTGGTCACTGAAATAACTTTAACCCCTTCACCCCCAAGGGTGGTTTGCACGTTCATGACCGGGCCAATTTTTACAATTCTGACCACTGTACCTTTATGAGGTCATAACTCTGGAACGCTTCCATTGATCCCGGTGATTCTGACATTGTTTTCTCGTGACATATTGTACTTCATGTTAGTGGTAAAATTTCATTCAAATAACTTGCGTTTATTTGTGAAAAAAATGGAAATTTGGCAAAAATTTAGAAAATTTCGCAATTTTCCAACTTTGAATTTTTATGCCCTTAAATCACAGAGATACGGCACACAAAAAACTTGATAAGTAACATTTCCCACATGTTTACTTTACATCAGCACAATTTTGGAACCAAAATTTTTTTTTGTTAGGAAGTTATAAGGGTTAAAAGTTGACCAGCGATTTCTCATTTTTACAACACCATTTTATTTTTAGGACCACATCACATTTGAAGCCACTTTGAGGGGTCTATATGATAGAAAATACCCAAAAATGACACCATTCTAAAAACTGAACCCCTTAAGGTGCTCAAA
Source organism: Dendrobates tinctorius (assembly GCF_039654945.1). Classification (NCBI taxonomy): domain Eukaryota; kingdom Metazoa; phylum Chordata; class Amphibia; order Anura; family Dendrobatidae; genus Dendrobates; species Dendrobates tinctorius. Next base: position 9,555,943 of record NW_027361775.1, on the reverse strand, counting down.
ACCACATTCAAGAAGTTTATTAACCCATTAGGTGCGTCACAGGAATTTTTTTGAATATTTAAAAAGAAATGAACATCTAACTTTTTTTCACAAAAAAAATACTTCAGGTTCAATTTTTTTTATTTTACCAAGGGTAACAGGAGAAATTGGACTGCAAAAGTTATTGTGCAATTTGTCCTGAGTACGCTGATACCTGATTTGTGGGGGGAACGACTGTTTCGGCGCATGGCAGAGCTCAGAATGGAAGGAGCGCCGTTTGACTTTTTCAATGCAAAATTGGCTGGAATTCAGATCGGACGCCATGTCACGTTTGGAGAGTCCCTAATGTACCTAAACAGTGGAAACCCCCTACAAGTGACCCCATTTTGGAAACTAGACCCCCCAAGGAACTTATCTAGATATGTGGTGAGAACTTTGAACCCACAAGGGCTTTACAGAAGTTTATAACGTACAGCGGTACAATTAAAAAATCATATTTTTTCCACAAAAATGATCTTTTCACCCCAATTTTTATTTTCCCAAGGGTAACAGGACCCTAAAAGTTATTGTGCAATTTGTCCTGAGTATGCTGATACCCCACATGTGGGGGTAAACCACTATTTGGGCGCATGGCAGAGCTCGGAAGGGAAGCAGCGCCATTTGACGTTTTTGGCTGGAATTGAGATCGGACACCATGTCGCGATTGGAAAACCCCTGATGTACCTAAACAGTGGAAACCCCCCACAAATGACACCATTTTGGAAACTAGACCCCATAAGGAACTTATCTAGATGTGTGGTAAGAACTTTGAACCCCCAAGGGCTTCACAGAAGTTTATAACATAAAGCCGTACAATTAAAAAATCATATTTTTTCCACAAAAATGATCTTTTCACCCTCAATTCTTATTTTTCCAAGGGTAACAGCACCCTAAAAGTTATTGTGCAATTTGTCCTGAGTATGCTGATACCCCACATGTGGGGGTAAACCACTATTTGGGCGCATGGCAGAGCTCGGAAGGGAAGCAGCGCCATTTGACGTTTTTGGCTGGAATTGAGATCGGACACCATGTCGCGATTGGAAAACCCCTGATGTACCTAAACAGTGGAAACCCCCCACAAATGACACCATTTTGTAAACTAGACCCCCCAAGGAATTTATCTAGATGTGTGGTGAGCACTTTGAACCCCCCAGTGCTTCACAGAAGTTTATAACGCCCGGGCGTGAAAATAAAAAATTCGTATTTTTTCCACAAACATGATCAATTAGTCACCATTTTTTTTATTTTCCCAAGGGTAACAGGAGAAATTGAACCCCAAAAGTTGTTGTCCAATTTGTCCTGAGTACGCTGACACCCCATATGTGGGAGAAAACTACTGTATGGACACACGTCAGGGCTCGGAAGGGAAGTAGTGACGTTTTGGAATGCAGACATTGATGGAATGGTCTGCGGGTGTCATGTTGCCTTTGGAGAGCCCCTAATGTACCTAAACAGTGGAAACCCCCCACAAATGACCCCATTTTGGAAACTAGACCCCCAAAGGAACTTATCTAGATGTGAGGTGAGCACTTTGAACCCCCAAGGGCTTCACAGAAGTTTATAATGCCCAGGCATGAAAATAAAAAAATCGTATTTTTTCCACAAACATGATCAATTAGTCCCCAATTTTTTCATTTTCCCAAGGGTAACAGGAGAAATTGGACCCCAAAAGTTGTTGTCCAATTTGTCATGAGTACGCTGACACCCCATATGTGGGAGAAAACTACTGTATGGACACACGTCAGGGCTCGGAAGGGAAGTAGTGACGTTTTGGAATGCAGACATTGATGGAATGGTCTGCGGGTGTCATGTTGCCTTTGGAGAGCCCCTAATGTACCTAAACAGTGGAAACCCCCCACAAATGACCCCATTTTGGAAACTAGACCCCCTAAGGAACTTATCTAGATGTGAGGTGAGCACTTTGAACCCCCAAGGGCTTCACAGAAGTTTATAATGCCCGGGCATGAAAATAAAAAAATCGTATTTTTTCCACAAACATGATCAATTAGTCCCCAATTTTTTCATTTTCCCAAGGGTAACAGGAGAAATTGGACCCCAAAAGTTGTTGTCCAATTTGTCATGAGTACGCTGACACCCAATATGTGGGAGAAAACTACTGTATGGACACACGTCAGGGCTCGGAAGGGAAGTAGTGACGTTTTGGAATGCAGACTTTGATGGAATGGTCTGCGGGTGTCATGTGCGTTTGGAGAGCCCCGATGTACCTAAACTATTGAAACTCCCCACAAGTGACCCCATTTTGGACACTAGACCCCCTCACGGAACTTATCTAGATGTGTGGTGAGCACTTTGAACCCCCAAGTGCTTCACAGAAGTTTATAACGCTCGGACGTGAAAATAAAAAAATCATTTTTTTCCACAAAAATGATATTTTTGCCCCCAAATTTTTATTTTCCTAAGGGTAACAGGAGAAATTGGACCCCAAAAATTGTTTTGCAATTTGTCCTGAGTAGGCTGATACCCTACATGTGGGGGTAAAACACTGTTTGGGCGCATGGCAGAGCTTGGAAGGGAATGAGCACCATATGACTTTTTCAACTCAGAATTGGCTGAAATTGAGATCAGACGCAATGTTGCATTTGGAGAGCCCCTGATGTGCCCAAACAGTGGAAACCCCCAATTATAACTCCAACCCGAACCCCAACACACCCCTAACCCTAATCACAGCCCTAGCCCTAACCCTAGCCCTAACCCTAGCCCTAACCCTGGCCCTAACCCTAGCCCTAATGGAAAAATGGAAATAAATACATTTTTTTTATTTTATTATTTTTCCCTAACTAAGGGGGTGATAACGGGGGGTTTGATTTACTATTTGTGGCGGTTTTTATGTTTGGCAGCTGTCGCACGCTAAAAGACGCTTTTTATTGTAAAAATAGTTTTTGCATCACCACATATTGAGAGCTATAATTTTTCCGTATTTTGACCCACCGAGTCATGTGAGGTCTTATTTTTTGCGAGACGAGTTGACGTTCTTATCGGTACCATTTTCGGGCACGTGACTTTTTTGATCGCTTTTTATTCCGATTTTTGGGACGCAGAATGAACAAAAACCAGCGTTTCATGAATTTCTTTTGGGGGGGTGCGTTTACACCGTTCCGCGTGCGGTAAAATTGATAAAGCGGTTTTATTTTTTGGGTCAGTACGGTTACAGCGATACCTCATTTATGTAGTTTTTTTATGTTTTGTCGGTTTTATGCAATGAAAACTATTTTATATAAAAAATAATTATTTTTGCATCGCTTTATTCTGCGAGCTATAACTTTTTTATTTTTTCGCTGATGATGCTGTGTGGCGGCTCGTTTTTTGCGGGACAAGATGACGTTTTCAGCGGTACCATGGATATTTATATGCGTCTTTTTGATCGCGCGTTATTACACTTTTTGTTTGGCGGTATGATAATAAATCATTATTTTCTGCTTCGTTTTTTATTTTTATTTTTTAAGGGGTTTGCTAAAGGGGTTAACTAATGGGACAGTTTTATAGGGCAGGTCGTTACGGACGCGGCGATACCTAATATGTGTACTTTTATTGTTTGGGTTTTTTTTTATTATTTTCAAAAAATGAATTTATTGGGGAATATTTTTTTTTTTTTTTACTAATTTATTTGGCGATTTTTTTAAATTTATTTTTACATTTTTTTTAAATTTTTTTTTTACTTTATTACATAGTCCCAGGTGGGACATCACTGTCCTGTGACAGATTGCTGATCTGTCACATCACAGATCACTGTGACAGATCAGCAATCTGTCACAGGCATTGAAGAAGACTTCCTCTTGCCTGCGCATTGCAGGCACTGAGGAAGCCAGCTTCCTCAGGTCCCCGAAGGCCCCCGTCGCCATCTTGGATTCGGGGGCCTGGAGGATAGGAGCCCCCCGCAGCAGCGCTGCACATTGCGCTGCCGTGGGGGGCTCAGGGAAGCACGGAGGGAGCCCCCTCCCTGCCGATGCTTCCCTTTAACTCCCGGTACACCGCGATCATGTTTGATCGCGGTGTGCAAGGGGTTAACGTGTCGGGGGCGGTCCGTGACCGCCCCTGACACATAGTGCCGGGTGTCAGCTGTGATAATCAGCTGACACCCGGCCGCGATCAGTGGCGCTCACCACGTGGGCGCCGCTGATCGCGGTAGACGTACTATCCCATCCACGGTCATACGGGCCCGGGTACCGTGGACGGGATAGTACGTCGGATGTCAGGAAGGGGTTAATGTAATTTTCATTCTAAAGTTACTGAATATCAACTAATGAAAATCAGACATTGCTCTTGAATTTTGGTTTAAAGGAAACCTGTCACCATGAAAATGCTGTCCAATCTACAGGCACCAAGTTATAGAGCAGAGGGTGCATAGTAGATAAATAGTTTTGTGTGAAAAGATTCAGTGTAACGTCTGTTTTCATCATTTAAACCTCTGCTGTTTCTTAGATTTTCGGTCCAGTGGGCAGTCCTATGAGTGTCTGACCGCTTCCTTTGTATGTATGCTTACAGAGACAGTTGTCAGTCTTTGATAGGACCACCCACTGGACCCAAAATCCCAGAAACAGCATGTCCATGTCATCACACTGCTTCCACCATGTTTTACAGAGGATGTGGTGTGCATTGGATCATGAGCCATATAGAATAATGAGCCCCATATATTGCTCCATGCAGTATAATGAGCCCCATATATTGCTCCATACAGTATAATGAGACCCATATATTGCTCCATACAGAATAATGGACCCCATATAATGCTCCACACTGTATAATGAACCCCTTATATTGCTTCATACAGAAGAAAGCCCCTTATATTGCTCAATACATAATGGGCCCCATATAATGCTCCATACAGTATATGAAGTGCCACATACACTCACTGGCCACTTTATTAGGTACACCATGCTAGTAACGGGTTGGACCCCCTTTTGCCTTCAGAACTGCCTCAATTCTTCGTGGCAGAGATTCAACAAGGTGCTGGAAGCATTCCTCAGAGATTTTGGACCATATTGACATGATGGCATCACACAGTTGGCGCAGATTTGTCGGCTGCACATCCCTGATGCGAATCTCCCGTTCCACCACATCCCAAAGATGCTCTATTGGATTGAGATCTGGTGACTGAGGAGGCCATTTGAGTACAGTGAACTCATTGTCCTGTTCAAGAAACCAATCTGAGATGATTCGAGCTTTATGACATGGCGCATTTTCCTGCTGAAAGTAGCCATCAGATGCCTGTTCTTAGCTGAGAGGAGTGGTACCCAGTGTGGTCTTCTGCTGCTGTAGCCCATCTGCCTCAAAGTTCGACGCACTGTGCGTTCAGAGATGCTCTTCTGCCTACCTTGGTTGTAACGGGTGGCAATTTGAGTCACTGTTGCCTTTCTATCAGCTCGAACCAGTATGCCCATTCTCCTCTGACCTCTGGCATCAACAAGGCATTTCCGGCCACAGAACTGCCGCTCACTGGATTTTTTTTCTTTTTCGGACCATTCTCTGTAAACCCTAGAGATGGTTGTGCGTGAAAATCCCAGTAGATCAGCAGTTTCTGAAATACTCAGACCAGCCCTTCTGGCACCAACAATCATGCCACGTTCAAAGGCACTCAAATCACCTTTCTTCCCCATAATGATGCTCGGTTTGAACTGCAGGAGATTGTCTTGACCATGTCTACATGCCTAAATGCACTGAGTTGCCGCCATGTGATTGGCTGATTAGAAATTAAGTCTTAACACACAGTTGGACAGGTGTACCTAATAAAGTGGCCAGTGAGTGTATATTGCCCCAATTATAATGGGACCCATATAATGCTCCATACAGAATGGGCCCCATATAATGCTCCAGTATATGATGGGTCCCATATAATGCTCCAATATATTCTGGACCCCATATAATGTTCCAGTATATAATGGTCCCCATATAATGCTCCAGTATATCATGATCCAAACATAAAAAAGAAATACAAAATTAAACATTCCACCTCTCCTCGCTGGTTGCTGCTCTGCTCCGGACTCCTCAGCGTCACCATTTTCCATCTCTCTGCACTGTGACTGTTCAAGCAGGGGGCGCACACTAGTGACATCATTGCGCCCTCTGACTTGAAACATCACAGGAGATGCGGAGGAACGTGGAGAAGTAAGTATTGCAAGTGCCTGGGCCCTGTGCAAGCGGAAGGAGGCCCACTCGCGGGCGCTGGCACCAGGCCCCCATAACAGGCCGGTGTCCTGGACAGCAAGTGTGCCCAAGCCTGCTCAGGGCCCTGGCACTTGCCCGGGTGCTGACACCGGGCCCTATATGTGTCTGTAGTGTTTCCTTATGTAGTATTTTCTTTCTATCTGAAAATTCATGCTGTGTGTCACCATCTCAGGAACCCAAGCTTAGTTTATGGTAAAAATTGCATCAAATGTACCACACACATTCTGACAGTTGAAAAAGATGATTACACAGCTAGTGTCACAGGTAAAATGTATGAGAACACAATTCAGCCTCCTGATTGTTAACAATTAGGTCATTTAGGAAAATACTGAAAGAGGGTAATCACAGGGTTATTGCAGCAGACAGAGATGTTACTTGCTTTGGCTGCCCATGTGATGCTGGGCTTTAGTATCATGGTATTGTTAGCAGAGCACAGAGGAGAAAGTAGCAGAGTAAAATCTGAAATTCAAGATGGAGATTGAAGAGAAGAAAAAAATGTTTCCTCATATCTGAATGGCCAAGTTTCATCTATAAAAATGTATGAGAATAGGACATGCCTGGAGTTTTAACAAAACGAGGACACAGATTCAGTTAAAAAAAAAATGTATGAATGTTCGTATTAATGTCTGTCCAATGTACTTTCAATTTTACATGGATGACAAAAACTAATGTGTGAATGAAGCACCCATAGGTGTATTGACTCTGGTGAGAAACCAGGCAGGAGCGTCATATGCAATGATATAATGTGATGTATGTCAGGAGGCTGTTCAGTTACTTGTACTCACTACTTACTAAAGCTCTAAGTTAATATACATTGTTACTTTTTTAACAAGGGATTTAGAATGGACATGGTTCATTAATGTACACTGCTTGTCTCTACTGAAAACTTTATTTTCAAGAGGAGTATCAGTCTAGAAATGTAAAAGACTTCGGAGTCAATTAAGGTAATTAAACAAAAAAAATGAAAGATAAAATTCCCAAAATTCCTCAAGAAAAATGTTTGAGAATTGAGTTATAATGAGAATCTGGCACAAATAGATATTGATAGTCTTAAACCCTCAGAATATCACAACTAGAAGAGAAGTGAGGATTCCAAGGAATAGGAAGAATTCAAAGGTCAACGACATCGAAAGCGGCAGTGAGGCTGGGGGGACAGAACTAGATTATAGGGGTCTTTACAGACTGGCACTTATGCCGTATTCTGATGAGAGTAAAAAAACTTGTAATGCTGTATTTTATATCAACCCCTTATTGTCATCCGCTATATATGTATAGTGCAAGGCAGTAGCGGATGTATGAAGTTAGCTCATATGTGACCCTGACCCAAATCCGGCACAGAATGACTGTGACATACAGCCTTGACTTGCCTCTGACAACCATGGTGGGAGCGGATCTCTTCTTGCGACTGCTAACCAGTTAAATGCCTCTGTCAAACTGACAGCAGCATCAACAGCCCGCTGGTATGGGGGGTGCCAACAGATTGCTATGGCAGCTGAGGTTCTGTTGAAGACCTTCATGCCTGTCATCATGGAGTTTCTTTAACACCCTTATTTATTTATTATTATACATTTATATAGCGCCATTTATTCCGTGGCGCTTTACAGGGAAAAGGGGAAATATAGACAAGTACAATAAACATGTGCAAGACAAGGGACGCACGAGTACAGAAGGAGAGAGGACCCTGCCCGCGAGGGCTCACAGTCTACAGGGATGGGTGAGGATACACCCTTCATAGGAGATGGTGATTTTTACTATATGCAGCAATACTGTTGTATTGCTGTGTGAAGTACAAGTGATCAGATGATTACAGGTTTAAGTCCACTAAGGAAACGAACCAATAAAGTACAAGTTTAAAAAAAAGTTCAAATCACTCCACTTTCCTCAAAGGGAAAAATAAAGATGATAAAAAAATACACAAGGTATAGCTGCATCCAAAAAAGCTCAATCTATCAAAATATAAAAATAGTTAACCTAATCGGTAAACACCATTAAAATAAGAAATTCAAAAACACCAAAATTGCTATTTTTTTTATTTTTTGCGGTGGGTGGAGGAGGGTTGCTGCAATATCACAAAAAATGCCATAAGAAGTGCTGAAAAATGTTTTATCTATTCTAAAATGGTATCAATAAAAATGTCTCACTCTACAAAAAAAATCCATTATGAATCTCTATTGACTGAAAAATGAAAGTTTTACAGGTGTTGGAAAATGGCGACACAATCATAAACATTTTTTTCTTTACAAATTTGTGATTTTTTTTTTAACACTAAAATAGTAAAAACCCTGAAAAAAACCCACTTATCATACTGATGAGAGAACCATATTGCCCAGTCATTTTTACTACACAATGTACGTTGCAGAAACAACTGCCAAAAAACAATGTCAGAATTGTGGGTTTTTTTCACAATTTCATCTCACTTGAATTTTTTTATCCCTTTTTCCAGTACATTATGTGGTAAAATGAGTGGTGACGCTTAAAAGTGCAACTTGTCCACCAAAAACAAACCTTCAGGTGTCCGTGGACAAAAAAAAAAAAAAAGTTGTGGTTTTTGGAAGAAGGGGAGGAAAAAATGAAAATGCGAAAATGGAAATTGGCCATGTTGGGAAGGGATTAGATAAAGAACTTTATACATTTAGGGGTTGTTTGAAAAAGGGAGCATTCTTAAAGGGGTCAAATATTGGTGACCTATCTTTAGAAGATCAATATCAGATTAGCATTAGTGTGACACCCGGCACCCTCACCAATCGGCTGTTATTCGCTCCAATGGTTGACATTGAAAAAAGCTACACTGCACTTCACAGCTGCATTCTATGTGTAGCCGCTGCTGAGTACTGAAGATCAGCTCCTATTCAAGGGAATCTAAGGGGTAAGATTTCTCCTTGTGAAGAGCGCTAAGTTAGTGTAGGGAGACTTAAAGGTCTTTTAAATATTAGGGGTAGCAGCTGCTGACACTTGTCATGAAATCCTAATGTAAAAGCATTATGACTGCAGTAAATAAAGGCAGGATCTGCTCACGTGTCTGATGTCACTCCTCTACTCCACTTTTGGGTGTTTGCAAAAGGAGACGGGGATAAAGTTTTGGATCACAATGCAGAACTATTTTGTTGACTGAAATAACCTAATGAAATGTGGACAGTGGCTTAATCAAATTTTATTTTTTTATATATATGTATTTTTTTTAGGACTAATGCAACCTTTGCATACTAACTGTGCTCTGCTATGTCATTGTAAAGCCTCATTTACATGTCCACTCATCACAGGCATCCAAATGACTAAGGCTAGTTTCACACTAGCGTTTATTCGCCGCAGAGCACGGCGCCGCTAAGCCCCGCCCCCTGCCGGCTCCCTGCCCGCCCCATCCGGTCATCGCCGCCTACTATCGCACATGGACGCTTGCGATCTGCGCACCCTATCTTTAGCATAGGGTGCGCAGATCGTGCGCTGGTAGGATTTTGGCGTGCGCTGCGTACTTTTGAAGGTGCGCGCCGAACGCAGCATGTTGCATTTCGGCGCGCACGGCGCACCTTCAAAAGTGCGCAGCGCACGCCAAAATCGTACTAGCGCATGGCCAGCGCACGATCTGCGCACCCTATGCTAAAGATAGGGTGCGCAGATCGCAAGCGTCCATGTGCGATAGTAGGCGGCGATGACCGGATGGGGCGGGCAGGGAGCCGGCAGGGGGCGGGGCTTAGCGGCGCCGTGCGCTGTGTCGAATAAAAGCTAGTGTGAAACTAGCCTTAGATGGGGACGTTTCACCTTGTGGAGAGTACCAAGCTTGCGTAAGGAGATTCATAGGCCATGCAATGCTCCTCTGAGAAATTAAGCATGCAAATATCTTCTTCAGCGAGGAAGAAGACTAGAACACTAGTGCCACTTCTAGAAGGTATCAATCCTAAAAGTCAGTATTGATCTTTTAACAAGCCTTGCCACGACTTGGGATAACAAGCTAAACTAGATATTCAATTTACAGATAGGAGTGATGGAGTTTTACCCTTCATCAGCAAAACTTTAGATCTAATTTTGCTAATCACTCTCCATAAGGGAATAATGTACCCCCTTGGACCTCCTTTCAGAGGCATTTCACTTAGCCAATTCATACCTCCTTGCTACTGATGAGGGGCAATCATCCTGAAACATGTGTTTATACTAAGTCATGGCAAGGCTCAATAATGGGACAATATTTATTTCTGGGATTGCAACTTCCAGTAGATGGCACTAGAGGTCTAGCCCTGTTCCTCACTGAAGAGGATATTTGCATAGATATATGAATGAGGCTTTACACTGACTGAGCAGAGCTCAGTCAGTGTACAATGTTAGTGTAGTCTCTTTCAGATGTCTGTGATGCATGGCTATCAGAAAAAGGCTGTTTTATGCTGCATCTGCAAAGCACCGCAGAAGAGATACCTTTGTCATTGACAGCAGCGCTTTGTGCATTAAACTTAATCTCTATTGCTGCAATGTGCATATGCAGAAGTAAAGCCTTATTTAGATATTCATGCATCAGAGATGTCTATATGAGGCTTTACATTGCCATAGCAGAGCTCAGTCAGTGTGCAGAACATGGCAGCATGACAATTTCACTAATTTGCTCAGAACACAGTAACAGCGGTGGTGAGTAAACATTGACAGCACTGGGCTATAATAACATGGTTTTCTTCAAATTACCCATAATCTGATGTGCACAGTGGGCAAAACTCCTATTCAATATAACAAAACAGGGTAAAAAAGAACTGAGCATATATATGCCTATAAAATATTATTTTTATTTAAACAGTTAAAAACATACCAAAAATAGACAAAATGTATAAAACCAGAGGCTACCAAACATTACTGCAGGGAACCATACAGATGGATCAAAAAATAATTATATACATGACACAGTACGTTAATCAATTGTGCAAACCCTTAAATAATGCAAAAGTTCATATGTAAACTTGCATGTATGCAGCTGGGTTAGTGATGGTGTCCATGCAGCCCCAACACAAAAACATCATCAGGAGGCGCCTGGTTCTACCTACAGCAGTGAGCCGGGCAGCCCAAGGAGCATGTACAGGCCACAGGTCAGGCAGCCATAAGCATAAGAGAGAGGGTTAGACACCTACCTGTATTCTAGGCCTGCCGTATTTGTGGTTTATAAGTGTCATTCTTTGATTTTCACTTTAGAAAATAAAAATGACAGCCACCTAAGTAAAAAAAAAAAAAAAAATGTTGCTACAGTATTTTTTTTTAAATAGATGTTTATAAATAAAAGTTGTGACACATTCCTAGTAAGGTATTAATCTAGTACTCCTCCTTGGCACAATCTATGCAGTTTGTATTGTATTTAAATAAGTTTTCCACTTAGTTTTTTCACTCCCAATTGTTAAAAAGAATAATTAAAATCATTTTCAGTCCTCATTCAGATTTTTCCACATATGTCCATTACAGAAGATCGACTCTCCACTCTACTCTCAAGATCACATCTCGCCACCTGTGCACTTGACCCGATCACATCCCACTTCATACCAAACCTCACCACAGTCTTCATACCAACACTAACCCATCTCTTCAACCTATCACTAACAACTGGTGTTTTCCCCTCAAGCTTTAAGCATGCCTCAATCACACCTATCTCCAAAAAGCCCTCTCTTGACCCATCCTCTTTATCTAGCTATAGCCCTATATCACTTTTCCCATATGCCTCAAATCTACTGGAACAACACGTCCATATTGAACTGTCCGTCCACCTCTCTTCTTGCTCTCTCTTCAACCGCTTATAATCTGGCTTCCGGCCTCACCATTCCACTGAAACTGCCCTAACTAAGGTCTGTCCTCCTCCTGGATCTGTCCTCTGACTTTGACACCGTGGATCATTCCTTATTATTATAGACCCTCTCATCTCTTGGCATCACAGACTTGGCCATATCTTGGATCTCGCCATACCTAACAGACCGGACTTTCAGCGTCTCCCACACCTCTATGCTGATGACACAGATCTACATCTCTGGACCAGATATCACCTCCCTACTAACCAGAATCCCACACTGTCTGTCTGCTGTTTCATCCTTCTCCTCTAGATTTCTAAAACTTAATATGGACAAAGCAGAGTTCATCATCTTTCCCCCATCTCACTCGACCCCCCCCAATGGACCTAGCCATTAAAGTAAATGGCTACCCACTCTCCCCAGTGCCATAAGCTCGCTGCCTCGGGGTAATCCTTGACACCGATCTCTCCTTCAAACCACATATCCAAGCCCTTTCCACTTCCTGCCGACTTCAACTCAAAAATATTTCACCGATCCGTACATTCCTCAACCAAGAATCTGCAAAAACCCTAGTTCATGCCCTCATCATCTCCCGCCTTGATTACTGCAATCTCCTGCTCTGTGGCCTCTCCCCTCTAACACTCACACCCCTCCTATCTATTCCAAACTCTGCTGCCTGACTAATCCACCTGTCCCCCCACTATTCCCCGGCCTCTCCCCTCTGTCAATCCCTGCACTGGCTTCCCATTACCCAAAAAGTCCAGTTAAAAACCCAAACCATGGCATACAAAGCCATGCACAACCTTTGCCCTCCATACATCTGTGACCTCGTCTCCCGGTACTTACCTGCACTCAATCTCCGATCCTCACAAGATCTTCTCTACTCCCCTCTTACCTCCTCTTCAGACAATCGCATACAAGATTTCTCCCGCGCATCACCCCTAGTCTAGAACTCTCTACCACAACATATCAGACTCTCTCCTACCATGGAAACCTTCAAAAAGAACCTACCTTAAGAACTACCTCTTCGGACAAGCCTACAACCTGCAGTAACCACCGATCGACCAAGCCACTGCACGACCAGCTCTTCCCTTGCCTACTGTATCCTCACCCATCCCTTGTAGATTGTGAGCCCTCGCGAGCAGGGTCCTCTCTCCTCCTGTACCAGCTGTGACTTGTATTGTTTAAGATTACTGTACTTGTTTTTATTATGTATACCCCTCCTCACATGTAAAGCGCCATGGAATAAATGGCGCTATAATAATTAATATGTATTAAATCTGTATTTTTTACAGAAAATTCAGTCAGAATCAAGAACCATATGAAATCCTCGCTCTAGAGGAGATATACCAAAACTGGTGCAACCAAACAGATTTTTTGTTGCAATTAATTATCTTTTTCTATCGCTTCATTGGGGAACACAGGAAACCATGGATGTACGCTATGCTGACACTATGCAGAAAAAACAGCTCCTCCTCCGCAGTGTACACCCCACCGACCGGAACTAGGATATTCAGCTTAGCTTAGTGTCAGTAGGAGATGGACACAGGTCTTTCATTAGACCCATATTTACCTCAGTGTGCATCATTTCTTTTCAGGTTCACGGAGGGATATAGTGTGAATGATCACTACTGTACTCCCACAAAGAGACTATGAGTACGGCATGTTCTGCCACCCTGTATCCTCATACATCTAGTCGGCAGGACCCCAGCCCCTAACAAAGAAGCGTGTTTAGGTGATCGGATCATCGGGCCTGCCTCCGTCTCCCACGCACTTGCCCATCAGAGCCTGTCTGACGCATGAGACGCGGACGAACGCAGGTTTCTCGGGCGTTCGGCTTTCCCGGAGGAGGTACTTGTCCTTTTTCTCTCCAAGTGCCAATGGGTTCCCCGTTAAATTCCAAGGGCATTGGGGTCTCATATTTTCTTAAAGGGCATTAAGGGTCTTTTCCCTTTAAGTCTGAGGCCCTAGTGGCTCTGGAGGCACCTTGTTTTTCGTAAGGGACATGAGGGGTCTTTCCCCTTTAATTTTGCTGCATTTTGGGGGCATCTAGATACCTTTTGCGCTATTTCAGGGCCCTCCGCGCCGCTCCCCCACACTTTGGCGGTCACCAGCTGCAATTTAGGTCCCGGCTTCTCTCGGGCCTATTTGCAATGTTAGGCCCCGCCCCCTTCCTCTAAGCCCTTCGGGAGGACTTTTTTCCAGCCTGTTGATACTTCTTCCTCTTCCTGCACCTCGGCAGTTTGCTCCTCCCACTACATCCGGCCTCACTTGTCTGCAGGGTTCTCCATCTTGCTCCCCCCGGACCCAGCGGTTAACCCCGCCCCCCTTTTCTTGCTTCTGAGCGCAGGATCTTGTTTCAGCACGCTCCTTCAAACGCCGGTTTCCTGCATCCTCCTTGCCATCACCCTTTTGGATCCGGACGGCATTTTCTGTCTGTAGGACCTGCTTCCCCTCTACTCAGCAGGTCCCTTGCATGCTCCCTACGGTCGCCATCTGCTGGCTCCTGGACCAGGAAGGTGGCGATTGCTCCAGGTAACAAGCGGGGTACGGAGGGTAAACCAGGCACAGCACACAACAAAATAGAGCTTAGAGGGGCTACACCATCTGCAGGGCCACTAATGGGTGAGAGAATCCATCATTCCTAATGATGCTGATGTAAAAAGCACTCTAGTCGTATAGTATCCTATAACCGTGCTGTCACTGTTGCAATAGTACTCTAGAGCCATGCAGTCACTGGTGTAATAGTAATCTAGAGCCATGCAGTCACTGGTGTAATAGTCCTCTAAAGCCATATAGTCACTGGTGTACTAGTAATCTAGAGTCGTGCAGTCGCTGGTATAAGGCTAGGTTCACATTGCGTTAGGGGCATCCATTTAACGGCTCTGTTAAATGGATGCACTAACGCTGTCATTTTTGACATCTTTTGTGCCCTAGCACGAATGGTATGCGCTAATGCATGGTAGCATTTCGCTACCAGCGTTGGCCACACAGGTCTATGCACAGCGAAGACGTCCGTTTGCCATGCGCTAGACCCGCCGCACCCAAAAATGCGGTAGACCACGTTCGAGAGTGCGTCATAAAGTAACACCACATCGCTAACGCATGCCGATTTCTGGATGCGTTGCTATTATTGTGACCAATGGGTGCGTTAAAGCATCCGTTACATAGCGTTAGTGTCGCTATGTAACGGATGTGCTCAACGCATGGCCCCTAACGCAATGTGAACCACCCCTAATAGTACCCTAGAGCCATGTAGTCACTGGTGTAATAAATGCTCTACAACCATGCAGTCACTGGTGTAATAGTAATCTAGAACCGTGCAGTCGCTGGTGTAATAGATGCCCCACGCTGCCATCATCTGTGCCACTGCCCACGCTATGCCCTACACAGGGAGATGGACCATTATAAAATCTGCCTTATGGCGTTTGCCTTGTAGAAGGTTTCACTTGCTCATTTCCCCTCAGAGATTTCTGTTTCTGTCACACTGCTGTTGTGATTTCTGCTATTGCCAATCTGTGCCTTGATTTTCAACAGAGCATGGCTCGGCCATTACTCTACACATAAAGATGTTAGAGCCCTGGCATATCAAATGCTTCCATATCTCCTGCTCACTGGCACTCGCCCTGCATCTTCCTGCAGTCCCCCTCCGGATGCTAGCATTACACTGCTCTAAGCAGAGAGGGGAGCTGCTCCTACCCCTTCACGACTGCAGTGTTTGGGCCTGACTTCCAGCTGGATAGAAGTCCGTGTTACCCAGCAATGTCTGCTGTGGCTCAGTGGATAAAGAAACTGACCACAAGTAGCAGGCCCAAGGGTTTTAACCCAGGCGCACAACAGAGAGTAGAGTTTTGTCTCCCTCTGATTCCAAGCCTATTATTCTACCGTCAGAAGAAATGGCAGGTCAGAATATACTTCAGGACAGACTTCGTGGTCCAGCTAACTACACGTGAAGCTGGGATTCTGCCTAATGCCGTCAGGTATCCAGACCTAGATCCCAACACAGAATTGTCTCTCTCCTATACCCTTCTCCGGATTCTCTCTGTGCTGATTTAGTCACAGGATACTGAGAGCTGATTGCAACTGTACTCTATCCGCTATCCAGGCTTCAGACACACGTAGTTTGAAACAGTCGTATTTCAGTGGATCAGACGTGTCTAGCGTTGACTGCTGCAGTGGTACCGGTGTTCTGTACCATATTCAGGTGAGTCAGATGCACTCGAATTCTATTGCAGCAGTACTCTATCCGTTATCCAGGACTTATATGGTCCTATATCAGACACATTTAGTCGATACATGCCGTCTTTCCTGTGGCTCAAACGTTCCCGAGGTCGATTGGCTGCATCTGTCTGGCTCTTCTGTCCCTTTGTCAGGTGAGTCAGAAGCGCCCTCTATCACGCTCCTCAGGGTCTTTTGCAGCATCTGCCTAAGCTCCCATCTATTCACCACTCAGTGAGAGGTATCCAGTATTCATCACTTCTGGTGGGCTGCAGCAGCAGTTACAGGCCTCTTTCAGGTGAGTCAGAGGCACCTTCTGTTGCATGTTTCATGGTCAATAACATCTATGGTCTGTTAACAGTTAAACAGAAAATCTACCACATACCGCGGAGTGGATCTCAGTACCACAGGGTGGATCTCGGCAGCAGCATAATTGGATACTCCAGTTTCAGGTAGGTCAGACACGCTCATCTCAAGTACCGGAGGATCTCAGTTTTTCCTTCAGCCACGCTCTGGGCCCTGAGTGTGAGTTGCTTCAAAGGGGATTTTCCACACCTTCTGATTATTCGGGCTTACCTCTAACTACACAGTTGGTCAGTATACAGTGCTGCCCTAAGGCTATCTTTACTGCCCAGTGTGTTATGGCCACCAGTAGTTTATAAGTTCTGGCTGTCTCTCACTGAGTCAGAGCTCATATGTTTGCCCTGACTCTCAATATCTGTTCACTATTTTATCCTAAGAACCTTTGAGCTACCACAATACCTAAGCTCCCTATCTATTTGTCAGTACTTACCTATTCTTTCTTACACCGGATAAAGCCTCCAGCAGCTCCGGGATGTAACTTCCGACCGTGGCGGGAACAAGTCTCCCACCTTGGACAGGAATGGGATCTTACTCAGGGCAAGCATTGACCAGGGTAAAAAGCTGCTCCTGTCCTGGATTCAATGAGGAGTTTGGTGATAACGCGTTTCATCCTTCAGCTAGATTCGTACCTTTTTCACTGTTAACCTCGGGTGTGTGGCGTCTTATACTTAGGTAAGCAGGTCTACACTCTACAATCCTCTCCCCGTTCCAGAGGGTCCAGGATGGACCGTCATAAGGAATGATCTTCCTTTCATCAGGCTAGTTGTCTTCTGGAGTCTATGTGATCCTTCTACCATGCAGTTGACATACTCCATGTTTTTTCATGGACTTTCCTCGTTTGACTGCTCATTTATTATTGTACTTTCAATGCCCATCTAGACAATTTTTTCCATACCGATCCTCATAACTGTATGCTTGAGTTTTGCTTCCTTTTGATCTTAGTCTGCGAAGTCGTCCAGTAGTCTACATTCTACCTGCTTAGTCGGGCAATCAGTTGTCTGTTATGAATGAGTCACCGTAGGAGGCAAAAGCAGAAATACAAGCTAAGTCCAGAAAACCAGAGAAGTTGGCAACTATCAGATTGCAGACCCCTGAACCTATCAACACAACTAGCAGTAGCCGTGGGGGGTTCCTACGATGCCCTAGACCCCTCGATCACAGCCGGAGAATTACATAGGCCTAAAGAAAGAGAGGGGAAATCTAAACTGCCCCAGATCAGACCCCAAAGCAATAGGCAGCCCCCAACATCTAATGACGGTGAAGCAAGATGAAAATACTAACACAGACAGAAAGATAGACTGAGCAAAGACGGGGCCCAAAACTACCTAGATAGGAAAGGACAGGAAGGCTGCTGTCTGCAATCTGCCAAAACCCTATCAAAGACATAAGCCAACAAGCTGATATGGAAAAGGCCCTGAAGCAGCTAGGCTTCAAAAACTAAATCAGCACTCAGGTATTTTCAGAAGACAGAGCTAAATGAATTCAGCACACCACAGCAGGGAATGGCAGAAATCCATAAAAACAAAGCAAAACAAAGTCAAAGCACCAAAGCAAAAGGCCGAGCAGCAAACTTAGCTTTAGAGGAGCAGGAATTCAGACTGGTCTCCAAGGATCCCACAGAGAAATCACCAGCAGGGCAGAAGGGCGTCAGCAACCTTATATCCAGTCAGTAACTCCACTCAGCCAGTCATCATCATCAGCCTCAGGTGTTTGATAATCAGGCTCACTACCTTTCTTTACCAGAAGAGGGAGTTCCTCGGGCCTCAGTAATGAAGGGGAAAATGAACTCACAACAGTACCTCCCCCTTGAGGAGGAGTCACCGAACCCTCAACTACGCCACCAGGGCGATCAGGGTGAGCCCGATGAAAGGCACTCACCAATCTTTTGGCATGAATATCAGAGGCAGAGACCCAGGAATTATCCTCCTGACCATAACCCTTCCACTTAACCAAATACTGGAGTCTCCGTCTAGCCAGACGGGAATCCAGTACTTTCTCTACCTCATATTCCATGTTACCTTCAACCAATACAGGGTCTGGAGGTGCCACCCCCGGAACAACAGGTTCAACAAACCTCTTCAACAAAGATTTATGGAACACATTATGGATTTTAAATGTGACAGGAAGAGCCAAACGAAAAGAGACCGGATTAATAATCTCCACAATCTTGTAAGGTCCAATAAATCTAGGCTTAAACTTAGGAGAAGCCACCTTCATAGCAATATTTTTTGATGATAACCACACCATATCACCAACCTTAAACTGGGGACCAATGGTCCTATGTCGGTTGGAAAACCGCTGGGCCTTTTCCTGGGAGAGAGAGAACTTATCCACCACTTGGTCCCAGATCTGGTGCGTTCTCTCCACCACAGTGTCAACACCTGGGCAGGCAGAGGGCTCCACCTGCCCTGAAGAAAATCGAGGATGAAACCCAAAGTTACAAAAAAAAGGTGACATCAAAGTGGCAGAACTAGCTCTATTATTTAAAGCAAATTCGGCCAAGGGCAAAAATGAAACCCAATCATCCTGATCAGCAGAAATAAAACATCTCAAATATGACTCCAAGGTCTGGTTTGTTCTCTCTGTCTGCCCATTGGTCTGAGGGTGAAAAGCAGAGAAGGACAACTGAATTCCCAGCCTGGAACAGAAAGTTCTCCAAAATCTAGACACAAACTGGACTCCTCTGTCAAATACAATGTTCTCAGGAATCCCGTGCAAACGAACCACCTGTTGTAAAAACAGGGGCACCAACTCAGAGGAAGACGGCAACTTAGGGAGTGGTACAAGATGAACCATCTTAGAGAACCTATCACAAATCACCCAAATAACAGTCATCCTCTGAGAGACAGGCATATCAGAGATGAAATCCATTGAAATATGGGTCCATGGCCTCTTGGGGACAGGCAAAGGCATCAACAACCCACTAGAGCGAGAACACGATTTAGACCGGGAGCACGTCCCACAGGACTGCACAAAATTCCTGACATCACGAGACAAGGAGGGCCACCAAAAAAAACGACTCACCAGATCTCTAGTACCAAAAATACCTGGATGACCAGCCAAAGCAGAGCAATGAACTTCAGACATCACTCTCTTCTTCCACTGGTCAGGAACATACAACTTTCCACTGGGACAACGCTCAGGTTTGTCCTCCTGGAACTCTTCCAGAGCACGTCTCAAATCGGGCGAGATGGCAGAAAGAACTACCCCTTCGCCTAAGATGGTAGCAGGCTTGGTCACCACAGGAGAATCAGCAAAGAAGCTCCTAGAGAGGGCGTCTGCCTTGACATTCTTTGTTCCAGGAAGAAAAGAAACCACAAAATCAAAACGTGTAAAAAACAAGGCCCACCTAGCCTGTCAAGGGTTCAAGCGCTTAGCCGACTCTAGGTAAATCAAATTCTTGTGGTCAGTGAGGACCACGACTTGATGTTTAGCTCCCTCCAACCAATGTCTCCACTCCTCAAATGCCCATTTCATGGCCAACAGTTCCCTATTCCCCACATCATAGTTACGTTCAGATGGAGAGAACTTTCGGGAAAAGAAAGCACAGGGATTCATTTTAGATGTTACAGGATCCTTTTGGGACAAAACAGCTCCTGCACCAATCTCAGAAGCATCCACCTCTACCTGGAATGGAAGTGAGACATCAGGTTGCCGCAAAACCGGGGCGGAGGTGAATCTTCGCTTCAGCTCCTGAAAGGAAGAAACAGCCTCCGGAGACCAATTTAACACATCAGCACCCTTTTTAGTCAAATCAGTCAATGGCTTGGCAATACTAGAAAATTTTGCTATAAATTTCCGATAAAAATTAGCAAAACCCAAAAACTTCTGGAGGGCCTTCAAAGAAGTGGGCTGAACCCAATCGTGAATGGCCTGTACCTTGGCCGGGTCCATTTCAATAGTTGACGGGGACAAAATAAATCCCAAAAAAGAAATCCTCTGTACTCCAAAAAGGCATTTAGATCCTTTGACATACAGGGAATTCTCCCTCAAGATCCGGAACACAGTCCGAATATGTTCCACATGAGAATCCCAATCCTTGGAGAAGATCAAAATATCATCCAGATAGATAATCAAAAATTTATCGACAAAATCTCGGAAAATATCGTTCATGAAGCACTGGAAGACAGAAGGGGAATTAGTGAGCCCAAAAGGCATCACCAGGTACTCAAAATGTCCCTCCGGAGTATTAAACGCCATCTTCCATTCATCCCCATGCTTAATGCGAATAAGATTATACGCCCCCTGAGGTCAAGCTTGGTAAACCAGCAAGCACCTTTAACTCTGGAGAATAGATCAGGAATCAGGGGTAACGGATACTGATATTTAACAGTAATTTTGTTGAGGGCACGATAATCAATACAAGGTCTTAATGATCCATCCTTTTTGGCTACAAAAAAAAAAAACGGCACCTAAGGGTGACGAGGATGGTCTAATATGACCCTTCTCCAACGCCTCCTTAATATAGGATCGCATAGCCTCGTGCTCGGGTACAGATAAATTGAAGAGCCGACCCTTGGGAAATTTACACCCCGGGCTCAGTTCAATTGCACAGTCATAACTCCTATGAGGAGGCAGAGACGCAGACTCATTCTCACTAAATACATCATAAAAGTCCGCCAAATAATCAGGAACATCATGTGACTGAGGAGAGGTGGAAAACACCGGAGCCTCACTAAAGGCACACCGACAACCCCAACTCACCACAGACACAGATTACCAATCCAAAACTGGATTATGAATCTGTAACCAGGGAAACCCCAGAACAATAGTATCATGCAGATTATGCAACACCAAAAATCTGCAATTTTCTTGATGGTCTGGGGCGACCTGCATTACCACCTGGGTCCAAAACTGGGGTTTATTTTTAGCCAAAGGAGTAGCATCAATCCCCCTCAAAGGGATAGGCGTCTGCAGAGATGTCATCGGAAATCCACAACTTTTAGCAAAATCCAAGTCCATTAGGTTTAGGGCTGCTCCCGAATCCACAAAAGCCTTGGCGGAAAATGTGGACAGGGAGCAGATCAAAGTAATAGCCAGAAGAAACTTAGGTTGAACACCCCCAACAGAAAACGTGTGTGCAAAGCGTTTCTCTCATTTAGGACAGACAGAAATAATATGCGAGGCATCTCCACAGAAAAAACACAACTTATTACGCCTTCTGAACTCCTGACGCTGCTCTCTGGAAAAAACTCTATCACATTGCATAGGTTCAGACATTTGTTCAACAGGTGGCAACACCTCTCGTGCAGCTTTGCGTTCACGCAAACGCCGATCAACC
This sequence comes from Dendrobates tinctorius, assembly GCF_039654945.1. Classification (NCBI taxonomy): domain Eukaryota; kingdom Metazoa; phylum Chordata; class Amphibia; order Anura; family Dendrobatidae; genus Dendrobates; species Dendrobates tinctorius. The sequence continues at coordinate 9,534,136 of NW_027361775.1, read as the reverse complement.
TGAATGGCTAATGACATAGAATCGTCAAGACCAGAGGGAACAGGAAATCCCACCATAGTATCTTTTACGGCTTCTGACAACCCCTTCCGAAAGAGAGCAGCCAAGGCATTATCATTCCAGGTAGTAAGTACTGCCCACTTTCGGAATTTTTGACAGTACAATTCTGCAGAATCACGACCCTGGCTCAATGCCAGCAGGGTCTTTTCAGCCTGATCAATGGCATTAGGTTCGTCATACAACAGCCCCAAAGCTTGAAAGAATGCGTTCACATTAGTCAGAATAGGATCATCTGGTTTCAAAGAAAACGCCCAATCCTGGGGATCGCCACGCAGCAAAGAGATGACAATTTTAACCTGCTGCGCGGAGCTCCCTGACGAGTTAGGCTTCAAGGCAAAAAATAATTTACAATTATTTTTGAAATTCAAAAATTTAGACCGATCCCCAAAAAAATACATCAGGTGTAGGAATCTTTGGTTCAGCAGCATGTGAATGAGCAAGGTAGGCGGAAATTCCCCGCACTTCCGCAGCGAGCTGCTCCACACGATCAGACAATTGCTTTATCTCCTTTGGGAGAAAAAAAAATTCCCCCTACGGCCTCAGAGATATAGAGGAAAAAATATACACACCTTTTTTTTTTTTTTTTTTTTTACAATTCTTTCCTGCTATTGAGTACCCTAGGATCTGCGGTATGGCGGGTGATTCTGTTATGAATGAGTCACCGTAGGAGGCAAAAGCAGAAATACAAGCTAAGTCCAGAAAACCAGAGAAGTTGGCAACTATCAGATTGCAGACCCCTGAACCTATCAACACAACTAGCAGTAGCCGTGGGGGGTTCCTACGATGCCCTAGACCCCTCGATCACAGCCGGAGAATTACATAGGCCTAAAGAAAGAAAGGGGAAATCTAAACTGCCCCAGAGCAGACCCCAAAGCAATAGGCAGCCCCCAACATCTAATGACGGTGAAGCAAGATGAAAATACTAACACAGACAGAAAGATAGACTGAGCAAAGACGGGGTCCAAAACTACCTAGATAGGAAAGGACAGGAAGGCTGCTGTCTGCAATCTGCCAAAACCCTATCAAAGACATAAGCCAACAAGCTGATATGAAAAAGGCCCTGAAGCAGCTAGGCTTCAAAAACTAAATCAGCACTCAGGTATTTTCAGAAGACAGAGCTAAATGAATTCAGCACACCCCAGCAGGGAATGGCAGAAATCCAGAAAAACAAAGCAAAACAAAGTCAAAGCACCAAAGCAAAAGGCCGAGCAGCAAACTTAGCTTTAGAGGAGCAGGAATTCAGACTGGTCTCCAAGGATCCCACAGAGAAATCACCCGCAGGGCAGAAGGGCGTCGGCAGCCTTATATCCAGTCAGTAACTCCACTCAGCCAGTCATCATCATCAGCCTCAGGTGTTTGATAATCAGGCTCACTACCTTTCTTTACCAGATAAAACTGGGGAAAGAAAGAGCGCAATAGGGTCTTATCTGGGTAACAGATGAAATAAATTCAAAGGAATCTACTCACCTTTTCCAAGAAGGATAAAAGCATGTAGGTCAAATGTCAGCCTGCTGCACGCCCGAGGTTCACGTCCGTGACCACAGAAAGAAATCCTTTCGGATAAATTATTTAGGCTTGTGCGCTGCTGAGACCAGGATAAAGTCACCACATGAGAAACTTTTTAACTCTTTATTCCCTAAGGGAATAAAGAGTTAAAAAGTTTCTCATGTGGTGACTTTATCCTGGTCTCAGCAGCGCACAAGTAAGCCTAAATAATTTATCCAAAAGGATACCTTTCTTTACCAGAATAGGGAGTTCCTCGGGCCTCAGTAATGAAGGGGAAAATGAACTCACAACAGTTGTCTCTTCAATGGTTCTCCCTTTCTGAGCCGCTCTGTTAGTCAGTCTGAGCCTACATCGCTGCGATAAGATCCAGGGTATCCCTAGGTCTCCTTCAGTACGTTTTCAGCGTTCGGCTTTCTAGCAGGCTCACAGTGGCATACTCTCAGGTCATTCCTTGTCATTTTCTCTGAGACATTAGCCCTGTCGCTTCCAAAGAAGGGAGCGCGTCGGTATATCTCTTCTCTCCTGCGCGCCCCGCAAATTATACTACTTCTCCATCTACGAACCCTCTGGTTTAGAGTCTTTCCACCAATGCGGTCCTTCCTCTCCCAGACATGCATCCATCAGGGATACCAACAGCGGACTTGGCAAGGTCAACCTTGGAAGCGTCCATCGCCACATTGTGTCCTGCCCTTGCCTCCACCCGGGTCGCAAAATTTATAAACGTGTGGGCTAGGTTGCTCATTAGAGCATTCTTTCTGGAGGCCAGTCGGAATAATTGGCCGTCCTCGCTGACCAAATTTATCTTGCAGGGTAGTACATGGTTTTCCATCTTCCCGGATCCAGCAAAATCGTGCCCATCTGAAGGACAATTTGGCTTACGGCTTGACAAGCGAACTTATCCCCAAAGAGGTCCCTCACCAACTTGCCTTACCAGGGTTTCTCTTCGGTTTGGCTCCAGTCGGTGGGGTGTGCACTGTGGAGGAGGAGCTATCTTTTTTTCTTCATAGTGTCAGCCTCCTAGTGGCAGCATAGCGTACACCCATGGTTTCTTGTGTCCCCCAATGAAGGCTTCGAGAAACAGATTTTACGGTAAGCAACCAAAAATCCTGTTTTTCCACTTTTTTATTCCTGTTTGAATTGTTTCCTCGTGTATTCGCTTTTCTTCTTTTTAGAACCTTGCTTATTATTCCTCCCAATTAGAAAGTACATAATGTTTATTATATGTGTATATTATACACAAAACAAATCCGAGCGTGAGCAAAACACATCACTTACTGCAAAAGAGAAAGATATAAAGGAAAGCGGCAATGTCACATTCTTTTGTCTTCCAGAGCTGTTCATCTCCCAGGGTAGCATTATTTATAGAGATAATAAAGATAATGAGAAGCAGCAATGTATAGCACAACATCAGGAAATAGCTATATATTCATCATTTATGACAATAAGCTTTTATTATATGACGTGCATGAAATACGCATACATTCTCCTACAGTTTATGTTGATTTATGATAGTCAGTTTTTGACTTTCCAGACGGCCTGTGTTTTTTTTTTTTTATGTTGTGTTGCTCAATCCCCAAATAGACTAATCATTTACACTGCTTATAGGCAATTCCGTCTTATTAAAACTTAGTTCACAAGATTTCTGGCCATCTTCTTGATCCCATGGAGGTTTATAACTACAGATAAAGTGGTGGTCTCATAATACATTCTCTCTTATTTAAGATTAGTTATTGAGAGCGTGAACAAAGCATGAAAAAGAGAACTGTCATTAAATAATGTCCAGGTATAATCAGAGGTGTATGTTACCTGTGCTCCCCCTATAGCTAGTCCCTTGGTATTACATGTAGAAAAAATTCTTTAAAAAAAAAAAGATTCCCACTAGACCCCTTCTGGTGCATCTTGTCATCAGCTTTTTCTTTGGAAATCTTTATAAAAAAAATCCTTACTTAAAATCTAGACTACTTTAATTTTCACATTTTATTGTATTATACGTATATTTACTTCCTTTCTCTGTGCTGGGTTCCTTTGTGATTATTAACAATTGAAAGTGTTGTCTATTATGTATGTAGGGAAAAGATCTCATATGATTCTGTTCATATTTGGATTGTAGTATGTAGGTGTGTTTTTCACAAAAAAAAATTCAACTTCAATTTTTCTATTAATATATTTTGTATTTGTATTTTCTAGATTCCATCACCCAACATAAATTACTCCCTCTTAACAACTACCTCCTGGAACAATGATGATACCCATGCACAATGTCTGAGGCCCCGGGGACCGAAGACCAGAGCTCAACTGTGAATAAATGAAATTGCTGCTTGGATAATTGCGAGACATTCCATAAAACGTTTTTTTTTTTTTAATACTTACGGTCTTTTATTGTCTAACATGTTGCAGATTTCAAACAACTTCTCAACTGGATGTGAATTGTTTGAATATTTTCTACTAATAAAATACACACACAGGGGAGACTGTTCCCATATTTGTATGATAAATTGTTGTTCTGTTAATCTACCCTTTGGGAATTAAGTTATTTTGCTAATACTTCTGTACAGTCATCGCTTTCAAGAACAGTTCTAAGCTCTGTCTTTTTTGCCTTTGGAAATTAATTGAAGACGTTACATAATATTAAGACATAATAATGGTAACTTATTGAAAGGATATGAACTTGTTCACTAGAGAGTTATAAAATGAATGCAAGTAACACATAGATATTACTAAATTGCCTGTATAAACAAAGACATATCCTCTGTATGAACTTCCATGTCTGAGAAAAAGATCCACTTGGGGAGTAACGCTTCAAACAGCATATTGATTGTAACAGAAAGGTTTTCAGCATTAGCAACCTCTTCAATCTAATACTTTTCTATACTTTCACAACATACTCTTATCTGTAGTTTATTTTTTTAATCAGGACACATCTGTGGTGAGCCTAAAGGGCCCCCCCATTCACATTAGATGATTCAGCTGACCTGATGATTTGTATGGGAGTCTACATACCCATACCCCATCCCCTGTTAGTTGATATTGGAGGAAAGAAGGATTGGGACATTTGAATTTCAGCAGATGATTTTTTTTTCTATCTCTCAAGGGAGATAAGCCACTGCCATAGGATTCTGGCAGTGACTTTCTCTTTTCTCCTTACTGAGAACACACAGGCTTAGCTGAACTGAGCACTCCTGCATATTGGGATAGAGGAGAGATAGCTATGTACTGAATAAACATTCAGCCAACCATTATCTTGTTTGGCTACTTGACCATATACACTGTCAGGAGAAAATGCTACTTGTGGAGGTCGGGGTAAATAGCCGACTACAAATTTAAATGCTATGTACGCTTATCTCAGTGTACGGTGGAGAAAGGGAAGCCCTTCAGTGGGATACTGCAGGGCTTTTTCAGCACAGGGGTAGTTGTGGCCTACCCTTGTCAGGGCAGGAGTCTTAGGGATAGGTTAATGCTAGCCCCATAGGGACTGACAGGGTATGTCCATCTCTGGAATCTTCTGAATATCGAACCAGGAAATAAGATTCACTCCCTTGTGAAAGCATACGTCTGGTTTGGTGAGAACTTTCCTTACCTTATACTTTCACACCTGATTATTATGTGTCTGTTATCCAATATAAGCAGTGACATGTGTGTCCATAGATTGTATACCACTCTATCTACATGCAAACAAGATCACATTGGCATGTATTGGTGACTTTGCTCAGTCCTACATGAGAACAATTTATTAACTGCATGAAAGTGGGTCTTGTGTCATTATGGATTCAGTCCCTGCCGTTGCAGTAGGAATCAGTTTTTATCTCCTAGGGGGAGGGTCTGACCCTTATTTGATACTTGGCGCTAAGCTCCTCAGCCTAGAGTCACTCCCTCCCTCACTTCAGAGGTGTCATTTTTTTTGTTTATTTTTAATGAGTATATTAAAAGTTATATTTTAATGCACTATTTTCACTTTATGCTGTATATTGACAGCTGAATGCTCCCTTCAAGTCCTGTTAGTTCTGATATAATTTCGTAGGTATTCAAACAGTAAATAGTCATTTGCTCTATGATAGGGAAGACCCATTAAATATGAAGACTGATCAAGACATTCCAAATGACTTTGACAATAATTAGAATAAGTATATTTTATACCCCTTTCTGACATTAGATGTACTAATCCTGCTATGTGACCTTGGTCTATCTGACCAGGGACAGATTATTACGTCTAAGCGATCGCCCGCGCACATGGGTGGTGTGCGGGCAATCGCTGCTGGGTGTTGGCTGATTCTGACAGCTGACACCCGGCACTAAGTGCCAGGACCAGTCACAGACCACTTCTGAAACTTTATCCCCCGAAATGCTGCTATTGAGCGAGATCGCAGCATTCCAGGAGCTGGCAGAGGGCTGACAGCCCCTCTGCCTTTGAATCAGAGACAATGCAGGATGATGTGGAGTCCCGATCGTTGCCATGGTGACCCTGATGTCGTCATCCGGGTAACCAGAGCTAGGAAACATGCTGATCATGTGCAGTGAATGATCAGCAAGCTTCTCTATCAGTGCAGAGCTGACAGTTTCTACAGCATGGGGATGCTGCTACATCCCCATGCTGTAGAAGCATTCAGCCTGCAAAAAATTTTAGTCCCATAGTGGGACTAAGTAAAAAAAAAAAGTTTAAAAAAGTAAATGTTTTAAAATATTGTAAAAATATAAAATACAAAAATCAAGATTGTATCTATAAATAAATATTTAAATGAAAAAAATATAAACAATAAAAGTACGCATATTTGGTGTTGCTGCATCTGCAACAACTCGACCTATAAAACTGTCCTACTAGTTAACCCCTTTAGTGAACACCATAAAAAACAAGGCAAAAAACAATGCCTTATCATACTTCCAAGCAAAAAGTGAAATAAAATGCGATAAAAAATGGATATAAATAAACATGGTACTGCTGAAAACGTCATCTGGGCTTGCAAAAAACAAGCCGCCATACAGCTCCATCAGCAAAAAAATAAAAACATTATAGTTCTCAGAATAAAGCGATGCAAAAATAACTATTTTGACTGTAAAACAGTTTTTATTGTGTAAAAGCGGCAAAACATAAAATAACAATTTAAGTGTGGTATCGCTGTAATCGTACTTACCCGAAGAATAAAACTGCCTTATCAATTTTACCTCACGGAACGGCATAACCCCCCCCCCCAAGGAGTTTCTGGCTTTGTTCATTTTGCCTCCCAAGAATTTCATATGCCCGAAAATGGTACCAATAAAAATGTCAACTCGCCTCACAAAAAAAACAAGCCATTACATGACTCTGTGGGCCAAAATATGTAAAGCCTATAGCTCTCAAAATATGGTGCTGTAAAAACTATTTTGTGCAATAAAAAGTGTCTTTTAGTGTGTGACAGCAGCCAAACATAAAAACCTGATATACATCTGGTATCACTGTAATCGCACCGACCCGAAGAGTTAAGTCCCTAATCACTTATAATGCACAAGGAACAGCATAAAAAATATATGTAACCAATTCTTCACATGCTGTTGATATTTTTCACTCTACCTCCCAAAGATCGCAGTAAGGCTCGGCGCACATTAATCCTGCGTTGAGCGCTTGCATCGGGGTTTCCGTGTAAATTTCTGAAATATGTGGTTCAGACAGAAGCTCTGGCGGAAGATTCCCTATAATGAGGCAGATGGAGGCAATGTGGACGCCATTTAATCTGTGATCCGGCAGTATCCTTTTTTTAGGCAAGCATAGAAGTGCAATCGGCCATAGTTTTGTGCACTTCTGAAAAGGACACCGCTGAACAGAGGCCAGACAGAGTCCAGAGTAACTCTGCTGCCTCATTATAGTGAATGGATCCATCGGGGGTTTCATCTGTCACGTCACTCCTAGATTTAGATGGAAACCCCAACGTAAGTGATCAGCGTAGAGCATTGGATAACTGTGTAAAATGTTTCCAATAAAAGCTTCCACTCAATCCACAAAAAAGCAAGTCCCCACTCAAGTCTGTCATCTGTTAATGGAAATATAGGGGGCTTCCACGTTACTGGTAGTACAAAGGCTCTGGAAAAGCGAAATCGCTCCTCACCGCCAAAAGAAATTCAGCAAATTATGTGCTCTCAAATACCTTCTGAACCTCACAGTGTACCTAAGCCACATACAGTCATATGTTAAAGTTTGGGCAACCCTATTAATGTTAACCTTTTTTCTGTATAACAATTTTGGTTTTTGCAACAGCTCTTTCAGTTTCATATATCTAATAACTGATGGACTTAGTTATATTTCTGGATTCAAATGAGGTTTATTGTACTAACAGAAAATGTGCAATCTTCATTTTAACAAAATTTGACCAGTGCAAAAGTATGGGCACCTCAACATAAAAGTGACATTAATATTTCGTAGATCCTCCTTTTGCAAAAATAACAGCCTCTAGTCGCTTCCTTTAGCTATTAATGAGTTCCTGGATGAAAGTATTTGTGACCATTCCTGTTTACAAAACAATTCCAGTTCAGTTAAGTTTGATGGTCGCCGAGCATGGACAGCCCGCTTCATATCATCTCACACATGTTCAATGATATTCAGGTCTGGGGACTGGGATGGCCATTTCAGAACATTGTAATTGTTCCTCTGCATGAATGCCTGAGTAGATTTGGAGCAGTGTTTTGGATCATTGTCTTGCTGAAATATCCATCCCCTGCGTAACTTCAACTTCGTCACTGATTCTTGCACATTATTGTCAAGAATCTGCTGATACTGAGTTGAATCCATGCGACCCTCAACTTTAACAAGATTCCCGGTGCTGGCATTGGCCACACAGCCTCAAAGCATGATGGAACCTCCACCAAATTTTACTGTGGGTAGCAAGTGTTTTTCTTGGAATGCTGTGTTTTTTAGCCTCCATGCATAACGCCTTTTTGTATGACCACACAACTCAATCTTTGTTTCATCAGTCCACAGGACCTTCTTCCAAAATGTAACTGGCTTGTCCAAATGTGCTTTTGCATACCTCAGGCGACTCTGCTTGTGGCGTGCTTGCAGAAACGGCTTCTTTCGCATCACTCTCCCATACAGCTTCTCCTTGTGCAAAGTGCGCTGTATTGTTGACCGATGCACAGTGACACCATCTGCAGCAAGATGATGCTGCCGGTCTTTGGAGGTGGTCTGTGGATTGTCCCTGACCTCACCATTCTTCTTCTCTGCCTTTCTGATATTTTTCTTGGCCTGCCACTTCTGGGCTTAACAAGAACTGTACCTGTGTTCTTCCATTTCCTTACTATGTTCCTCACAGTGGAAACTGACAGGTTAAATCTCTGAGACAACTATTTGTATCCTTCCCCTGAAAAGCTATGTTGAATATAATCATTGTTTTCAGATCATTTGAGAGTTGTTTTGAGGAGCCCATGATGCCACTCTTCATAGGAGAATCAAATAGGAGAACTACTTGCAAGTGGCCACCTTAAATACCTTTTCTCATGATTTGATACACCTGGCTATGAAGTTCAAAGCTCAATGAGGTTACAAAACCAATTTAGTGCTTCAGGAAGTCAGTAAAAAGTACCGTAGATAGGAGTGTTCAAATCAAGAAAATGATAAGGGTGTCCATACTTTTGCACCGGTCAAATTTTGTTCAAATGCAGATTGCACATTTTCTGTTAGTACAATAAACCTCATTTGAATCCAGAAATATAACTAAGTCCATCAGTTATTAGATATATGAAACTGAAATAGCTGTTGCAAAAACCAAAATTGTTATACAGAAAAAAGGTTAACATTAATAGGGGTGCCCAAACTTTAACATATAACTGTATATTGTCCACATGTTTGGCATTTCTGAAGCGATGAGAGCCCACCTTAATTACGGGTGCATGCCTCCAGAGGCACAGGCTGGGCATAACGTACTGGTGACTGCAGCATACTAGTCACTACAACGGCAGTTTGCCATTTTCAATTGTCAACATTCATTGCTGCTTGATTCTGGAAAATACCCATGAAGTCAAAATCATTACTACACCTGTAGATAAATTCCCCAAGGGGTATAGTTTCCAAAATAGGGTCACTTGAGAGGGGATTCTGCTCTTCTAGCAATTAGGAGCTCTGTATATGGAGTCCGCAAACTGTTCTAGGAAAATCTGTGCTCCAGGAGGCAAATAGAGCTCCATTCTCCCTAGTCTTTCCATATGGCTAAGTAGTACTGTACAGCCACATACTGGGTATTGCCACGTTCAGTAGAAATCTTGGGACAAACTTTAGTGCCATTTTTACCCACTTGTGTGAAAATGTAAAATCTGGGGCTAAAACAAAATTTTGGTGGTAAAAATAGTTGTTTTTTCTTCACTGCCCAATGGTATAAAATTTTGAGACACACCCATTGTGTCAGTATGATCGCTGCACCCCTTCATGAATTCATTGAGCGGTGAAATTTGTAAAATGGGTTAATTTTTTGGAGCTCTACTGTTCTGGTACCTCAGAGGCTCTCCCAGTGGGTCATGACTAGAGTTGAACGACTTTGGTCGGATCGGGTTTCGTGAAACCCGACTGAAACAAAATTTGAGTCAGCTGAAACTGGTCCGAGAATGAATGTCATCCGCTCAATGCCGACTTTTAGTCCCCATTGACTTGCATTGGGGTCGGTGTTATGAATGAGTCACCGAGGAGGAAAAAAACAAAAAGTAAGATAAGCCCAGAAAACCGGAGAGGTTGGTAACTAGCGGATTACAGACTCCTGATCCTATCCACAACAACTAGCCGTAGCCGTGGAGCGTGCCTACAGTGGTCCTAGACGTCTCGTCACGGCCGGAGAACTAAATAAGCCTAAAGAAAGAAAGGGAAAATCTAAACTGCCCCAGAGCAGACCGTAAAAGCAATAGACAGCCCCCCAACATGTATTGTCGGTGAAACAAGATGAAAACACAGACACAGATAGAAAGATAAGGGGAAGAGTCTTGAGGAGATCATTTGCATATTCCCAGTGCCTTCTGGGATAAGTGAAGAGTCTCCGCGAGCTCAACGATCACTGGGTTTTGGCGGTTGCAGCTGAAAAGAGGAAATCGGAAAACCAGGGGAAGAGTCTTGAGGAGATCATTTGCATATTCCCAGTGCCTTCTGGGATAAGTGAAGAGTCTCCGCGAGCTCAACGATCACTGGGTTTTGGCGGTTGCAGCTGAAAAGAGGAAATCGGAAAACCAGGGGAAGAGTCTTGAGGAGATCATTTGCATATTCCCAGTGCCTTCTGGGATAAGTGAAGAGTCTCCGCGAGCTCAACGATCACTGGGTTTTGGCGGTTGCAGCTGAAAAGAGGAAATCGGAAAAACCGCGCGCCGTAATTTGGCTCATCTTTCATCGTTTTTAAGAAATCTCAAGATGGAAGAGGCCAGGAGCCATTTGGTGAGCTGCATTTCTTGCTACATGTTCACAGATTTACCAGTGGAAAAGCCAAACTTCACATGCCACAAATGCAAGCTTGTGTCCCTGTTGGAGGAAAAGTTGCAAAATCTCGAAGAGAGGTTAGCTACGTTGAAGATCATTAAGGAAGGTGAAGAGTTCTTGGACAGAGCAGAATTATCTCTTCATGTTACAGAAAGAGAAGAAATTCGAAGTACACCTGAAGAAACAGAGGAATGGAGACATGTGACCCAGAGAAGCAGGAGGATCAGGAGGCAGTCAGCACCCATACTGCTCAGAAACCAGTACCAGGCTCTCACGCAGGAAAACGATGAAGAAATACATCAGGATAAGACTTTGCCAACAAACAGCAACCTTGTACGCCTTCAGAGTCCTCCTGGATGGAGAAAGAAAAATGTTGTGAAGAAGAAACGGAGAGTGGTGGTCATGGGGGATTCCCTGCTGAGAGGAACAGAGGCCGCTATCTGCAGACCGGATATAACTACAAGAGAAATGTGCTGTCTTCCAGGTGCAAAAATTAAAGATGTGTCTGACAGGATATCAGGACTCTTCAGACCTACAGATGACTACCCATTCCTGCTACTACATGTGGGGACAAATGACACCGCAAGAAACGACCTGGAAATCATCTGCAGAGACTTTGAAGACTTAGGCAAGAAAGTGAAAGAACTGGGAGCGCAGGTGGTCTTCTCTTCCATCCTCCCAGTGGATGGCCATGGAACAAGGAGGTGGAATAAGATTCTGCAGGTGAACAACTGGCTACGTCGATGGTGCCGTCAGCAAGGATTTGGATTTCTGGATCACGGAGTGAACTACTTATACGATGGACTACTTGCTAGAGATGGGGTGCACCTTACGAAGACTGGAAAGCATGTATTTGGAAGTCGCCTTGCTACACTTGTAAGGAGAGCTTTAAACTAGAACAACATGGGAAGGGAAGCAAAAGACCAGAAAAAGCCATACACCTGACAAATGCTATTGAGAACTCTGCTATTAGAAGTGGAAAGGAAGAACAAAGACGAAAGAATCTAATTAATAAAAATATTGGAGAAAGAGAAACCAATCACAAACTAAAATGTTTCTATACTAATGCACAAAGCATGGGCAACAAACAAGGAGAATTGGAACTACTAACACAGGAACAGAAATATGATGTCAATGGAATCACTGAAACTTGGTGGGACAATACACATGATTGGAATACAAGACTAGAAGGATACAACTTATTTGCAAGAAACAGACTTGATAAACGAGGAGGGGGTGTCGCATTGTATGTTCGAAACGCGTATATCTGCACAGAGATTGAAGCTTCAGAGACTGGGAGTTCTGTGGAAACTGTTTGGGTAAGAATACAAGGACAGAACAATGGAAAGGACACCATTGTAGGCATTTACTACAGGCCGCCTGTGCAAGCCGAATATATAGATGAACTCTTTATGCATCAGATGGCCAAGTTCTCCAAAAAATATGACATAGTTGTCATGGGAGATTTCAACTATCCAGACATTTGTTGGGAATCTCTCTCAGGCAAAACTAACAGGTCAAGGAAATTCTTATCCTCTCTTGCTGACAACTTTATCTTCCAAAAGGTAAGGGAGAAAACAAGGGGAACTGCTACCTTGGATCTAATCCTTATAAACAGGGAGGAAATGGTTGAGGAGGTAAAAGTGGCTGGGACCCTAGGAGGTAGCGACCATGCTATTTTAGAATTTTGGATTACTAGAGGTGGAAGACCTGTGAAGACTCAGACGTCAAGGTTAGATTTCAGAAAGGCAGATTTTAAGGGATTCAGAAAGAGAATTGGAGGGATCCAATGGCTGGATATCCTTAAAGACAAAAATGTCCAGGAAGGATGGGAAATCTTGAAAAATGAAATTCTCAAAGCACAGTTGTTAACAATTCCGAAAAGAGGGAAGAATAGGAAGCATTTAAGGAAACCAGGATGGATGAACACAGAACTTAAGCACATGCTAAAAAGGAAGAAAAAAATGTTTATAAAATGGAAAGAGGGAGGCATATCTAAAGAAGAATATAATGCTGTCTGCAGAACCTGCAGGGCACAAATCAGATTAGCTAAAGCTGAAAATGAACTGAGGCTTGCAAGATATGTCAAAAGCAATAATAAAGGATTTTGGGGATATGTCAAAAGTAAAAGAAAAGTCAAAGATGCTATAGGATTTTTACAGGATGAAAATGATGAAATGGTAAGACAGGATGTTGAGAAGGCTGAACTTTTAAATTCCTATTTTGCATCTGTTTTCTCTCAGAAAGGAAATGCAACATCAACTGTTATTCACTGTCCTATTAAGGGAATAGAAGAATCCAGGATATCTATAAACAGAAAGATAGTGAGGAAACACTTAGCTAACCTAAATGAATTCAAGTCTCCAGGTCCAGATGAATTACACCCCAGAGTACTGAAGGAGATAGCAGAAGAAATTTTTGAACCCCTCTCCATAATCTTTGAAAATTCTTGGAGAACAGAAGTGCCAGAAGACTGGAGAAGAGCAAATGTTGTTCCTATCTTCAAAAAGGGGAAGAAGGTGGACCCAGGCAACTATAGGCCGGTGAGTCTGACTTCTATACCAGGAAAGATCTTTGAACAAATTATTAAACAACATGTATGTCAATACCTGGATAAGAATGAAGTGATTAAACAGAGTCAGCATGGGTTTCTAACTAATAAGTCATGTCAGACTAACTTAATTTCCTTCTATGACAGTATCACTGATTGGGTGGATCAAGGAAATGCTGTAGATATAGTATATCTTGACTTCAGCAAAGCATTTGACAAAGTCTCTCATACAATCCTTATTGAAAAAATGACTAAGTATGGAATGGACAAGGCAACTGTTAGGTGGATTCATAACTGGCTTAGTGATCGGACCCAAAGAGTGATCGTAAATGGCTGTACATCCAGTTGGAAGAATGTCTCAAGTGGGGTACCACAGGGCTCTGTCCTGGGCCCTGTATTGTTCAACATCTTTATCAACGATTTAGATGAAGGAATTGAGGGTAAACTGATTAAATTTGCTGATGACACAAAGCTAGGAGGGATAGCTAATACTAGAGAAGAGAGAGAGAGGATTCAAAAAGATTTAAATAAACTGGAGAAGTGGGCAGCAACTAACAGAATGGTTTTTAACAGGGAGAAATGCAAAGTACTACATCTGGGCAATAAAAATGAAAAAAGCATATATAGAATGGGAGGAATAGGGCTAAGTGACAGCACATGTGAAAAAGACTTGGGTATACTAATAGATCACAGACTGAATATGAGTCAACAGTGTGATGCAGCAGCAAAAAAGGCAAATGCAATTCTAGGATGTATTAACAGAAGCATACAGTCTAGATCACGTGAAGTCATTATTTCCCTCTACTCCTCTTTGGTCAGACCTCATCTGGAATATTGTGTCCAGTTTTGGGCACCACATTTTAAAAAAGACATCAACAAACTGGAGCAAGTTCAGAAAAGAGCGACCAGAATGGTGACCGGTCTGCAAACCCTGTCTTATGAGGAAAGGTTGCAGGATTTGGGAATGTTTAGTTTGCAAAAGAGAAGACTGAGAGGAGACTTAATAGCTGTCTACAAATATCTAAAGGGCTGTCACATTGTAGAAGGATCAACTTTATTCTCATTTGCACAAGGAAAGACTAGAAGCAATGGGATGAAACTGAATGGGAAGAGACACAGATTAGATATTAGAAAAAACTTTTTGACAGTTAGAGTGATCAATGAGTGGAACAGGCTGCCACGAGAAGTGGTGAGTTCTCCTTCAATGGAAGTCTTCGAACAGAGGCTGGACAGACATCTGACTGGGATGATTTAGCGAATCCTGCTTTGAGCAGGGGGTTGGACCAGATGGCCCAGGAGGTCCCTTCCAACTCTACAAAAAAAAAAAAAAAAAAAAGATAGGCTGAGCAAACGATGGGGCCGTCGCTAACTAGAAAGGACAGGAAAGAAAAGCTGCTGTCTGCAATCACGCAAAAAACCCTGCCAAAAAAATGTCCAACACGTCTGATAGAAAAAGGCCCTGAAGTCGCTAGACTTCAAATCACTATATCAGCACTCAGGTATATTCTGAAGACAGAGCAAAAGAGATCAACTGATCAGAGACAAAATGGGGATTCAGCCCAGTCCCAGCCAGGACTGGCTGAACACAAAAACTAAGTAAACCAGACAAAAACTCATATGAACAATAGCAGAGAAAACTTAACTTTAGGAAGGCAGGAACCAAACTGGAAACCAGGAGCCACAGTCAGGAAAAATCACCAACAAGAAACTAGGGAGTCGGCTGCCTTAAATCCAATCAGAAACTCCTGATGTCCAATCGCAGTCCTCTTCCTCAGGTGGCCAGTCTCTGCCATTTAGATCAGCTTCATTACCTCCCTTCACCAACAGAGGGAGTCCAGATAGAGAACTCACTACTCTGTCAGCACAGCCAGCTCCATAACCCTCACCAGAAGCCAGAGGCAAACCCGAAAATGAGCTCACAACAGGTCGGGTTTCGGACGAAACTCCGACTTTTTTTGCACTAGTCGGACCAGTTTCATCCAACTCAAATTTTGTTTGTCGGGTTTCACGAAACCCGATCCGACCAAAGTCGCTCAACTCTAGTCATGACACCTGCAAACCATAACAGTAAAATCTGGTGCTCCTTGCCTTCTGAGGTTTGCACTGTGCCTGTGGGTCGCCCTCCAGTCCCAGGGCAGTGGGGTACTTGGTACCGGGCCAGTGTCAGGGGGAAAGTATCACGGCAGCTGTGACCCGGTCCATGACCCTGGGCGCCCAATGTCAATGGTGGTGTGTGGTTAATGGAATTGAATAGTTCGTGACGCCACCTGTGGTCGGCAAGGGAGATGTTAAGCTGATGCTGCAGACAGATCCTCTGGGACAGATGGTAGGATGCAGCAATGGTGGTATAGCCCTCCACAGGCAAGGCTGTTGTCCAAGGGCAGTGTAGATGTGGGGACACCTTGATGGTGTAGTGTCCGGTGCAGGGAATGTAGCAGTGCTGGCGGACGCAAGAAGGAATGGAGGACACCAGGGCTTGCAGTTTCAACGCTTTACTCACAGTTCTTGGTAACCACTGGTGCCCGCTTCCATGCCGTGTCCTCCGGGGCAGAGACTCAATCAACCTCCCGGACAAGTTAGGCTTCTCTCCAACACTCCGCCAACATGTACCTTTCCTGAACGACTCTATTGCGCCTTTAGTGTGAAGAGCTCCAGTACCGTGGTACTCTGAAGTTCCTCCAGTCAGATGTTCCTAACAACTCTACTTGTATGACAGACAGCTGTAGCCTCTATCGGGGACTCCTCTCTGAGTCCTGGCTCTCTATTCGGTTGCTGTTGTGTCCCAAGTCTTAGATGGGGGTAGTGCATTTACAGCCAACTACTCACCGGTGTCTGCTGCAGAACCTTAAGAGTCCATTCAACCTCGGGGACTGGGCCCCGGCCTTGCGCTGAGAACCTATAGGCAGGGTTCCTCTTCCAACCCACAACTCCTCTCTGTTCTCCTACTCCTTTGTTCCGCGCTGTTCCTTCTCTCTTATGGAAGCTTAGGTTGCAGTTCTACGTCTTTCTCCTTCTGTGCCTTTCCCAGGGAGCTTGTTCCACTAAGACCAGTCCTCAGCCTCGCCTGACTGACTGCCTTCCTCTGCCTTGAGCTCCCCTCAGGCTGACCTCTTGTCAGCCTGCTCTCCTCCAGCCTCCTCTCAGACTGAACTGAACTGAACCCCAATTCTAAACCTTCCCTGTTATGATTGAGTCACCGTAGGAGGCAAAAACAGAAATGCTAGCTACGTCCAGAAAACCAGAGAGGTTGGCAGCTATCGGATTGCAGACCCCTGAACCTATCAACACAACTAGCAGTAGCCGTGGGGGGTTCTTACGATGCCCTAGACCCCTCGATCACAGCCGGAGAATTAAATAGCCTAAAGACAGAAAGGGAAATTTAAACTGCCCCAGAGCAGACCCCAAAGCAAAAGGCAGCCCCCCACATATAATGACGGTGAAGCAAGAAGAAAGAACACAACACAGACAGAAAGATAGACTGAGCAAAGACGGGGCCCAAGCTAACTAGATAGGAAAGGACAGGAAGGCTGCTGTCTGCAATCCGTGAAAAACCCTATGAAAATAAGAGCCAACAGACTGACAGTGAAAAAGGCCCTGAAGACGCTAGGCTTCAAAAAGCTATGTCGGTACTCAGGAATATTCTGAAGACAGAGCAACCGGCAAAAGGAGATTCAGCTCACCCCAGCAGGGAATGGCAGAATCCAGAAAAGCAGGGCAAACAAAAACAAAACACAAATGCTAAAAGGCAAAGCAGAAAACTTCGCTTTAGAGGAGCAGGAATCAGACTGGTTTCCTAGAAGTCCACAGAGAAATCACCTGCAGGGCAGAAGGGCGTCGGCAGCCTTATATCCAGTCCGTGACTCCACTCAGCCAGTCATCATCATTAGACTCAGATGCCTGATAATCAGGCTCATTACCTTCCTTTACCAGAATAGGGAGTTCACCAGACCTCAGTGACGAAGGGGAAAATGAACTCACAACACTTCCCTGTTATGATGAGTCACCAAAGGAGGAAAAAACAGCTAAGTCCAGAAAAACCAGAGAGGTTGGCAGCTATAGGATTGCAGACCCCTGAACCTATCCACAACAACTAGCAGTAGCCGTGGGGGGTTCCTACGGTGCCCTAGACCCCTCGATCACAGCCGGAGAACTATATAGCCTAAAGACTGAAAGGGGAAAAACTAAACTGCCCCAGAGCAGACCCCAAAGCAATAGGCAGCCCCCAACATATAATGACGGTGAAGCAAGATGAAAACACTAACACAGATAGAAAGATAGGTTGAGCAAATGATGGGGCCCAAGCTAACTACATAGGACAGGATAGGAAAGCTGCTGTCTGCCATCCGCAAAAACCCTATCAAAATGAGCCAACCGACTGATAGGAAAAACAGGCCCTGAAGTCGCTAGGCTTCAAAAGACTATATCAGCACTCAGGTATATTCGGAAGACAGAGCAAAATATCAACAGATCAGAGACAAAAATGAAATTCAGCTCACCCCCAGCCGGGGATGACAGAACTCCCAAAAAACAAGGCAAAACAAAACTGAAGAGTACAAAGCAGAGCAGAAAAACTTAGCTTTGAGATGCAGGAATCAGACTGGGCTCCAAGAATCCAGCAGGAAAATCACCAGCCAGGAAGAAGGGCGTCGGCAGCATTATATCCAGTCCTCAATTCCAGCCACCCTGTCATCATCTAGCTGCCCAGTTGTTTGGTAATCAGTCTCACTACCTTCCTTCACTAGAGGAGGGAGTTCATCAGACCTCAATGGTGAAGGGAAAAATGAACTCACAACAGTACCTCCCCCTTGAGGAGGGGTCACCGAACCCTCATCCATGCCACCAGGGCGATCCAGGTGAGCCCGATGAAAGGCACGCACCAATCTTTCGGCATGAATATCAGAGGAAGAGACCCAGGAATTATCCTCCTGACCATAACCCTTCCACTTAACCAAATACTGGAGTCTCCGTCTAGCCAGGCGAGAATCCAGTATCTTCTCAACCTCATATTCCACATTACCTTCAACCAATACCGGGTCAGGAGGTGCCACCACAGGAACTACTGGCTCAACAAACCTCTTTAACAGAGACTTATGAAACACGTTATGGATCTTAAATGTAACAGGAAGAGCCAATCGAAAAGAGACTGGATTAAGAATCTCCAAAATCTTGTAAGGTCCAATAAATCTAGGTTTGAACTTTGGAGAAGCCACCTTCATAGCGATATTCTTTGATGACAACCAAACCATATCACCCACCTTAAACTGGGGACCAATGGTCCTATGCCGGTTGGAAAACCGCTGGGCCTTTTCCTGGGAGAGAGACAACTTATCCACCACTTGGTCCCAGATCTGGTGCATTCTCTCCACCACAGTGTCAACACCTGGGCAGGCAGAAGACTCCACCTGCCCTGAAGAGAATCGAGGATGAAACCCAAAGTTACAAAAAAAAGGTGACATCAAAGTGGCAGAACTAGCTCTATTATTTAAAGCAAATTCGGCCAAGGGCAAAAATGAAACCCAATCATCCTGATCAGCAGAAATAAAACATCTCAAATACGACTCCAAAGTCTGGTTTGTTCTCTCCGTCTGCCCATTGGTCTGAGGGTGAAACGCAGAGGAGAAGGACAACTGAATTCCCAGCTTGGAACAGAAAGTCCTCTAAAATCTAGACACAAACTGAACTCCTCTGTCAGATACAATGTTCTCAGGAATCCCGTGCAAGCGAACCACCTGTTGCAAAAATAAGGGCACCAACTCAGAGGAAGATGGCAACTTAGGGAGTGGTACAAGATGGACCATCTTAGAGAATCTATCACAAATCACCCAAATAACAGTCATTCTCTGAGAGACAGGCATATCAGAGATGAAATCCATTGAAATATGGGTCCATGGCCTCCTGGGCACCGGCAAAGGCATCAACAAGCCACTAGAGCGAGAACAAGGTTTAGACCGGGAGCAAGTCCCACAGGACTGCACAAAATTCCTGACATCACGAGACAAGGCGGGCCACCAAAAAGATCGACTCACCAGATCTCTAGTACCAAAAATACCTGGATGACCAGCCAATGCAGAGCAATGAACTTCAGACATCACTCTCTTCCTCCACTGGTCAGGAACATACAACTTTCCACTGGGACAACGCTCAGGTTTGTCCTCCTGAAACTCTTCCAGAGCATGTCTCAAATCGGGCGAGATGGCAGAAAGAACTACCCCCTCGCCTAAGATGGTAGCAGGCTTAGTCACAACAGGAGAATCAGTAAGGAAACTCCTAGAGAGGGCGTCTGCCTTGACATTCTTAGTGCCCGGAAGAAAAGAGACCACAAAATCAAAACGTGTGAAAAACAAGGCCCACCTAGCCTGTCTAGGATTCAAGCGCTTGGCCGACTCCAGGTAAATCAAATTCTTGTGGTCAGTAAGGACCACGACTTGGTGTTTGGCTCCCTCCAACCAATGTCTCCACTCCTCAAATGCCCATTTCATGGCCAACAGTTCCCGATTCCCCACATCATAGTTACGTTCGGATGGGAAGAACTTTCGGGAAAAGAAAGCACAAGGATTCATTTTAGATGTCACAGGATCTTTTTGGGATAACACCGCTCCTGCACCAATCTCAGAAGCGTCCACCTCCACCTGAAACGGGAGTGAGACATCAGGTTGCCGCAAAACCGGAGCAGAAGTGAATCTTCGCTTCAGCTCCTGAAAGGAAGAAACAGCCTCCGGAGACCAATTCAGCACATCAGCACCCTTCCTAGTCAAATCCGTCAATGGCTTGGCAATACCAGAAAAATTAGCTATAAATTTCCAATAAAAATTAGCAAAACCCAATAACTTCTGGAGGGTCTTCAAAGAAGTGGGCTGAACCCAATCATAAATGGCCTGTACCTTGGCCGAGTCCATTTCAATAGTTGACGGAGACAAAATAAATCCCAAAAATGAAATCCTCTGTACACCAAAAAGGCATTTTGATCCCTTGACATACAGGGAATTCTCCCTCAAAATCCAGAACACAGTCCGAACATGTTCCACATGAGAGTCCCAATTCTTGGAGAAGATCAAAATATCATACAGATAGATAATCAAAAATTTATCCACTAAGTCTCGGAATATATCGTTCATGAAGCACTGGAAGACAGAAGGGGCATTAGTGAGCCCAAAAGGCATCACTAGGTACTCAAAATGTCCCTCCGGAGTATTAAACGCCGTCTTCCATTCATCCCCATGCTTAATGCGAATAAGATTATACTCCCCCCTGAGGTCAAGCTTGGTAAACCAGCAAGCACCTTTAACTCTGGAGAATAGATCAGAAATCAGGGGTAACGGATACTGATATTTAACAGTAATTTTGTTGAGGGCACGATAGTCAATACAAGGCCTTAATGAACCATCCTTTTTAGCCACGAAAAAAAACCCAGCACCTAAGGGTGAAGAGGATGGTCTAATATGACCCTTCTCCAATGCCTCCTTAATATAGGATCGCATAGCTTCGCGTTCGGGTACAGATAAATTGAAAAGCCGACCCTTGGGGAATTTACACCCCGAGTTCAGTTCAATAGCACAGTCATAACTCCTATGAAGAGGCAAAGGTGCAGACTCATTCTCACTAAATACATCATAAAAGTCAGCCAAATAGTCAGGAACATCATGTGACTGGGGAGAGGTGGAGAAAACAGGAGCATCACTAAGGGCACACCGACAACCCCAACTCACCACAGACAAAGATTTCCAATCCAGAACTGGATTATGGATTTGCAACCAGGGAAACCCCAGAACAATGGTATCATGCAAATTATGCAACACCAAAAATCTGCAATTTTCTTGATGGTCTGGGGCGACCCGCATTACCACCTGGGTCCAAAACTGAGGTTTATTCTTTGCCAAAGGCATAGCATCAATACCCCTCAAAGGGATAGGCGTCCGCAGAGGTGTCATAGGAAATCCACAACGTTTAGCAAAATCCAAGTCCATCAAGTTCAGAGCTGCTCCTGAATCCACAAAAGTCTTGGCTGAAAATGTGGACAGGGAGCAGATCAGAGTAAGTGCCAGAAGAAACTTAGGTTGAACACCACCCACAGAAAACGTGGGTGCACAATGTTTCTCTCGTTTAGGGCAGACAGAAATAATATGCGAGGCATCTCCACAAAAAAACACAGCTTATTACGCCTTCTGAACTCCTGACGTTGCGCCCTAGACAAAACTCTATCACATTGCATAGGTTCAGACATTTGTTCAACAGGTGGTAACATCTCTCGTGTAGTTTTGCGTTCACGTAAACGCCGATCCACCTGAATGGCTAATTACATAGAATCGTCAAGACCAGAGGGAACAGGAAATCCCACCATAGTATCTTTTACAGTTTCTGACAAACCCTTCCGAAAGAGGGCTGCCAAGGCACCATCATTCCAGGTAGTAAGGACCGCCCACTTTCGGAATTTTTGACAGTACAACTCTGCCGAATCCCGACCCTGGCTTAATGCCAACAGGGTCTTTTCAGCCTGATCAATAGCATTAGGTTCATCATACAACAACCCCAAGGCTTGAAAAAATGCGTTCACATTATTCAGAATAGGATCATCAGGTTTCAAAGAAAGCGTCCAATCCTGGGGATCGCCGCGCAGCAAAGAGATGACAATTTTAACCTGCTGCGTGGAGTTCCCCGACGAGTTAGGCTTCAAGGCAAAAAATAATATACAATTATTCTTGAAATTCAAGAATTTAGACCGATCCCCCAAAAATACATCAGGAGTAGGAATCTTTGGTTCAGCAGCATGTGAATGTGCAAGATAGGCGGAAATTCCCCGCACTTCAGCAGCGAGCTGCTCCACACGATCAGACAATTGCTTCATCTCCATTGAGAGAAAAATTCCCCCTACGGCCTCAGAGATATAGAGGAAAAAATATGCACACAAAAAAAAAAATCTGACACTTTTTTTTTTTTTTTTTTTTTTTTTTTACAATTCTCTCCTGCTATTGAGTACCCTAGGATCTGTGGTATGGCTGGTGATTCTGTTATGATGAGTCACCGAAGGAGGAAAAAACAAAATACCAGCTAAGTCCAGAAAAACCAGAGAGGTTGGCAGCTATCGGATTGCAGACCCCTGAACCTATCCACAACAACTAGCAGTAGCCGTGGGGGGTTCCTACGGTGCCCTAGACCCCTCGATCACAGCCGGAGAACTATATAGCCTAAAGACTGAAAGGGGAAAAACTAAACTGCCCCAGAGCAGACCCCAAAGCAATAGGCAGCCCCCAACATATAATGACGGTGAAGCAAGATGAAAACACTAACACAGATAGAAAGATAGGTTGAGCAAATGATGGGGCCCAAGCTAACTACATAGGACAGGATTGGAAAGCTGCTGTCTGCCATCCGCAAAAACCCTATCAAAATGAGCCAACCGACTGATAGGAAAAACAGGCCCTGTATCAGCACTCAGGTATATTCTGAAGTCAGAGCAAAATATCAACAGATCAGAGACAAAAATCGAATTCAGCTCACCCCCGGCCGGGGATGGCAGAACTCCCAAAAAAACAAGGCAAAACAAAAACAAAACTGAAGAGTACAAAGCAGAGCAGAAAAACTTAGCTTTGAGATGCAGGAATCAGACTGGGCTCCAAGAATTCAGCAGGAAAATCACCAGCCAGGAAGAAGGGCGTCGGCAGCCTTATATCCAGTCCTCAATTCCAGCCACCCAGTCATCATCTAGCTGCCCAGGTGTTTGGTAATCAGTCTCACTACCTTCCTTCACTAGAGGAGGGAGTTCATCAGACCTCAATGGTGAAGGGAAAAATGAACTTACAACACTTCCCACTCTTTTATATCGAACTCCACCCACCTCCCAGCACATCTCGTGTTACGAAGCAAGGACCCACGAAAGGTGCTCTGCTATCCTCTAAGCATGGAGCCGCAATCCGGTCCATTGCTGAACTATCCTGTGTGTGGGTGCAGGTGTTGGAGTGTGGAAAGGAGTTCCCAACTTACCTAGTTGGTGGGGCACTACACCTTAGGAGAAGGTGCAGTACCTCTGTGGCGACTGAGCCTCAGGGGCGCCACACCTGTAAGGTATTTCCGATTACATGTAAGGTATTGGTGCACTCAGGAAAAAATGGACCTCAGTTTGTTGTTTTAAATGAAAATCCTTTTAGCCCATAGAAAAATTAAAAACTTGAGCAAAAACAACATTTTAGTGGTAAAAATATAATTTAATCTTTCTTCACCGATCAGTGGTATAAAATTCTGTTAGGCACATGTGGTGTCAATAAGATCACTGCACCACTAGATGAATTTATTGGGGAGTGTAGTTCTGAACTCCAATATGGTGCCTCTTCCCATCTGAGCTTTGCACTGAGCCTCAAAAGTAGTATTCCCACACATATGGGGTATCGGTGTACTCAGGAGATATTGCACAACAAACTGTATAGTGCAATTTATCCAGTTACCCTTGTGAAAATGCAATATTTGGGGCCAAAATAACAGTGGTTTTTTTTTTTGTTTTGTTTTTTTTTATTTTCACGGCTCAATATTATAAACTTCTGTGGAGCACCTGGGGGTTCAAGGTGCTCACCATGCATCTAAGTACATTCCTTGAGGGGTCTAGTTTCCAAAATAAAGTCACTTGTGGGAAATTTACACTGTTTAGGCACATCAGGGGCTCACCAAAACTATCACTGACAGAAAATCCGTTTTATATGCCCTTCTTCCTTTAAAGCTTTTTGATTAGCTGTACCTGAAATTTATTCATTAATTTTGATATGCTGCCAAATAAGGCTTTCTATAATCAAATCTGCAGTATTTATGACTAAAATGGAGTATATTTAGAATTGAGAGTCCTCAGTGGTTGATACCTTTTAATGGCTAGCTGAAAAGATGGTAACGCATTACAAATAATTAAGTACACCACATTAGATGTGATGCAGCTGAAAGTACCTGGGATCTTGTAGTCCTGATGTGAGTTGGGGATCTTTATCTTGTCTGTGGTCATTATAAATGGACAGGTTTTATATTTTTTCTAGTTGCAAGGAAAGGTTCCTGCAGCTGTTGGAGAGGACAGGGAGCTTCTGACAATTATGCTTCTTAAATTTGGGGGCTGCCTAAAACACAGCAGTGGGTGGTCTGGAAATATGGATTGTAATCGGGGATCTTTTTGCAGTAAAGGTTGTAAT
Organism: Dendrobates tinctorius; assembly: GCF_039654945.1. NCBI lineage: Eukaryota > Metazoa > Chordata > Amphibia > Anura > Dendrobatidae > Dendrobates > Dendrobates tinctorius. The sequence goes on along the minus strand of NW_027361775.1, from coordinate 9,509,451 downwards.
TCCCGTGCAGCTCCCCTTAGCACCTGGTGGCTCTTGTAATTTGGTTTTCAATTTTTCTTGGATGGTAGCCCTGATTCAAAAAGGTCTTTCTGAGGCGACCAAGGTGTTTGTCTCTATCCATGGGGTTGGAACATATACGATTGTATCTGATGGCTTGGCAGTAGACAATAGGGTTTTTTTTTTGTTTTGGATGGAAACTGTTCGATTTAAGGTTTGTTGGACGGTCGATTGGCTTCTGATACAGGGATGTCTCTATTTCATTGTTCTTTAGCTTAATGATGGTGTCTAAAAAGTTAATTTCAGTGCTGGAGTAGCTGAGTGTTAAGTTGATGGTGGAATGAAATTGATTAAACTGTTCGTGGAACGTCTTTAGCTGTTGCTCAGACTCCATCCAGATGATTAAAATATCATCAATGATGCGGTAGTAAGCCAGAGGCCTGATGAGACATGAGGACAAAAAGTCGCTTTCAAGCTTGGCCATGAAAAGATTTGCATACTGTGGAACCATTTTACTTCCCATAGCTGTGCCAGTCTCCTGTAAATAGATCTTATTGTCAAATTCAAAGTAATTGTGGTGAGGGTAAATTTTGTAAGTTTCACCACAGAATCCGCATCATTCCCTGTGTTTTCCATGAAGAATTTGCAGGCATTTAATCCATCCTGGTGTGGGATATTAGAGTACAAAGATTCCACATCCATGGTGGCCAGGATGGTTCCTTCTGGTAGAGGACCTATTGCTGCTAGTTTATGCAATAGGTCAGTTGTGTCCTGAATGTAGCTGGGTGTATCCTTTACCCAGGGGTTTAAGAATACACTGAGGACTCTCAATTCTAAATATTCTTCTATCTACTGGCTAACACGGTACAAAGATATATATCTTTTCTGTATTAAAATGGAGTGCTTTTATCCTGCACGGCCTCAATCTGGTGCCGCTCCTGTTCTGTGTTTTCATGTTGCCTCCACGGGTCCCCGCTACTCTTGAGTCCCGACTGCAAATGGTTATTATTTTTTACTTATATAGTATTTTTTTTTTACCTATGATCTCTGCTTTTATCTCGGACAGGCTCTCGCTTTGGTGTCTGTCCTGTTTTGTTTGTCCTTGCTGTCTCTGCGGGTCCCCACTACTCTGGAGTCCCGACTGCAGTTATTATATATATATTTTCCTCACCTATGGTTCTTTTTGATTAATGTCCTCTGCTTGGGTTTTTACAGAATTTCTGTCCACATGACAATTTTTTAAATAATTAGACATTCATGTTTAGTTTTCAATATTTGTTACTAAAAATAGTTTTTATCATAATTGATTATTCAACATTGAGAATTCGTGTCTCTGAGGAAATCTATCATTCTGCATGGTGGTTTGAACTGAATGTTGTTACCCTTGAGCTTGAATACCTTTTTCTCTGCAGGTTCGTGTCCACTTCTTCCCTTTGGGGAGGTCGGGTTCCTCCTTTTTTCTCTTTTTTCTGTGGATAATTCTTTTCTTTTTTATCCGTTAACCTGTGAACTAAAATGAGTTAATTATGGAAAATATTTACATGTATTTTTCTATGACTTTATTGATTTAGACATGTGAACTCTCTGATGACCCTGAACTCTGACACTGCGTGTCATCTGATCAATTGGTGCTGTTTTTAAATGTAAGCATGTATTTAGACCCTGTATGTCCATGATTTCTGTATATTGTATGTGGTATGTCCTGACGAAAGAGTCACCTGAACCCTGAACGTGTTGAATAAACCATGTTGAATCCTTACTATTCCTGGAATTCTTCTTTTGCGGCAGCGCGGTAATGATCCTTCTCTCCTATTGAGTATATGCTTCTATCAGGTTGTGCACTGACCTGTGGATCTGCTGCAGCAGCCCCCATTATTACATGTCTCTTTCTCATCCTCACCAGGTGAGTAGTTCTCTTGGTGGGCTAACCCTGTGTAACGTGAGATAAGAACCTATTGCGCTTTTGTGCCTCCCTTCCTGTTAGGGTTGCGGATCGCACTAAATATAAAATATAATAAATTGCGATCGCAAACCGGAGTCCACCGTGCCGAGATGACAAACTGCTGCTCGGTAATGGCAGACGCCAACTGAACACTGGCCGAGTGACCGCAGACCCGGTGTGCACAAGAGCGAACTCTGCTACAGCACAGAGCCGCAGAAAGAGACACCGAAGCCTGTTACCTCACAGGCTACGGCTAAAGGAACCACTACTGCGGCACCAGGGATTAACCCTAGAGAAATGCTGTGCCCTGTTAGCAAACATAGAGCGCAGCCGACAGTGGTGTTACCGCACTGCGTGCATACAGCGCCACCCTGGCGGATGTCACTAACCAGCTCAAGCTTAGCACTGGAAAGCGCAATAACTGCGCACGGCACCGCTGAGAAGGACACTGCAGCGTATGCGGTACAGATGTGTCTCGTGCAGAGGACACTCTGGCTGAGCGTGTAATAGGTGCTGGGAGCACTGTGGCGCTATGCAGTGTCACCGCTTGGCACTGACTCAAGACCCGAAACCATACGTATCAAAGTGAAGGGGTTTCTTAATGAGTCATTCAGCGGTTCACAAGCATCCATCATCACACACACTATCCATAACTTGTCTATACTAGAGCATGGCCGAGCAGCCATGTGGCTCTTTTATAGCAGCGTCCTTCCGGGACCTTCCCAGTAGTGGACCAATCCGAGCAGGAACGGGACCTGCACATGTGACCTCCGGCCTCCAATGAGAGGTCGTCCCATGGGCATTCTCAGTACCCAAAAGACAGGACTTAGTCCCAGGAGCGTCTACTTGCTGCTGACTCAAGGATGGAGTTATAGCAGAGCCAGAAGAAGCAACCAGACGCCTAACATCAGCCTGGGCAAGATGCCTGGACCGACATCTTTGCTGAGCAGGAATCTCTGCGACTGCAGAGGAATGGGATACCGCAGAGGACATGGCTCGAGATGCCCCCTGTGCAGTGGGGGAAACTCGATGCCTAACACTTCCTTTCCCAAACATCGCCTGTATGTAGCAGAGCTGATTGGACAAGTGCAGCGTCTAGTCTCCCATGGAAACTATTAAAGCATGCCAAAAGTTAAAAAAACAAAAGTTTTAAAAATATAAAAAGTTCAAATCACCCCCCTTTTGCCCCATTCAAAATAAAACAATAAAAAAACAAACACACATATTTTGTATCTCTACGTTCAGAATCGCCCAGTATATCACTATAAAAAAAAAATTAACCCAAACGCTAAACGGCATAATGAGAAAAAAGTCAAAACACCAGAATTACATTTTATGGTCGCCGCAACATTGCATTAAAATGCAATAACGGGCGATCACAAGATTGTATCTGCACCAAAATGGTATAATTGAAATCATCACCTCGGCATGCAAAAAATTAGCCCTCACCCAACCCGAGATCAGGAAAAATGGAGACGGTACAGGTATTGGAAAATGGCACAATTTTTGGGGACTTTTTTTCACCACTTAAATAAAAAAGAACCTATACATGTTTGGTGTTTATGAACTTGTAATGTAGTTGGTCCATTTTTATGTTTCTTTTGCACTTAGATCCATGGCCACATCGAGGCTGCATCAGAAGGAATGCACTGACTGTATAAAAATGATGAAACCTCCAATATATTTCTCATTATTTTTTTTTAATCAATCTGGACTGCCTTGACCTCTCTCCTCATTTTCATTATTCTGGACCTCACAGCAGGCAGTGATTTTTCCCATATAAAGCAATACTGTGGTATTGCAGTATACAGTACAAACAATCACAGTCTTAAGTCCTTTAAGGGGACTAATATATAAATTGAAAAGTAATAAATGTTTATAAAAAAATATACAAATTCAACCTCTTCCCCTCCCTTTTCCCCCAGTTAAAAATATATATATGCTAGAAATAGGCCCGATGCCATGCGGTGAAATTAACATCTGTGTAAGGCTGTTACTGCGGCTACACAAGTGAAACATCGACGTCACCGCTATTCCCTAAGCAGGCGCAGTAACAGCAGCATCGTTACCACGCATGCGCGGGTAGAGCGCGCAGTTGTGGCTGTTGCTGCATATGCGCGGGAATAGCGGTGATGTGAATGCAAGTGACATACACGTCACCGCTATTCCCGTGCATGCGTAGTAACGACGTGGCTGTTGCTGCGCCTGCATGGGAATAGCGGAGATGTGTTTGTCACTTGCACAGGAGCAGTTTGTGGCCTTGTGGCCATGAACTGCCCCTGCGCAAGTGACCCTGCCGTGGTGCCTTATGGGATTCGGGGACAGCGGCCGGAAGTCCCAACTGGTGATTTTATATATTGTGAGGCAGCGACCGGAGTCATATGTGAGGATCCGCTATGTGTCCCCCAGAATGCGCTCAGAAGCGTATTAGATCCGCTGGAGTGCCCTGTCGTCGCAGCAGTGTACCTGTGACTCACAGGGCAGAATAAACGTGAGTTTGAGCCTGGTCAAGTTATTTGGACCAAGGAGTTTATTCAGGAAAACCCGGTATGGGCTTTTATTTTTTAAACGGACTGCAGGAAGGTAGTGGGGTCTGGTCCGTTTCCTCCAGCCCAGGTCTTATAAGTGGCCTATGGCCACAGATTGGAGAAAGTAAAAAAAAAAAAAAAAACCTGCAGAAAGGGTTTGGGTGTGTCCGTTCTGATTTGCACAGAGAGAGAGAGCAATGCGGTCGCTCACGGCAACTGGCCACGGACTGTTTTGTTGCTTCCCGGCTGCGATCCGAAGGATACAGCGTGTTGTGCACTGTGAGTGTTTTTTTTGTGGACATTAAACCCATTTTTTTTGTTTGAACTTGCTGGGTCACTGCCTCATCTCTGCACAGTGTGGACGTCGCTGCTTTACACTTGGTTGGAGAATGCAGGCAGTGTGAATTGAGGCATACCCAAAGCGTGCCGCATGTCATATATTAGGCCTGCAACACTGCAGCTTAAGTTGACTGATAAGATGGAGGAAATACTGAGACAGTTGTCCGCCTCGCGTGTGCGACAGCAGAAGCTGCAGGAGGAACAGCAGCAGCAGCTACATGAGCAGAAGCAGACCAACAATTTAATTCTGCAGCAGATTGTGGCTCTGCAAGAGGCAGGTTCCCCAGCCACCGCATACCGATCAGAAGCCCGATACAAGGTCCGCTCAGCACTGAGGAAGATGGCACCTGAGGACGACATGGAGGCTTTTCTCACCATTTTTGAACACACTGAAGAGCGGGAGAACTTGCCGGTGGCCCAGTGGGCTGAGGTGGTGTCCAACTTCTTGATGGGAGATGCACAAAAGGCCTACCTGGACCTCAGTCGGGACTATGGGAAGCTGAAAGGTGAGATCCTTGCCCGACTGGGGGTTAATACATATGTGTGTGCCCAACAGGTGTTCCAGTGGTCCTTTTCTGAGACTCGCCCTGCCCGGTCTCAAGCCTATGGCTTACTGCAACTGGTTAAAAAATGGCTACAGCCTGAGACTTTAACCCTGATCCAGATGGTAGAGAGGGTGGTGGTCGAATGGCTGGTTAGGGCCCTGCCAGCCGCCATACAACGTTGGGTGGGGCAAGGGGACCCGGGCACTCTGGACCAGGTGGTAGGACTGGTTGAGCGGTTTACAGCCACTCAAGACTTTATACGGGACACTGCCCCACTTGGGCTGTCACGTAAGGCCCCATCAGCTCAGGAGCCTGGGAAAAGTCTACAACCCTCCACAAAGGCCAATACGGATCATGCCCGTACTGAGGGTATATCTCGGAAGGAGAGCGTCAACCGCCCCGTGTCCCCTAGCATAGCCTCAATGTTCCCTCGTGCCCCAGTCCTTAAGTGTTGGCGGTGCCAAGAGCCTGGACATGTGATTGCTAACTGCCCCCTAACAACTGAACCCATGGCCTGCTGGTATACTCGCCATGTATCTATGTATGCCCAGCCAGTCTGCATTGCCACTACAGACCCTGCCAGTACCGAACCTCAGCGGTGCGAGGTACTAGTCAAAGGGTACCAGACGGACGCTCTCTTGGACTCTGGGAGTTTGGTGACCCTTGTACACGGGTCCCTGGTTGCCGGGGATAGACCTAATGGACGGAAGGTGGGGGTACTGTGCATACATGGGGACCTCCGTGAGTACCCGACTGAGGAGGTCACGTTCTCCACCCCGTGTGGGGAGATAAAACATGTAGTGGGAGTGGTAAAGATTCTTCCGTATGGTACTGTATTAGGAAGAGACTTTCCCCTGTTCTGGTCCCTATGGGAGACCAGGGTTAACCATCTCAGGGTAAAAAGTATTCCGGGTGCTGAACCTGAAGATCCCGAGTCAGGGATTCGTGCCGTAGGGGTCACCAACATAGGGACAGAGTGTAACCCCGATAGGTTTCCCCTAGAGGTGTTGACAGGAGAAGTTGAGGAGAACTCACTGATTCCTGAGCTGGAGGTGTCACCTGATAAGTTCGGGACTGCCCAGCTCCAGGACCCCACTTTGATCCGGGCCAGGGAAAGAGTAATCGTGGTAAATGGGGTGGCTCAACAACCAGGTGTAGAGAGGGAGTTTCCCCGGATGGAGATCAACCAAGAGTTACTGTACAGGGTTGATAAAATCAGGGATGAGGTGGTAGAACAGCTGGTGGTGCCTCAACCCTATCGTCAGGAGGTGCTCAATATGGCTCACACTCACATGCTGGGAGGGCATTTGGGGGCGAAAAAGATGCTAGAGCGCATATTGCAGCGGTTTTTCTAGCCTGGGGTCTATGTTGAAGTCAAAAGGTATTGCAACACATGTCCAGAATGCCAACTAACATCACCCATCACGAACTACCGGAGTCCTTTGGTGCCTCTGCCCATTATAGAGATACCTTTTGAGCGGATTGCGATGGATCTGGTAGGGCCATTAGTAAATTCCGCCCGGGGCCACCAGCACATATTAGTAGTTGTAGATTACGCCACCCGATACCCAGAGGCGATACCCCTCCCCCACACTTTGGCAAAACTAATAGCCCGTGAACTGTTCGCCATGTTCTGTCGCTTAGGGCTACTGTTGTGAATTCTCTCTCTGGCTTCCCTCTGGTGATTACTGAAGGTAATGGAGGTGGTCAGATTGACAGAGGGGTTGCGAGTTCTCTTTCTGGACTCCCTCTGGTGGTTACTGGAGGTAGTGGAGCTGATCTGATTGCCAGAGGCTTGCCACCTGATAATGAGGAAGACGATTGGAGATCCGGGGTTTCTGATTGGGATTTAAGACAGCTGACTCCCTCTATCCCTGCTGGTGATTTTCTTTCTGTTCCTTCTGAGGTCTGATGTCTCCTGCTCTTTCCCTGCATGTTCAGCTCAGTGGTTCATTTGTTATTCTGTTTGCATTTGATGTTTGCATTTGCCCATATGTTACGGCATGTGCCAGTTTGTTTTGTCCCCTGTTATATTGGTCTCTTTTTTTTTTTTTATTTCTTTTAAAATTCTTTCCTTCTTTAGAGTACCCAAGAGTCTACAGTTGGGCTGGTGATTCTGTTATGAATGGGCACCGAGGAGGATAGCATGCCCAAGCAAAGCCACAGAAAACCAGAGAGGTTGGTAACTAAGCGGATGCAGACCCCTGATCCTGTCCACACAACTAGCAGTAGCCGTGGAGCGTGCCTACGATGATCCTAGATGCCTCGGCACAGCCAGAGAGCTAACTAAGCCTAAAGCAAGAAAGGGGAAATCTAAACTGCCCCGGAGCAGACCCCAAAGGAATAGATAGCCCCCAAGCATATATTGTCGGTGAGACAAGATGAAAGCTCAAACGCAGGCAGAAAAATAGACTGAGCAAATGATGGGGCCCTCACTGACTAGACAGGAAAGACACTGTCTGCAATCACGCAAAAACCCTGCAAAAAGTCCAACACATCTGATGCACAAAAACACTGAAGTCGCACGACTTCGCCCCCCACTATATATTCTGAAAAAAAGAGACCAATATAACAGAGGACAAAACAAACTGGCACATGCAGTAACATATGTGCAAACGCAAACATCAAATGCAAACAGGATAACAAATGAACCACTTAGCTGAACATGCAGGGAAAGAGCAGGAAACATCAGACCTCAGAAGGAACAGAAAGAAAATCACCAGCAGAGTTAGAGGGAGTCAGCTGTCTTATATCCCAATCAGAAACCCCAGACCTCCAATAGTCTTCCTCATTATCAGGTGGCAAGCCTCTGTCAATCAGATCAGCTCCACTACCTCCAGTAACCACCAGAGGGAGTCAAGAACGAGAACTCGCAATCCCTCTGTCAATCTGACCAGCTCCACTACCGTCAATAATCACCAGAGGGAAGCCACAGAGAGAATTCACAACAGGCTACTAAAGGAAGATCCGTACCGATCAAGGTACTCCATTTATGTCTAAGGTGACCAAGGAGCTGTGTAAGCTGCTCCAAATCAAACAGCTACGCACGTCGGTATACCCTCCACAAACCGACGGGTTGTTGGAGAGGTTTAATAAGACCCTAAAGCCATGATAAAAAAGGTAATCGCCAAGGATGGGAGGGATTAGTGCAGTAACATGTCCCATCTAATGTTCGCCATTCGCAAGGTACCGCAGGCGTCAACAGGGTTCTCCCCGTTTGAGCTATTGTATGGCAGGCACCCAAGAGGATTGCTAGATGTAGCCAAAGAGACATGGGAACAGGAGCCCACTCTCCATAAGAGTGTCATTGAGTATGTGACAAAAATGCAGGATCGGATTGCCATCTTGAGGCCCATAGTAAAGGAGCATCTGTTGGATGCCCAGGCCGCTCAGAGCCGCACGTATAATAAAAGGGCCATGGTCAGGACCTTTAAAGAAGGAGACCAGGTGTTGGTACTAGTACCCACCCCAGAGAGTAAATTCATGGCCAAGTGGCAAGGGCCTTATGATATATGGGGGAAAGTGGGGGAAGTGATTTATAAGGTGTACCAACCTGGGAAAAGGAAACCCGAGCAGCTGTACCATGTAAACCTGCTAAAGGCCTGGAAGGACCGAGAATGTTTGGTTACCGATGTGACTCCGGTCCTACAAATTGGGGTCCCTCTGGCTATGGCCAAGGACTCGGCTGGGTGTGAGGTAAAAGTAAATGACGCCCTCACAAAACAGCAGAGACGGGAGGCTCTAGCTTTAGTGCAGCAGAATAAGGATGTATTCTCAGAGCTGCCGGGACGAACCTCTGTGATACAGCATGACCTTATAACCGAGCCCCAGGTTAGGGTACGGATGAAACCATACCGAGTGCCAGAAGCCAGGAGGCAAGCGATAGCAGCTGAAGTGAAGCAAATGCTTCAATTGGGAGTCATTGAAGAGTCCCAGAGTGAGTGGGCTAGCCCCATTGTGCTAATATCGAAACCAGACGGGTCGTTACGCTTCTGCAATGACTTCAGGAAGTTAAATGAGGTGTCAAAATTTGACTTCTACCCAGTGCCTCGGGTGGACGAGCTAATTGAAAGACTGGGAAAGGCCCAGTACTTCACCACGCTCAACCTCACTAAAGGGTACTGGCAGGTTTCCCTGACAGAATCGGCTAAAGAGAAGACCGCATTTATCACGCCAGAGGGTCTGTTTCATTATGTTGTCTTACCCTTTGGGTTACATGGGGCTCCGGCCACATTCCAGAGGCTGATGGACATAGTATTAGAACCTCATCGGAAATACGCATCGGCCTATTTAGATGACATATTGTCACGTCGCTGTCAGACACAGGGACTGCTGTTCCTGCCTCGGCCACTGGGAGGCGCCAGACTGTCACGTCGCCGTCAGATACAGGGACTGCTGTTCCTGCCGCGGCCACTGGGAGGCGCCGGACTGTCACATCACCGTCAGATACAGGGACTGCTGCTCCGGTCTCAACCACAGGGAGGCGCCGGGCGGTCACGTCGCCGTCAGACACGGGGACGGCTGTTCCTGCCTCGGCCACTAGGAGGCTCCGTGGTTTCCCCATGGGTGGTGGTGACAGAGAAAGGGCTCCTGCGCAGGCATCTGGTGGGCGCAGGCTCCGCTCCTCTGTCAGTCATGAAAGGGTTGGTGCATCACCATCTGGCCTGGTCCTGGGGGCGGTCCAAATGACATCATCAGACTGTGAACCTGTGAGGGATAGCCTGATCCTTCAAATACCTTGGGGCCTGTCTTGCAGGCCGCCAGATATAGTCTTGGTTTCCCCAGTGTGCTAGTTTGTTATTTGCGATCTTTGATTCTGACCTTTGCCTGAATTTCTGACTCTGCTCCAGCCTCACGATTTTGTACCTCTGCTGCCCTCTTGATTTATGACTCTGACCTTGGCCTGGTTTTTAATGCTGTGACTGCCTAACGATTTTGTACCTCTGCCTCCCTCCCGGTTTATGACTCTGACCTTGGCCTGGATTTGACTCTGCTACTGTCTGCCGTTTTTGTACCTCTGCTGCCCGCCTGGTTTAGACTTGGATTCCTGACTACGCTTTTGGTCCCGTTTTTTAACCCCTTTCTGGCGACCATCCTGCTCTGGTCCACTGCTCTTATTCAGACAGCTACCTCCTGGACTCTGCTGTAAATCCAGATCCCTGTATAGGGGTAAAGGGTATCGGGGTTGCTCGGGGTGCTGTCTTACTGCAGCCCAGACTCGCAGACGGACGTCACATTATATCTGGCCCAAAAAATCGTTTTTTATATACAGTCATATGTAAAAGTTTGGGCACCCCTATTAATGTTAACCTTTTTTCTTTATAACAATTTTGGTTTTTGCAACAGGTATTTCAGTTTCATATATCTAATAACTGATGGACTCAGTTATATTTCTGGATTCAAATGAGGTTTATTGTACTAACAGAAAATGTGCAATCTGCATTTAAACAAAATTTGACCGGTGCAAAAATATGGGCACCCTTATCATTTTCTTGATTTGAACACTCCTAACTACTTTTTACTGACTTCCTGAAGCACTAAATTGGTTTTGTAACCTCATTGAGCTTTGAACTTCATAGCCAGGTGTATCAAATCATGAGAAAAGGTATTTAAAGTGGCCACTTGCAAGTAGTTCTCGTAATTGATTCTCCTATGAAGAGTGGCATCATGGGCTCCTCAAAACAACTCTCAAATGATCTGAAAACAAAGATTATTCAACATAGCTTTTCAGGGGAAGGATACAAAAAGTTGTCTCAGAGATTTAACCTGTCAGTTTCCACTGTGAGGAACATAGTAAGGAAATGGAAGAACACAGGTACAGTTCTTGTTAAGCCCAGAAGTGGCAGGACAAGAAAAATATCAGAAAGGCAGAGAAGAAGAATGGTGGGAAAAGTCAAGGACAATCCACAGACCACCTCCAAAGACCTGCAGCATCATCTTGCTGCAGATGGTGTCACTGTGCATCGGTCAACAATACAGCGCATGCATAACGCCTTTTTGTATGACCAAACAACTCAATCTTTGTTTCATCAGTTCACAGGACCTTCTTCCAAAATGTAACTGGCTTGTCCAAATGTGCTTTTGCATACCTCAGGCGACTCTGTTTGTGGTGTGCTTGCAGAAACGTCTTCTTTCGCATCACTCTCCCATACAGCTTCTCCTTGTGCAAAGTGCGCTGTATTGTTGACCGATGCACAGTGACACCATCTGCAGCAAGATGATGCTGCAGGTCTTTGGAGGTGGTCTGTGGATTGTCCTTGACTGTTCTCACCATTCTTCTTCTCTGCCTTTCTGATATTTTTCTTGGCCTGCCACTTCTGGGCTTAACAAGAACTGTACCTGTGTTCTTCCATTTCCTTACTATGTTCCTCACAGTGGAAACTGACAGGTTAAATCTCTGAGACAACTTTTTGTATCCTTCCCCTGAAAACCTATGTTGAATAATCTTTGTTTTCAGATCATTTGAGAGTTGTTTTGAGGAGCCCATGATGCCACTCTTCATAGGAGAATCAAATAGGAGAACTACTTGCAAGTGGCCACCTTAAATACCTTTTCTCATGATTTGATACACCTGGCTATGAAGTTCAAAGCTCAATGAGGTTACAAAACCAATTTAGTGCTTCAGGAAGTCAGTAAAAAGTAGTTAGGAGTGTTCTAATCAAGAAAATGATAAGGGTACCCATACTTTTGCACCGGTCAAATTTTGTTTAAATGCAAATTGCACATTTTCTGTTAGTACAATAAACCTCATTTGAATCCAGAAATATAACTGAGTCCATCAGTTATTAGATATATGAAACTGAAATACCTGTTGCAAAAACCAAAATTGTTATAAAGAAAAAAGGTTAACATTAATAGGGGTGCCCAAACTTTTACATATGACTGTATATCGCATATACATAAAAGCATTATCCCTGAACTTTTTTTTTTTTTCCCTCTCCTGCCTGAGGTGATTATTTGGCTAAAAGCTCCTGCTACCTGCTTCATTGCGCAGCCTGGAGGAACACTCCCATCCTCCTACACAAGCATGCTGCAGTCTGGAGACTTCAGGGAAAATGCTGGACAACAGAAATCTTCACTCCTGGGACATCAGCCCCTGGGCAGTTCTGGTCATGCCTGCCCAGTGGCTCAGGTATTGCCCGCAGATGCGGCTAACGTTTTTTTTACCCATGTCTCTGTCATACCTTAAAAAATCTCTGTGTTTGGAGGCTTATGTGGATAGTGGTTCTGAGGGAAACTTCATGGATTTCTTGGTGGCAAAGACGCTTGGTGTACCACTGCTAAGGCTTAATGACGCTATTAAAACCACTGCGATTAATGGCACATCTATTGTCCAGGGTGGAGTGGAGTTTGTTACTGCAGAAATTGCAATGTCAGTGGGGACATTACATACTGAACATGTGTCATTTTTTGTGATTGATAATTTATCAGCTGCAGTTATTTTGGGTATGCCATGGTTGCGTACACATAATCCGGTCATAGACTGGCACCTTGGTGATATTGCGCGCTGGAGCCCACAGTGTCAGGACAACTGTATATCGCTATCGGTGAACCAAGTTAAAATCAAACCTCCCTTTGTACCGTATGCATTTAGAGATTATGAGGATGTTTTTTCCATAGTGGAATCAGAGAAATTACCCCCTCAGATAGAGTATGATTGCCCCATAGACTTGATACCAGATTCTCATCTCCCAAAGGGGAGAATACTTAATCTCTCTGGTCCAGAGCTTCAGGCCATGAAAGACTACATAGCAGACAGTCTACATAAGGGGTTTATTAGACCATCCACCTCACCTGTTGGAGCTGGGTTCTTTTTTGTGGAAAACAAAGATGGTGGCCTCAGACCTTGCATTGACTACTGTGAGTTAAACACATTCACTGTAAAAAAAACAGTATCCGCTTCCACTCATCCCTGATCTTTTTAATCAGCTGTTGGGAGCCCGTTGGTTTACTAATCTTGACCTCCGTGGAGCATATAATCTTGTCCGTATAAGAAAGGGAGATGAGTGGAAAACTTTGTGTAACACACCCATTGACCACTTTGAGTACCTTGTAATGCCGTTCGGGCTCTGTAACGCACCTGCCGTGTTTCAAAATTTTGTTAACGATATCTTCATAAATATCTGTGGAGTATATGTAGTCGTTTATTTGGATGACATCCTGATCTCATCTGCTGATCTTATGACGCACGTCCAACATGTCTGTTCTATTCTCCAGAGGCTTAGAGAACATTCTCTATTCGCCAAATTAGAGAAATGCATTTTTATGGCTGAGGAGGTACAGTTTCTAGGATACATTGTCTCAGCTAAAGGGTTTCGCATGGATCCTGCCAAGATCCAACCCATTAAGGAATGGGTACAACCCAAGTCTCTTAAAGCGCTGCAGCGATTCTTAGGGTTCGCAAACTATTATCGCAAAATTTATCAAATGTTTTTCGGAGATCGCTAAACCACTCACGGACTTGACCCGGAAAGGTGCAGATGTGGTTAATTAGAAGCCTGAGGCACTTCAGGCATTTTCTGTTTTAAAAGAATATTTTTCGTCTAACCCAATATTGATTCAGCCTGATCTAGACCGCCCCTTTGTTGTAGAGGTTGATGCCTCTGAGGTTGGAGTAGGAGCAGTGCTATCACAAGGCACGGCATCCCTCACTCAACTTCGTCCATGTGCCTTCTTTTCCCGAAAATTCTCTTGCACTGAGAGGAATTATGATATAGGGAATCGGGAACTGTTGGCAATAAAATGAGCCTTCGAGGAATGGCACCACTTCCTTGAAGGTGCGAAACATAAGATCACCGTGATCACGGATCACAAGAACCTGACCTACTTGGAATCAGCAAAAAGACTGAATCCTAGACTGGCAAGGTGCGCCCTGTTCTTCTCGAGATTTGATTTTGTGATCACTTTTCGACCAGGTACTAAAAATGTAAGGGCTGATGCCCTCTCTCGAAGTTTTTGCCCCTCACAGGCCGAGGACTCTGAACCAGCTCCAATATTGGCCAACAGGATTGTTGTTTCGGCTGTGTCCTTGGATCTTCTGGAGGAGAACCGTAGATCCCCAGAACAAACCCCTGACACTACGTCTCCCCAAAAATTGTTTGTTCCAGCCACATTCCGCCTGCAAGTTCTGAAGGAATCGCATGATTCTGTCCTTGCAGGGCATCCAGGTATAAATAATACCATCAGACTGGTGACCAGGAATTTTTGGTGGCCAACTGTAATAAAGGATTGTAAGGACTATGAACAATCTTGTGAAATCTGTGCTCGCGCTAAGTCTCCCCATAATCGCCCTGCCGGCTGGCTCCAGTCCTTGCCTACCCCTGAGGGTCCATGGACCCACATCTCCATGGACTTTATTTGTGACCTCCCGCCCTCAGAAGGGAAGACGTGTATCTGGGTGGTGGTGGATAGGTTCAGTAAGCAGTGTCATTTCGTTCCTCTGTCTGGACTACCTAATTCCGAAACCCTAAGTAAACTGTTCATTATTCATGTTGTACGACTGCATGGCGCTCCTATGAATATTGTGTCCGACAGGGGTACCCAGTTCGTTTCGAAATTTTGGAGGGCGTTCTGCAAAGGCATTGGCATTGAATTGTCCTTCTCCTCTGCCTACCACCCTGAAACCAATGGTCAAACCGAGCGCGCCAACCAAGCTCTGGAACAATATCTCCGTTATGTGTCTGAGCATCAGTCCAATTGGGTGGAACTACCCCTTTCTTCTGCAATCTTGGGCTGCACCCACGCTTTGGCTCATTCTCTGCTATGATGTCAGAGCTCCCTGGGGTAGAAAGATCTATACATCAGTTAAAGACGATTTGGGCAGAAGTGAACACAAACTTGAAAAGGGCTCAGGTTAGACAAGCTTCGGCTGCTAATAGACGGCGATCCAAAGGGCCGCAACTGGGAGTTGGAGACAAAGTCTGGCTTTCTACCAGGAATATTAGGCTTAAAGTGCCGTCTACCAAACTGGGTCCCAGGTTCATTGGTCTGTACGAAATTATTGAGGTGATTAACCCAGTAGCTTTACGTCTAAAACTCCTTCAGTCATTCAAACTGCCAAATGTTTTCCACAAGTCTCTCCTCAAATTGTACCGCTCCCCAATTCATCCTGTCCGGTCCCCTCCTCCTCCAGTTTTGGTCGGGGTGCCTTGGAATATGAAGTCCAGGGTATCCTTGACTCTCGCTTAGTGAGAGGGTCCATGCAGTATCTGGTGCACTGGAAGGGCTACGGTCCGGAGGAGAGGTCCTGGGTCCCCTGCTGGTGACATTCATGCCAAGGGGTTGATCAGGAAATTTCACCTCCTTCACCCTAACAAACCAGGTTTTGAGGGTCCAGAGGCCCCTCTTAGAAGGGGGGTACTGTCACGTCGCCGTCAGACACAGGGACTGCTGTTCCTGCCTCGGCCACTGGGAGGCGCTGGACTGTCACGTCGCTGTCAGATACAGGGACTGCTGTTCCTGCCTCGGCCACTGGGAGGCGCCGGACTGTCACGTCACCATCAGATAGAGGGACTGCTGTTCTGGTCTCAACCACTGGGAGGCGCCTGGCGGTCACATCGCCATTAGACTCGGGGACGGCTGTTCCTGCCTCGGCCACTAGGAGGTGCCGTGGTTTCCCCATGGGTGGTGGTGACAGAGAATGGGCTCCTGCGCAGGAATCTGGTGGGCGCAGGCTCCGCTCCTCTGTCAGTCATGAAAGGGTTGGTGCATCACCATCTGGCCTGGTCCTGGGGGCGGTCCAAATGACATCATCAGACTGTGAACCTGTGAGGGATAGCCTGATCCTTCAAATATCTTGGGGCCTGTCTTGCAGGCCGCCAGATATAGTCTTGGTTTCCCCAATGTGCTAGTTATAGTGCTTTGAAGAAAGCACTATCTTGTAATCCGAACGCTGCTAACTTATTCTTCTTATTATTATTCAGTTGATTTCCGCAATTAATGCAGCCCGAACCGCTACATGCACAGACTCCGTTGAGGCATAATTTCAAAGCCAGCGTCCACGAGTGGTGTGCTAAGTATTTTTCGTGTTGATCGGATTTGTAGTTTTCGCGCAATTTGCGTTTGAAAAAACATTTTCCCGTCATTGGAATGCATTGTCTCAATGCATTTCAATGGGAAAATTTTGCCATAGGGAAAACATGGGGCTGTCGTGAGGTGGCAGTTAAGCTCATTGATATGCGCAGGCACACCCAGTTACTATGCCAATGCCTACGAACTATACATGACTCCAGCAGGACAGAGTTTCTGACAGATAATATCAGTTCTTAAAGTGAAAACGAAAGCACAAATGCAAATCGCCCACCAAATCGGACCCAGAGGGGCCCCGCCCACCAAATTGGACCCTGAGTGGCTCCGCCCACCAAATCAGACCCTAAGGGGCCCCACCCACAAAATCGGACCCTGAGGGATCCCGGCCACCAAATCAGACCCTGAGGGGCCCCGCCCACCAAATCGGACCCTGAGGGGCCCCGCCCACCAAATCGGACCCTGAGGGACCCCGCCCACCAAATCGGGCCCAGAGTGGCTCTGCCCACCATATCGGACCCTGAGGGGCCCCGGCCACAAATTCGGACACTGAGGGATCCCGTCCACCAATTCAAGCCCTGAGGAGCCGAGGCCACCGAATCGGATCCTGTGGGGCCCCACCCACCAAATCAGACCCTGAGAGGCCACACACAGGCCAAAGTGGCCCCTGAGAGGCACCCACAGTTAAAACGGATCCTAAGTTGAAAGTCTTGCAGGGGCAGCAGGCAAGCCTCTCTTAAAGGGGCAGCCCGGGCACCATTTCAAAGCACTATCTATACTTCCTTCAGGAAATACACATCTAGTTTGTTATTTGCTATCTTTGATTCTGACCTTTGCCTGGATTTCTGACTCTGCTCCTGCCTGACGATTTTGTACCTCTGCCACCCTCCTGGTTTACGACTCTGACCTTGGCCTGATTTTTGACGCTGCGATTACCTAACGATTTTGTACCTCTGCCTCCCTCCCGGTTTATGACTCTGACCTTGGCCTGGATTTGACTCTGCTACTGTCTGCCGTTTTTGTACCTCTGCTGCCCGCCTGGCTTAGACTTGGATTCCTGACTACGCTTTTGGTCCTGTTTTTTAACCCTTTTCTGGCGACCGTCCTGCTCTGGTCCACTGCTCTTATTCAGACAGCTACCTCCTGGGCTCTGCTGTAAATCCAGATCCCTGTATAGGGGTAAAGGGTATCAGGGTTGCTCGGGGTGCTGTCCTACCGCAGCCCAGACTCTCAGATGGACGTCACACATAGTCATCTTTAGTACCAACTGGGAGACCCACCTGTGCCAGGTACAAGCCGTGTTAGACTCACTCTGAGTCGCGGGGTTAACAGCAAACCCAAAGATATGTGCGATAGGGCTCACGGAAGCTTGGTACTTGGGTTACGTGATCGGTCGCGGGGTGATCAAACCCCAAGTAAACAAGATTGAGGCCATCCAAAACTAACCCAAGCCCTTAAGTACTAAGCAGGTGAGGGCATTCTTTGGCATCATTGGTTACTACCGTGGGTTTATACCCAATTTTGCTGGGGAATCAGCACCCTTAACGGACCTCTTAAAAAGGTAAAAGGACAGTGATGGTCCAATGGAATCCTCAGGTGGAAAAAGCATTCGAGTCCCTGAAGTCGGCGTTGTGTGGACAGCCTGTCATCATCAGCCCCGACTTCAAAAAGACCTTTATTGTACAAACCGATACCTCGGAGGTAGGTCTAGGAGCGGTGCTGTCACAAGAGGTGAACAGGGATGAGCATCCAGCCGCCTACTTGAGCAGGAAACTAACCCCAGCAGAGAAAAATTATAGCATAGTGGAAATGGAGTGCTTGGCGAATAATTAGGCCTTGGAGTCCCTACGCTATTATTTGGCGTCAGTTTCGTTTGGTAACAGACCATTCCCCCCTCGTCTGGAAGAGAAACACAAAAGAGGGGAATGCCCGAGTCACCAGATGGTTCCTGTCCCTACAAAACTTCAGTTTCTCAGTGGAATATAGGGCGGGGAAGGCACAGGGAAATGCGGATGCCCTGTCACGGCCCCCTGTATGGTGACAAATGTTCAACCCCACAAGCTTGAACAGAGGGGGGGTATGTGAGGCAGCGACCGGAGTCATATGGGATGGTCGCTATGTGTCTCCCAGAATGCGCTCAGAAGTGTATTAGATCCGCTGGAGTGCCCTGTTGTCCCAGCAGTGTGCCTGTGACTCACAGGGCAGAATAAAAGTGAGTTTGAGCCTGGTCAAGTTATTTGGACCAAGGAGTTTATTCAGGAAAACCCGGTATGGGCTTTTATTTTAGAAACGGACTGCAGGAAGTTAGTGGGGTCCGGTCCGTTTCCTCCAGCCCAGGTCTTTGATTTGCACAGAGAGAGAGAGCAATGGTCTGCAGAGCTCCCTGTGTGAGGCAACACAGGGCCAAGCACTGTGAGTGTTTTTTTTTTTTATGGATATTAAACCCGTTTTTTTTGTTTGAACTTGCTAGTCACTGCCTCATCTCTGCACAGTGTGGACGCCGCTGTGTTATGAGCTCATTTTCTGCTCCACCAGCTGGGAGTTCTCTTTCCCTTCTCCCTCTGGTGGTGACAGGAGGTAGTGAGGTTTGTTTAATTGGTAGTGGTCTGCCACCTGACGAGGAGGATAATGATTGGATCTATGGAGTGTCAGACTGGATATAAGACAGCCGAAGCCCTATCCGGGTGCTGGTGATTCTGTCTGCTTCTCAGGTCTTGGACTTCAGCTCTGCTCCAGTCTTCTCAAGTTAAGTTTGTTTTTGCTAATGTTCAAACTTGCTCTTGTTGGTCAACTCAGTTTTTTTGTGGTCAGCCAGCCCGGCTGGGCTGTGCTGAATTTCCACTCTTATTTATCTGTATTTGCCAATTTGCCTTTTTGTCCTTTATTAGATTGGCCTCTTTTTTTTTGCTCTGTCTCAGAATATTTCAGAGTGCTGATATAGTGGGAGAAGTCTAGTGACTTCAGGGTTAATTTTGTTATCAGAAGTGTTGGACATTATTTTTGGTAGGGTTTTTGGCAGATTGCAGACAGTATCTTTCCTTTCCTGTCCTTTCAAGTTAGTTTGACCCCATCATTTGCTCAGCCTATTTTTCTGCCTTTGTTTGTGCTTTCAGCTTGCTTCACCGTCAATACATGTGGGGGGCTGTCTTTCCTTTGGGGTCTGCTCTGGGGGAGTTAGTTTTCCTCTTTTCTTACTTTAGGCTTATTTAGCTCTCCGGTTTTGACGAGGCATCCAGGACCATCGTAGGCACGCTCCACGACTGCTGCTAGTTGTGTGTTAAGATCTGGGATCTGCAATCTGCATAGTTACCAACCTCTCTGGTTTTCTGAGACTTAGCGTGTGTTGCTTTTTTTCTTCTCTGTGACCCATTCATAACACCGCTGCTTTACAATATATATATATATATATACATGTATAAATAGACCCAATGCTATGGTATCGGGAGTGCGGTGAAATTAACATCTGTGTAAGGCTGTTACTGCGGCTGCACAAGTAAAATATAGACGTCACCACTATTCCCCAAGCAGGCGCAGTAACAGCCGTGTCGTTACCGCGCATGCGCAGGCAGAGCGCGCAGTTGTGGCTGGTACTGCGCATGCACAGGAATAGCGGTGACGTGAATGTCACTTGCGCAGGTATAGTAACGATGCGGCTGTTACTACGCCTGCATATATATAGATACAGTTGTGGCCAAAAGTATTGACACTCCTGCAATTCTGTCAGATAATACTTAGTTTCTTCCTGAAAATGATTGCACACACAAATTCTTTGGTATTATTATCTTCATTTAATTTGTCTTAAATGAAAAAACACAAAAGAGAATGAAGCAAAAAGCAAAACAATGATCATTTCACACAAAACTCCAAAAATGGGCCAGACAAAAGTATTGGCACCCTCAGCCTAATACTTGGTGGCACAACCTTTAGCCAAAATAACTGCCACCAATCGCTTCCGGTAACCATCAATGAGTTTCTTACAATGCTCTGCTGGAATTTTAGACCATTCTTCTTTGGCAAACTGCTCCAGGTCCCTGATATTTGAAGGGTGCCTTCTCCAAACTGCCATCTTTAGATCTCTCCACAGGTGTTCTATGGGATTCAGGTCTGGACTCATTGCTGGCCACCTTAGAAGTCTCCAGTGCTTTCTCTTAAACCATTTTCTAGTGCTTTTTGAAGTGTGTTTTGGGTCATTGTCCTGCTGGAAGACCAATGACCTCTGAGGGAGACCTAGCTTTCTCACACTGGGCCCTACATTATGCTGCAAAATTTATTGGTAGTCTTCAGACTTCATAATGCCATGCACACGGTCAAGCAGTGCAGTGCCAGAGGCAGCAAAGCAACCCCAAAACATCAGGGAACCTCCGCCATGTTTGACTGTAGGGACCGTGATCTTTTCTTTGAATGCCTCTTTTTTTCTCCTGTAAACTCTATGTTGATACCTTTGCCCAAAAAGCTCTACTTTTGCCTCATCTGACCAGAGAACATTCTTCCAAAACGTTTTAGGCTTTTTCAGGTAAGTTTTGGCAAACTCCAGCCTGGCTTTTTTATGTCTCGGGGTAAGAAGTGGGGTCTTCCTGGGTCTCCTACCATACAGTCCCTTTTCATTCAGATGCATACGGATAGTACGGGTTGACACTGTTGTACCCTTGGACTGCAGGACAGCTTGAACTTGTTTGGATGTTAGTCGAGGTTCTTTATCCAACATCCGCACAATCTTGCGTTGAAATCTCTTGTCAATTTTTCTTTTCTGTCCACATCTAGGGAGGTTAGCCACAGTGCCATGGGCTTTAAACTTCTTGATGACACTGCGCACGGTAGACACAGGAACATTCAGGTCTTTGGAGATGGAGTTGTAGCCTTGAGATTGCTCATGCTTCCTCACAATTTGGTTTCTCAAGTCCTCAGACAGTTCTTTGGTCTTCTTTCTTTTCTCCATGCTCAATGTGGTACACACAAGGACACAGGACAGAGGTTGAGTCAACTTTAATCCATGTCAGCTGGCTGCAAGTGTGATTTAGTTATTGCCAACACCTGTTAGGTGCCACAGGTAAGTTACAGGTGCTGTTAATTACACAAATTAGAGAAGCATCACATGATTTTTCGAACAGTGCCAATACTTTTGTCCACCCTCTTTTTTATGTTTGGTGTGGAATTATATCCAATTTGGCTTTAGGGCAATTCTTTTTGTGTTTTTTCATTTAAGACAAATTAAATGAAGATAATAATATCAAAGAATTTCTGTTTGCAATTATTATCAGGAAGAAACTGAGTATTATCTGACAGAATTGCAGGGGTGCCAATACTTTTGGCCACAACTGTAGATAGATAGATAGCATTGGGCCTATTTCTATCTCATCGGCAGTGCGGTGAAATTAACATCTGTGTAAGGCTGTTACTGCGGCTGCACAAGTAAAGCCTGTTTCACACATCCATTTGTGTCCATCAGTCAAAATCCACCGTTATGCAAAAAAATGGATCCGCCATTTTTCTTGGCGGATCCGTTTTTTTCCCATTGAGTTGCATTACCGGCGGATCTTGACGGATGGCCATCCGTTGGATCCGTTTTTTTGCTGATCCGCCAAAATTTTGATGTCCGCCGACATGCCTGAACGGACCGTGCAACGTTTTTTCGGCTGGCAGGATCCGCACTTCTCACTGCGCATGCCCGAAAGACTTCACTCAGCCGGAAATTTAACCCTAAAGTCTGTTCTGGCGGCTGAAAAAATCTCTCTCTCTCGCTCTCTCTCCCTCTCTCCCTCTCCCTCTCTCTCTCTCCCTCTCTCCCTCCCTCTCTCCCTCCCTCCTTTAAAATTCTTCCTTTGACGGATCCGTTAAAATAATGGTCCGGTGACAAACATTGTGGTCAGTACAGGAACGGATCCGCTATCCGCCATTTTAGCGGATTTTCACTGACAAAAAAAACTGATGTGTGAAACAGGCCTAAAACATAGACGTCACCGCTATTCCCCAAGCAGGCGCAGTAACAGCCATGTCATAACCACGCATGCAAATTAGAATTTTCTCCTGAAACCGTCTTTACTAGCATAAACTTTAGCCATTCTTCCTTCACCTGACCTGGAGGATGGGTTAAGGGTGTGGTTGAGACACTCTATAATATCTCATCCAGAGACCCTAGGGTCAGAACGAAGAAAAACAACTTGAATTGTAGATCTGTCCAATTTCTGTGATATCTTCTCTACAAAGATTGCTCAGTGATCTGTTCCGTTGGAGCTTTCTTTATTTAGCTCTTTTATTTTTGAATTGTATTGCTTTGCTTGTATATCTTTTTGTTATTTCATCTTTTCTCATTTTTTAAGCATTTAACCTTTTGTATATTACATCATTTAAAGTGTAATAAGTTTCTTACTGCTTTATACGTACACACAACCTTGAAGAGGGAAAGTATAGCTGAGCTGTGTTATCTTGTGTATGTCAGAGTGCTAAGTGTACCTGTTTGGTGCTGGAAAGCTGGGCGTGCGTACGTACTAGTGTGTTACCTAAGGTAAGCATGTTGCTGACTTAAGAAATCTGCAAGGGTTGACAGAAAGAAGTATGGTGTGGGTGCCTGCACAGGCTGTGGGAGCGCTTAGCTCATTGATAGCTTATTGCAGTAGGTGGAGTGGATGAGTAAGTTCACCTTAAGGGTATGTTTCCATGTAGCATATTTGCTGTGGATTGGACACTGCGTACAGCCGCAGCGTCCAGATGTTACAGCAAAGTAGATGGGATTTTATGAAATCCCATATCCACTATGCGTACGAAGACAAAGGTGGCAAATTTGCGTATACGCATATGCGGCGCATCTTTATAGACCGCAGCATGTCTATTTATCTTGCGGAAACGCACAGTCTCCGCAAGATAAATAGCACTGTTCTATGTACACGATGCGGTGATTCCACATGTGTTCAATTAAAACATGCGGAATCACAGCGCATACAAAAGCCGGCAGCGCTTTGGACAGGGTTGGGTGTCTGCTGCTTCCAAAGTGCTTGGAATACGCCACAAGGAAAACATACCCTAACAGTCACATCCGAGTCATGTTTGCAACAAGAGGATGGTGTTTATGACAAAAACACCCAAAAAACAATGGCGGGATTGCATTTTTTTTCTTTCACAATTTCTCAGCGCTTGGAATTTTTTTTTTGTCATTTTCCCTTACTCTATATAATAAAATGAATAGTGTCTTTCAAAGCTCCTTCCACAAAAATCAAAGCCCAAAAGAAAATTGGTTACTTCCTAAGGCCTCTTTCACACTTCAGTTTTTTGCCATCAGTCAAAATCCGCCAAAATTTGAAATTGGCGGATCCGCAAAAATGGCAACAAAACGGATGCAAACTGATGGAACCGATCCGTTTTGTTGAGGATCCGCCATACCGATTTGACGGCGGATCCTCAACAAAACGGATCCATTCCATCAGTTTGCATCCGTTTTTGTCATCCGTTGGATCCGTTTTCTTGCGGATCCGTTTTTCCACACCTCCAAAATGGAATGATCCCAAATATGATTGGCTCTTGGAAAATGCTCTCAAATGTGATTGGATGCTGGAAACTAGGGAGAAATATATCTAGGGTGTTGAGATACAATTTCTTTGAAAGGTTTTAGAGCTAGTGGCAGCGATGGAAGGAGTTAGTGCGAGTCTGGAAGGAGTTATTGCGAGTATTGACAGCTTCTGTGTGGAATTGGATCTTCACTTGAATCGGTTGGCAATTATTGCTATCGAGAGGGAGAAAAGAAGACTGCGAATCCTGCGTATGAGGAGACGGCGCCAGTGGATTCATCCCATTAATGCGCAGAGGTTCACCCGTGGCGTTTTTTCCACACTGTACCTGGAATTGAGGGAGAATCCGGACAAGTTCTTCAACTACGTGCGCATGCGGATGGAATTCTTTGAGATATTGGTGGATCGTGTTGGAGAACAAATCCGGAGAAGGGACACCTACATGCGGTTTTCTATATCACCGGCGGAGCGTTTGATGGTGACCCTTCGGTAAGTTATCTACCTTTTAAAATGTTTCAGATTCTGCAGGCTTTTATTGTTATGTTATGGCTTGTAGTTTGTATTAATTTTACTTTTTTTCCCTTTTTTTAAGATTCCTGGCAACTGGAGAATCCTTCACCTCCCTCCATTTCCAGTTCCGGATTGGGATTTCCACTATTGCTGGAATTGTACAACAGACCTGCCGGGCATTATGGGATTCTCTACAGGAGGAATACATCCCAGAGCCAACCCAGGAGAGGTGGCTGGAGATTGCAGAGAAGTTTCAAGATATCTGCCAGTTTCCAAACTGCATCGGTGCCGTGGATGGCAAGCATATCAGGATTGTGAAACCTATGGGATCTGGTTCACAGTTTTACAACTATAAAAAATACTTTTCTATTGTGCTTATGGCCATTTCGGATGCAAACTGCAAATTCATTGCCGTGGACATTGGTGCATATGGTCGTTCTAACGACTCACAGGTATTCAAGATTTCCACCATGGGCCGTCGCTTGTATGGAGACAATTTTAACTTCCCACCTCCAAGACCACTCCCTGGAACAACAGGCCCACCAATGCCTTTTGTGTGCGTTGGCGACGATGCTTTTCAACTTTCTAAACACCTACTGAAACCATCTGGTAGTCGTGGACTAACACACCGGAAAAGAATCTATAACTATCGGTTAACTAGAGCGCGCAGAGTGGTGGAGTGCGCGTTTGGAATTTTAACTGCCAAAAGGAGAGTCCTGTTAACGGCCATGAAAATGAAAACAGAAACTGTGGATGAGGTGGTAAAGGCCTGTGTAATCCTGCACAATTTTGTCCTTTCAAAGGAACCAGTTTCCATCGATGAAAATGTATATGAAACCACCTTGTGGGATTATGAGGAGCAAACTTTTCGGAGTACTGGTTCAGTGGCAAGAATTAGGGATACCTTTGCAGATTATTTTGTTACACCAGAGGGACAAGTGGACTGGCAAGATGACATGATATGATTTTCTTCATACCAATTGTGAGTAATTTTTTTTTTTTTTTTTTTTTTTATCTGAAAT
Organism: Dendrobates tinctorius; assembly: GCF_039654945.1. Classification (NCBI taxonomy): domain Eukaryota; kingdom Metazoa; phylum Chordata; class Amphibia; order Anura; family Dendrobatidae; genus Dendrobates; species Dendrobates tinctorius. The sequence goes on along the minus strand of NW_027361775.1, from coordinate 9,484,044 downwards.
TTTACCAAGTGTTTGCTTTGCACAAGCATTGTGTTTTACCATGTGATTTGGTTAGTTTTACACTTTGCAGTGTTACCAATTGTTGGGTACCAAGCGTAAAGTTACAAAGTGTTATGTACCTATGTTACCAAGTGTTGTGTACCAAGCGTTTTACACTTTGAAATGTTCACAAGTGTTGGTTATCATATGTTGTGCTACCTAGTGTTTTTTTGTACCTTGTACACCACCGGTGTACTGTGAAATATTACCCAGTGTTGTATTACCAAGTGTTGTGTTACCAAGCGTTGTGTTTACCTTTTACACCACTGGTGTAATTTGAATAAAGAAAGAAGCAAAATATAAACATCACAATAAAGTTTTTTGAAAAAAAAAAACTGTTTATTTCTGACAATTTGTATTAACTGTTTTTTTTTTTTTTCTTAACTTTTTTTGTAACTTTTTTTGGTATATATTACCTTTTTGGTAACTTTTTTTGGTATAATTACCTTTAATTTTTTTGGTATATTACCTTTTTTTAATTTTTTTTTGGTATATTACCTTTTTTTAATTTTTTTTTTTGGTATATTACAACAAATTACAAACTATGATAATGTTGGGTGGAGATAGTATTGGAGGGGTTAACAGGGTTAACCACATCGAGGGGGGGGGTAGGGGACTGGGGAGGGAGTTGGTGAGGACCAGAAGTGGAAGGGGGGTTTAACACATGTGGTTGGGACAGGAGTGGATGGACAGACGAGGTTTGTGGGTACATTGAAGGTGTATGTGGGGGTGGGTATGGTGAGGGCATTGGGGTATAATGCAATGGGGAAGGTAGGTACTGGGAAGAATGGAATGGGGAACTAGAGAAAGGAGAGGGAGTGGTAGGAGGAGGGACGGCTGTGTGATGGATGGTGGTGGAAGGATGGACGGGGGAAGGATGGACTGTGGAAGGATAGACAGGGGGAGGATGAGATGCTTCAGCAAGCACTTCCACTAGAGCATTGTGACAGGCTTGCATCACACGCATCTGCTGGTGAGTACTTAAACATTCCATTTGCCGGACAACAGATTGAAAAAAGGTATGTCTCGGTGTCTGGTTTGACTCTAAATTCATCTGTTCCATGTATCTTCTGAGTTCCATGATACTTTGATTGATCATGGTCAACCCAGAAGATAACCATTGTCCATAAGTGTGGAAACCGTGTTGAACAGTTGAGTTTAGATCCAAACAGTCAGACAAGGTCAACCTTTCCTGACTCCTCAGACGCTGCCGGCCAGAACCAAAAGTTGGTCGAGATGTTGCGGCAGTGTCTGAGGGGTGGGGAACAGGGAACAAGTCGTCACCAGCAGCTTCATGTGATGAAGTCTGCCCTGCTGCTCCAGTGCTGGTGGAGGGGATAGAGGGCTGAGACAAGAGGGTAGGTACAGAGGGGTCGGATACCTCGATGTGGTCACCGGGGGCGGTCTCACTAGGGATCACTCCAGAGGGACGCAACTCTGATGCAGACTCCCGAGTGCTGCAGATGGTGCTAAAAAAGGAGAAAAAAAAATGTATATTAAAAATATTGATATTTAATTTAAGTCTGCTGAAAAAAAAATTGGTTAAACATTTCTACTACAGGAATTGTTTGAGGAATATTTACCTTCTGCACGCCATTGATCGCAGGAACACCAGGGCTTTGTAGTTTTTGTACTGGGGTCCCTGGCGTCCTCCCGACGATCCACTCGGGGTCTGAATCACTTTGATGTAGTCCCTCTTGAAGCGATCCCGGAGCGACCGCCACCGTGTGATAACCCTGTCACCTGTGAAGCAAAAAAAAAAAAAAAAAAAAAAAAGGTTTAGTATTCAACACTTCACATGCTGGGAATATAAGTTACTGAAGTTGTAATACTTACGCACAAATCCCTGGACCTCGTATTGAGTTGCTCCCAGTTGTCAATAACTGAAGAACAGACTTCATCCCAGAGCCGTCGGGTGGTTGGTTGGTCGGCATGAAGACGGTTTGCCATGTTCCACAGCGGCTCCCGGATTTCCACCTCATGGATGAGGTCATCAGTATCAATAATGACACCCTCCTCCTGATTTCTGCGGGGAGCACGCTGTGAAACCTGTGAAGATAAAAAACAAAACAAAAAATTACATTATATTCAAACACATGATGTTCATTTAAACAATTATCAAAATAGGGTTACTTACCGTTTGCCAACCACCAGAGGCATCACCTTCACGACCCTGGGATGTCCTGGGAGTCACTCTAGTGCGGGCACCGGATTCTGAAGACTGTGGGGGAAAAAAAAAAAAAAATGTTTGGATGGATGCATAGTTATGGTGTGTGCACTGTGATGAATGTTTGTGTTGGGTGTAGCATTATGTATCTGTGTATGTGCTAAACTTACAATCTGCGCACCCCCTCCGTGTGTCTCTCCACCCTGCACGTCTCCTCCTGGAAGCTCCTCTGAATCAGCTTCCTGTTAAAACATAATAGGATAGTGTTTTTAACCACAAAAAAATTATTTTAAATAAAAAAAAACAAAATTTTTTTTACCTCAGCTCGCTGATGATGTGAGGGGGAGCTTTCAGGAGAAGACATTACGGCTTGGGGCAGCTGCGTTGCTTCCTGAACTGATCTGCAAGTATAAACACACTTGTTAAGCTACTATACAAAGTATCATAATAAGCTTTCAGGCTTTTATACTTACAGGGAAAATGTTTGGCTGGCAGTCTCTGCTTCGGCCTGGCTGGCAGTCTCTGTTGCGGTCTGGCTGGCCCTCTCTGCTGCAGTCTGGCTGGCTCTCTCTGCTGCTGCTCTCTCTGCTGCGACCCTGCTGGTAGTGCTTGAAGTGATCTGCAAGTATAAAGACACTTGTTAAGCTACTATACAAAGGATCATAATAAGCTTTCAGGTCTTTATACTTACAGGGAAACTAATGGTTGCCTGTACGCCGCGGTGTGGCTGTTCCTCTCTGCTGCGGTCAGGGTTGTTTCTGCTGCGGTCTGACTGGTCATGTCTGCTGCATTGATCCCTGCTGCGGTCTGAATCTCTGCTGCGGTTGGGCTGGCCGTGTCTGCTGGTATGGTGGCGCTTTATTGTGTGAACTGAAAGAAAATGATATGAAAGTTTAAAAAAAAAACAAAAAAAAACACATTTTGTATGTGTAATTCCCTGAAACTAATTATACGCAATTTTAAGTGTTTGCATGTCTACATTCCCTTATCTCAGAGTGTAACCAGTGATTGAAGGTGTGTAATATTTTGTGTAAACCCACTTTCTTTGTGTTTTGTAACTGAGTGTAACCAGTAATTGAAGGTGTGTAATTGCTGTGTATACCAGTTTGCATTCCCTGAAACTCTCACCGAGAGTGTAACCAGTGATTAAAGGTCTCACCGAGTGTAACCAGTGATTGAAGGCGTGTAGTGTGTAATTGCTGTGTATACCAGTGTTTGCATTCCCTGAAACTCTCAACAGAGTATGTAACCAGTGATTGAAGGTGTTTAATTTCTGTGTATACCCACTGTGTTTGCATGGTTTTGAATTCCCTGAAACTCAGTTGTGTATACCCATTTTTTCATGGTATGTTGCAATCTCACTTTTAACCACACTTGTATACCAGAACACTTCAATTACCTTTATGGTAACTTAATTTTACCTTTTTTAATATGATACAAAGGAGATTTTTTCAAAACAATTTATTTATTTTTTTTTTATTATTTTTTTTTCCAAAAAATAGGAGCTACTCTGCTCTTTATTTTAAATACCACAATACATGAAAAATAAAAAAACGCAAACACGCATAACACACAGCCAGGCTACACACTCCAGGTGTCTTGCAGGTGGAAGATTTGCAGCGGAGTTTGAAATTCTATCAGTCAGGCTGGTGTTTGATGTCTGGTTCGGTGTCTTCAGTGTGGCTGTTGCCAGATGTCTGGGCCCAAACCACATACAATACCATTTAGGCCGGTTTCACATTTGCACTTTATAGCGCAGCGATGGCCTGCACACGTCCGCCACTAGTCCCCGCCTACTACCGCACATGAACGCTTGCGATCTGCGCACCCTGTCTTTATCATAGGGTGCGCAGATGGTGCACTGGCAGGATTTTACAGTGTGCTGCGCACTTTTGAAGGTGTGCCGTGCGCGCCAAAATGCAACATGCTGCGTTTGGCGCACAAGGGCACACCTTCAAAAGTGCGCAGCACACGGTGAAATCCTGCCAGCGCACCATCTGCGCACCCTATGATAAAGATAGGGTGCGCAGATCGCAAGCATTCATGTGCGGTAGTAGGCGGGGATTTGTGGCGGACGTGTGCAGGCCATCGCTGCGCTATAAAGTGCAAATGTGAAATCGGCCTAAATGGTATTGAATGTGGTGTCATTGGGCCCAGACATCTACATCAAACACCAGCCTGACTGATACAGTCAGGCTGGTGTTTGATGTAGATGTCTGGGCCCAATAACACCACATACAATACCATTTAGGCCGGTTTCACATTTGCACTTTATAGCGCAGCTATTTCCTGCACACGTCCGCCACTAATCCCCACCTACTAGCGCACATGAACGCTTGCAATCTGCGCACCCCATACTAAAGATAGGGTGTGCAGATCGCAAGCGTCCATGTGTGCTAGTAGGCGGTGATGACCAGATGGGACGGGGATTAGTGGCGGACGTGTGCAGGTTATCACTGCGCTATAAAGTGCAAATATGAAACCAGCCTTTACACCACACAATCACAGCAAGAAATACAATATTAAAGTTGTATGAAAATAACATGCAGTACACATGCAACAGAAAAAAAAAAGATGGAAAAAAAAAAAAAAAATGCAACACACACACACGCTCGCTCCAGGGGTCTTGCAGGTGGTAGACTTGCAGCTGGTCAGACAGGTTTTATAGCTCTAGTTGAATCTTCTGTCAGGCAGGCTGGAGTCGGATATCTTGCTTGGAGTATTCAGTGTTGCTGGTGCCGGATTGTCTGGGCCCAATTACACCACATACCATACACCACTCAATCGCAGCAATCACAGCATAAAAAATACAATATAATTACAGTTGTATGAAAATAAAATGCAGTACACAAGCAACAGAAAAAAAATATATAAAAAAAAACAGACATGCAACACTCGCAGACCACACACACACACACACACACACACACACACACACACACACACGCTACACACTTGCAGGCCATACACAGAAATGTCATAGGTATACTCACACTTGTTAAAGCTGGTACTGGCAGGCCTCTTGATAGCTGTGGCTGCAGGCTTGGTGGGTGTCTGGCAGGCTGGGTGGTCTGGCAGGCTGGGTGGCTGTCTTGCAGACTTGGTGGCTGTCTTGCAGACTTGGTGGCTGTCTTGCAGGCTTGCTGGCTGTCTTGCAGGCTTGCTGGCTGTCTTGCAGGCTTGGTGGTGGTCTGGCTGGCTTGCTGTCTGGCTGCTACTGCATGTCTGGGCCCAATTAGCCCATCTTATATAGTTTTGGGACTGTCTGGAAAAGTATCTTTTTTTCTGGGCATGCGCAGTGCGATTTTGCGAATCCTGCCGGCGGATTCTGCAAAATCGCGGATCCGCCGCCCATAGGACCTCATTCTACCGCATGGCGGATGACGGCGGATCCGCCGTCATCCGCCATTTTGACGGCGAAAAAAAACGTTACATGCTCCGTCCCCCTCAGACAGAATCCGCAAAGAATTTTGCGGATCCGCCGAATATCGGACGCAACGGACGACCATCCGTCAAAATCCGCCACTAATGTATCCCAATGGGGAAAATGGCGGATCCGCAACAAGAAAAAGCGGATCCACCAATTTCAAATTTTGGCGGATTTTGACTGATGGCAAAAAACTGAAGTGTGAAAGAGGCCTTAAGGGTTTTATTTGCCTACTATTTTGATTTACAAAGAGTGTTCAGTTAATATAAGGGACAGTAAATTGTATTGAAATTCTTTTCTCCCTCCCATTGTTTTCATGCCATACCCTTCTACCCAATATATTAATCTACATTATAAAGAAATTAAGATTTACAACAAAAATTATAATGTCAAAAAATACGGAGAAAAAGTGAGTTTACCATGTACAATGAAAAATAAGTATTTATTAATACAGAAGTTCATCAATTACATAAATAGTAAAATGTACAACAAAATATATCATATCAATTAGTATGTATGGATACACATGATCCACAAGACTGATGGCCACAGACTGAGCAGAACATAATAGCAGGAAAGAGCAAAAAATAACATGTCAAACCAATGGTGATAGAAAGAGTTAATTTAAACATCAGGTAGCTGATTCACTCAGTATCAGGTGACTCATATAGCCAACCATGCAGTGCAATGGTATGCTGAACAAGTGCCCCTAAATCATAAACATCACCATTAACTCTTTCTATCACCATTGGTTTGACATAGGTTATTTTTTGCTCTGTCTTGCAGTTATGTCCTGCTCATAGTCTGTGGCCATCAGTCTTGTGGATCATGTGTATCCATACATACTAATTGATATGATATATTTTATTGTACATTTTACTGTTTATGTAATTGATGAACTTCTGTATTAATAAATACTTATTTTTCATTGTATATGGTAAACTCATTTTTTCTCCGTATTTTTTGATATGTATCTCTGAGCTTATATACATGAAATTTTCTTGACTTTGTGCTGGTACTTATTATGTTCTAAAAATTATAATGTGTTACCGCGATGGCCAGAAAATTCCTTGCAAAAATTTTAATGCCTAAAAAGACAAAAGTATTCTAAGAGTATTACCTTTATTGGCTAAACAGAAAAATTATATTTGCATTAGTGATGAGCCAATGTGATTAAATAAGGTCTTATCCGAGCTTGCTCGAGTGCTAACACAGTGTCTTCGGCGTGCTAAAAAAATATGTTTGAGCCCTCGCAGTTGCATGTCTTTCGACTGTTAGGCAACCCCTGCATGTGTTTAAGCTAACAAACAGGCCACTACTGCATGTGTTGCGACAGTCGGACAGCCACGAGACAAACAGGCGCAGGGACTTGACATATTTTTTGAGCACGCTGAAGACACTCTGTTAGCACCACCCGAGCATGCTTGGATAAGACCTTATCCCAGCATGTACAATGTTTGTATGTTCTCCCCGTGTTTGCATGGGTTTCCTCCGGGTACTCCGGTTTCCTCCCACACTCCAAAGACATACTGATAGGGAATTTAGATTGTGAGCCCCATCGGGGACAGTGATGAAAAATGTGTGCAAACTGTAAAGCGCTGCGGAATATGTTAGCGCTATATAAAAAATAAAGATTATTATTTATTATTATTATTATCCCAGCACGTTCGCTCATCACTAATTTGCAAGCTTTCACAGCACAGAGGATCCTTCATCAGGCAGGTTTTCAAAAAAGAGGCGAATAGCTGCATTATATACATGAAACAAAGACTGGAATGTAGGGTGCATGCAAGTAGTTGTAATGGTGCAGTGAAGTTAACCGCTAAATTGATGTGAGTATTGCTGTGATGGCAATACACATCATTATAGAACCATAGAATGTTAGAGTTGGAAGGGACGTTCCAGGGTCAATGTGCCCAATTCCCTGCTCAATGCATGATTCACTAAACCATCTCAGACATATATCTGTCCAGCCTCTGTTTAAAGACTTCCATTGATGTACTGTATATGACCTGCCAATTCGCTCCAATGTTTGCTGAAGACACTTCTCAATTTAAATCTAGGAGAGCCAGAACAAGGCTCTCTTAGACTTACATTGAGAGTTGTGACCGTTACCTCTGACTTTTGGTCAAACAACACCATGGAAAGTATGTTACTAGGGGCAGGAAAATTACATTAGTATCACCGCTCCAGCTATGAAATTACAAAAAACCTAGTTGTACTTTAAGTAGTATAAATTTCTAATATATATAAGTTCTTCTCACTAAATTAGAATATAATCAAAAAGTTAATTTATTTCAGTTCTTCAATACAAAAAGTGTCTTTTTCAGTAGGCTCCACAATCATGGGGAAGACTGCTGACTTGACACATGTCCAGAAGGCAGTCATTAACACACTCCACAAGGCGTGTAAGCCACCAAAGGTCATTGCTAAAGAAGCCGGCTGTTCACAGAGTGCTGTATCCAAGCATATTAATGGAAAGTTGAGTGGAAGGAAGAAATGGTAGAAAAAGGTTCACAAGCAACCGGGATAACTGCAGACATGAAAGGATTGCTAAGAAAAGGCCATTCATAAATTTGGGGGAGATTCACAAGGATTTGACTGCTGCTGGAGTCATTGATTCAGGAGCCACACACAAACGTATTCAGGACATGGTGTTGTGAATTCTCTTGCTCGGAGTTCTGAGCCGAAGCTCCCTCTGCTCTCTCTGGTGGTTGCTGAGAGTAGTGGAGCTGACCAGGTGGATGGAAGTTCCCCACCTGATGAAGATAATTGGAAATCTGGGATTACTGGCTGGGAGCATATAATTGAGCTGGCTGCTCTTGGAGTTTGCTGGTGATTTCCTCAGTGTGCATTTGGAGCTCTTTTGTCCCCTGCCTGATCTGCATGGTTCAGCTAAGTATTCTTTTGCTAATCCTTTGCATCTAATCTGGTTGTGCTTTGTTTTTGCTTTCTGTTTTGCTGCTAGGGTTCAGTGTGCTCCCTGCTGGGCCCTGCTTCATATATGGCAGGTTGTTCAGTTCTCTGTTATGTTAGTATATTTTTGCTTGCTGACAGTTTATACCAGAGTGCTGATCTAGCGGGGGTGAGATCACGTGATCTCAGGTTTTTTATTATCAGTAGTGTTGGACTTTTTCAGGGTTTTTGTGCGTGATTGTAGACAGTATCTTTTCTATCCTGTGCTGTCTAGACAGCTTGGGCCCCACCGTTTGCTCAGTCTGTTCTCTGCCTGTGTTTGTGTCTCATCTTGCACCCCTCCCATTGGCCTTGCAGGTGCCACAATCAGCTCTACCTGTCCATTAATTGAAGGCTTAGCCCAGTAGTGACATGGTTGTCCAAAATTGTAGGCTGGTGGCCTAGAAGTGGCTTATAGTGTAGAGCAGGGACCCATCAGAAGGAGGTCACCTTACCATGGTTGATGGGCATACATGAATTGGCCAATTTGTGCACTAAGAACCTTCATTTTTCATCTATTACTGTAAGTAAAAAAAAAATTTTTGTAAAAAATCATTTGAAAAATTATGAGACGTTTAATCTTAATTGAATTTTTTTTAATGTTTCTCTGTGTCTTCACATGGCCTAGATTCATGCACATGTGCTGCTGTGTTCTTTTGTGTGTGTGTGTGTGTGTATATATATATATATATATAATATTGTAGGGGTGCTACTCAGGTGCGATGGAAGGAAAACAGGAGGATTGTTCCTTTAAAAGTTCATGGGTTTATTGCTTCATAAACCCAGAAGCAAAAATAGAAAACACACAGCCTTTAGATCAGGCAAACAAAAATCCAAATGTCCATAGCATGGCTCTGCCATGCCAGGCCTGTGGGCACACAGGCTGGGGTAGTGTCTAATATTCAGGCTTGGTTTGGAGCCAAACACACACAGGAGGCCTTCTCCCTTCCAACACATAGACAATGTGACAAACAACAGCCACCATTATATAGGCTGTAACCACACCCAGATGTGAGGTATGTGGGTAGCCAGAACCCACCCATCTTTCATAGCTACCCGCAACCTGGTCCCAGGTTCACCAAGCGAACCTCTTAGTGCTTATGTGCACTAGAGAAAATACTCTGGGTTACATCACAGAGAGCAGCCATCTCTGTGACACATATCTCCCATCGACTATGTGACCATTAGGCTCCTTACAATATATAAAATGTTTGTTGGAAAAATATGCATATCGCTTATTTGAAGCAGATGCGGAAGGAATCCTCTCCAAACTAGGCACAATCAAATCAAAACGCAACCAAAAAATATCCAAGAATAAAAATTCTTCACCTCATGATTCGAGTAGTTTTGGGGAGTTTCCACTTGAAAACCTCATCATTTTTTAACTCCTTAACATACTCCGTGTGAATATAGCCTATTAAACAAACAAAAATAAACAAATAATTAGTAAGATGTTTGAATTGTAATTTGTGCTCAGACAAATTAATTGTAAAATGTTTGATTTCTCATTAGATATTAAGAAATAACCATGCTAGCAATTTCTTAATATACCTCTGGAAAGTATTTTGATATCTCTTGAAGTATGTCTTGCGTTGCTTCCTGCATTCACAGATTTTTCTGATCTACCGGTAATTGATATTCCAATAATCAGTTCAATCCACTGATTAAAGTAGGGTTTAGATTATAAGAAAAAACAGGCACCTAAAAATCAAGGCTAAGATGGAAGGTAAGTAAATTTACTGCCTATATTATATTGTAAATGGGTCATTTTACACAGTTAATATATTCCCTTTTAACCAGCTAGTTTTGCTCTTCTATTGTAACAGTCATATGTTATCTGTACAAGTTGCCTTAATGTCTCTTACATTTAATTGCTATATATCATGATACCAGACAGACCGGTGTAATTTTTAACACGTCTTTTAAGCTAGAAATAAACCGCTATATATTCAAGTGTCTCCCTTACAGACGATAAGTATCTCTTGCGTAAAAGTACATGTGGAAATTTGACTACCTGATTTATAACCTCATTTATCACATTCAGACCTCCGTAAATAATAGTTTAAACCATTAACTTCTAGAGACACCTGTAATCTGTCATGTCTATTAGCCTTAATTTTTTTTCACTGAACTGCAAATACACAGGTCATAAAGATCCTTTGCCTTCTGAGAACTGAATCTCACATAGATTAAGCCTATGTTTTATTTATAACTTTATTATTAAATGGGACCCTTGACTAAAGTTTTCATGTTGAACTGGACACACAATGTAATAGTGGCTGCAGACATGAAAAAACTTTTTTTATTTTTTTTAAATTTCACCTCTTCATTGCAGAGATTTTAGCAAAGTATTTGGCAAGTAATGAGTTAACATTTATGTCCAAGTGGGTGTGATCAGATTTCACTGGGGTGTGTACTACTTACTCCTATATAATGTTGTCCAATCATAAACAACACTTATAATAAAAAAGAACATGCCTCCACCATATTAGAGAAGGCTTCTTAGTGTGTGAGATGTAATTACAGATAGCCTTGATCTCCTGGTGTAGCCTCATGCACGATAAAGATGTGCTAGAAGTAGAGCAAAGATGATAAATACCTTTCAGATAAGGTCACATCAGTGAGTGTGGCGGAGGACTACTATCACTACTCCTCTCATAGCATTATCATCTCTGCTGTACTGCCCCTTCCCCCACAGTGTCTGGAGATATGTCAGTAATCACACTTCTGCTAGCTGTTCTTGCAGCAACTTGTACTCACTCTACAGTGACACTAGGTTGTCTATGATTAAATGTCTCACACAGGAAGAGCCTACCTGTACTTGGCTACTCATGACTGAGATGTAATGACATTCTGCTCTGATCTCACTGAAGAGTGATTACATGTTGCCCTAACCACAACAGACAAGTGTAATTAAGAAAACTTGGATTTTTCTTCAGTACAGATTGTGTGTGGGGAGGAACAGTACAGCAGAGTTGACCGTCCTATGAGAGGAGGAGAGCTGATTCAAGGGTTTGTAATGTGGCACAGCTAAACTCAGCTGTGCTGCCACATGCACACACACACACACAATGACTTCACCACACACATACACTGACTTCTGTTTCCGAAACTGAAAAGTATTAGTCAACTGCTCTACTCTCTACTAATCATTCACAAGGTTAGACCAGGAGATCAGATTTGTCTGTGATATATCTCACACACTGAGAAACCTGCTTTAAGCCATGGTGGGGCATATTCTTTTTCTGATGTACGTTGCTGCCTGCTTATAATTGGGTAACATCATTCAGGGGAAGAAGTGCAATCTGATTAGACCCATATGGACTTAGCAAAAATTGTCTTATTAGGTGCCAAATCTTTTGCTCTCTAATATCTCTGCATCTGAGAGGTGAAATAAAAAAAGTAGGAAAATGTTTTTTTCTGCTTTGCAACCATTATCGTGTGTCCAGTTCAACATCAAAATTTAGTGACCATTCCTTATAATAGTAGTATTTTTCAGCTTCTTCCAGGGCTCTAGCTATCACTGCCACATTATTTATTCATATTTGTGATAGAAAAAAAATATCCAAGTCTACAGAAATTGAGTAAAAAAAACATTGCTGAAAGATGTACAACAGGGTAGTTTTATCTTTCTGATATACCCAATAACGAATTGTTATATCCCTGGATCCTTGCCAAAATGAAATGCAAGTGTTTCAATGATCTTGTAAAAAAAATCAGATTGGTCGTTCTCTCAAAAGTTTACCATCTTTTCTTCTGTGCATCCTGGCAAGTAACAACTGGCATTTATATAGTAGAGTTTCCTTCTAATTTGTTGCTTTTTGAAATATCAATAACTACATGTAAGTGCCTAAAAAGTATCTCCAGTAACATGCAGATCAAGGGTGAACAACATTTTTTGGTCCAAGACCTACAGATGACTACCCATTCCTGCTAATACATGTGGGGACAAATGACACAGCAAGAAGCGACCTGGAAACCATCTGCAGTGACTGAAAACTTAGGTAAAAAAGTGAAAGAACTGGGAGCGCAAGTGATCTTCTCTTCCATCCTCCCAGTGTATGGCCATGGAACAAGGAGGTGGAATAAGACTCTGCAGGTGAACAACTGGCTACGTCAATGGTGCCATCAGCAAGGATTTGGATTTCTGGATCACGGAGTGAATTACCTATTCGATGGACTACTTGTTAGAGATGGGGTGCACCTTACGAAGACTGGAAAACATGTATTTGGAAGTCACCTTGCTACACTCAGCAGGAGAGCTTTAAACTAGAACAATGTGGGAATGGAAGCAAAAGACCAGAAAAAGCCATACACCTGACAAATGCTATTGAGAACTCTGCTATTAGAAGTGGAAAGGAAGAACAAAGACAAAAGAATCTAAACAATAAAAATATTGGAGAAAGAGAAACCAATCACAAACTAAAATGTTTCTATACTAATGCACAAAGCATGGGCAACAAGCAAGGAGAGTTGGAACTACTAACGAAGGAAAAGAAATATGATGTCATTGGAATAACTGAAACTTGGTGGGATGATACACATGATTGGAATGCAAGGCTAGAAGGATGCAACTTATTTGCTAGAAACAGACTTGATAAATGAGGAGGAGGTGTCGCATTGTTTGTTAGAAACGCGTAAATCTGCACAGAGATTGAAGCTTCAGAGACTGGAAGTTCTGTGGAAACTGTTTGGGTAAGAATACAAGGACAGAATAATGGAAAGGACACCATTGTAGGCATTTACTACAGGCCGCCTGTGCAAGCTGAAGACATGGATGAACTCTTTATGCATCAAATGGCCAAGTTCTCCAAAAAATGTTAGTCATGGGAGATTTCAACTATCCTGACATTTGTTGGGAATCTCTCTCAGGCAAAACTAACAGGTCAAGGAAATTCTTATCCTCTCTTGCTGACAACTTTGTCTTCCAAAAGGTAGGGGAGAAAACAAGGGGAACTGCTATCTTGGATCTAATCCTTATAAACAGGGAGGAAATGGTTGAGGAGGTAAAAGCGGCGGGGACCCTAGGAGGTAGCGATCATGCTATTTTAGAATTTTGGATAACTAGAGGAGGAAGACCTGTGAAGACTCAGACTTCAAGGTTAGATTTCAGAAAGGCAGATTTTAAGGGATTCAGAAAGAGAATTGGAGGGATCCAATGGCTGGATATCCTTAAGGACAAAAATGTCCAGGAAGGATGAGAAATCTTGAAAAATGAAATTCTCAAAGCACAATTGTTAACAAGGGGGAAGAATAGGAAGCATTTAAGGAAACCAGGATGGATGAACACAGAACTTAAGCCATGCTAAAAAGGAAGAAAGAAATGTTTATAAAATGGAAAGAGGGAGGCACATCTAAAGAAGAATATAATGCTGTCTGCAGAACTTGCAGGGCACAAATCAGATTATTAAAGCTGACAATGAATTGAGGCTTGCAAGAGATGTCAAAAGCAATATTAAAGGATTTTGGGGATATGTCAAAAGTAAAAGAAACGTCAAATATGCTATATGATTTTTACAGGATGAAAATGATGAAATGGCAAGACAGGATGTTGAGAAGGCCGAACTTTTAAATTCCTATTTTGCATCTGTTTTCTCTCAGAAAGGAAATGTAACATCAACTGTTCTTCACTGTCTTATTAAGGGAATAGAAGAATCCAGGATATCTATGAACAGAAAGATAGTGAGGAAACACTTAGCTAACCTAAATGAATTCAAGTCTCCAGGTCCAGATGAATTACACCCCAGAGATAGCAGAAGAAGTTTTTGAACCCCTCTCCATAATCTTTGAAAATTCTTGGAGAACAGGAGAAGTCCCAGAAGACTTTAGAAAAGCAAATGTTGTTCCTATCTTCAAAAAGGGGAAGAAGGTGGACCCAGGGAACTATAGGCCGGTGAGTCTGACTTCTATACCAGGAAAGATCTTAGAACAAATTATTAAACAACATGTATGTAAGTACCTGGATAAAAATGAAGTGATTAAACAGAGTAAGCATGGGTTTGTAACTAATAAGTCATGTCAGACTAGCGTAATTTCCTTCTATGACAGAATCACTGATTGGGTGGATCAGGAAAATGCTGTAGATATAGTGTATCTTGACTTCAGCAAAGCATTTGACAAAGTATCTCACACAATCCTTATTGAAAAAATGGCTAAGTATGGAATGGACAAGGCAACTGTTAGGTAGATTCATAACTGGCTTAGTGAGCGGACCCAAAAAGTGGTCGTAAATGGCTGCACATCCAGTTGGAAGAATGTCTCAAGTGGGGTACCACAGGGCTCTGTCCTGGGCCCTGTATTGTTCAAAATCTTTATCAACAATTTAGATGAATGAATTGAGGGTAAACTGATTAAATTTGCTAATGACACAAAGCTAGGAGGGTTAGCTAATACTAGAGAAGAGAGAGAGAGGATTCAAAAAGATATGAATAAACTGGAGCAGTGGGCAGCAACTAACAGAATGGTTTTTAACAGGGAAAAATGCAAAGTACTACATATGGGTAATAAAAATGAAAAAGCATATACAGAATCGGAGGAATAGGGCTAAGCAACTGCACATGTGAAAAAGACTTGGGTATACTAATAGATCACAGACTGAATATGAGTCAACAAAGTGATGCAGCAGCAAAAAAGGCAAATGCAATTCTAGGATGTATTAACAGAAGCATACAGTCTAGATCATGCGAAGTCATTATTGCCCTCTATTCCTCATTGGTCAGACCTCATCTGGAATACTTTGTCCAGTTTTGGGTGCCACATTTTAAAAAAGACATCAACACACTGGAACAAGTTCAGAAAAGGGCGACCAGAATGGTGACCGGTCTGCAAACCCTGTCTTATGAGGAAAGGTTGCAGGATTTGGGAATATTTAGCTTGCTGAAGAGAAGACTGAGAGGAGACTTAATAGCTGTCTACAAATATCTCAAGGGCTGTCACATTGTAGAAGGATCATCTTTATTCTCATTTGCACAAGGAAAGACTAGAAGCATTGGGATGAAACTGACTGGGAAGAAGCAATGGGATGAAACTGACTGGGAGGAGACACAGATTAGATATTAGAAAAAACTTTTTGACAGTTAGAGTGATCAATGAGTGGAACAGGCTGCCACGAGAGGTGGTGAGCGGTCCTTCAATAGAAGTCTTCAAACAGAGGCTGGACAGACATCTGTCTGAGATGATTTAGCGAATCCTGCTTTGAGCAGGGGGTTGGACCAGATGGCCCAGGAGGTCCCTTCCATCTCCACGATTCTATGTACCCTTTATTGTTACCAGAATATTTATTTAGGTATCATTGTGTATGAATAGTTTTGATATTATTAAAGGGATACATATACCCCAATGGATACGGAGTGGTAGACATTTTGAACTTTTTTTGTGATTGAATTTTTAATTTACTGCTCATATTACTGTAGTTTCTGCTTTCAACGCTAAAAAGTAGGCTTTTGGTCAGAACAGATCCATATGGGTAGTCAACAAGAAGGCAGCAACATGAAGAAATAAATGTCATGCTCCTGGATTCAATACCTTGTTTTTGTGTGCTTCTCTTTCTGCTGAGCCACAGGAGACACACCTTTTCTTTGGGTATTTGGGTTCTGCTATTCTGCCTGCAGTCTGCTAAGCTTAGCACAGGTGTTTTTGTCTGCCTATCACCTTATCAGAGCAGCTTTAAAATGTCCCCCTGCTGGCATTTCCTGCTGATGATAGATTCACTTGGATTTTCTGACATTCTATTGATGTTTAGAGCCAGTCTGTGAGATTCCAGCTAAGGATATTTTGCTTTGCTGTTTCTTTGCTATTGTCACAGGTTTTGTTGGTTTGTGTTTTTTATTTGAGAAGGTGTTTGGTGCATTTATCTGTGACTATTGCTAGGTTTTGGGTGTGTGCTAATTCCCCTTCGTCTCCTACTTTGGTTTTACTCCATCCTCTACTCCCCAGTGCATTTCTTTGTTGATTGTGTCAGTATATTTGTATGATTGATATTTTCCTCTATCCCTGATCATATTATCTTGTAACTCTGGTTGGTGTTTTACGGTACACTAGTACTCCCCTCTTCCATAGGTGGAAGAAGGGTACAGACTGAGGTCGGATTCAGGAGCTAAGGCAAGGAACATGGCCCCAGCGACTTCACCATCAGAAGTAATCCAGGGAACAGGGTGAGATAGGGTGCCCCTAGAGTTAAGGACAAGGAAGGATCCACTGATCCCGGGACACATGACAACAGTTGTGACAGCTATACTTTGCACCTATCTTCTGTTTACCATTAGGAAGTAGGTAGTATATTTGTTAACAGTACTTGCTTTATTCTTTGATATTTTGTTATTTACTTTACTCACTTTGAGATCTTTAGTTTGTTCAGCACACTTCTATTCTTGTAGGTCATTCACACTCTGCTCTGTCGTGTTTGCCTAGCTGTTTGGATGTTTTGACATTCTTTTTATTTTGGAGCCAGTTTGATGTTTGGAGCCAGCCTGTGAGATTCCAGCTAAGGATTTTTCACTTGGCTCTTAACTTCATCGATGTGTGGTATGGGGAATGCATCAGTGACTGTCATAGCATTGAGCCCCCAGTAGTCCACATAGAACCAGATTGTTCGGTCCTTTTTGGGTGTGAGTACCACAGGCAAAGCCCTCTTTCTGCTGGACACTTGGATCACTGACAGCTTCAGCATTTTGTCAATCTACTGGCACATGTGCTGCTGCACCTCGAGAGGGACCCGATATGCTGAATGCTGGATTGGGGGGTGATTCCCAATGTTCACAACGTGGATGGCTGTCTCCGTCCTTCCGTGCAGGCTGCTGAACAGCTCTTAGAAGGAGTGTAGGGTTACTCCCAGCTGGGACCGTTGGTCCTCCGAGAGCTGGTTTCCAACCTCCACATCCTCGATGGATCCATCCGCTTTGGCCTGGGTGAGCAGATCCAGGAGGGTTTCTACCTCTCCTTCCTCGGAAAGGTTGCACATGAGGAGGGCGCAGGCCTTCTGCTCATGATGGCCTTCTTCATGTTCTCATGGAAGTCCTTCCTCCTTCCATGGGCCTGGTCCAGGTTGACCAGGTATGAGATGGCATTGATCTGCTGGTGCATGAGGTATGGGCCCTCCGAGGCCACCTGAAGCTAGTTCTGTGGTACAGGGACCAGTACCCACACTTTTTGACCCACCTGGTAGGTCCTCTCACAAGCATTCTGGTTGTAACAGTGCTCCTGGTCAGTCTAGGCTTGAGCCATATTGTTATGTACCAGCTGCATGAAGGCCATCATCATGTCCCGGAAGCGCAAGAAATACTCGATAACCGATACTCCAATGGGTGGAAAAGTCCCCTTTCCATGCCGATTTCACCAGAGCCAGGGGCCCCCAGACACGTCGCCCATACAGGAGCTAAAAGGAGGAGAGTCCATTTGAGGCCTGTGAATCCTCCCAGTAAGCAAATAACAAGTGTAGGAGGTATCGCTCCCAATCTCTCCTGTGGGAGTCGACCATCATCTTAAGCATCTGCTTCAAGCTACCATTGAACTGCTTGCTCAGGCCATTAGTCTATGGGTGGTACGGGCTGGCCACCAGATGTTGCACGTGTATTTGCTTACAGAGGAACTCCATCAGCTGCGACATGAACTGGTTCCCTCGACCAGTGAGTATTTACTGGGGAAACCAAACTTGGGAGAAAATCTCCAGTAAGGTGGAAGACACCTTGTCGGCCCGAATGGACAACAAAGCTACCACTTTCGGGTATTGGGTGGCATAATCTACTACTGTCAATATGAAGAATTTCCAGGAGTGGTTGGGAATGGACAGCGGTCCAATGAGATCCACAGCTACCAACCTGAAAGGCTCCTCAATGATGGTCCTCCAGGGACCTGGAGGAAGACACATGTAGTGTCAAAACATATCGTCCAAAAGGGATTGACTATATGCAAAATTGTTATTGAAGAAACATGGAACCTTTTTAATAGAAAAATAAAAGCCATATTTTACCCTACCATTGGACTCATCGATGGAGAAACAAGACTATGTCTCATATATATATATATATATATATATATTCAAACAATGTAAAAAACATATAACCAGCTC
The DNA here is from genome assembly GCF_039654945.1 of Dendrobates tinctorius. NCBI lineage: Eukaryota > Metazoa > Chordata > Amphibia > Anura > Dendrobatidae > Dendrobates > Dendrobates tinctorius. The sequence goes on along the minus strand of NW_027361775.1, from coordinate 9,465,390 downwards.
ACCATAAAGGAGTTCCTCTTAATGCAATAGTCGGTGTTCACCTTATATTCTGCACGGATCCAGGCAGGGAGTATGCCCCAACAAATAGAAATATAAGAGAATTGGGATCCAGCAAAAAGATGAAAATTCACCAGAATTATAAAATCTTCTTCTTTATTTATCCATTAAATCATATAAAAAATATATGTGGAACTCCAAACAATTGGTAACTTTCCAGCAAGGGACTACATGTTTCAGCACTATGTGCCTTCTTCACGGTCCTATTTGAACTGAGCTCAAACACTGACAATATATCCTCCTTTGTGGAACATATTCAAATGACCCTTAATTAAAAGCAGTGAAACAAACCAGTTAAAAACACCTGAGTAGATGGTTGAAACTCAGTTCAAAAATATTGCTAGAAAAATACATATATTGAACATGTTTTATACATAGACCAATGATATAAACATTTGGTAATAAATCAACAGTGATATGGAATAACTGCCACAAAAAAAAAAATAAAATAAAAAAATAAAAAAAATAAAAAAAAAATTATATAAACATATATGAAAAAATACATCATGTAGTAGGCTCAATCTAAATATCAGAGACAATCACAAATATAACTCTCAAAAGGAATAATGTATTGGAGTAGGTTTAAGATAGAGATATAATCTTTTAAAAACTAATATATGCACTCTATCTCAAAAAAAAAAAAAAAAATTCTTCTCTTATTTTCTTACTTAATATTGTGTAATAAGATCCATTCTACTGTTCAATCCGTCAGGAACTCTAGTCTCTAATAAAAAGATCCACCTACTTTCTCTAGAGAGGATTTTACTTTTATAGTCACCACCCCTACGTGGTTTTGTAACCACCTCTATTCCCCTAAAGGAAAAGCTTTTTAAATCTCCTTTATGCACATTAGCAAAGTGTTTGGAAACCGCAGAGGCTCCTGCAATAGGCAAATTAACTGCATCCGACAAATGTTTTTGCATACGCTGTTTCAATTAATTAGTGGTGCAACCCACATATTGAAGTCCGCAAATATTGCAATCAATAAGATATATTACATTTTCTGTATTACAATTAATAAAAGAAAAAATCTCAAAGTTTTTTCCATTTTTTATAGAAAAATGTTTTTGTTTTAACAATATATTTGCAACACTTACAAATTTTTGCACCACAACCATAACAGCCTACAGTTTTCATCCAATTTTGTTTCAATTTTTTGTCTGGATCAGTAAATAAGCTTGCTGTCAACATAGATCCTATAGTAGGAGCTCTCCTCGCAACAAATTTAATTGAATATTTTTTTAGTATTTCTTTCAATTCACCACTTTGTTCTAAAATGGGTAAATGTTTTTTAATAATGGAGACTATTTCTTGATACTGTGGACTAAATTTAGTGCTGAAAACTATATCCAAATCATTGTTATGTTCTTTGATATTTTTATATTCCAACAATTCCTGTCTATTTAAATTATCTACTATGCCTCTCGCTCTTTTTAGAGACCAGTTTGGGTAACCCCTGGATTTTAATCTTTTTGCCAAAAATTCAGATTCTTTCATATAGGTATCTTTTTCTGTACTATTTCTTTTTGTTCGAATCAGTTCACCTGTGGGTATATTCCTAATTACATGGTTGGCGTGACATGAATTTGCCATCAATATACTATTCACAGCTGTAGATTTGCGATAAGGTTCCACCAACACTTTTTTTCGATTTGAATCTATTTTCAAGGAAGGTGTATTTACAGGAGCTATTTCAGAGAAATTGAGTGAAGCTTTGTATTGTGACCATCCCATTATACCCATTTACCACTCACTCCCCAAGGTGCATAAAGAAATTTTTCCTCCCCCACTAAGACCTATCGTTTCAGGGATAGGATCTTTTAGTGAACGCCTTGGAGAGTGGGTGGATCATTATCTACAACCCCTGGTGGCTTTAACTCCTAGTCACTTGAGAGATAGCAAAGCAGCTATTAACATGGTAGAAAAAATAGAATGGGGGAATGATTTTCTGTGGCTTTCATGTGATGTTATTGGATTATATCCATCAATTCCACATTCTGTTGCATTGGAGAGCCTCAGATATTACCTATCTAAATACAGTGAGCATACATTTGAAATTCAACTTTTTTTATTGCTTGCAACTAATTTTTTGCTCACTCATAATTATTTTATTTTTGATGATAAATATTATTTGCAGATACAGGGAGTGAGCATGGGGGCCAAATTCTCACCGTCTTTAGCAAATTTAACTATGTCAGTATGGGAGGAGAGGTATATTTTTCATTTTAACAATCCATTTAGATATAACATTTTTTGGTTGGGACGCTTCTTTGATGATTTGGTATTTGTGTGGAGGGGGAACAAGGATTTAGCATCTTCCTTTTTTTCATATTTAAATAACAATAGTTTCAATCTCAAATTTACATGCCACATGAATGAGCTGTCAATTAATTTTCTTGATTTGACCTTGAAAATAGATTCAAATCGAAAAAAAGTGTTGGTGGAACCTTATCGCAAATCTACAGCTGTGAATAGTATATTGATGGCAAATTCATGTCACGCCAACCATGTAATTAGGAATATACCCACAGGTGAACTGATTCGAACAAAAAGAAATAGTACAGAAAAAGATACCTATATGAAAGAATCTGAATTTTTGGCAAAAAGATTAAAATCCAGGGGTTACCCAAACTGGTCTCTAAAAAGAGCGAGAGGCATAGTAGATAATTTAAATAGACAGGAATTGTTGGAATATAAAAATATCAAAGAACATAACAATGATTTGGGTATAGTTTTCAGCACTAAATTTAGTCCACAGTATCAAGAAATAGTCTCCATTATAAAAAAACATTTACCCATTTTAGAACAAAGTGGTGAATTGAAAGAAATACTAAAAAAATATTCAATTAAATTTGTTGCGAGGAGAGCTCCTACTATAGGATCCATGTTGACGGCAAGCTTATTTACTGATCCAGACAAAAAATTGAAACAAAATTGGATGAAAACTGTAGGCTGTTATGGTTGTGGTGCAAAAATTTGTAAGTGTTGCAAATATATTGTTAAAACAAAAACATTTTCTTCTATAAAAAATGGAAAAAACTTTGAGATTTTTTCTTTTATTAATTGTAATACAGAAAATGTAATATATCTTATTGATTGCAATATTTGCGGACTTCAATATGTGGGTTGCACCACTAATTCATTGAAACAGCGTATGCGAAAACATTTGTCGGATGCAGTTAATTTGCCTATTGCAGGAGCCTCTGCGGTTTCCAAACACTTTGCTAATGTGCATAAAGGAGATTTAAAAAGCTTTTCCTTTAGGGGAATAGAGGTGGTTACAAAACCACGTAGGGGTGGTGACTATAAAAGTAAAATCCTCTCTAGAGAAAGTAGGTGTATCTTTTTATTAGAGACTAGAGTTCCTGACGGATTGAACAGTAGAATGGACCTTATTACACAATATTAAGTAAGAAAATAAGAGAAGAATTTTTTTTTTTTTTTTTAAGATAGAGTGCATATATTAGTTTTTAAAAGATTATATCTCTATCTTAAACCTACTCCAATACATTATTCCTTTTGAGAGTAATATTTGTGATTGTCTCTGATATTTAGATCGCGCCTACTACATGATATATTTTTTCATATATGTTTATATAATTTTTTTTTTAATTTTTTTTTTTTTTGTGGCAGTTATTCCATATCACTGTTGATTTATTACCAAATGTTTAGATCATTGGTCTATGTATAAAACATGTTCAATATATGTATTTTTCTAGCAATATTTTTGAACTGAGTTTCAACCATCTACTCAGGTGTTTTTAACTGGTTTGTTTCACTGCTTTTAATTAAGGGTCATTTGAATATGTTCCACCAAGGAGGATATATTGTCAGTGTTGGAGCTCAGTTCAAATAGGACCGTGAAGAAGGCACATAGTGCTGAAACATGTAGTCCCTTGCTGGAAAGTTACCAATTGTTTGGAGTTCCTCATATATTTTTTATATGATTTAATGGATAAATAAAGAAGATTTTATAATTCTGGTGAATTTTCATCTTTTTGCTGGATCCCAATTCTCTTATATATATATATATATATATATATATATATTGTCCAATAGTAGGGTAAAATACTGCTTTTATTTTTCCATTAAAAAGGTTCCATGTTTCTTCAGTATATATTTATTTATATATATATACTGTATATATGTGTGTGTGTGTGTGTGTATATACACTCACTGGCCACTTTATTAGGTACACCATGCTAGTAACGGGTTGGACCCCCTTTTGCCTTCAGAACTGCCTCAATTCTTCGTGGCAGAGATTCAACAAGGTGCTGGAAGCATTCCTCAGAGATTTTGGACCATATTGACATGATGGCATCACACAGTTGGCGCAGATTTGTCGGCTGCACATCCCTGATGCGAATCTCCCGTTCCACCACATCCCAAAGATGCTCTATTGGATTGAGATCTGGTGACTGAGGAGGCCATTTGAGTACAGTGAACTCATTGTCATGTTCAAGAAACCAATCTGAGATGATTCGAGCTTTATGACATGGCGCATTATCCTGCTGAAAGTAGCCATCAGATGCCTGTTCTTAGCTGAGAGGAGTGGTACCCAGTGTGGTCTTCTGCTGCTGTAGCCCATCTGCCTCAAAGTTCGACGCACTGTGCGTTCAGAGATGCTCTTCTGCCTACCTTGGTTGTAACGGGTGGCAATTTGAGTCACTGTTGCCTTTCTATCAGCTCGAACCAGTATGCCCATTCTCCTCTGACCTCTGGCATCAACAAGGCATTTCCGGCCACAGAACTGCCGCTCACTGGATTTTTTTTCTTTTTCGGACCATTCTCTGTAAACCCTAGAGATGGTTGTGCGTGAAAATCCCAGTAGATCAGCAGTTTCTGAAATACTCAGACCAGCCCTTCTGGCACCAACAATCATGCCACGTTCAAAGGCACTCAAATCACCTTTCTTCCCCATACTGATGCTCGGTTTGAACTGCAGGAGATTGTCTTGACCATGTCTACATGCCTAAATGCACTGAGTTGCCGCCATGTGATTGGCTGATTAGAAATTAAGTCTTAACACACAGTTGGACAGGTGTACCTAATAAAGTGGCCAGTGAGTGTATGTATATATATATATATATATATATATATACACACACACTACACACCTCCGGTCCGTCACTCCCAAGATCTCCCAATAACACCAGAAAGATATGCTACCACCAGTTCCTCGTTAGATATAAGCCCGGTCCGTTAACAAGCTTATATCAGGTCAGAAACCAACCCCAGGTAGCGTATAAGGACTGGCCAGACTCACGGACGTGGGAAATCGGGATTGAAGATAAAACAGCAGTCCAAAATTAATTGATATTTTAATTGCCGAAAGGCGCACTAGTTAATACAAATATATACAGAGGAATATACACATATTACAGCCAGAAGTGCAGATACAGGTAGGGTCCACGTATGGGATGGCAGTTAGCTCTATGTGTCACGTTACTGGTCCTTATAACATGTGGGCCCACAGGTACTTTCTTAGTGTCTGGTCCGTCTTCATGTGTGATGTGACGTGGCTTCCATGGCAGAACAATGACACTGGCTAAATGTGTGTAGCTAGCTTTTAACCCTTTGCCACCGCCTCTCTGGGTTGGACTGAAATCTCCTCCCTTGAACTCCTAGCTGAAATAATTCACAATATCAAGGATAGGTCATATCTTCCTATTGGGAGGTCCAAACGGGACGACTGACATCTCAACAGGTTCGTTGGGATGGACCGATATGGGGAGTCCAAACTTGGGTCGGCTAATTGGTTCTGGAGAGCCAGTCTCAATAGCTTGGTATCTGGGACAGCTAGAGAAAGATGAGAAACAGGGATGTATGCAGAGGGCTCCAAGGATTCTGGTGGTATATTCGACTTAACCCTGAGAGGCATGGTACTCTCATAATTCATCTCTAGGTGTCGGTGCTCAAGTGTCTACGCTTTCCCTTGATAGCTGATTGATGTTGTCCGCTTTGCACAAAAGACATCAGGGGGTCCCAGCTCTGCTCCTCCTCGCCTTAATTAACACGTGGCCTTTAATTCTCTGGCCATATGGCAAAGTCCTGTTCTTTTGGGAATTTGTGTATTTATCCCATGGGTTGTGGCAACAATTCGGCAGTGGAAGATCTCTGGATAACACACACATGGTCAAAATTGTTGGTACCCCTCGTTTAATGACAGAAAAACCCACAATGGTGACAGTAATAACTTGAGACTGACAAAAGTAATAATAAAAAAAAAATCTATGACAATAAACAAATGAAAGTTGGACATTGCTTTTCGACCATGCTTCCACACAATTTTTAAAAAAAAATAAAACTCATGAAATAGGCCTTGACAGAAATTATGGTACCCCTGAAAATAATGTGACAAAAGGGGCATGTTAAATCAAGGTGTGTCCACTAATTAGTATCACAGGTGTCTACAATCTTTGAATCAGTGAGTGGGACTGTATAGAGGCTACAGATACTCACTGTGCTGTTTGGTGATAAGGTGTGTATCACACTCAGCATGGACCTGAGGAAGCGAAGGAAAGAATTGTATCAGGAGATTAGAAAGAAAATTATAGACAAACATGTTAAATGTAAAAGTTATAAGACCATCTCCAAGCAGCTTGATGTTTCTGTGACTACAGTTGGACATATTATTCAGGAATATAAGCTCCATAGGACTGTAGCCAACCTCCCTGGACGTGGCCGCAGGAGGAAAATTGATGACAAATCAAAGAGATGGGTAATACAAAAGAGCCCAGAAAAACTTCTAAACAGATTAAAGGTGAACTTCAAGCTCAAGCAACATCAGTGTCAGCTCGCACCATCCGTCGTTGTATGAGCCTTGTGGACTTCATGGGAGACGACCAAGGAAGACACAATTATTGAAAAAAAATAATAAAAAACCCAGACTGGAATTTGCCAAACTACATGTTAACAAGCCACAAAGCTTCTGGGAGAATGTCCTATGGACAGATGAGACAAAAATGGAAATTTTTGGCAAGGCACATCAGCTCTATGTTCACAGACGGAAAAATGAAGCATAACAAGAAATGAATACTGTCCCTACTGTGAAACATGGAGGAGGCTCTGTTATGTTCTGGGGCTACTTTGCTGCTTCTGGCACATGGTGTTTAGAATCTGTGCAGGGTACAATGAAATTTCAAGACTATCAAGGGATTCTAGAGAGAAATGTGCTGCCCAGTGTCAGAAAGCTTCTCACTTGCAGGTCATGGGTCTTGCAACAGGATAATGATCCAAAACACACAGCTAAAAACACCCAAGAGTGGCTAAGAGGAAAACATTGGACTATTCTGAAGTGGCTTTTTATGAGCCCTGACCTAAATCCTATTGAACATCTTTAGAAAGAGATGAAACATGCCATCTGGAAAAGGCAACCTTCAAACACGAGACAACTAGAGCAGTTTGCTCTTAAGGAGTGGGCCAAAATACCTGTCGAGAGGTGCAGACGTCTCATTGACAGTTACAGGAATCGTTTGATTGCAGTGATTGCCTCAAAAAGTTATGAAACAAAATATTAACTTAAGGGTACCATCATTTTTGTCCAGGCCTATTTCATGGGTTTTATTTTTTTTTTCAAAATTCTGTGAAGCATGGTTGAAAAGCAATGTCTGACTTTCATCTGTTAATTTTCATAGATTTTTGATTTACTACTTTTTTCAGATTCAAGTTATTTCAGTCACAATTGTGGGTTTTTCTGTCATTAAGCGAGGGGTACCAACAATTTTGACCACATGTGTATATTGGGCCTGATTTAATAAATCCACAATGGAGTCTCCCTCGTCCCTCACACCTTGCATCTATCTTCTATTTATCATTAGGAAATTGGTAGTATATTGGTTAACAGTATTTGCTTTATTCTTTGTTTTTGTCATGCTACTGCAGTACAGTATAGCGCAACCTCCACCAGGGGGTGCTGGTGAGGGAAGAAAAGTTGCGCACACAGCATAGCGCCACTGAGCAGCAGCACAAGCGCCACCAGGTGGCGAAAGAGTGGTCAGACGAGCCGAGTCAGAAACAGTCAGGAGCAGAAGTACCAGAGGTCACAGCAGTACATGTGGTCAGAAGCAAGCCAGGGGATCAGCAACGGTCAGAAGCGGATAAGACAAATATAAAAGACAGAAGAAGGTCCGAATGCAAGCCAAGTCAAAACCTGAGTCAGCACAGACAGAGGGAATAAACAGACACAGGGCAAGTCAGGGATTACAGCAGGACAAATCAGGATATACCAGAGTCAGATACACACACCAAAGGCAGAACTATAGCTGACACCACCTGCAGGATGCAGCGGAGCTAAATAGCAAACCGAAAACCAGACTGAGGCTGTGTGCACATGTTGCGGATTAGGTGCGGATTCATCCGCGCGGATTTTGTAAAATCCGCAGGTGAAACCGCAGGTCAAAAGACCTGCGGTTTTACCTGCGGATTGCTCTGCGGTTTTGCCCTGCGGTTTTTCATCTCCTCAATAGAGGAGATGGCAAACCGCAGGAGAATCCGCAGAAAGAATTGACATGTCAATTCTTTCTGCGGATTGAAAACCGCAGATAATCCGCGCGGAAAATTCCGCACCGTCTGCACTGCGGTTTTTGATTCCCATAGGGAATCATGGTACTGTACACCGCAGCAAAAACTGCTGCGGGTCCGCAGCGGCCAAAACCGCTGCGGAACCGCAGCAAAATCCGCAGCGTGTGCACACAGCCGGAGGCTGAGAAAAGTTAATCCCTGAAATGACCAGATCAGCAACATGGAAAGACGGAACTCAAAACCCGGTCTGGATCATGACAGTTTGGTATTTCATTATTTACTTGAATCACTTTTGGAATCTTTACTTTGTTCAGCAGACTTCTCTTCTTATAGATAATTCACACTCTGCTCTGCCCTCCGGTTCTTTAGGAAGAATGTGAAGCAACTCTAGACAGTTTAGGCCAAAAATGCCATTTCCTAGTCTGTGGTTAGGTCTATCTCTGCACCCGCAGGTAATACTAGAGACTGCATAGTCAGGATATCTAGCCTGTACAGGAACAGATGGGGTCAGGTGCAGTTTTTAGTGTATAACCTATTTTCCCAACTGAGTTGTTACACAAGCATAGCTATACTACGAGCTGATAGGCACATTCAGGGTGAGTCACCATTGAGTGGGGGCACCACTTAAGGTGAAAACCTTCACAGGTAGGGATAGACCAGGGTCAGAGTAGGGCTTTTTCAAGTCTGAATAGGGATTTTTCAGGTTCATGTATTTCTTTACCTGGTTTGCACTCTATCCGTGTGCATGCTATGAGGCAGTAAGGGCAATAATATACGAGGGATGATGTGTATTCCCTAGAATGTGCATAGAGATCTATTGAACCCGTTGGAGTGCATTGTGATTACAGCAACGCCTGTGTTTACAATGCAGAAGAAAAGAGTTTGGATTTGATCAAACTAAATCCAACACAGGTTTCTATTTTTGGAGAGATTTTGCAGGTATAGTAGAGGGGCGAATCTCTACCTCCATCCTGAGTTTTGGGAGTGACTCTCTGTCCATGATTCCCATTTAAACTCTGTGTTTGTTTGGGTGTATCAGTTGTTTGCTTACAAGCTGCAGAGCAGGAGCTGTGTACAGGACAGGCCTGTGTGGGATTAAACACAGAACCAAGGACAACACGGCTTCTGACGAACCCAATGATGATGAGGCGGTGCAACAGGGTGCCATATGGACTGTAATTGGGTTACCGGGCTGTGATCCGGAGGATAAAGCTGCCTTTAAATTTGTGAGTTTTTAATAGATAGATACTACCAATATCCTCCAAACTGAAATCATCATATAACGATACAAAAATATCCCATAACTATATGTCCACAAAAATGGCGAAAGATACATGGACACTGGAAACTCCACCAACGTATATATACCCGAAAAGAGAATAGGAGTATCAACCAGATTATAAAAAATATAACATTTTATTACCAATGAATAAATACAATGAAAAGTAGCATGGAAAATATGAGGTTACAGGCAAAGGCACATGGTATCAAAAATACTACCTATCCATGCGCACAAAAAATGATAGGCTGAGCACTGAGATTAAACCTATAAGGGTTTATAGCAGTGGTACTTCTTTGTAATGTATGACCTATATATCATATGGTCTTTTATAAAAAGAGGCACACACAGCAACAGACAATGATAACCACCATAGTGTATAAATGTAAATGATAGTAACAATATCTGTGGAAACATCATCTTAACTCAGCGAGACATAGATGGAAAAGAAGAAAGTATCTCACCCATAATAACCTCTGCGCACACATGTAGGTAGCAGCAGCCCCAACGCGCGTTTTGCGTGGGCTTCCTCGGGCGGCTGAAACTAATTTGTTCGTTCAATCCTGCTGGTGCGATGGTGCCCAATTTTAATAAATAGAGTATTAAATTAAATAAAAATGAACCCCTTCTTTATTTTTCTATCAATTTGGCCATGTGAGGGCTTGTTTTATGTGGGATAAGTTGTAATTTTGAACGACACCATTGGTTTTACCATATACTGTATTGGAAAACAGTAAAAAAAAAAAATCCAAGTGTGGTGAAATTGCAAAAAAAAGTGCAACTCCACAATTGTTTTTTAGGGTTTTATTTTTATGATATTTACTAAATACTAAAACTGACCTGCCATTATGATTCTTCAGGTCATTTTGAGTTCATAGATACCAAACATGTCTAGGTTCTTTTGTATTAACCCCTTTACCCCCAAGGGTGGTTTACATGTTAATGACCTGGCCAATTTTTACAATTCTGACCACTGTCCCTTTATGAGGTAATAACTCTGGAACGCTTCCATGGATCCCGGTTATTCTGAAATTGTTTTCTCATGAAATATTGTACTGCATGATAGTGGTAAAATTTCTTTGATATGACTTGCGTTTATTTGTGAAACAAACAGAAATTTGGCAAAAATCTTGAAAAGTTTGCAATTTTCTAACTTTGAATTTTCATGCCCTTAAATCACAGAGATATGTCACCCAAAATACTTAATAAGTAACATTTCCCACATGAGCACAATTTTGGAACTAAAATTTTTTTTGTTAGAGAGTTATAAGGGTTAAAGGTTGACCAGCGATTTCTCATTTTTACAACACCTTTTTTTTAGGGACCACATTACATTTGAAGTCACGTTGAGGGGTCTATATGATAGAAAATACCTAAGTGACACCATTCTAAAACCTGAACCCCTCAAGGTGCTCAAAATCACATTCAAGAAGTTTATTAACCCTTCAGGTGCTTCACAGGAATTTTTGGAGTGTTTTAATAAAAAGAACATTTAACTTTTTTCACAAAAAATTTATTTCAGATCCAATTTCTTTTACACTGTGCCTAAGCAGTGTAAACCCCAATTGTATTTTACCAATGGTAACAGGAGAAATTGGACCCCAAAAGTTGTTGTACAGCTGTTTTATGCTGATACCCCATATATGCAGGCAAACCACTGTTTGGGCGCATGGAAGGGAAGGAGCACCGTTTGACTTTTTCAGCGCAAAATTGGCTGGAATTTAGATCGGATGTCATGTCGCGTTTGGAGAGCTCCTGATGTGCGTAAACAGTGGAAACACCCCACAAATGACACCATTTTGGAAGGTAGACCCCCTAAGGAACTTATCTAGATGTGTGGTGAGCACTTTGATCCCCCAAGTGCTTCACAGAAGTTCATAATGTAGAGCCATGAAAATAAAAAAAAATCATTTTTTTCACAGAAATAATCATTTTGCCCCCATATGTGGTAGTAAACCACTGATTGGGTGCATGGCAGAGCTTGGAAGGGAAGGAGCACCGTTTGACTTTTTCAGCGCAAAATTGCCTGGAATTGAGATCAGAAGTCATGTCGCATTTGGAGAGCCCCTGATGTGCCTAAACAGTGGAAACCCCCCAATTCTAATTTCAACCCTAACCCCAACACACCCCTAACCCTTATGCCAACCCTAACCATAACCCTAACCACAACCCTAACCCAACACACCCATAACCTCAACCCTAACCACAACTCTAACCCCAACACATCGGTAACCCTAATCCCAACCCTAACCATAACCCTAACACACCCCTATCCCTAATCCCAACCATTACCGTAATCCAAACCCTAACACCAACTTTAGCCCTAACCCTAATGTGAAAATGGAAATAAATGCCTTTTTTAATTTTATTATTTTTCTCTCCTCACCACATTTTGAGAGCTATAATTTTTCCATATTTTTGCCCAGGTCATGTGAGGTTATTTTTTTTTGGGACGAGTTGACGTTTTTACTGGTACCATTTTCAGGCACATGACATTTTGTGATCGATTTTTTTATTCCAATTTTTGGGAGGCAGAAGAACAACTGCAATCCATGAATTTCTTATGGGGGGGGCATTTATACCCTTCCAAATGTGGTAAAATTGATAAGGTAGTTTTATTCTTCGAGTCAGTATGATGACAGCGATACCTCATCTATATCATTTCTTATGTTTTGGCGCTTTTATACAATAAAAACTATTTTATATAAAAAATAATAATTTTTGCATCGCTTTATTCTGAGAGCTATAACTTTTTTATTTTTTCACTGATGACTCTGTATAGGGGCTTGTATTTTGTGGGACAAGATGAAGTTTTCAGCGGTACCTCGTTTATTTATATCCGTCTTTTTGGTCGCGTGTTATTCTACTTTTTCTTCGGCGGTATGATAAAGCATTGTTTTTTTGCCCTTTTTTATAGTGTTCACTAAAGGGGTTAACTAATGGGACCGTTTTATAGGTTGGGTCGTAATGGACACGGCGATACTAAATATGTGTACTTATTGTTTAGATTTTTTTATTTAAATATTTATTGATGGAATAAATATTGATTTTTTTTTTAAATATTTATTATTTTTTTTAAATATTTTTACAATTATTGAAAAAAAAAAATTATTCTATCTTTTACACTTTGTCCCACTATGGCACACTCATTTTGTGCAGGCTGATCGCTTCTATATCATGCAGTTCTGCATGTTATGGAAGCTGTCATCGCTGCAGTTTCTATTACACTGACCTGAGAGACTTCCTGGTCATCACTGCGCATGACAGGAAGTCTCTCAGCTCTGGAGATCCGGATGTCGAAGCTTTTATTGGGAACAATTTACATAACATTTTGGATCACATTTACCCTGTGCTCTTCGCTGAGCACTTCAGGTTTCCATCTAAATTTCTGAATTACTTGATTCAGATGAAACCTCCAATATATCCAATCACTAAAATGAGGCACCAGAGTTACTCTGGATTCCATCTGGCCTCTGTCTGGCGGTGTTCTTTTCAAAAGTACACAAAACTGTGGCTGACCGTGCTTCTATGCACGCTTAAAAAGATGGAACCCACAGGATCTGTGATGGACTCAGCTTCTGCTGAGCCGATTTTTTGAGTGGACCCTCTGGGACGTTGCACCCACCCACCTAGGGCGAGCTGACCTAGTGAGGAACCACCCCCTATACAGGGAGCATCAGGGGCAAGACCAAGGGGGAGAGCCACCACGACTGCTGGGACCAGACAGCCGGCTCAAGGAGACACTAGTGAGTGTCTGCAGCAGGACGAGCAGGATGCAAAACATAATGCGAGGTCACTGGGTTTCTTCAATAAATGTGGTTTCAAGCTTTAATCAGGTGCAAGGCATAAACAGTGAAACACAGCAAAGTGCGTGAAAGGGCACGCCAAATGTTCAAGGCATAACACTGCTAGAAAACATACCAGGGTCCAAGGCAGGGTACGTGCTAGGAGACACAACAGGGTTTCAAGGAAGGATGCGTGCTAGGAGACACGCCAGGGTCCAAGACAGGGTGCGTGCTAGGAGACACGCCAAGGTCCAAGGCAGGGTGTGATGGCATCGGACTCCGGACTACTGGCAACGACCAACAGAATCCAGGCATCAGGCTATGAAAATCAGCTCTGGACATCACGCCGCAGTCATCTGGTTCCGGACCTCTGGCCGCGGTCGGCAGGTTTCGTGAATCCGGCAGGCAAGCCAGGGTTTAAGGCAGGGTGCATGCTAGGAGGCACGCCAGGGTACAGGCTAGGCCTGTGCGTGCAAGAGGGCATGACAGGGTAAAGGCTAGGACCTGTACGTGCAAGAGGGCACGACAGGGTACATGGCAAGACCTGCGCGTACTTTAGAGAAACACGGGGAGGTATGCCAAGAGAGCACGCAAAGCACAGTGCACAGACAGTGTGGGTGCAAGGAAGCACAGAGAGCACGGCTGAGGCAGTGGCTAGCTGGTCAGGCTGCGGCACAGACAGACGGGCAAGACTGAGGCGAACCCGACGAGCACGGCTGAGGCACAAGCAGGCGGGCATGGCTAGGGCGGCACGGCTGAGGCACAGACAGGAAGCTAGGAAGGCCAGGCGCGTGCAAAGGGCACACAAAGAAACAAGGCAAGGCAAGGCGAGGCAAGGTACAGAGCAAGGAACGGAACGTAGGCAGTAGCACAGAGCTGGGTACAAGAGAAGAGAAGCGGAGCGTATGCTAGAGCCCGGAGCCAGGTACAGAGACATAGAGCTAGCAGCGGAGGCTGAAGCCCAGAGCCAGGTCAAGGCAGAGCCTTGAGACTAGCCTGGAAATGTGCAAGAGAGCACCATAGGTCAGCGAGCAGAGATGGTGCGTGTGCCAGGAGGCACAACAGAGCACCAAGCTGAGAACAGGAATAGCAGTGGAGCGCAGGCCAATGCCCAGAGCTGGGTCAAGGAAGAACCTTGAGACTAGCCTGGAAATGTGCTTGAGAAGCATCATAGGACAGATAGCAGAGGAATGGTGCGTGTGACAGGAGGCCATCAGAGCACCATATGTAAGAGAGGAGGAATGGTGCATGTGCCAGGAGACACAACAGAGCACCCCAGGTCAGAGAGCAGAGGAATGGTGCGTGTGCCAGGAGGCACAACAGAGCACCATAGGTAAGAGAGGAGGAATGGTGCATGTGCCAGGAGGCACAACAGAGCACCCTAGGTCAGAACAAGGAAGACCAGGCAGAAACAGGGAAGCGGAAGCAGTACAAGGAAAGCATAGCATAGACAAAATATGGCAAAGCAGGCAAAGGCAGAGAACACAGGAAGGACTACAAGTTCAAACATGACAGAGACAAAACATGGCACAAAGGACCACACAAGACATGGCACAGGACAAGAGGCAGAGTACAAGCACAGAGCGTGTGCAGAGATGCACGACAGGGCAAAGTGCAGGGGCACAGATTACGGGGAGCGACCCAGCAGACCAAGCAGCCATGCAGGGAAGCAACACGATACTCAGGCCCCGACCATAGGAAGGGGCGGTCTGATATATCACCATAGCACCTGCACTTCCGGGTCAGGACCAGGGAAGGACTTCTGGTTCAGATCCTTCAGGGTCATAGATAGCATTGCTAGATCAGACTGGGCTGGACCATAGAGAAGGTCACATGATCAGGGGCTCCAGAAACACTGAGAGGTTAGCTGGGTCAGACAGTGCTGGAACATAGGAAAGGTCACATGATCAGGGGCAGGACCACAGAGACAACCACAGCAGGCAGAGCAGGGACGGGCACGCACACAGCAACGGCGTGCAGCCATGAGGTACGCGTACGCATGCACACTGTTCCAGGAGTCACGCAGCACAACAGTCATGAGGTGCACAGGCACACTGCTCCAGGGATCTTGCAGCATAGCAGACATGAGGTGCACGTGCACACTGCTCCGGGGATCTTGCAGCATAGCAGACATGAGGTGCTCATGCACACTGCTCCAGGGATCTTGCAACATAGCAGACATGAGGTGTGCGTGCACACTGCTCCAGGGTTCTTACAGCATAGCAGACATGAGGTGCGCGTGCACACTGTTTCAGGGATCTTGCAGCATAGCACACATAGCGGGCATGACAGGATCATAAGCCAGACAGCATCCACAGTGTCTCCATTTGCCTCATTATAGGGAATCTTCTGCCAGGGGTTCCGTCAGAATCACGTTTTCAGAGATTTACAATACCAGTTAAGCACTCAGTGTAAATAACAGGATAGAAATTAGCCGAGTCTTTCTTCAAATTTTCGGAGGCAGACTGAAAAAATTGTTATGCTCCAAGAGTGGACCCTTGGGATCGAGATACCTGAACCCACCTGAGCGAGCTGGCCTAGTGCACCCACCCCCTATACAGGGAGCATAAGGGGCAAGCCCAGGGGGTCAGAAAATCATGACTGCCAGCACCAAGGGGCGGTTCAGAGGAGGCAGGGAAGAGAATGAGAGGATCTACGGGGTGATGGAGGGAACAGGAAACGGTATAGGTAGGCGAGGTGCGGACATGGACACGGAGCACACAGCATGAAGGAGAAAGGACTGGAATGGGATCCGTGGACCAGGAGCCAAGGGCACAGAGCAGGGTAAAGACACAGGGAGAAACCAGGTAGCCAGGCACTGCAAGACAAAAAGGGGACAGAATATGGGAGAGAGAGCACAAGGGACCTGAGAGAGGCAGCGCTTAGAATGAACGCTATAGAATGCAAGTTGAAGGCACTATCAATAATCAGGCGCTTCCTCTAACAGGAAGCGGCTTGATATACCTACCTGATAGCTGCTGCCCGGATCGGGCAGTGCTTCCAGGAACCGAAACAACCCAACCGTATTAAACTATCGGGAGAGTGCACGCATGCCACTATGCGCAGAGTCTGAGATCCCCCAGGGCGGCTGAGCACCCGCAAGTGCCTGCGAGATGTGACGGGGGATGCGGAGAGGGACCCGACTGGCGGGTGAAGAGAGGTGAATAACACAAATCAACAGCAGGTTAAGAATTTGTTCTATTTATTTTTTCCTCTGTTCCTTGTGCAGTTTAAGTGATTAGACTGCTTTATTTTGTGGGTCAGTGCCATCACAGTGATACAAGATTTATATAGTTTTTTAAGGTTTGGCTGCTATGACACACTATGCTTTTTTTTATTTTGAGAGCTATAATTTTTATATATTTCTGCAGACAGAATCATGTGATGGCTTGCTTTTTGTGGGACTAGTTGACTTATTTTTTTTTTTTTTTTGGAGCATTTTCAGGCCTATGATCTTTTATCATCTCTTTCTATTCTGATATTTGGGAGAAAAAAGGAATAAACAAAAAACAGCAATTCAGGTTTTTTTTTTCTTTTTTTATGCCATTTCACATGTGGTAAAATTGATAAGATAGCTTTATTCTTTGGGTCAGTACGATTACTTGTTTTTTGCGTGGCAACATGATGTTTTCAGAGATACCATTTTTAATTACATTCTTTTTTTGATCGTGTTTTATTCAACTTTTCGTTCAGTGTTATGATGGAAAAGCATATTTTTTTGCCATGTTTTATTACCGTATTTTTTTTTTTTTTTTTTTTACTGTGTTCGCTTAAGAAGTTGCAGGGGCACCGATCTGACGGGACAGGAAGCCTCCTCCCTCCAGCCTCCTAAATGTTGCGATTTATGTTGCTCGCAGCATTTAGGAGGCTAAACAGTCTGACTCGGTGTGGGCACTACTCCTGGCTGTGAGAACCGAGGCTCATCTATCACATAAGCAAAGTTTCCAGCAGGGATCGAACGGGCACAGTTCCTGTGTTTGCACAACTGCCATGATGTACCTATATGTCATCAGTCAGAAACCCCTATTCAACCATGATATATAGGTACATTGAATATTGTGAAGGAGATAATGTCACACATTATCCATACATTTCAATTGAAAAATAAGCCAAATTTTTTTCAGGTAGAAAAAAAAATAATGTGATTGCAAAAGTTTATACACGCTTAAATTAAATCTTTGTTGAAGTACAATTTGAATTTATAACAGCATGCTGCCTTTTTGTGTATGAGTCTGTCAGCATCGCACATCTGGGATTGACAATCTTGCAGTAGCTCTCCAAATCCATGAGATTTTCAGCGCATCTCCTGTGTACAGCTCTCATCAGGTCATCTCCCAGATTTTCAATATAGAATTCATTCATTTGATGATTTGGAGAAATGCTTAAGATCATTGTTGTGCTGAGAGGTAAAATTCCTCCTCTTCAGTTTTGTAACATAGGCTTGAAGGTTTGATGCATGACTAACATTTGGAACTGTTACTAATTCCCTCAACCTTGACTAAAGACACAGTCCCAACTGATGAAAAACAGCCTAGAAAAATGCTGCCTCCACCATGTTTCACTGTGGATATGATGTTCTCATTGTGATGCACAATGTTGGATTTGTGCAAAACCTACATTTTTGAATTATGGCAAAAAAGTAAAATCTTGGTTTCATTGGATCATAAAACATTTTCCAACATGCGTTTGGCAGGCTTGATGTAGGTATGGCAAAACGGAGCCAGGCTTGGATGTTTCAGAAAAGTCTTTCCATATTGCCACCATTCCTCACAGGACAGATATATGAAGTATACAGGAGATTATTGTCACTTGCAGTACACAACCAGTACTTGCCAGAAATTTCTGCAGCACCTTTAGGGTGTGTGCACACGCTGCGGATTGTGCTGCAGAATTTTCTGTACGCATTTGTGTAAATCCGCAGATCTGCAGATTTTCTGTGGTTTAGCCTGCAGGTTTCCCCTGCGGTTTGACACCTGCCATGGAGCAGGTGCTAAACCACAGCGGAATCCGCACAAACAATTGACATGCTGCGGATTTGAAACCGCAGCAAATCCGCGTGGAAAATTCCGCACCGTGTGCACTGCAGATTTCATTTTCCATTGATTATAATGGTACGGTACAACGCAGCAATAACTGCTGCGGATCCGCAGGACCAAATCCGCAGCGTGTACACACCCTTAATGTATTTGTAAGCCTTTGGACAGCCTCACAGGCTAATATTCTTCTTGTCTTTTCATCAGTTCTAGTTAATGTCACCTTTATCCCAAATTTAAGGCACTTCACAGTGTTCTATGGTATATCTAATAGCTTGGAAATAGTTTTGAACCCTTCAACTTTCAACAATGCCTTTGGTGTGTTGTAAGTTATTTATGGACTTTGGCTGGGAAATGCAACTAAGAAAATGTCAGGAAAATCCTATTAGAAGAGCTTAACATTATATGGGATTAATCAGAAACCATTTAAATTTTGGCAGCTGTGTACTGACTACTATTTAACATGACTTAAAATGTAAACACACCCACATCCCCAATTATATCATTGTTTTAGTTTTAATTTTCATCTAAAAATAATTTCAAATTTGCTCAGTAGTTTTGTACAGATTATGGGTGACATTAAAGGTGGAAAACGTTCTGAAATGATTCTTCTTGATAGGTTTTTGTCATGTAAAAAGTCATAACATTTTATCAGGGTGTGTAAACCTTTTATAACCACTGTATATCATTTTAGAACTATATATCCAATAGGCAGCTATCAACCTGAGGGTATGTTCCCAACCAGAAAAATTTTCAAGGAAAAGCTGTTTCAGTAAAAAAAACACTAGCAGCTTTGTCATTAATTTTTTTCAGTGGCTTCACCACCAGCATCTTTACTGTAAAATGTATAGAGTGAACTTCTTCAAAATGAAGCCGCCCAAAGGTTTAACTTGTTACGTCTTTTTCAAACCCTGAAGCGCTTAGAAGTGACACAAGACGGAACATGTCGTTTTGACATTGTTTTGCGGTGCTTTTTCAGGCAGATTCTACACAGAATTTACCTGAAAAATTTGCTGTGTGAAAACTCTTTAAGTCAGTTCATGACCCAATCCCACTGTTTACTTTTTTGCATATATATATATATATATATATATATATATATATATATATATATATACAGTGTATATATATATATATATTTTTTTTTTTATTATTTTTTTTAGTGTGTGGAAAAGAAGTTTCAGTATATTGGCAAGAAAGTCATTTTCTGTTCTCTTAATTTTGCACATTTTAGATTTATTTTAATTTGAACCATATGCATGCGGACCACAGATATGTGCGTGTCCTATTAGGTCCCCGTTTTGAATATAAGGCTTACCGGTATATGATTTTGCTAATATATATATATATGTATATGTATATATATGTATGTGTATATATATATATATATATATATATATATATATTCAAACAATGTAAAAAACATATAGCCAGCTCACCATAAAGGAGTTCCTCTTAATGCAATAGTCGGTGTTCACTTTATATTCTGCACGGATCCAGGCAGGGAGTATGCCCCAACAAATAGAAATATAAGAGAATTGGGATCCAGCAAAAAGATGAAAGTTCACCAGAATTATAAAATCTTCTTCTTTATTTATCCATTAAATCATATAAAAAATATATGAGGAACTCCAAACAATTGGTAACATTCCATACTAGATGGTGGCCCGATTCTAGCGCATCGGGTAATCTAGAATATATATGCAGTTTATTTTTGAAGATTTAATAATAATGCAATATTGCACCCCCCAATCCTGATATGCATGGTTCTCTCACCCCCAATCCTGATATGCATACTACCCCTCAACCCCCTATCCTGGTATGCATGGTCCCCTGCCCCCCAATCCTGGAATGCATGGTCCTCTCACCCCCCAATCCTGGAATGCATGGTCCTCTCACCTCTCTTTCCTGGTATGCATGGTCCTCTTACCCCCCTTTCGGGGTATGCATGGTCCCCTCACCCCCCAATCCTGGTATGCATAGTCCCCTCACCCCCTTTCTTGGTATTCATGGTCCCCTCACCCCCCTTTGCTGGTATGCATGGTCCTCTCACACCCCAATCCTGGTATGTATGCTCACCGTCACCCCCCTTTCCTGGTATGTATGGTCCCCTCATCCCCCAATCCTGGTATGCATGGTATCCTCACCCCCCTTTCCTGGTATGCATGGTCCCCTCACCCCCCTATCCAGGTATGCATGGTCCCCTCACCCCCCTTTCCTGATATGCATAGTCCCCTCACCCCCCAATCCTGGTATGCATGGTCCTCTTACTCTCCTTTTGGGCTATGCATGGTCCCCTCACCCCCCTGTCCTGGTATGCATGGTCCTCTCACCCCCAATCCTGGTATGCATGGTCCCCTCACCCACCTATCCTGGTATGCATGGTCCCCTCACCCCCCTTTCTTGGTATGCATGGTCCTCTCACCCCCCTTTCTTGGTATGCATTGTCCCCTCACCCCCCTTTCCTGGTATGCATCATTCGCCAAGCGAAACCCGACCATAGCGTGTGGTCGGCCATGTGGTCGGCGACCCGTGCGCCAAAATCGGATTTCACAGAATGCTTGCACGTGACTTTTTTTCAGCCAATGTGCAAGGACGTACACTGTGGACATGTGCAGATTCGAGAGAGAGAGAGTTTTCGCGCACTTTAAAAAAGCGGTCCGGCATGTAGGTGAGTTTACTGTCCTCCACTCCCTGCTGACTTTGCTTCCCCATTGACTTGCATTGGGTTTCGTGTTTCAGTCGGACCTTCGACTTTTCACGATAATCGGATGATTTTGTTCGACTCGACTTTTGAGAAAGCCGGGTTTCATGAAACCCGACTCGACCCGAAAAAAGGCAAAGTCGCTCATCTTTATTCATGACACCTCTGCAAAAGAATTTATGATTGGTTTCTTGAGTGTTATATAAAGCAGTATTTTCTACGCAATTCCTTTTCTTAGATTTGTCTTTGTAGCTGATTTAAAACTTCCCCACATGAATAATATATGGCCCATTTTAAACTGTTATCAGTGGATTTTTGCAATTCCTCTGCTACTCATTCTGTATTCATGACTGATATATAGGTGCTTGTTCTGTGCCCCTGAAGTCTCTTTACATTATATTACAAACAACCACATGTTAAAATTAGCAAACAGTGTAATTCACTTTTTTCAAAGTAATGTCATTCCCAATGAGGAATTTCAAATCAAACATTTATCTTCCATTTTCTGTGCAAATAAATTGTTGAATTCTTCAATCACAGTTTTTTAAAAACTTCTAATTGTACAAAGTGCAATTAAATTGTAACTGTAGAGATTAATTTTGGTTCCAAATCCCTTGAATAGACAGGGAAATTAATAGGTCTTCCTGCCTGCAGCCACTACTAGAGGGTTCTTACTGCATATTTGTTTTTTTTCAACATATAAATATATGAAGAAAACAACAATATTGTTTAATGTACAATAAAATGTATAAATCTATATAAAGAAATTAATTAGCAAATATAATAGCAAGATTATTTAGCAATTATATAGCAAAATTGTAGATGTATGTCAATAAAGATAGGTGTTCAAGTATAGATATCGCTTCAAGTAGTTGTACTTGCATCAAGTGAAAAAATAGTATTCAAAAGTGTAATTTTTCTATATGCTTTGAATCTGGTCACATCGGCATGCCATTAGGTATAATACTGGCAGTCATGTTTTACATATCAGGACATAATAATAAAAATCTGGTCTTAACATTAAGTAAACACAGCAAGGTTCTGCTAATCAAATGCTCTTGATTAATTGTTCATCAGTAAGTGTGACCATTTCTATAAACATAAAAGTTTTGGCAATTTTCTGGTCTGGTGTCACACTCCACCACTCAGTGTGTCTTGGATGCGGTGACTGACAACTCAGGCATCAAATCTAATGCAGGGACGTGCTTAGCTGTCAGTAGTTTGGTTGACAGTTCAGCCATCCTATCTGAGACTGGGAGGTGCTGAGCTTTCCGTTAGCTGTTTCCTGTTTTAAATGATTACCCTGCTACTTAATGCAAACCTGTCAGCAAGATTTTGCTAAGTAAAATACAGACATTGTCAAGTTGCCGCTGGTTTACTCATTAAAATGATGCATGGGATGAAGAAATCTGTCTTGTAGTTCTTGTGTAATCAGTGTTAAAAGTTTTCAATTAATTAGATGTCAGTGTTCTGGGGTGGGACTGTAAGTAGAGTCTTATGATCCTGCTCTAAGCCAGAGAAACCAAAGAAAGTCATGCCCACATGCTGCCCCAAAGCAAAACATGTTTCTCATCATAGAGACAGACTGCGTGTGCTTCTGGGTGGCCCGAGGGCAGGTCTCTTCTTGGTTTCTCTGGCTTAGAGTAGGATGATAAGACTCTACCTACAGTCCTGCCCCAGAGCACAAAAAATATCATTAACTTGAAAACTTCTAACACTGATTACACAGGAACCACTAGACGTGTTTCTTTAACCGAGGTATCATTTTAATCAGTATAATAGTGGAAACATGACAATGTCTGTAGTTTACTTAGCAAAATCCTGCTGACAGGTTCACTTTAACTAAGCTGTAAGTCCCAGATAGCTGCCAGTCAGAGCTTCTAGCTCAATGTGGTGTGTTCTCTGTGCTTTGCACTCTGAATTCAGACATTCTGATCTTTTGTTGCCGGACACTGGATTTGCCTATTGACTACCTGCTTGTATTACCCCTTTTACCTTGACACACTCTGACCATGGAATCCTGACTTTGGGTGGTGAGCTGACTAATCTCTGTTTATGACGTATACAAAACCTACAAAAGACAAAATGAAAAAAACCCTGCTATAATTAAATAAGTAAAAAGCAAAAGTGCGTTTAAATCATACAGAGTTATTAGTAATACTGTATTTGATCAAACATAGCATAAAAGCCGTCCCACCATCGACAAGGTGACTCTGTGGTCGGGGCGGTCCTACACTGTCTAGTATTAATAACCTTATCATGTGTCAAAGTTGACGTCTGTGTGAATAAGGGCGGACAAGGACCGGGTCCCAACCACTGGACACCAGTCAAGGGAAGCCTTTAAATACAATTTCCAGCTCAGGAGAGGGAGGCCACACCCCAGCATGCACAGAATGCAAAAATACAAAGAAAAAACACAAAAATTGAGCTTGGTTTCAGTTGGTACACAAGCAGCATATAAATGCATGTTCACATGGCCAAAAAGCATACAAACATACCCTCTTGGCTCTTGACTCCAGTCTCCCTGACTACACTGACTCACGGCTTGCCTGTGAGAAGTGACTCAGCATCACATTTCAATTGTAACTCAGTGTCACAATTGGCAAATATGTTTTTATTTTTGGCCAGTATGGCTCTTGTTCACAAGCGTGTGTGAATAGGTAGCGAATTTGACGCAAATCTTAATTTTTATTATCTTTATAAATGCTGCAGGATCTCACCTGAACCTGTAATGGCCCTCATGTTCGGGAGAGAAAATCAGTTTGGGGTGTTCAGGGAGAGATGTAAACTATTTTTTACCTTGTGAGCCTGGTCATCAGGTGATGAGTTCCAGCAGGTAAAGATAATCATGTCCCTACTTCGAGGCGTTCCTCAGACCTGGGAATTTTTTTGTCCTCACAAATCCGAGAACGTCTTCTATTGATGCTTGAGGTTTGTTCTATGACAAACCCGACAGGATCCAGGACACTGAGGCAAATTTCATGAATCTAGAACGAGGGGGCTGCACTACTGAGGACTGCTGCACTAAGTTCCAGCTGTGGTCCACTGAGTGTTATGACTGTGCAAACACATGCACACGGGTAGTGTACAAACCAAGGAGAACAAATACCTGAACCAGACAGATCCCTTTTCATACTGGTAAAAGTCTTACTCTGAAGCTAGTCTACCCCTACCTAATCGTGGTGGTAGTACCCTAAGATAACACTATGGAACCCCCACTCGAAGAAGGCTTACTCTGAAAGCTCCTAGAAAAGTTATGCCTGTGTAGAAATTCACTTGGGAAAAAATAGTTGCCATTTGAAATGACTTTAGTTTTGTGCCATGTCTGTGATCTGATTTTTTTTCTACAAAATTAAACAACTGAATGAACATCCTCCAAGGCCGGTGATTACATAATTTTTGCCAGGGATTGTATATACTCTGTGTATATATGTGTGTGTGTATATGTGTATGTATATATATATATATATATATATATACACACACTTACATGTGTGTATATATATATATACCGTATTTTTCGGACTATAAGACGCACCGGACCATAAGACGCACCCCAATTTTCAGTAGGAAAATAGGGGAAAAAAAAATAATGTGTCAAATGGGGGTCCGTCTTACAGTCCGAATTCAGCTTACCTGGGAAGGGATCCAGCACAGGTGGAGAAGTAGTCACAGGGGTCATTCAGTGGTCCAGGCTCGTGCGGTGGCGGCTCTGTGCTGGGGCAGGTTGGTTGTGCTGGGGCAGCTGCGCTGGGGTTGGGGCAGCTGTGCTGGGGCTGGGGCAGCTGTGCTGGGGCTGGGGCAGCTGTGCTGGGGCAGGGGCAGCAGTGCTGGGGCAGGGGCTGCTGTGCTGAGGCAGGGGCAGCTGTGCTGGGGCAGGGGCAGCTGTGCTGGGGCAGGGGCAGCTGTGCTGCGGCTGGGGCAGCTGTGCTGGGGCAGGTGGGCTCTGCGGTGGTGGCAGCTCTGCTGGGGCAGGGGCAGCAGTGCTGGGGCAGGGGCAGCAGTGCTGGGGCAGGGGCAGCTGCGCTGGGGCAGGGGCAGCAGTGCTGGGGCTGGGGCAGGTGGGCTCTGCGGTGGTGGCAGCGGGCGGCGCTCTGCGGTGCGGTGGTGGCAGCGGGCTGTGCTCCGGTGCAGGGGCCGCGGCTCTGCCGGCATTTCTTTGTGGCCCGGAGGCCCCCGCAGTTCCCTTGCTGGCCGCCGCCATGTTGCGGTGGCCTCCGGGAGCATGGACTCAGGAAAGATGGCCGCCGGTCCGGGGACGGCGCATGCGCGGGATCAGATCTCGTCCCGAGATCTCGGGGGACGAGATTCAAATCTCGGCAACGAGATCTCGTCCCCCGAGATCTCAGGACGAGATCTGAAGCTGCGCATGCGCCGTCCCCGCCGCCCCTGCACCGGAGCACAGCACGCTGCCACCACCGCACCGCAGAGCGCCGCCCGCTGCCACCACCGCACCGCAGAGCCCCGCCCGCTGCCACCACCCACCAGGTTAGTACCGTGTATTGCGACCATAAGACACACCCCCCACTTTCCCCAAAAATTTTGGGGGAAAAAAGTGCGTCTTATGGTCAGAAAAATACGGTATATTACATGGTCCCCATTATTATGTATATTGCCGTCCCTTACACAGTGCCCTCTCTTGCTACGTACAGCACTGTCTCTTACATATTGGATAATATAGAGCCCTGTTTTTTATTACATACCATCCTCTCTTGCTAGATATATAACGTAATGATGGCTGATGGGGCATGGGAAAGCTTCTTTTCTAATGGAGGAGATAATGGACTTGTAGTCTGGTCACCGGCTCCTCCATCATTAGTCATTTTATATCTATCAAGAGAGCGGCCTATGCAATAAAAGAGGGTGCTGTCAATAATTAAATAACAAGAATACACTATGTAAGAGACAGCACTGTACATAACAGCAGAGGAAGCTATATAATAAGGGATGGCACCATATATAATTAGAGACGATGGTATGCAATAAGGGACGGTGTTATGCATAACTAAGGATGCTGTTATACATAATAAGTGAGTACACTATATACTAAGGGACTGTGCTATACATAATAAGTGAGTAAACTATTTACTAAGGGGCTGTGCTATGTATAATAAGTGAGTACACTATATACTAAGGAACTGTTAAAGGGAACCTGTCACGTTTTGGCCCTTATAGCATGCGGCCGCTGCCTTTCAGGGCTTTTCTACAGCATTCTATAATGCTGTAGATAAGCCTCTGATCTGACCTGAAAGTTAAGAAAAATAAGTTTTATTATACTCACCTGGGGGCGGTCCGGTCCAAAGGGTGTCGCAGGTCTGGGTCTGGTGTCTCTCATCTTCTTGCGATGCCGTCCTGCTTGCTTTGTGGATCCCTGGCATCGTGCTTCTGTGCAGGCATACTTATCTGCCCTGTTGAGGGGAGAGCAAAGTACTGGAGTGCGTAGGTGCCAGGAAAAGTCAGAGAGATTTAGCGCCTGTGCACTGCAGTACTTTGCTCTGCCCTCAACAGGGCAGATAAGTACATCTGCGCAGGAGCGCAATGCCAGGGAGCCACGAACCAAGCAGGAGGGTGGCATCGCAAGAAGATGGGAGGCACCGGACTCGGACCTGCGACACCCAACGGACCGGACCGCATAAACCCGTCCCCCCGGGTGAGTATAATAAAACTTATTTTTCTTCACTTGCAGGTCGGATTGGGGGCTTATCTACAGCATTATAGAATGCTATAGATAGGCCCTGAAAGGCGGTAGTCGCATCTTATAGCGGCCAAAACAGGTGACAGGTTTCCTTTAAAAATAATAAGTGATGATAACATCTTCCTCCATCTCCCTTTGTTCCTAAATCCATTATAAATCCCCCTTCCTCCCTTCCCAATCCCCCATACCCCTCATTGTCCTCCTTCCCCCGCATCCCATTATTGTCCTCTCCCCCACCCCCATCATTGCCCTTTCCACCGTCATTGTCCTTTCCTCTACCACCATCATTGCCTTTTCCCCACCATCATTTCTTCCTCCCTCACCACCACTATTATTGCCCTTTCCACCAGGACCATTATTGCCCATTCCACCACCTCCATCATTTCTTTCTCTCCACCATCCCCATTTTTGCCGTTTTGACCACCTCCATCATTGTCCTTTCCACCACCTGCATCATTGCTTTCTCCCCCACCACCCCATCATTGCCTTCACTGCAGTCACCACCCCATCATTGTCCTTTCAACCACCTGCATCATTTTTCTCCCCCACCCCCATCATTACCTTCTCCGCAATCACCCCCATCGTTCCCCTCTCTTTCTCTCTCTCACCTCTCTGCATGCTCTCCCGCTGCGTCACCTTCGCCGGTAGCTTCCTCTCTCTGGCACAGCCATCAGCTGCGTGCTGAATGACAATGTTATCCAGCTGCGCCACTGACTGCTGTGAGAGACAGGAAGCGCGGCCAACAAGCAGGATGGATTGTTGCAGCTCCGCTGCCAATTTCTCTTGTAGGCAGTGGAGCTGCAGGGATCTCTCCCTGCCTGCTGCACATGAGTGCAATCTGGCCAGGGGCCCCCGGAGCCTCGGGGCCTGATGAACAGGCCAATTACCTTCATTATTAGCCACCCTGTAGGGGCCCCCTGGAGTCTCTGGGCCCCGATGCAGCCACACTGGCTGCACATGCGGTCTGTCCACCCATGACCCACACGTTAACTCCCACTTCCGGATTTAACAAGACAGAGACAAAAAGTAACTTACATGAAGAAAGAAAAATGGAAAACTGAATTCGGTCCATGTCAAAACAAACCTTAAAATTTACCTTAGGTTCAGAAGCCGGTTTTAGGTGTCATAGAACCTGGGTAACGATGGTTAACACATGCTGATATTGCTGCTTGATATCTGACACCTGCAAAAACAAGGACCATAATTGTGCAGTCAAGGAGTTCACAGTGTTCATGATGGCTACTCAGCACAAAAAATATGGAGTGGGCTGGTGATAATGTTATGACTGCACAATCACATGCACATGGGTAGTGTACAGACCAGGAGGACAAATACATAAACCTGACCGATCCCTGTTCAGACTGGTAAAAGCCCTACTCTGACCCTGGTCTCTCCCTACCTGACCGCGAAGGTTGGCACCCCAAGATAACTCAATGGCGATTCACCCTGAATGCTCCTAATATAGCTATGACTGATTATACACTAAAAACTGCAACTGACCCTGTCGGTTCCTGTACAAATTAGATATCCTGACCCCGCAGTCCCTAGTGGTACCTGTGGATGCAGAGATAAACCTAACCACAGTCTAAGAGACGGCAACTCTGGCCTAAACTGCCTATAGTTGGTTCACGTTCCTCCCAAAGGAGGGCAGCGCAGAGTGTGAATTACCTATAAGAAGAGAAGTGTAGTATCGCAGTATCTATTCAGTTTCTCCTCCAGAAACTCCATCCTCCATTTTTATAAAGAGCATAATGGATTCCATGGTATCTTCGGTAGAGTTGAGCGAAACGGGTCGGTCAATTTCAAAAGTCGCCGACTTTCGCAAAAGTCGGGTTTCATGAAACAAAACCCGACCTGTTGTGAGTTCATTTTCCCCTTCGTCACTGAGGTCTGGTGAACTCCCTATTCTGGTAAAGGAAGGTAATGAGCCTGATTATCAGGCACCTGAGCCTAATTATGATGACTGGCTGAGTGGAGTCACGGACTGGATATAAGGCTGCCGACGCCCTTCTGCCCTGCGGGTGATTTCTCTGTGGACTTCTAGGAAACCAGTCTGATTCCTGCTCCTCTAAAGCTAAGTTTTCTGCTTTGCCTTTTGGCATTAGTGTTTTGTTTTTGTTTGCCCTGCTTTTCTGGATTCTGCCATTCCCTGCTGGGGTAAGCTGAATCTCCTTTTGCCGGTTGCTTTGTCTTCAGAATATTCCTGAGTACTGACATAGCCTTTTTGAAGTCTAGCGTCTTCAGGGCCTTTTTCACTGTCAGTTTCTTGGCTCTTATTTTCATAGGGTTTTTTCACGGATTGCAGACAGCAGCCTTCCTGTCCTTTCCTATCTAGTTAGCTTGGGCCCCGTCTTTGCTCAGTCTATCTTTCTGTCTGTGTTGTGTTCTTTCTTCTTGCTTCACCGTCATTATATGTGGGGGGCTGCCTTTTGCTTTGGGGTCTGCTCTGGGGCAGTTTAGATTTCCCATTCTGTCTTTAGGCTATTTAGTCCTCCGGCTGTGATCGAGGGGCCTAGGGCATCGTAGGAGCCCCCCACGGCTACTGCTAGTTGTGTTGATAGGTTCAGGGGTCTGCAATCTGATAGCTGCCAACCTCTCTGGTTTTCTGGACTTAGCAAGTATTTCTATTTTTGCCTCCTACGGTGACTCAATCATAACACCGACCATAGTGTGAGGTCGGCGACCATGGAGCCAAAGTCACGTTTCAAATGATGCTTCAGCGCCCTTTTTCAGCCAATGATGGAGGATGCACACTGTGGGCAATGTGATGACATAGGCAGTGATCACCACCATCTTTGATAAGGGCATGCAAGTGATTGGCTTGCTTTGTGTGGCGTCACAGGGGCTATAAAAGGGCGTGCACGCCGACCGCCATCTTACTTCTGCTGATCTCAGAATAGGGAGAACTGCTGCTGATTCTGTAGGGAGAGCGTTAGGCAGGGAAGAAGATACAAAAAGCTGCTTCTGCTGCTAGCGATTTTGCCTGTACAACACACCAGTTAGTGTGCAGTGCAAGTGGAGGCTATATTTTGGTGCATCAGCTCTGTTGGTTATTAGGCTGCCTTATAAGGCTCCCTGATAGCTGCGTTGCTGTTTTCACACTGCTGTGCAAACTGCTTTTTTAAAAGCAAAAAACTTTTCTTCCTCTTTTTTGCCCAGTTACCAAGCGTTCATTTTTCCACACTTTTGTGTGCAGCAGTCCTGCATATTAGGCTGCCTGCTGCCATACTTGGGACTGAGAGCATCATTGTCAGCTTGCTAAAATTCCTATGGAGTTTCAAATTCTCTCCAGTCCTATATAGACATTTTATACACCATCCAATTTCAGCTTGTTATATTGAGGTGTAATCTACACTGGGCCTGAGATAATAGTTCAGTGTCCTCAAGTCTGTAGGGAGATTCAAATTCTCCCCAGTCTTATATAGACATTTTATACACCATCCAATTTCAGCCTGTTATATTGAGGTGTAATCTACACTGGGCCTGAGATAATAGTTCAGTGTCCTCAAGTCTGTAGGGAGATTCAAATTCTCCCCAGTCCTATATAGACATTTTATACACCATCCAATTTCAGCCTGTTATATTGAGGTGTAATCTACACTGGGCCTGAGATATTAGTTAAGCGTCCTCAAGTCTGTAGGGGGATTCAAATTCTCCCCTATACTATATACACCTTGTACCT
This sequence comes from Dendrobates tinctorius, assembly GCF_039654945.1. Classification (NCBI taxonomy): domain Eukaryota; kingdom Metazoa; phylum Chordata; class Amphibia; order Anura; family Dendrobatidae; genus Dendrobates; species Dendrobates tinctorius. The sequence goes on along the minus strand of NW_027361775.1, from coordinate 9,434,632 downwards.
TGTTTTACAGTACCATATTGCTGGTGGTATTTTGGGTAAATTTTCCCAAAAATGAGGAAGTGTGTTGGAAGAGGCCGTGGAAGTGGGCGTGAGTTGCCAGCTGGTAAAGATGGTGTTGGTGGTGGATCTGCTGGTAGTGGCAAAAGCACAATAGCACCTAATGCAGGAGTTGTTGAGCCTGCATCATCGTCTGGCTCCACAAGGCCTCGAAGGCTCCCTTTTCTGGGAGTAGGTAAACCGCTTATTTTGGGTAAATTTTCCCAAAAATGAGGAAGTGTGTTGGAAGAGGCCGTGGAAGTGGGCGTGGGTTGCCAGCTGGTAATGATGGTGTTGGTGGTGGATCTGCTGGTAGTGGCAAAAGCACAATAGCACCTAATGCAGGAGGTGTTGAGCCTGCATCATCATCTGGCTCCACAAGGCCTTGAAGGCTCCCTTTTCTGGGAGTAGGTAAACTGCATTTAAAGCCGGAGCTTCAGGAACAAGTTTCGGCTTACATTGCTGACACAGCCTCCAGCTCTATGGCCTCCTCTTCTGAACTTTCAAAAAATAAAAGCACTCAGTCGTCATTGGAGGCTCATGGTCAGGAGCAACACCTTTCCTTGTGTCCTTTACCCCTACCAAAAGTAAAAGATGCGGCAGGCCACACTACAGATTACTCCATGGAGCTCTTTTCACATACCATGCCTGGGTTATCAAGTCAAATTGTGAATTACCCAGTCCAAGAAGAATCTGACATGGAGTGCACTGATGCACAGCCACTGCTAGATTTATCTGCTGGTACATTCACTCAGAGCACTACATTGTCCTCGCAGTGTACTGAGCCAGAATCTGACCCTGATGAAACTCAGGTGCCCCTTCCCGCATACTATACCACCTTACATGGTGACACAGAGGAAGGCGCACATGACATTGAAGAGGATGTGATGGATGACCCAGTTGTTGACCCAGATTGGCATCCATTGGGGGAAGAGGGTGCTGCTGCCAATAGCTCAGAAGAGGAGGAGGAGCATCCGCAGCAGGCATCGACATCGCTACAGCTGTTATCTGGCAGCCCTGGAGCAGTCCAAAAACGGGTTACAAAAACCAAAAGTGTTGCAGGACAGCTAGGCCAGACGATCAAATTAGCACAGCGCGCAAGGCCTCAAAATGTCTTCCATAGTAGAAAGAGTGCAGTGTGGCACTTTTTTAACAAAATCCTAATGATCAGGCAAAGGTTATCTGTAAGAAGTGCGCAAAGACCTTTAGCCGAGGTAAAAATCTGAGAAATTTGAATGCCAGTTACATGCTTAGACATTTAACCACCATGCACTTGCAAGTGTGGACGGACTACCAAACCTCACGTACCACATGTGCAACTGCTCCCAATGAAGGTAGTCAGCAACGCTCAAGGAAAGGAAAGGAGAGCTTCTTGTATCATATGTTTCAAACGCATTCTAATAAAGAAGATTTTACAAGCAGCTGGAGCTGAACTTTCCTTTCCTTGATTTCCCCACGTTGGTCTACACGGAGCTCCGAGTTTCTGCTTCCAATCTATGGTGAGCTGGCTTTTTTGCATTTACCACGTTTACACAGTCAGCAACGCTACATCGTTTCCCCCACTGTAAGCCCACTGGTTAGCACACCACCAGCAGCAAATGTTGAGGTGTCGTTGCAAGGCCAAAGCAGTCAGGGAATCACAATGTTATTGCTACGAAAGACTGAATCTAGGCCATCAGAAAGAACACCAACTCCATCACCATCATCAACCCTCTCTCAGTCTGCCGTGTCCACCGCTAGTTCCACCATATGCAGCTCTCAAGTCCAGCTCACCCTACCAGAGATTCTAAGTAGGACAAGAAAGTACTCATCCTCTCATCCGCGTACACATTGCCAAACTAATCTCGTTAGAGATGATGCCTTAGCGGTTGGTTGAAAGCAAAGCTTTCCGCGAGCTCAAGGCCTACGCAGTATCACGCTATGACCTACCCAGTCGGCACTTCTTTTCACGAAAAGCCATCCCAGCCCTCCACATGCATGTGAAAGACCGCATTGTCCATGCACTCAAGCAATCAGTGAGTGGAAAGGTGCACCTCACAACAGATGCATGGTCCAGTAGGCATGGCCAGGGCCATTACGTGTCCATCACTGCGCACTGGGTTAATGTGGTGGATGCAGGGTCCACAGGGGACAGCGGTGGTCTGACAGTGCTGCCTAGCCCATGGTATAGGAAACAGTTGGGTGTAGGCGTTCGACCCGCTTCCTCCTCCTCCTTCAGAAGCGAAAGCTCGTCCACAGAGTGCAGTCGCACGAGCACTTCATCCGCAGCTGCCAGTGTTGCACACTCGGTGTCCCACTATCGAACAGCTAGTGGTAAGCGTCAGCAGGCTGTGTTGAAGATTATGTGTTTTGGCGACAACAGGCACACCGCGGAGGTACTGGCCGACTACTTGCAGCGACAAACTGAGTCATGGCTGGACAGTCTACATCTTGAGGAAGGCAAGGTAGTTTGTGATAACGGCCGGAATTTTGTGGCAGCTATAGCCCTTTCAAAACTCCGACACATACCTTGCCTGGCTCACACCTTGAACCTGGTGGTGCAGTGCTTCCTCAATAATTATCCAGAGTTAACAGACCTGCTCCAGAAGGTCCGAAGACTGTGCTCGCACATCCGCCAGTCGCCTGTACACTCCGTTCGTATGCAGAAGCTGCAGCGATTGCTCCAACTTCCCAAGCACCGCCTAATTATTGACGTTGCAACAAGGTGCAACTCCACCCTGCACATGGTTGAGAGGCTGTGCGAACAGAGGCAGACTGTAATGCATTTGTGGGAGGATACACGGCAAGGCACTTTGAGGGCAGACATGGAGTTGTCGGGTGTGCAGTGGTCGAAGCTGAAAGACCTGTAAAGTCCTTCAGTGTTTTGAGGAATGCACATGACTTGCAAGCGCAGACGACGCCATCATAAGCATGAGCATCCCACTTATGCATCTGCTCATGCAAACTTTGACGCACATTAAGGAGCAGGTGTCTGCAGCCAAGGAGGATGAGGAAGAGGAGGAGGGAAGCCTTGATTACAGTCAGCCATTGTCTGCTCCGGGGTCTCTCCTGGACGAGGTGGAGGAAGAAGAGGAGGATGATGGGGATGATTATTTAGGGGAGGAGGATGCTTCTCGTGGGGCAAGAGAAAATGTTGGCATGGCAAAGTCTGGTACAGGGTTTGTGCGTGACTGGAGGGATGTGGATTTGCCAGAAAGTGCACATCCACCCAGCACTCGCAGTGCATCATTGACACCTGGAACATTGGCCCACATGTCAGATTATGCCTTGCAGATCCTAAAAAGGGACCCCTGCATTGCCAAAATGATGAACGATGACGACTAATGGTTGGCCAGCATCCTGGATCCACGCTATAAAGGCAAATTCCAAAACATCGTGCCACAGGAGAACCTTGACCTAATATTGGCTAACAAACAAGCAACTCTGGTAAACCGTTTGTTTGAGGCATTCCCAGCACACAGCAGCGGTGATGGTTCTCAAATGAGCCGTAGGGGGAAACATGGAAAAGGTGTTCGTGGTGCACACATCAGAAGTGGCGTTGGAGACAGGGGTTTCATGACCATGTTGTGGACTGATTTTTCAAGTCCCGCTCACACGACTAGTAATACTGCATCGATTGAAAGTGACAGGAGACAGCAGTTGTCAACTATGTTTACAAGCTACTCCTCCGATATCGATGTTCTCCCTCACAGGTCATTCCCCTTTGACTATTGGGCCTCTAAACTGGACGCCTGGCCTGAATTGGCACAATATGCCTTACAGGAGCTCGCTTGCCCTGCTGCTAGTGTGCTATCGGAAAGAGTCTTCAGTGCTGCTGGCTCAATCCTGACAGAAAAAAGGACCCGTCTGTCGACTCAAAATGTTGATGATCTAACCTTCATTAAAATGAATCATGCATGGGTTTCAAAGGATTTTGTCCCACCTTCCACTGATGACACATAAGTTGCCAGAAAAATGGCTCGCTTTTGTCCTCCTCTTCCTCGATTACTCCATTTGCAGCTGCTGAATGTCCAACATCAACATATGCCATTTTTTAAACCTCCCTTACTGGGCTGCTTCCCCCCCCATGGCCGGGGTCACCACCTAGCGCACGCAACCGTGCAAGTGCCATTGCCCTGGACAGGTGTGTGGGCCGATTCTTGGGCGCCGGCACTGGCACAGGGTCCCTCATAGTGCAATCAAGTGTCTCTGACGGTGAGGGTGCACACCCGCCGTCAGACACACCGGCGTACTATGAGGGGCCCAGTGCCAGTACCGACGCCCACGAGTGGCCCCCGTTGCTTGGGCAGGGCCCCAGCATTTGCAATATTTACCTCTCCCTGCTCCTCCGCTGTGTAGTCTGTGCTGTCAAATCCTTCCCTGGGACTGCCACTACAAATTTGGTGAACTGATAGATGATGGTTAAGACGTAGCTATGCCCTGTCCTGCTGGCCGGGCTTTAGTTTCAGATGATCAATGGCTTCCATTTCTTATGGACGTCGACTCACAATGAGATGCAGTGGTGGTTTATCATCAGCTTTCACAGTTTTTCTACTCACAGACGTGTGACATTCCTGCCCACATTTTTAAATGTGCCCTCTCATGCCAATCCAATAGAATCGCCTACAGCCTGTGGCTTCTGTGTTTTGCACTCCAAAGTTACCTGACAGATCATGATAGGCAGTGAGAACCATGTCTACATCTCTCACTGTGATCAAAATTGGATGGAGATGAGTAACGGTGATGGGATCAACGGTACTGCGATACAGCAACCCTTTCTTCACAAAGAATTGTTTTCACTGTCTCCACACACAAAGTAATTGAGGGTCAGCATCGCCTCTGAGAATTCTCCAGGGAGTTTTTCCCTTGATTAGTAATTCCTAAATTTCTGCAATCACTCGACTTTATGTTTGTACTTTTATCCATCTCGTTTCCTCTTGCGGAGAGTCTGGACTGTCTTACTGAGACAGAAATATATATGAAGATTTAAAAATACCCCAACAGTGTATACTGGTGTATGCTTCAAAAACATTTGCTTTTTTCTACTTTTTAGATTGTTGTCTAATCCATATTGAGGCTGTGAGTGTCTTTGTCGTACTCCGGAAATAAACACTGAGATTTTAAATGTTTAAACTATGCTATATATACCTGTTATCCGGTGATACTGTACCCTTTCTCAACTGTCTGCAATATTGTCGAATCCATACTGTGCCTGAGTCCATCTGAGTCTGCCTCCTGATTACAGATGAGTGGTGTTTGAGTGGAACTGTTGGCCAAGTTCAAATTCTAGCTGTTTTGGGCGGTGTTAGATCCGTTCGCCGAACTACAACACTTTGATTAAAATTTGGCTGTTCGAGTTTCCGTTCGAGAATGTTTCGTTAAACAAAAGCGTATCTTTTTTTACATTAATAATGGTTTTCAATGATAATAGACAGTTTTAGGGCATAGTAGCGGTGTCTGGTAGCCAGCGGTGTAGTACACCTGTGAAGGAACTACACAGTGTGTGTTTCTAATAATTTTTTACTGCATATTGTCCTGAAAATCGTTTTGGGCCTAGTAACTGTGTCTGCTACTCAGAAGAGGAGCCCACCCGTGAACCGAGCTATGCCGCCTGTTTATGAAAGAACCAGTTTTTGACTGCATTTACACCACTTAATACTTTGGGCCTAGTAACTGTGTATGCTACTCAGCAGAGCTGGCCACCCGTGAACCAAGCTATGCCGCCTGTTTATGTAAGAACTGTGTGCTACTCAGCAGAGGAGCCCAGCTGTTAAGCAAGCTACAGCACCTGTGGTTTGGACACTTAATTTTTTCACATTCTTTCTGGAATGCCGTTTAGGCCTTATTCCGGAATTACGGTTGACCTGCACTTACTGGGAAATGCTTGTTCGCGGGGAAGAATTGTAATCCCAGATCCCCATCACTAACGGGGTTCAGCGTGTTATCCGCACCTGTAAGCGATACACGCTGGTCCTTTCATTGTAGCATGCGTGCAGCCCCGGACATTTAAGGGCATGACAGACCTGTTATTGGCCGATCTCGCGTGCCAGAGCCTCGTGAGTCCCTCTAGTAAGCTGGACGCGGACCGCTGGGGCATGCCTGAGTCTCGTTCGTTAACGGAATTAAACTTGCAATCTGTGCAGCTTTTTTGTGGATGGCATGGTTGAGGTTGCCCGTGTTGAGTCCAATTAAGCCACAGGCTCCACGCCTGGTGGTGCCCTTCTGGACATTCCTTTAAGGTTCAGCTTTGCAACCATACTGCCCCCGGAAACCAAACACTTTTCCTGACAGTGACATTCTGGTCAAAGAGCGCGATCACATCACGTCTGTACGCCCTCTGCCTAAACAGTCCAAGTGCAGAGAGATGGAAGATGGGGACCACAAGGAGTCCAGAGTACAGGGATTCCCTAGCGAGGAGACTTATTTAATTGTTTTAAAGGTTGAGAGCAATTTTTGGGGAGCACTATACTCTGGAGAATGATATCTGGGGCCCACCATACACTGGAGCATTCCAAAGGTGGACATCAGTCACTGGAGAAGCATTTACAGGGCCCATTATACACTGGAGCATTAGAAATGGGGCCCATTATATATGGAGCATTATTTGGGCCCATAAGACACTGGAGCTTCATCGATGGTGAACAACATATACTGTAGCATTATGTGGAGCTCATCATATACTGTATGGAACATTATATGGGACCAATGATTCTGTATGGAGAAATATATGGGCCTCATTACTCTGTATGGCGCACTATGCGGTGGCCATAATACTGTATGGAGGAAAATACTGTCTGGTTTTGGAGCTATTGAAGAATTTAAAATTGATATCAGTCATGTGATTTAAGAATTGAAGTATTTTTCATTGTACTGTACTGCTATTTCTCTGCCGTATCAAAGGATCATGATTTGTGTTATGTGTTAAAGGAGGCCAGTGACACTCTTTGGCCCTGGGCCCACAAAAATCTGGAGCCAGCACTACCCCACCCCCACAACTTTAGCTAAATAACCCCAAGTTTTCAATGCCTAACATTATTATAAAGTAAATTAAGGTTGACAAGCTTAAGGAATAAGAATTGATGTTTTTGGCATTAAAATGGACACTGTAGGTGTGTTTCCTGTCCTCCACTCACTGACGACTTTTCTTCCCCATTGACTTACATTGGGTTTCGTCTTTCAGTCGGACTTCGACTTTTCACAATAATCGTCCGATTTCGTTCGACTCGACTTTTGCGAAAGTCGGGTTTCGTGAAACCCGACTCGACCCGAAGAAAGGCAAAGTCGCTCATCTCTAATCTTCGGAGTTGGAAGTGGAGATCTGTAATGTCCAGTCGTTGACTCCTTCCACTACTCCAGGGTCCAAATTATTTCTACCTGTGTATCTAAGATTGCATCTGTTACAAGAGTTTCAAGATTCCGTCTTGAGTGGTCATTCTGGGGTCACAGCTTTGCGGAAATCCATTGCTGAACTTTTTTGGTGGCCACCCATGCATAATGATGTTAAAGATTTTTTTATCCACTTTTGAAGTCTGCACACGTTACGGTCTGTCCCAAGCCAGGGAATTGATGCCATTGCCAATTCCAGAAAAAACATGGTCTCATCCTTCCATGGATTTCATCCAGGATTTGCTTCTGTCCGGTGGGAAAATTGAAATTTGAGTAGTGGTTTACTGATTCAGGAAACAGGCTCATTTTGTTCCTTTGTGAGGATTACTTAATGCAGCGACACTCTCTAGGTTATTTATTTCTTATATTGTAAGGTTACATGGGATCCCTCTTAACATTGCTTCTGATAAGAGAGTGCAATTTTTCTCTAAATTCTGGAGAGCTTTTAAACTGGGGATTGACTTGTCTTTTTTCTCTGCCTATTACCCTGAAACCAATGGTCACACTGAGAGGACAAATCAATCTTTGGAACAAATTTTAAGGTGCATTGTGGTGGCTCAGCAGGAGGACTGGTCCTTATTCTTACCTCTTTCTGAGATTGCCTTTAACAGTCAGGTCAGTCTACTGGAATCTCGCCATGTTTCTGTAATTATGATTTTTACCCCCATTTTGGAGAATTGTCTAGGATTTGTTCAGAATGTCCTGGGGTGGAGGTTGCCATACAGAGACATGGGGATGTCTGGAGGGAGGTTCAAAGAGTATTAGAACTTCTCAGATTCATCAAAAACGGAAGGTTGATAGAAAATGTTCGTTGGGCCCTGAATTTAAAATTGGTGACAGGCTTTGGCTGTCATCTAGAAATCTTAAGTTGGGTACAAAGTTTAATGGTCCATATGAGATTCTGGAGGTGGTGAATCCGGTGGCTTTAAGATTAAGCTTCCTCCATCCCTTTGCATCCTTAACATTTTCCATACAGTGGGGAAAAAGTATTTAGTCAGCCACAAATTGTGCAAGTTCTTCCGCTTAAAAAGATGAGAGTCCTGTAATTGACATCATAGGTAGACCACAACTATGAAAGTCAAAATGAAAAAACAAATCCAGAAAATATCTTATCTGATTTGGCAAGATTTATTTTGCAAATTCATTATTAAATTTTAAAAAAGTGCTATATGAAAAGTATCCCAGATTGATGAATTTGAGCAATAAAAAGGGGTTTATAAATGCACAAAGAATCAATAGTGTGCAATCAAATCAAATGAAATTCATTATAAAGTGCCAAGTGCTCATATTATTAGAACTTCATGATTAAGATATAAATTAAAAGGTAAAAAAGTGGACCAAATTAATAATAGATAAATAGATGCCCAAATAACAGCCACAAATACCAACCAGTGTAATGCACCACTGCACCCGAACACACCACTCCAACGCGCATTTCGCTACCTCTTCGTCAGGATACCCTGCCCACTGCATATAATTTTATTATTTAGTTTCTTTTATATTCTGATTTTAATATATTTTAATAAAATTCCTTGTTTTTAGTGGTATTTTGTGTCATGTGACCTGACTATGCCTTTATCTCTTCCCTCTATTTATGACATGCCATCCTGGCTCATGACCCTGGACTCCTTGACTACTCTGACTCACGGCTTGTCCATGAGAAGTGACTTAACATTACATCTCGAGTTTAAGGTGTGTGCTCTTACAATGCCAAGAAGGAAAGAAATCAGCAATTCTTGCAGTCCATCAATCTGGTAATGGTTATAAGGTCATTTTCAAATAATTTAGAGTCCATCATTTTACAGTGAAAATGATTTTTCACATATGGAAAATATTTAACACAGTTGATAATCTTCCCAAGAGTGGCCATCTCAGCAAATCTTTAATGTTCAAGTACTTGAGAGTATAATTGGAGAAAGACTGAAAAAGCATGAGTTCTTTGGAAGGGTTGCTAGGAAAAAGCATCTTCTTTCTAAGAAACACATGGCATAATGGCTAAAGTTTGCAAAGTTGCATTTGAACAAACCATAAGGCTGTGTGCCCACGTTGCGTTTTTTTAAGCGTTTCCGCAGCGTTTGTGCCGGATCAGATGCTGCAGAAACGCTTAAAAGAAGTTTCACATTAAATTGCATGCGTTTTTGGCTTTTTTGTGCCAATGCATGCGTTTTTAAACGCTCAGGAAGCGCTTTTAGTGGCTAAAAACACAGCATGCTCATTAATTTCCGCATTGCTGAGTGTTTTTAGCCCTTTCCAATGTTCCTAGAAAACGCGCGGAAAAAAACTCGTCAAAAACATGTGTCTTTTGTGAAAAAACGCGCAAGAAACGCGTTGAAATAAAACGCGCGTTTTCTGGGAAAGAGATCAGTTTCCTGAGCGTTTAAAAATGCTAACGTGGCCACATAGCCTAAGACTTCTGCATCCTTTGGACAGACAAGACTAATGTAGAAATGTTTAGCCATGTTTCTCTGAAAACTAAACAGTGCATATCAGACCAAATGCATACCACCTGTCGAATGGGGGTGAGAGAGGTGATTATTTAGGTTTGTTTTATAGCCACAGGACCTGGGCACCTTGCAGTTATTGAGTGAACTATGAATTATTCTGTATACCAAAGTATTCTATAGCATAATATGAGACCATCTATATTAAATCTAAAGCTTGGCCGAAAATGAGTTATGCAACAGAACAAATCTACATCAGAATGGATGAAAAATAGTGTTACAAGTTAAATACTCAAAGTCCGGACCTCTACTCTAATGAATTGCTGTGGTTGGGTCTTTAACCCCTAAAGGACCTTGCAATTTTTAATTTTTGCTCTTTCCTTTTTTTCTCACCTTTTTCCAAGAGCTGTGAATTTTAAAATTTTTATGCCAACATAATGATGGAACACAGGAAAACAATTTCAAGCAAGGAGAAATTTCATTTTTATTTTTGGTGAGTTTGCATTTATGGCATTCACTAAAAATGACATGGAAATATGATTTTCTAAGTCAGTACGATTACGGTGATACCGAACTTGCACAGTAATTTTTCTTTCAAGTGGTGAAAACGTTGTGCTTTTCTCTCTCACCCATGACAGCACCTTGGAGAGAGAGGGGATCCGCCCATCAAGGACAGGAACCTACAGATAAAAGGGCGGCACCTCTCCTCCGCCACCAGTTGGGTTCCTGTCCTTGACGGGTGACCTATAGAACCAGCAGCAGCGGCAGCAGCTTACCTAAGGAATCCAGGGCCGTCCCGTCCGTGGTCTTGACAGTCACCACCGCTGCAGCCGACGGGCTAGACAGGGTGAGCGGGGGGAGAGGACCGAGCCGCCGCTCCAGAAAGGAGGCTGGGGAGACCCAGGATACGCGCGGGCAGCGCCACGGTACAGAGGTGTACCAATATGGCGCTGCCCCGGAAATGGATAAATCCTGATAAGGTCCTTCCTCATCTGGATCACAATCTTTTTTGGACAGAGGTCCTGCAGCGGGCTACAATTTGAGGAAAAGACCATAATTGATCAAGGTCAGATCATAAGTCTGTCATCACATAATTTGTCTGGGGATGAATGTCTTGTTTTGCAGAAAGGTCTCAATTTTGTGCCGACAAATAAATATAACTGCTTCAATTGGGTTAAAGATCTTAATTTGTTTGGTCGTAACCTAAAGTGGAAACTCTTCTTTAAGCAGCATGACCGTGAACAGTGCCTCAGACTTGGTTTATCAGAAGAGGACATGGAGGGTCTTGATGCCCTGACCAGCCTCCTGAGAGAGAATGAACAGCAGCGGGGGGTTGGTCCGTTCACCACCTTGAAAAATAAGAGTACCAGAATGCCACCTAATAAGGAGGTAACAAGTATTGATATATTTATAAAGATGGTGGAGGATGACCTACGGAAAATTCCTTGTGTCAATCGTGATGGTATTCGTAATCTTTCACATGCCGAGGATATAGCCCTTGAAGGGTTGGAAAAGAATGTTAATATAATAATTAAGGCCTCTGACAAAGGTGGAAATCTGGTGGTGTTGGATCATGATAAGTATCGTGCGATGTGCTACTCATTGTTAAATCATGAGGATACATATGAGGTGTTGCATGGCGACCCGACTGAGGAATATAAGAAAGAACTACTGATAATCTTGGATGAGGCAAGGCTTAATAAGCTAATATCGGATAATGAGTTTCAGTTCTTGTTACCAAAGGCGCCTGTGATTGCAACATTTTATGCATTACCAAAGGTGCACAAAGGGCTGGATCCACTAAAGGGTCGGCCCATTGTCTCAGGCATAGACTCTCTGACCCAGAACAGTGGTCTCTATTTGGATAGGATTTTAAGGCTCTTTGTGGCAGCACTTCTCTCATATGTACGTGACACATTGCACTTACTAAATTTGCTTGAAGTGGTTACGCTTGAAGAAAATATTATGTTAGCATCCATTGATGTGGAGGCACTATACAGTTGTATTCCACATAGATGGGGACTTGAAGCAGTTGATTTAAATTCGTATAGAAGACAATCCAAGGACCTATATAATAGGTTTAAGATGAGAGGGTACCCCCCACAGGTATTGGATAGACCTCAACGTGAGGCGTTAGTAAGTGACAGACATTCTTTGCTTCAGAAAAAAGGACCCAGGAATGATATAAATGAAAACATTGTAAGGCTTATTGGAACTTATGATGCTCAGGCGGATAAAGTATATCACGTCCTCAAAAAACACTGGGGTATCTTGCTAGCTGACCCCAATTTGAGAGGTCTTGTAACACAGAAACCAAGTGTTACATATAGGAAGGGGAGGTCTGTTGGTGATAGGCTTGTCCATAGTTTTTATCAAAGGCCAAGGGGGGCGGATACATGGCTGGATAGGAGACCCCTTGGTTTTTTCAAATGTGGTAATTGCTCCAGGTGTAAATATATGTTGCAATGTAAAACTTTTACGAGCTCACATAATGGGAGAACTTTCTGCATTAGAGATTTTGGTAGCTGTAGATCTACAGGTCTGGTTTACAGAGCCACATGCACGTGTCCCAGGGACTATGTGGGTAAGACCACTAGGGAACTCAGGGTTAGGGTGGGGGAGCATTTGGGGGATATCAAAAATAAGAGAGATACCCCTGTCGCAAGACACATGAATGCAGTACACCAAGGCTGTGCGAGCGATATCTCCTTCACTATGATTGAACTAATAAAGCCGAAAGTGAGGGGAGGTAACCTGGATAACATAATTCTGAGAAGGGAATGCGAGTGGATTTTCAGGTTACAGTCCCTCTCCCCAGATGGGATGAATGAGTGCATGTCATATACCTGCTTCATATGATGGAATAAGAGTTTCCCTGATATGGCGACTGTTCCCTAATATATATATATGTTTTGGATTAATGGGGGGTTTTTATCTGAAGGGCATATTTGAGGATGCCTTTTAGGCATACGCTGCATTGAAAAGGCGGCATGTATTTATTATATTGGTTTGCTGATTTCCATCTATATATAGAATCTTTTGTCCCCAATATTGTCTCCCTAATAATAGTCAGCTGGTGGAATATTAGTATAAATGAGCGATATAAACTTTATACTTTTGAATATCTTGCACCCTGCGTGTTGTTCAGCGTCTTATTTTCCCCATGGTAACCATGGAGGCGGGGTTATAGGGACTAGGGCCGGAAGGTCCGACGCCATCTTTGGTGCGCCCCACTATGAGGTATATACCCTTTGCTCATCCCTGTGTTTGAGGGCAAAATGAATGCTGGTATTGTAGCCTAACTATGTCTGCCGAAACCGGAAGTCCCGGTGCCATCTTGGATGCGCTCCACTGTGGAGCGCACGCCGGGGCTCTACCCGCCCGCCATGTATCTGGGGCGGTTGTGATGACGTGGGACGCCAACGCTGACGCTGAGGGCGGCTATTGATTACGGTATCATGTGGATGTATTGGGGCTATCACTACCGTCTCTTACGTGATTTGCCCACCTGATAATGGGTGGGGCTGACTTGTGGCTTTGCATCATGGGGGTTATTTAAATCCACCCTTTCCTGACCACCGGTGCCATCATGCATCATCTGGGTATCGTACATGGATATAACCTTTATTGATTGATCCTCCTGATGAACCGCTACAGGCGGGGAAACGCGTCGGGGTTGACCTGCACATGATAAGTGACTTTGTTTATTATACTATGATTCATAATATACCCCTGAGAGGGGTGAATCTGTATTATCTGTCTGTTTGACATATTAGTCTGTCACATATGATCATGATGTGGAGGTATTAGATTTTTTTATCTTTAATATTATCCTGGGGTCCTATTTTAGCCTAAGGCAATTTGAATGTTCACTGCTATAATATCAGAGGGGCATACCTGTATGTGACAAGCAATTTATTGGTTAATATACCCCTGTGTGGGGGTCTTATCAGGACAATATCAATTGTTTGAGGTTTTGCTCGAGCTTAGGGCATTCTGAAGTTTAATTACTGCACTATCGGATTATTGTTTTCCCTCCTGTCTGAATAGGGACTGGTAGGGGAGTGAGGGACAGTCCTCGTTGAGTGGGGGCGCCAATTCTCGTTTGTAGGGTGCCAACCTCCACGGCTAGGAAGGTATCAGTGAGCCTTAATGTAGGGCTATTTAGCATCCCAGTTTAGGTCTGGTTATTTTTGGCATTGACCATTTTTCACTGGGATAGGTGTTTTTTTAATGTACTAAATAAAAAATTCGTTTTAGGGGATTTATATATTCGCACCTGAAGAATGCTCATGAGAAAAAACCTTTAAATGAATGGCTGGGCCACAAAACCTTCTCCCCATATAAGAAATCCAAATAGGCTCCTGGTGTTGCTTGTTCATGCCATCGTGCTGCAATAGAACACAATGGGCATGGTAACTCCCCTATCCCTCCTAGTGCGAGATCTGACTATTCCAAGGTGGCCCCCAGTCAGCTTCTCCTCCCCCCACTCCAGTTGATTGACAGGTGTCTCCCATGCCTTCACATACATAAGGAAAAACCTATCAATCAGCTGGGGCAGGGTGGGAGAAATTTGCTCTCAGACGGCTTTTGTAGCAACATTATCTCTGAAATGCCATAGCATTTCAAAGTGAAACATACCTGGTTACAATTGTGTAGCCAGGCTCTGTGTCAGGCCGCCTCTGGTTTGGGCAGCATGAATCAAGGGACAAGTTCCCTTTAAAGCTTTTTCCTGTGTTCAGATGGAACCTCTTGACAGAGATGCTTTCTATGCAGTCAAGAATCATTTTGATTGAGGTCCCGGTGACTTTGTGATTTATCATTTCAGTGAGAGCTGATTAAGTCAATTGCATTTGTTTTAACATTGGAAGACAAATAGCATTATTTCTACTCCAGGGTTGTCTTCTCTGGTTACAGGCGGCTTCCTGTTCCTGCACAGATCTCTGTGGTCAGTGCAGGAAGAAGAGAATGAATTTGCAAACATCTGACATCATTTGCTACATGCAGCTGTCATTTCACAGCTGCATCCTTCTTGCTGACTGGCAGGAGAGCTGTGTGATCAGTCCTGTCCATCACTTCGGAGGTTAGAATTGTGCTGGACTTTTAAAGGCAGTAGAAGCAGCTGTAGGCTAGACATCTGCTTCCAATTACTGCTTATCTCAAAAGTTAGGAACACTTTGGCCATATACAAATGAATTACAGCTAACACATAAAACTGGACCTAGTGCTCAGTAAGACCAGATAAAGTTTTGGCCTATGTAAATTGTCTCTACAGAGAGGAAGAGGACTGGAACTCTAGTGCCACCTATAGGAAGTAGCAATCCTAAAAGTCAATATCAACCCTCTCAGGAGCCTTGTCACATGAAAGATTGTAAAATATTTTTTTGGTTTGCAAATAAAGGCTAGGCTCATGCAGAGGTTTTTGTACAAGTCTCAGACTGCAATGCACAGACTGGTCACAAGTCTGCCGACCTGAGTGTGTCAGCTTCATATATTTCTATGAGGCTGTTTTGCTGGGGTTGGGAGAGACAGTCTATGCATTAGCGGTCTGTGATCGGACGTCTGCATGAGCCCTTAGAATCCCCTTTACATTATATTTTAAGCTGCCTGCCATAGTAGCTGGCAAAATTTATATACCATTCTGAAAAAAGGCTTTGTGAAGTGGCCCAAAATGAAAACAAATAATAAAGGTCTAATGGTTTTATGTTTGCATTGCCAATTAACGTGTCGTTTCCACTAATTCCTAAACTAGATAATAGTTCTATTCAAATGTGACATTTTAAAGGGAACCTGTCACTCAATTCATGGTGCCCAAAACACAGGTAGTTGAATTGGAACCTGGCTACATAATTGCAGCCTGGTATATTTTTCTTTGAAATGCTGGAATGTTTCACAAAGAAAGCATACTTGGCTGCAATACATTAGTTTGAAGAGACAGCTGGAGACTATAGGGATAGAGGTGAATAGGATTGCACTGCCTCAGGCCGGCATCTCCCTGCACCATTCCAGATGACTGACATATATTTCCTTATATACACTGTGACAGGGTCACTGGCACTGTATGTGAGGGGAGATATGTGTCACGAAGATTGCTTTCTTCCGTGAGCTAAAAACCTGTAAGTTTATCTCCAGCATAATATGTGCTGAAGGCGTTAATCAGCCATTATAAGGGACCTTTTTTTGGTGAGTATTTAAGAGATGGGCGGGACGTCTGCTCACCATATCTCCACCTCAAAGGTGTTGTTGGGTAGGTAAATGTGCAGCCACTGTTTTTTTTCTGTGTGTGTGTGTTTGGAGAGGAAGGTCTCCAAACCTGGCTCCAGGAAGAGCTGAAGATATATGGTGGTCTAAGCGGGCTAATCCCACAAGCATAAGGACTTTGGTGTGACTTATCTTTTGCTTTGCCGTTATTCCAGAAAAGCCATGATTATTTTGCTAAACCCTGTCTCGGTTTATGCTGTTCCATAATAAACCAGCATGTCACATTACATAAGAAGCGTTCCTGTGTCTACCTTTGAAAGCAGCAGAGTTGGTCAACCCTGCACACGTGTTTTTTGGAATGTGGGCAACGATCCAGGAACATGATAGCAGCTGTGGACACACTGTATGTCCTGGGTAAAATCCATCATCCAGCATGAGATGTCCAGCAGCATGGACGAGCTTTCAAGCATCGGGCCAGTTCCAACAGCAGCAGTAGCTGGCAAGTCAACAGCAGCAATAGGCGCAAAAGGAAACTAACTGTTGGCACAGCAGCTCCAACAACAGCAGCAGCAGCGACAGCAACAGGAGGCATTAATGTGGCAAATGGAACAACTCCAGGTGATGACTTTTACGTCCGGAAAGTGGTAAGACGAGCCATACAAAAAAATGACCTATGGGGATAATGTGGAAGCTTTTCTGACTGTTTTCGAGAGGGTGACTAAACGGGAGATACTTCTGCCAGAGCAGTGGGCGAAGGTGCTGGCACCATATTTGTTGGGCGAACCTCAAAAGGCATATTATGATTTAGCACTCCAGGATGCCAAAGAATACACCAAACTGAAGACCGAAATCTTGGCATGCCTGGGAGTAACTATGTCCATTAGAGCTCAGCGAGTCCACTGCTGGGCATATGCTGGCGACAAACCCCCTCGCTCGCAGAAGTTTGACTTGTTGCATCTAGTCCAAAAGTGTTGCAACCAGAGACTTCCACTCCTGCCCAGATGGGTGAACCTGTGATAATGGACAGGTTCATCTTCTCCCTTCCCAGGCCATTATAGACCTAGGTTGCCCAGGGCGATCCTCGCAATGCGGACGACCTGATTAGCCTAGTGGAGGGATAACAGGTTGTCAAGAAGTCCCGTTACCTATGATAGAAGTCACATTTGAGAGAATTGCCATGGACCTAGTAGGTCCCTTAACTAAGTGTGCACTGGGGCATCAGTACATCCTAGTGGCCATGGACTATGCGACCCAGTACCCTGAAGCGGAGCCACTAAGAAATTCTTTGGCTAACAGTATCGTCCAGGAGCTTGTCTATATCTTTGCTAGGACAGGCCTGCCAAAGGAGGCTTTGATGGGCCAGGGAACCCCATTCATTAGCAAAGTGATGAGGGAGCTGTGTAGAATCCTCCAGATTGCCCAGCTGCGAATATCAGTTTACCATCCGCAGACCGATGGCCTAGTAGAGCGCTTCAAAAAGACCTTAAAGGCCATGCTCAAGAAGATCATTGAGAAGGATGGTCGAGACTGGGACTATCTGCTTCCATTGCTGCTCCTCTCCATCAGAGAAGTTCCTCAAGCCTCAACTGACTTCTTGCCATTCAAGCTCCCATACGGTCAACATCCGTGAGGGCTCCTGAACATCTTCAAGGAAACCTGGGAAGCCGAGGTCATGCCATACCAGAGAGTTATTGAGCATGTCGCCCAGTTGCATTATTCTGTATGGTTTATTCTGTATGGAGTATTATATGGGGTCCATTATTCTATATGGAGTATTATATGGGGTCCATTATTCTGTATGGAGCATAATATGGGGCCCATTCCATATGGAGCCATATAGGATGCCCATTATTCTGTATGGAGCATTATTTGGGACCCACTTTTCTGTATGGAGCTTTATATGGGGCCCATTATTCTGTATGGAGCTTGATATGGGGCCCATTATTTTGCATGGAGCTTGATATTTTCGGCCCATTATTCTGTATGGAGATTCATATGGGGCCTATTATACTGTATGGAGCATTATATGAGGCCCATTATTCTGTATGGAGTGTTATATGATGCCCTTTACTCAGCATGGAGCATTACATGAGGCCCACTATTCCATATGGAGCAATATATGGGGTCCATTATTCTGCATGGAGCATTATATGGAGCCCATTATTTTGTATGGAGCAATATATGGGGTTCATTATACTGAATGGAGGAATATATGGGCACCAATCTGTATACAGTAGAGCATTATATGAGGCCTATTATTTTGCATGGAGAATTATATGCAACCCATTATTCTGTATGGAGCAATATATGGGGTCCATTATTCTGTATGGAGCGTTATAAGGGTTCCAGAATTCTGTATGGAATATATAATATTTTGCATGGAGGATTATATGGGCCCCAATCTGTATGGAGCATTATATGAAGCCCATTATTCTGCATGGAGCAATATATATGGTCCATTATTCTGTATGGAGCATTAAACGGGGTCCTTATTCTGTATGGAGCACTATATGGGGTCAATTATACTGTATGGAGCACTACATGGGGTTCATTATACTGAATGGAGCAACATATGGGTCCACTATACTGTATGGAGGACTATATGGTGCTCAGAATACTGTATGGAGGACTATGTGGTGCTCATAATTCTGTATGGAGGAATATGTGGTGCCCATGATACTGTATAGAGGACTATACTGTCTGGTCTAAAATGAAAAGTCTGCAGATAGTCTGACTGCAGACTTTTGAATCCTCCCAGGCCATGCACTGTTCGCTGTGAGAATTCACTAGTTTCTGTGCTATTGTAGAATTTACAATAGATATCACTCAAGTAATGTAAGAAGTAAGTGAAATCTTTGGCATTGTGCTATACCTATATTTCTCTGCCGAATCTGTGCATCATGAATCATGGCATGTGTTGAAGGGCCTCACTGAGACTCTTTCACCTGGGGCCCACAAAAATCTGGAGCCGACACAGCGTCATAGTATCCTTAGTAAGTGGAAAAAATGGTTAGCACTCGACTTTTTGTGAAACGGTGCCAGTGAAAGGAACCCGAGGTCCCATAAGCATAAGTTCAGAGAAAATCACTGCACACTTACAAGAAAAATAATGCTTCAGGTGAAGCATTATTTTTCTTGTACATGTGCAGTGATTTTCTCTGAACTTATAGTATCCTTAGTAACTGGACGCTCCAGCTCTCCATAGTTTTCTCTTGTCACCACTCCTAACCCAACTAAACTGCAGTCTAGAGCCTGGAACATTTTTTGGCTATTTGATTTATTATTTTCATAGATTTATATATTCATTTGCTGTGTGTGCTGAAAATGCCAAAAAAAATGATCACTGTGATGATCCACCCTATACTTACAGATAATTATGGGGCTGTGCCATACCTTAAATGTCTCTCAAATTTCATGTGCTAAGTGTCATGACTGCGGCCGCAGATGCGGCCCAGCAGGCGCCTCCACGCCGACGGCGAGGGGGTGGGCATCCTCCGGGGACATGATATGGACCCTCTATACCACAGAGGGGGACCCGGGCCTACCCGAACTAGGGAAGGGCAGCGACTGGGATACCGTGGTAGCTGAGCATGTGGACAAGGACACGTAGGACTTGATAACACCGCACAACTTCAGGTATAATAAAAGTAAAGTTTACATAAAGTAAAGTCACATTACATAGACAAAACAGGGCTAAACCAGGCTCCCGATTCCACACCTCCCAGAAGGGTACCACCCAGTGGACCCCAAGGCACAATCGGATCACCGAGGCACTCATAGGCGGGACATTGGGACACAGGCAGGACGTCGGGACACATGAGGTCATCAGGACATCAGGACACACGGGGTCATCAGGACATCAGGACACACGAGGTCATCAGGACACACGAGGTCATCAAGACGCAGGCAGGACATCAGGGTACACGAGGTCATCAGGACATCAGGGTCACCCACAGGACATCAGAGTCACCGGCAGACATCAGACGGGAGTCGTTTGGTTCCGGACATCCAACACGACCTACAGGCACCATTGCAGTCATCAAGCTCCAGGCAGCGGTCATCAGGTTCCAGACTGTGGTCGTCAGGCTCCGGGCATAGGACCTAGGAAGGAACTCAAGCGTGATGATGCTAACACCGCAGGATTGCTGGGCCTGCATGGAGCTATGGAGCTAGCACCGCATGGTAGTCAGAGCACAGCATAGTAGATGCTCAGCAGGAACACCGGTTACAAGAGTCTCAGAGTCACTGGGTACGGGGCTCCAAACACAGAGGGATTCCAGGAACATAACACAGCAGACAGTTCAGACATAGTCAGGTACGGGATAGGTACAGGATCAAGGATTCAAGCCTGGATACACTGCTTCCAGGCCAGGGCGAATTTAGACGGGGTCAGGTACAGGACAGGTACATGAACATGGATTCAGGCCCGGATATACCGCCTCCTGGGCAGGGCGAGGGAACAGGACAAAGCAGGAATCAAGACAGGGAATTTGATACCATAACCGAGACAGACAAGGTCCACAGACACGAGACACACATAGCAAAGTCCAGGAGCTTTGTGAGTAGCTCTGGCCCCGCCCATAGGGCAGGGTAAGGTTATAAAGGAGCTGCCCCTCAGCAATTGGCTGGGGACAGCATTTCAAGTACACACACTAAACCTGATAAAAGCAGGGAAGGTGTGGCTGCGCACGCTCTAAGCACACACAGAAACTATTACAGCACAGTCAGTGCAGGAACTGCAGCCTAGAGCACCTGGCAATGGCTGCCAGCCAAGACACACGTGGAAAGTCATGCACCAGCTGCAAATGACCTCACAACCCATGGACAGCTTCCACAGCGGCATCCAGGGACCGCACATGCGGATGGTCAAACAGCAGAGCAAAGACCTAACAACACATGTGCAGCTACGCAGCAGAGCAGGGAACTGAGCAGGCTCCATACAGGTAAAAGCCAGCAGTATCCCAGCTCAATTAGGGGGAAAGGAGTAAGTGGTTAAAGCAAACACATGAATTGTCACGCTGACAAGCAGACAAACAGAACAGCGTGACACTAAGTTCTATAAGATGATGTAATAAACAGGCATGATAACCAGTATAGAACAGACCAGTGTGGAGAACATGTGCTGTCATACAGGCGCCATGCACACGACTCTGTTAATATTAACATCATGGTATTCGATATAAACAGAACCATTAAAATCATGACAGATTCCTTTGAAATGGATCCAACTAAAGACATTCAAAACTAGAAAACCTGAACAAATAATATTTCTGTTCATTTTCTTCTTTCTACAGCTCCGCACTGGTGGGATGTACAGATTTTGGTGATGGATTTCTCTCTTACAACTCAACTTCAAGACACAGTAGCAATAATCCATTGTCATTTATAAGGGTTTGTGAGTTATGGAGCGAGAGAAACCACTCTGCTTCCAACGCCCAGCACTGAATGGAAAGTATACATTTTTCTGGAGCATTGAGATGTAAATGTTTAACCTCAGATCTGTCATGGAGGATATTAATTGCTTTGTGCCGGGATTATGTCTGCGCTGGACAATAACTAAACAAACACGACCGGCACATTGAGAGGTGCAGGAAGAACGACACTTGGCCTTTGAAATACACTTTGCTGTCAGCAGTCTCACCTCAGAAGTAACACAAAATTGCTTTAAAAACACTGAAATCCAAGTGGGAGACTGATGACTATCATTAATTGTACCAGAGCGATACTTCTTGTATATACATGTAATCAATCAAGAACAGTATTTAGTAGATCATTATTAAAAGTTGAAACAATTTTGGAATGATTTCATTTGGGATAAATGTCCTATAACTGTGTTACTTTATACATGGCATGAGTCCTAAAAGTAAGCAAATAATTCATACCCCGCAGACCATACCCATGATGCCCTGGAAAGTATAATATATGTAAGTGAATTACAATCATATGAAAGAAAAAGCATTGGAAGACGCATAATAAGGGAATGTGCACATTGCGGCCCAGATTCATCATTTGCATTTTTTTGTTAAGTCACTTTTGTTTGTGGTCTTGTGGTATTGTTACACACATATCCTGGATTAAAGCTTTGCTTCCCTATCTCTGGTCCGCTAGACTCTGCTGTGTATACATTGGGCTTTCCTGATGGCCTTGTGTGATCCCATTTGAACATTAGACCAAGCCTTCACTGAGATACACCCTTGTGTCTTGATATTCCATTAAGACTTCTGTGTTGCTGTACATTGGCTTGTTACATACCTTCTACTGCACACAGCCTGCCGGCATTTTCATAACGTCCTCTGCCTGCATGCAGTTTCCTGTAATCCGCTGCCAGCCTGCGGCTTCTTGACATCCTCTGCCTGCTTGCACATTCCTGCAGTCTGCCAGCTTGCGGTTTCCTGAAATCCTCCACCTGCCTGCAGTCTCCCGCCCTCCATCTACATGCCTGAGATTTCCTTTCCGTTGGCTGTTTTTGTCCCGTGTGTCGCATCGCCTTGTGGGATGCAGGGCCTAGTACCTCAGAGGGTGGTTCAGTCACGGTGACTTTGATGGCTCTAACCATCCCTAGGCTAGGTGGCAATTAATAAAGTGGGTAATTGATGGATAAATGAGTCTGAGAGTTATGTTGATGCCCGCAAGATATGAGGCTGCGGACGAAAGAAGCATACACCAGGGGTCCCATGCAAACTTGAAAGATGAACTTTACTGAATACTTATAACAATTCTTATGTTTTTCAATATAACAGTCTTGGATAGCAGATACAATTTTCCTTACACTTTGTGTCAGTCAAAGCCTTTTCTCGGTCCCAGCCTTGGGAGGATGGCAGTAACTTTTCATTTGACTAACTGTGCTGCGTGAAGGGGGAGGGTTAGCTGACCTTAATTGGATCAGTGTATCCGGAAAAATCTGCTGCGCAGTTGTGCAGTTCCTTCTCTTGTTCCAGCACACTGTTGCTGTAAATGCGGGGCACTCCAAAAAGGGTGCTATTTGTGCTACCCGCTTGTCCTAGACGAAGAGCCTCAATATCCTACCTCCTCTCACCACCAAAACTGCACGTAACACGACCTTTTCAGTCCCACACGCACCATCTCCATCTGCCACTTACCTTCAAATCAGAAAAACAAGTTACAATGCCAAACTAAGGCAGAAGTGGGCAGCATAATACTACAAGTAGTAATACCAAAACAAGGCAGGAGAGGGCAGCATATTATTAAATAATTTACCTCCTCCCAAGGCAAGATGGGGAACCGGTGTCACAAGTGTAATCTTATAAGGAATAGAGAATGCACTTACCATATGGCATAAAACATACAATAGTAATGTTTTTTCTGGTCACTACGCATGTATCCAACCTATATGCTGCACTGATACCCATGGTCTGTGTGCCCACCTAGACCTTGGGCTAGGAGGATCCACCTCACCTGTTGAGTCTTACATATTGGCATTTTTGGCTCCAACTTATTTGCAGATGCAGTTCAATACAGGAAAGATATATATCTTTGTACCGTGTTAGCCAGTAGATAGAAGAATATTTAGAATTGAGAGTCCTCAGTAGTTGATACCTTTTAATGGCTAACTGAAAAGATGGTAACAAATTGCAAGCTTACGAGACTACGCAGGTCCCTTCATCAGGCTAGACTAATACAATTCTTCAGATTTTGTATTCGTCTAGCCTGATGAAGAGACCTGCGTAGTCTCGAAAGCTTGCAATTTGTTACCATCTTTTCAGTTAGCCATTAAAAGGTATCAACCACTGAGGACTCTCAATTCTAAATATTCTTCAGATGCAGTTCATGAATTTTGTGCAAAGTGAAATATATGGGGTTTTTTTTTTGTCTTGAACTGTCTTTACGACTTATTGGCCCCAAAAGTAGTACATTTTGCAAAATGATGCAAATAATGCATTGAAAAACTGTCACACTCAAAAAATAAACCAGGGAGGGACTACAGTGGAGTTGTGCCAAATTTTACGACTTTTTAAAGAGTCGCAATTGATGAATCAGGAAAAAACATCTGAAATTGCTAAATTCTGCCCATGAAGCCGGGGCAAAAAAAACAAATGAGCACATAAAAAATAGATTTTAAAAAAGACACAGATAGTATAATGAATTTGGTCTAAACAAACAAAATGCACAAAACAAGACATAAATAGGTACTAGGGCAGCCAATGATGAATCCGGGCCTACAACTTTTTCGAAAAGAAAAAATCCAATTTTCAAGACAGAGGCTTCAAGAAATTCATATTTTCTGTGACATTTTGTAAACCTGAAGCATCTTTTTTAGCATTTTTTGGTTGTTTCCGGAGAAGTTGTCCTGTGTTTTTACCAATGGCATCTTTCCAGCTCCTCTTTTTACTCCATTCAACAATGAAGAAACGGCTAACAGTTTTTGAAGCAAAAACGCTCAAAAAGATGCTTGGGTATATTTTCAATCTTCCCTTTGACTTGTATTGCAAAGTACAAAGCATCTTCAGAGTGGGAAAAAAACACGTGAACAATGGTGGAGTCACTTCTTTTGACCACTCTCTGTATTTGGAAACCTAAAGCAGATCAAAGAGATTCAAAAGCCTGCACACGTCCACCGCAAGTCGTTTTTCCATAAAATGCATATGTTCATTCTTTTGAGTGGTTTCTGAGCACCTTTTCAAGCATTTTTTGGAGCAGACATACTTAGACCCACATACAATTACACTTTATTTTTGTTACATTTCGTGGTTTCTGATTTTTGAGCAAAATTTAAAATGGAATTTCAAAACTGTAGAGGGGAAATTTAGCAATGCTTGTTCACTAAACTGTGCTCTCTCTACTTGCAATATGCATCAAAATTTATCATCTGTCAATCAGTTGCAGGGTGAAAATAATGCCAGGTATGACCTGGTGTTTTTTTTCACCATTTACTAATCATGAGCATGGCAAAAGAGTTTGCTAGATAAGATGAACTTTTTAATTCCTTCACCTCCCCAGCTTTTCATCTTAATGACCAGTAAGAACAATAGGTAGCAAGATGTGCTGGAAAAATTAGTCAACCACATGTTCGTAATGAATGTACTGGAGACCACCAACAAGATTCCAGCACATCATAGGACAGTACAGGACACACTGTATATGTAACTATACCAACACCGAAAAAAACAGTGTAAAAAGTCCAATATAAATATGTAAAAATCACAATCTTTATTGACAACAGATGAGGCACAATACAAATAAAAAGTGACACAAAAGAATGGCAATGTATAGTGGGCCACAACTATAACGATGGTACAGCAATGCATATATACTATAAGCACCCAATATGAAAAGGCAAAGATACTATATAGGAGGCCATCAAAGGTAAAGGGAAAAATCCCTGGCTAGCCATAAGAAAGTAGAAATATTGCCCAAACATAAGTGTGGAGTTGCATACCTGTAGAAAAGTGTGGCACAATGTACACAGCCGTGCCCCAACGCGCGTTTCGGAAAGTTCCTTCCTCAGGGGGCGTGTGTTAAGGCCGTTTTTAGTTCAATATATAGTGAATAGATGGACGCCATTAGTGGAGCCCGGTGTGTATGCAACCATCCCCCCCATCCCAACAAAGCGACCGCCGCTGACGCTGGCACACAACGGGGCCCCGTGGTGTCAGACGTCAGACAGTGGGCGGAAGGGAGGAGGAGACCGATGACAACATCCGGATTTGGGACCCGCGCATGCGCAGACAGAGGTGGATGGAGCCGCGGCCATTTTGGAAAAGGGCATATTAATACAATGGAAAATAGCAGCAGTAGAATGAAAACCGAACATCGATTTATAATGAGGAGTAATCCAAGAACAGGTATCCACCATGCAAATGCGATTATATATAGATATAATACAAAGGAAAAATATATATATATCCACGTCTTGTATATTAGAACCGCGCATGTGCAGAACATGATAAAACAAAATCATGTGCAGAATGGCTACTACAAAATAATAAATACCAAAATAAACTAAAGGGACTATAATAATAATAATAATTTTTATTTATATAGCGCCAACATATTCCGCACCACTTTACAATTAAGCGGGGACATGTACAGACAATAAATTCAATACAAGTTAAGACAATTCAAACAATGACATTAGGAGTGAGGTCCCTGCTCGCAAGCTTACAATCTACAAGGAAATGGGGGGACACAGTAGGTGAGAAATGCTTGTTAATTCAGGTCTGGCAATTATAATAGGGATTTTCATATAAAGCTGCATGATGCGGTCATCAGCCCGTGTGTTTAAGTGCAATAGACGAGTATCAAGTGCAGTTATGTGCATGAAGGGTGTGGAGACAGATG
The DNA here is from genome assembly GCF_039654945.1 of Dendrobates tinctorius. Lineage (NCBI taxonomy): Eukaryota > Metazoa > Chordata > Amphibia > Anura > Dendrobatidae > Dendrobates > Dendrobates tinctorius. Next base: position 9,408,290 of record NW_027361775.1, on the reverse strand, counting down.
AATAGTAGGGTGCAGATTCAGAATAATATTTGGAAGGAGGGAACAGGGCAAAGTTAGCTTGCTGAGTAGTTGATGTGATAGGCTTCTTTGAAGAGATGGGTTTTCAAAGCGTGCTTGAATAGGTCAGGGCTAGGTATCAGTCTGATCGTCTGGGGAAGTGCATTCCAGAGAGCTGGAGCAGCACGAGAGAAGTCTTGGAGACGGAGGTGCGAGGTTCGGATTACGGGGGATGTTAGTCTTAGGTCATTTGTAGAACGGAGGGCACGTGTAGGGCGATAGACAGAGATGAGAGAGGAGATATAAGGCGGTGCAGAACAGTGGAGAGCTTTATGGGTGAGAGAGATGAGTTTATACTGGACCCTGTAGCGAATAGGTAGCCAGTGTAATGACTGGCATAAGATGGAGGCATCGGTGAAGCGGCTGGACAGAAATATGACCCTGGCTGCCGCATTCAAGATGGATTGGAGAGGAGAAAGTTTGGTAAGAGGGAGACCGATCAGAAGAGAGTTGCAGTAGTCCAGACGAGAATGAATAAGAGCGACAGTAAGAGTCTTAGCAGTTTCAAAGGTGAGAAAAGGTCGGATTCTGGAGATGTTTTTAAGATGCAGGTGACAAGAGCGACTGAGTGATCGGATGTACGGAGTAAAGGAAAGTTCAGTGTCGAATATGACCCCAAGACAGCGGGCATGCTGCTTGGGAGTTATGGTTGAACCCTCCAGGGTTATTTCGATGTTAGGTAGAGTGAGGTTAGTAGAGGGGAGAAACACAAGAAGTTCAGTTTTAGAGAGATTTAGTTTCAGATAGAGGGAGGACATGATGCTAGAGACAGCAGACAGACAATCCTTGGTATTTTGAATTAGGGTAGGGGTGATGTCAGGGGAAGAAGTGTATAATTGGGTGTCATCAGCATAGAGATGATACTGGAACCCAAATCTGCTGATTGTTTGTCCAATAGGGGCAGTGTATAAAGAGAAGAGGAGGGGGCCTAGGACTGAGCCCTGCGGGACCCCGATAGTAAGGGGACGAGAAGAGGAAGAGGAGCCGGAAAAAGATACAGTGAAGGAGCGGTCAGAGAGGTAGGAGGAGAACCAGGAGAGGGCTGTGTCCTTGAGGCCTATAGAGCGGAGCATAGTGAGGAGGAGCTGGTGATCCACAGTGTCAAATGCGGCAGAGAGATCCAGGAGAATCAGCAGGGAGCAATGACCTTTCGATTTAGCTGTTATTAAATCATTAGAGACTTTAGTGAGGGCAGTTTCAGTAGAGTGTAACGAGCGGAAACCAGATTGTAAGGGGTCAAGAAGAGAGTTATCTGAGAGATAGCGGATTAGACGGGAGTGGACCAGGCGTTCCAGGAGTTTAGAGATGAAGGGAAGGTTAGAGACAGGTCTGAAGTTAGCAGTGCAGTTCTGGTCCAGGGATGGCTTTTTAAGTAAAGGGGTTATGATGGCATGTTTAAATGAGGAGGGAAATATACCTGAAGAAAGAGAGAGGTTAAATATTTTAGTCAGGTGAGTGGTGACCACTGGTGAGAGAGACTGCAGGAGCTGTGAAGGAATAGGGTCACTGTTGCAGGTTGTAGGCCGAGCAGAAGCGAGGAGCTTGGAAACTTCTTCTTCTGAAACAGGCTCAAAGATGTCTAGTGAGCTTGAGGTGCGGCAGGGAAGGGGATCCAGGCACTGAGGAGATAGGGCTGAGATATCCTGATGGACTAAATCAGAAGTGAAAATCATGGAGCGTATAACAATGATAGTGATAAATAACAAATATCATATCAAGTCACATCAGTGGCGTAATAATAAGAGTACAGTACATTCATGATCCACATTTAATAGGTATTAAGTGGATAAATAAATAAATATATATAAACCACGATATAGACATACTGTATGCATTGAAAAAGACAAAATGATATAATATAACAACTATCATGTGTACAATGTACATATTATCCCTATCAAATTTATTTGTGTAAGTAATGAAAACAGTGAAGATAGTGTCCATGAATATGTACGAATATGCCAAAAGGCGATGAATCACTGGACCAGGGTTTCGAACTTCAGAAGTTGGACTTGGAGAACGACCAAAAAGTAAAACAATAGCGGGTCCATCACGAAATTGAACAAAAATCAGCCAGAATAGAAAAAAGGTCACTAAAATGAAAATAACACATAGTTAAAAACACACACTAAAAAGTGTCACATAGATACAACAATGGACAGAGGATTATAAAAACGGAGCAAAGGAGAGACATTCATTAAGTCCATATGGATGGACTGTCTGGAGCTGCCATATCCATTTGGATTCAAGTTGGGCAAGTCGCTTGGAAAGATTGCCACCCCTAATGTCAATGTTTAGGGCATCAATGCCCCTGACTTTAAGCTGGGTGGCATCACAAGCGTGATGGTCCTTGAAGTGGCGTGGAATGGTCTTTAAAGTAGTGGAGTCTTCTTGTGTGCATGCTGCCTGGATCCCCAATACATGCTCCCTAACCCTCACCTTAAATTGACGCATAGTGAGGCCAACGTATATCAAATCACAAGGGCAAGTAGCATAGTAGATGACATACCTTGTGGTACAAGTAATACGTTGGCGGATAGAATAGGTTTTAGAACCACTGGAGTTAGAAAAAGAACTACTACGTAATATGTTTGGACATGCCACGCAATTCCCGCATGGAACACAGCCAACCTTAGGGGTAAACATATTCAGAAATGTAGTCGACTTATCTGCAGAATAGTGGCTATCCACCAAATGATCCTTAAGATTTTTTGCACGTCGGAACGATATGGCAGGCTGATCTGTCAAAAATTTCTTGATAATAGGATCTAACTGTAGAATAGGCCACGCTTTCTTTAGTGCCAGACGTACAGCATCAGATCTGGAACTAAATGTCGTCACAAATCTGACCGTCTGACTGGTGTTGACAGAGCTGGTCAGATGGGAACGATATAATAGTTCCTGGCGAGAAGTGTATTTCGCCCTGTTGTAGGCCTTCTTAATAGATCTGCGGCTATATCCGCGCTCCAAGAAGCGTTGACGTAGTATCTCTGCTTGCCTAACAAAATCAATGTCTGTAGAGCAGATCCTACGGAGTCTTAAAAATTGGCCTACTGGGACAGCTCGAATGGTATGTTTGGGATGACTGGAGGATGCATGCAAAACTAGGTTAGTGGAAGTTGTCTTCCTGTAGATGCTGGTCTGCAACACCCCAGCACAATCCCTCCTAATGGTAACATCAAGCAAATCCAAAGATTTGGTATTATAGATAAAAGTAAGGTGAATATTGCGGTCATTGGTGTTCAGGAAGATCATTAGTTGATCGAGGTCGACGGGCGTGCCTTGCCAAACGAAGAAAATATCATCAATGTACCGCGTCCAAAGGGGGACACGGCACATTGAGATACCCTCGTCTGACATAAAGAGATCCCTCTCCCACAGCCCCAGGAATAGACCAGCGTAGGAGGGCGCATAGGCCGCTCCCATCGCGGTCCCCTGGAGCTGCAGGTAGAAGGACCCCTTAAACACAAAAAAATTGTGTGTGAGGGCGAACTCAAGCAGTTCCAGCAGGAGGTCCCTCAACCCTAAAGTGAGGTTAGATGTACCCAGAAAGAATTTAACAGCTTTGAGGCCATCTGCGTGTTTGATATTAGTGTAAAGAGACTCTACATCTGCTGAAACTAAAAGAGATTCGCCCTCAAGGCAAAGCCCGTCGACCCTGCGCAACAGATCACCAGTATCCTTGAGGAATGAGGGAAGATTCATTACTAGAGGTTGAAGATGGAAGTCAATCCATCTATTGACATTCTCCAGAAAATTCCCCCGTCCTGAGACAATGGGTCTACCAGGTGGTATAGAAGGATCCTTATGGATTTTTGGAAGGAGGTACAGGGTAGAGATCCGAGGCTCGGGTACCAATAGTGCACCAAGCAAATCCTTGGTGATAATGCCGTCCTGAGCTGATCTTTTCAAAATAGTTTCCAAGTGAGTGGAATATGCAGAGAGAGGGTTATATGTAAGTTTTTTATAACAAATATTATTGTTAAGTTGGCGAAAAGCCTCTCTCTCATACATATCCACAGGCCACAGGACGACATTACCACCCTTATCCGCTGGTTTGATGAGAATCCCCGGTAGTTCCTGGAGTGTTCTCAACCTGCACCTCTCTTCACTGGTCAAATTATCATTCAGTATAAAAGTGGGAATCTTACATAATTCATCCGTGACTAATCGTACAAACATATCAATATTTGCACAAGAAGTCAGTGGGGGAAATTTTCTGGATCTCGGGCGGATAGAAGGAGGAATCTTACCTCCATCATTCTCATTTCCAGACGCCAATTCCTCCAGTATATCTAATGCCGCTTGCTCCTCTTCTGTGGGAAATAATGATCGAGTGTCATTAGCATGAAAAAAGCGCCTGAACAACAATGACCGCGCAAAAAGATGGAGATCCTTAATGGTATCAAATAAGTCAAATCTAGAGGTAGGGGAAAAGGAGAGACCCCTGCTAAGGAGTCGCAGGTCAACATCAGAAAGGCAAAAATCACTAAGGTTAATCACCTTATTATCGTATTTAGACGTAGAGGGCCCCAAATTCCTTTTGTAAGGATGGAATGTGTGGTCTCGGAGTCTTGCCATCTCATTAGTTGTAGTGGATGTAGCAGAGGCAGAGGACAGATCGGAACGTCCACTCATAGAGGAAATAGATAGGGCAGAAGAAGTCTTACGTATGGAAGGATGGTTATTGAAGTTATGTTTCCACATGTATACTCTCTTTGATTGGTAATCTTTGGAGTCACGATTGAACTTCAAGGTTTGGTTATCCTGGATTTTTTTCACCACGGCATCCATGGATTTATCAAAATCTGCTTCAAATTTCTGCATCTTTTCCACCGGACAGATAGCACGAAAATCATTAAGCGCTGTGTCAATCAAGTTGTCAAGATTAGTAATGACTGAGGTATTGTGTTCAATTAATAATTGAAGAAAAGATGCAGAACAAATGTTGCATACTTCTTCCCATTTGGTGATAAAATTATCATCATCAATGGGGAATGACGGGATTACTCTAACCCTGAGACCCCTTGGTATCATGTTGCTTTTCATATATTTGTCCAAAAAGGACCTATTCCACCATAACTTTGACCTTTTATTGAGTAAATTTTTGATCGTGGAAAATTTGTCTTCCAATCCTATGTCCAAGGGTTGTGATGTATCAGCTGTATTGGTGCCATACATCTGATCCATTTTAGAGAGCCAGGTTTTTTCTCTGGCACGAAAATCCATGGTGCAAACCCAGATACCTGTGCATAACACAGTAAAATTGAATAATAAGAACAATAGGTAGCAAGATGTGCTGGAAAAATTAGTCAACCACATGTTCGTAATGAATGTACTGGAGACCACCAACAAGATTCCAGCACATCATAGGACAGTACAGGACACACTGTATATGTAACTATACCAACACTGAAAAAAACAGTGTAAAAAGTCCAATATAAATATGTAAAAATCACAATCTTTATTGACAACAGATGAGGCACAATACAAATAAAAAGTGACACAAAAGAATGGCAATGTATAGTGGGCCACAACTATAACGATGGTACAGCAATGCATATATATTATAAGCACCCAATATGAAAAGGCAAAGATACTATATAGGAGGCCATCAAAGGTAAAGGGAAAAATCCCTGGCTAGCCATAAGAAAGTAGAAATATTGCCCAAACATAAGTGTGGAGTTGCATACCTGTAGAAAAGTGTGGCACAATGTACACAGCCGTGCCCCAACGCGCGTTTCGGAAAGTTCCTTCCTCAGGGGGCGTGTGTTAAGGCCGTTTTTAGTTCAATATATAGTGAATAGATGGACGCCATTAGTGGAGCCTGGTGTGTATGCAACCATCCCCCCCATCCCAACAAAGCGACCGCCGCTGACGCTGGCACACAACGTGGATACCTGTTCTTGGATTACTCCTCATTATAAATCGATGTTCGGTTTTCATTCTACTGCTGCTATTTTCCATTGTATTAATATGCCCTTTTCCAAAATGGCCGCGGCTCCATCCACCTCTGTCTGCGCATGCGCAGGTCCCAAATCCGGATGTTGTCATCGGTCTCCTCCTCCCTTCCGCCCACTGTCTGACGTCTGACACCACGGGGCCCCGTTGTGTGCCAGCGTCAGCGGCGGTCGCTTTGTTGGGATGGGTGGGATGGTTGCATACACACCGGGCTCCACTAATGGCGTCCATCTATTCACTATATATTGAACTAAAAACGGCCTTAACACACGCCCCCTGAGGAAGGAACTTTCCGAAACGCGCGTTGGGGCACGGCTGTGTACATTGTGCCACACTTTTCTACAGGTATGCAACTCCACACTTATGTTTGGGCAATATTTCTACTTTCTTATGGCTAGCCAGGGATTTTTCCCTTTACCTTTGATGGCCTCCTATATAGTATCTTTGCCTTTTCATATTGGGTGCTTATAATATATATGCATTGCTGTACCATCGTTATAGTTGTGGCCCACTATACATTGCCATTCTTTTGTGTCACTTTTTATTTGTATTGTGCCTCATCTGTTGTCAATAAAGATTGTGATTTTTACATATTTATATTGGACTTTTTACACTGTTTTTTTCGGTGTTGGTATCTTAATGACCAGGCCAAATGTTACAATTCTGACTAGTGTCACTTTATGCCGTAATAACTCTGAAACGCTTCAACGGATCCAACTGATTCTGAAAATTTTTTTTAGTGACATATTCTGCTTCACGATAGTGGTAAAATTTGTTTCATGTGATTTGCGTTTATTTGTGAAAAAAATGGAAATTTGGAAAATTTAACATTTTAAAACTTTTAATTTTGATGCCCTTAAATCAAAGAGTTATGTAACACAAAATAGTTAATAGCATTTCACACATGTCTACTTAACATCAGCACAATTTATAAAACCATATGGGCCACATCACATTTGAAATTAGTTTGAGGGGTCTATATGACAGAAAATACCAAAAAGTGACACCATTCTAAAAACTACTCCCCACGAAGTCCTCAAAACCACACTAAAGAAGTTTATTAAACATTCAGGTGCTTCACAGGAATTAATGGAATATGGAAGAAATAAATGAACCTTAAATTTTACTTTAGACCCAATTTTTTTCATTTGCACAAGGGTAACAGAAGAAAATGGACCTCAAAATTTGTTGTGGAATTTCTCCTGAGTACGCTGATTCCCCATAGGTGGGGAAAAACTACTGTTTGAGCTTACGGCAGGGCTCGACAGGGAAGAAGCACCGCTTGACTTTTTTTAAAACAAAATTGGCTGGAATCGAGAAACGACAACATACTTTGTTTGGCAAGCCCTTGATATGCCTAAAAAGTGAAAAACCTCCAAAATTGACCCCATTTTGTAAATTAGAACCCTCAAGGAACTTATCTAGATATGTGGTGAGCACCTTGAACTCCCATTTGCTTCACAGAAATTTATAACGTTGTGCCATAAATATAAAAATTCACATTTTTTTCACAAAAATTGTAAGGTTTCCGGATGTTCTATTGAGCCTGTTTTGCTCTTGTCCAAGATGGAGTCTGGTACTTCGCCCTGTCCTTGAACTTCCTGTCAATCCTGTTATTTAAGTCCGGGTCAGGAAAGGCTCCTTGCCTGAGTATTTTGTTGCTGTTGGCTTCTGAGCTTCCTCCTGACTTGCTTCTGGAGTTCCTACTGCTGCTTGTTTACTCTATGCTCTGCCTCATAATTTCCAGCTGTCTTCAGTCCCCTGTGCTGCTTCCTGATCCTGGCTGTGCTTACCTACTGACCAGATTTCTAAAGAGTGGAGTTACAAATCTCTGGAACTGCTGTGGTCCATAAGACTTTTTGATATTATTTTGTTCTGAACATTAACTCCTGGACTGTGTCTGTGTAGGGAAGGTGACCTGAAGGACGGACTGACTGGTCAGATTCAAAAAGGGAAAACAGCTAGGAAAGTGTAGGTGACGTGCAGTACCTTGAACTGACATTAGAGGGCAGGGAGGAGTGTGATCATAGGACTTGACATCAGCTTAGGGCTAAGAAACTGTTGGTCATGGGGGGCAGAGTTATAGGAAACCGGGAAAGCTATAAATTTGACAGGCGGGTTCCAGAAAGTTCCAGTCCCCAGGGGGAGCTCAAGTGATGAGGAGACTGTGACAGTTGCTGCACTGTGAGGAAAACCCAACCAGGGGGACTGAGGAGAAAGGAAGTCAGGGGGGTGGTCCTGACATGAAGTACCGCAGTATAGACGAGGCTCCGGGTGTGGGACACCGTATTGGAACGATGTTTGACCAGTAACATTACTGTTGGTGTATAGGCTTAAGGCAGCCACAGTGATGGAGCTGTCAGAGCGTCACTGAGTGTAAAGGGGACGATACGTAAATATACGTCCCTGGAGAAAGTGTGTCACCATGTGTTCTGTAACCGGAGAACTGTGAAGAAAAGTGCGGTGTGCTGTGAGGCCGTCTGGCGGACGGTGAGAGAAAGAATAAACTTGGACCTGTTGCACCCAAAACTTGCCTCCAGCTTGTCTCTGTACGTTACTGCGCGGTATCCAGAGGGACCACCCCCCCAGCCCGGCCCACTGACCCTACATCTGTGCGGCTGCGGTGCTGGACTTTAGTAGGACTAAAGGAAGTACATTGGAAAACCTTCTTCTTGCAGTTCACCATCTTCATTTTACTGGACTTCTATGAATGATGTCGGCTTCATTGTTTGCGTATTTCTGAACTACCAAGTATACTGCAAGTTGCACCCTTACTGCATATAATTTCTGGACTTGCTTGCATTAGCGATCGCGCTCCGCTAGTAGAGTTGAGCGAAACGGGTCGAAAAATTTCAAAAGTCGCCGACTTTTGGCAAAGTCGGGTTTCATGAAACGAAACCCGACCCTAGGATGAGGTCGGCCACGAGGTCGGCGACTTACGCGCCGAAGTCGCGTTTCAAAAGTTTGTTTTGCGCTCTTTTTCAGCCAATCAGGATCCACGGACACTGTGGGCAACGTGATGACATAGGCACGGGTCACCAGCATCTTTCAGAAGGGCATGCAAGTGATTGGCTTGCTTTGGTGGGCGTCACAGGGGGTATAAAAGCGCGTGCACGCCGACCGCCATCTTACTTCTGCCGATCTTAGCATAGGGAGAGGTTGCTGCTGATTCTGTAGGGAGAGCGTTAGGCAGGGAAGAAGAAAAAAAAACTGCTTCTGCTGCTAGCGATTGTGCCTGTATGACACACCAGTCACTGTGTGTGCAGTGCAAGGGGAGGCTATATTGTGGTGTATCAGTGGTGTTGGTTGTTGGGCTGCCTTCTAAGGCTTCCTGACAGCTGCATTGCTGTTTACCCACTGCTCTGCAAACTGTTTTTTTAAAAGCAATCCCAATTTTTTTTTTGTCCTGCTGAGGTACTGAGCTGCAAACTGCTTTTTTAAAAGCAATCCCAATTTTTTTTTTGTCCTGCTGAGGTACTGAGCGTGCATTTTTTCACACCATACAGCGGTGTACGCTCCTCACACAGTACCGTGTAACGGCTGTTATCACAGCCACAGTGAAGCTATCAGTGTGTCACTCTGTGAGAATAAAACGAGGACATGTTCCGTTCTTACAGACCTGCACTCTAGGGAGATTCCTATTCTGCCCAATTCTACATACACCTTGTAGTTTGTGATACACTAGCCAATTTCTGCCTGTGACAAAGCGCTGTGAAATTGAGTGGGCCTCACACAATCCATAAGTGTCCAGTGTCCACAAGTGTGTGCAGAAATTCAAAATCTCCCTTATCCTCTAGTCACTTTGGTCACAGCTGTGCCATCGAGCCTGTGACAGAGCGCTCAGATATCAGTGGGCCTCACACAATCCAAAAGTGTCCAGTGTCCACAAGTGTCTGCTGAAATTCAAAATCTCCCTTATCCTCTAGTCACTTTTGTCACAGCTGTGCCATCGAGCCTGTGACATAGCGCTCAGATATCAGTGGGCCTCACACAATCCAAAAGTGTCCAGTGTCTGCAGAAATTCAAAATCTCCCTTATCCTCTAGTCACTTTGGTCACAGCTGTGCCATCGAGCCTGTGACATAGCGCTCAGATATTCAGTGGGCCTCACACAATCCAAAAGTGTCCAGTGTCCACTAGTGTGAGCAGAAATTCAAAATCTCCCCTGTCCTATAGACACCTTGTACCTTGTTTTACATTACTATATAGTTTGTTGGATTTTATCTACATTTCTACCAAAAATGAGGAAGGCTGGTGGAAGAGGCCGTGGAATTGGGCGGGGGTTGGCAGCTGGTAATGATGGTGTTGGTGGTGGATCTGATGGTAGTGGCAAGAGCAAAATAGGACCGAATGCAGGAGGTGTTGAGCCTGCGTCATCGTCTGGCTCCATAAGGCTTCGAAGGCTTAGTTTTCTAGGAGTTGGCAAACCGCTTTTAAAGCCAGAGCATCAGGAAAAAGTTTTGTCTTACATTGCTGACTCAGCCTCCAGCTCTATCGCCTCCTCTTCTTCAGTTGTAAAAAGTAAAAGCACTGAGTCGTCATTGGAGGCTCATGTTCATGAACCACACCTTTCCTTGTGTCCTTCACCCCAACCAAGATTGAAGGATGACGCAGGCCATACTACTGATTACTCCATGGAGCTGTTTTCACATACCATGCCTGGATTATCAAGTCAAATGGTGAATTACCCAGGCCAAGATGAATATGACATGGAGTGCACTGATGCACAGCCGCTGATGGATGATTCTGCTGGTACATTCACTCAGAGCACTACATTGTCCTCACAGTGTACAGAGCCAGATTCTGACCCTGATGAGACTCAGGTGCCCCTTCCCGCACACTATACCACCATACACGGTGACACAGAGGAAGGTGCACATGACATTGAAGAGGAGGTGATGGATGACCCAGTTGTTGACCCAGATTGGCATCCATTGAGGGAAGAGGGTGCTGCTTACAATAGCTCAGATGAGGGGCATCCACAGCAGACATCGACATCGCAACAGCTGTTATCTGGCAGGCCCGGAGCACTCCAAAGACAGGTTCCAAACATCAAAAGAGTTGCTGGACAGCTTGTCCAGAGGGTCAAAACATCACAGCGTGCTAGGCCGCAAAATGTCTGCCAAAGTAGGAAGAGTGCAGTGTGGCACTTTTTTGAACAAAATCCTCATGATCAGGCCAAGGTTATCTGTAAGAAGTGCGCAAAGACCTTTAGCCGAGGGAAAAATCTGAAAAATTTGAATACCAGTTGCATGCTTAGACATTTAAACACCATGCACTTGCAAGCGTGGACACAACACCAAACCTCAAGTGCCACATGTGCAACTGATCACAACGAAGGTAGTCAGCAACGCTACATTGTTTCCCCCACTGTAAGCCCACCGGTTAGCACAGCAGCAAATGTTGAGGTGTCGTTGCAAGGCCACAGCAGTCAGGGAATCCCACTGTTATATCAACGAAAGACTGATTCTAGGCCATCAGAAAGAACACCAACTCCATCACCATCATCAACCCTCTCTCAGTCCACCCTGTCCACCGCCACTTCCACCATATGCAGCTCTCAAGTCCAGCTCACCCTCCCAGACACTATGAGTAGGTCAAGAAAGTACTCAGTCTCTCATCCGCGTACACTGGGTTTGAACGCCCACATTGCCAAACTAATCTCGTTTGAGATGAGGCCCTTTCGGTTGGTGGAAAGCGCAGCTTTCCGCGAACTCATGGCCTATGCAGTACCACGCTATGACCTACCCAGTCGCCACTTCTTCTCTCGCAAAGCCATCCCAGCCCTCCACCATCATGTGAAAGACCGCATTGTCCATGCACTCAAGCAGTCAGTGAGCGGAAAGGTGCACCTCACAACTGATGCATGGTCCAGTCGGCATGGCCAGGGCCGTTACGTGTCCATCACTGCGCACTGGGTTAATGTGGTGGATGCAGGGTCCACAGGGGACAGTGGTGGTGGGACAGTGCTGCCTAGCCCACGGTATAGGAAACAGTTGGCTGTAGGCGTTCGACCCTCCTCCTCCTCCTCCAGAAGCGAAAGCTCGTCCACAGAGCGCAGTCGTACGAGCACTCCATCTGCAGCTGCCACTGTTGCACACGAGGTGTCCCCCTATCGAGCAGCTAGTGGAAAGCGTCAGCAGGCTGTGTTGCAGATGATGTGTTTGGGTGACAGACACACCGCCGAGGTGCTGGCCGAGTACTTGAAGCGACAAACTGAGTCATGGCTGGGCAGTGTACATCTTGAGGCAGGCAAGGTAGTTAGTGATAACGGCCGTAATTTTGTGGCAGCCATAGCCCTTTCAAAACTCAGCCACATACCTTGCTTGGCTCACACCTTGAACCTGGTGGTGCAGTTGTCAACTATGGTTACAAACTACTTTTCCTCCCATATCGATGTTCTCCCACACAGGTCATTCCCCTTTGACTATTGGGCCGCTAAACTGGACACCTGGCCTGAATTGGCACAATATGCCTTACAGGAGCTCGCTTGCCCAGCTGCAAGTGTGCTATCGGAAAGAGTCTTCAGTGCAGCTGGATCAATCCTGACAGAAAAAAGGACCCGTCTGTCAACCCAAAATGTGGATGATCTAACCTTCATTAAAATGAACCACGCATGGGTTTCCAAGGATTTTGTCCCACCTTCCCCTGATGACACATAGGGTGACAGAAAAATGGCTTGCTTTGGTCCACCTCTTCCTGGGACTTGACCTATTTCACCTTTTGCATCAGCTGAATGTCCAACATCAACATATGCCACTTTCTAAAACTCCCTAACTGTGCTGGCTCCCTCCCCCCTATGGCCGGGGTCACCACCTAGAGCACGACACCGTGCGAGTGCCGTTGCCCTGGACAGGTGGGTAGGCAGACTCTTGGGCGCGGGCACTGGCACAGGGTCCCTCATAGTGCAATCAAGTGTCTCTGACGGTGGTGGTGCACACCCGCCGTCAGACACATCGCCGTACTATGAGGGGCCCAGTGCCAGTACCGACGCCCACGAGTGGGCCCCCCTTGCTTGGGCAGGGCCCCAGCATTTGCAATCTTTACCTCTCCCTGCTCCTCCGCTGTGTAGTCTGGGCCGTTAAATCCATACTGTGCCTGACACCGTTTGAGCCTGCCTCCTGATGTATAGACATATATTTTGAATGTGTACGCTATCCATACATGTTATCCGGGGATACGGTACCCTTTCTAACCTTTGTGCAATCACGTGCAATCCATACTGGGCCTAACACCGTCTGAGCCTGCCTCCTGATGTATAGACATATATTTTGAATGTGTACGCTATCCATACATGTTATCCGGGGATACGGTACCCTTTCTAACCTTTGTGCAATCACGTGCAATCCATACTGGGCCTAACACCGTCTGAGCCTGCCTCCTGATGTATAGACATATATTTTGAATGTGTACGCTATCCATACATGTTATCCGGGGATACGGTACCCTTTCTAACCTTTGTGCAATCACGTGCAATCCATACTGGGCCTAACACCGTCTGAGCCTGCCTCCTGATGTATAGACATATATTTTGAATGTGTACGCTATCCATACATGTTATCCGGGGATACGGTACCCTTTCTAACCTTTGTGCAATCACGTGCAATCCATACTGGGCCTGACACCGTTTGAGCCTGCCTCCTGATGTATAGACATATATTTTGAATGTGTACGCTATCCATACATGTTATCTGGGGATACGGTACCCTTTCTCACCTTTGTGCAATCACGTGTAATCCATACTGGGCGTGAGAACGGCTGGCGAGCTGTTAAGCAAGCTTCAGCACCTGTGGTTTGCACACGTAAGTTTTTCATTTTTTCAGGAATGACGGTTAGGCCTAATTCCGGAACTGCGGTTGACCTGCACTTACTGGGAAATCATTGTTCGCGGGTAATAATTGTAATCAGTGATCCCCATCACTAACGTTGTTCAGCGGGTTATCTGCACCTGTAAGCGACAAACGCTGGCCTTTTCAGTGTAGCGCACATGCAGCCACGGACATGTAAGGGCATGACACACCAGTTATTGGCCAATCTCATGTGCCAGAGCCTCACGTGTCCCTCTAGTAAGCCGGACTCAGACCGCGGGGCATGACGGAGTCTCGTTCGTTAACGGAATTAAGCTTGCAATGTGTGCATCTGTTCTGTAGCTGGCATGTTTGAGGTTTCCCAGGTGGAGTCGAATTTAACCGTAGGCTCCACTCCTGGTGGTGCCCTTCTGGACATTCCTTTAAGGTTCAGCTTTGCAACCATACTGCCCACGTAAAACAAACACTTTGCCTTCATGAACGCTGTTTGGAGGGTCATGACTCGTGGGAATAACGCCGCCCGATCAGTTAACCTGCTAGAGAGATCGTTCGTTGCTCCCAAGCATGACATCACACTCCCTAGGAGGAAGGTAATGCCACTGTGGTGACCGTACTCCTGGGGGCGACACAAGTGCACTGATGCCCAGCCACTGCTCGATGAATCTGCTGGTACATTGACCCAGACCACTACATTCCCCTCGCACGCTACACGGCCTGAATCTGACCCTGATGAAACTCAGGTTACCCTTCCCATATACAGTTCCATCTTACACGGTGACAAAGAGGAAGCTGCAGATGAAAGTGCAGGTTCGGCCCACCCGCCATCAGACACACCACCGTACTATCAGGGGCCCTGTGTCAGTGCCGTCGCCAACGAGTGGGCCCCCCCCCTGCTTGCTCAGGATCACAGCACTTGCAAAGTTGAAATACTGTGCAGTGAGATGGAAGATGGGGACGACGAGGAGTCCAGACAAGTACAGGGATTCCCTAGCGAGGAGACTTATTTGATTGTTTTCAATGTTGGGACAGCAATTTTTGGGGAGCACTATACTCTGGAGAATGATAGATGGGGCCCACCATACACTGGAACATTCCAAAGGTGGACATCAGACACTGGAGCAGCATTTACAGGGCCCATTTTACACTAGAGCATTAGAAATGGGGCCCATTATGTTTGGAGCATTATTTGGGCCCATAAGATAGTGGAGCTTCATCCATGGGGACCAACATATACTGTAGCATTATGTGGAGCTCATCATATACTGTTTCAAACATTATATGGGACCAATGATTCTGTATGGAGAAATAGATGGGCCTCGTCATGAGATGTAAAAAGTGAAGTATTTTTCATTGTACTATACCGCTATTTCTCTGCCGTATCGGAGCATGATGAGTTGTGGTATGTGTTAAAGGGGCGCTCTTTCGCCCAGGGCACATGAAAACCTGGAGCCAGCCCTCCCCCCCACAACTGTAGCCAAATAACCCCCATTTTTCAGTGCGTAACTTGTATTATGAAGTTAATTAAGGTTGACAAGCTTAAGTAAGAAGAATTGATGCTTTTGGCATTCAAATGGGCACTGTAGGTGTGTTTCCTGTCCTCTCACTGCCGACTTTTATTCCCCATTGACTTACATTGGGTTTCGTGTTTCAGGACGACCCCGACTTTTCCCTATAATCGGACGATCTTGCTCGACCCGACTTTTGGAAAAGTCGGGTTTCACGAAACGAAACGCGACCCTAAAAAACCAAAAGTCGCTCAACTCTATCCGCTAGCATAGCTGCTGAACACTTCCGTTTTGTGCTTTTTTTGCACTTCACTGTAATTTCAGTAAGTCCTCTGTTAGTTTGTTTACTTTTGATTTGTTAATACAGTTTGTTTGTCTCAACTTTGGTCTCAGATTTGTTTATCCCACACAATCAGATTCCCTAGTACCTTCATATATAATACAGGATACTCAGGACATATCAGGAATCTGCTGGGATAATGACTGAGGCAAAGTTGGATCATTTTTTTCTCCATGATTAACACTTTACAAGAGGACATAGAGGCTCTCTAAAACAAGGTTGCTAACTGGGAGGCCCATTTCAGACAGGCTCTTCAGGACTTAAGTGATCAAACAACTGTACAGGTGCCTTTAACTCCGGGGCAGCCACTGCCAACTAGCCCACCAAAGTTACTGCCGTTTAGATTCAATGGAGTCTGTAAAGTGCTGTGGAATTAATGGTGCTATATAAATGAATAAAATAAATAAATGGAGACCACTACAAATTTTATGGGTTTATTAATCAATGTATTTTGTATTTTGATGTGCATGTTGCCCACTTTCATACAGATCGGTCCAGGGTCCTATGTATAATCATGTTACTTACCTCACGAGCACTCGCTTGGGCTAATCTGCTTATCGAGATTCGTGACCCCCATTTGAATAACTTAGACAATTTTCTAGCTGCAATGTCTATGATGTTTGATGATCCTAATCGTCGCACTACTGCTGAAACTGCATTGTTATCGTTACGTCAGGGTATGCACTCTGTTATCGAATACGCTACGGAATTTAGACATCTGGCGGTGGATATGGTTTGGGACTGTTATGTTCAATTACCCATTTTTAGGAGAGGACTTTCTAGTATGGTTAAGGATGAGTTAGCCCATACAGAGGCTCCTCAAGAGTTAGAGGCGTTCATACAGCATTGCGCGCGCATTGACATACGTATTACTGAATGTAGACAGGAGAAATTTGCAGCCTCAAATCATGTCACTAACTCTCCTCTTTCTCCTAAAGAACCTGCAGGCAAATTCTCCTGAGAAGTGGAACCGGTTCCCATGCAAGTGGATGCTTTACAGTGGCGTGAGAGTAATGAGCGCAGGGAGCATCGTTTTCATGAGAGTTTGTGCTTCTACTAGCCATGGTAGGGGAGTATGAGGATCAGGATGCTGAACTGTTGTTTGTAGGTCAAGTTCTTCTTTGAATGATGTCTTTCATTATCTGTCGGTGACTGCCTCTCCTAAAATATAGAAGGATAAAGATACGCATTGCTCCCTCCCCATTAAGATCTTGTTGTCGGGAAAATGGATCTCCTGTGCAGCCAAGGTAGACTCTGGGGCGGGAGGTAACTTTATGGACCTAACCTTTGCAAAAGAACATGGCATATAGATTCAACAGAGAGCCACCACAGTAATCATGGAAACAGTGGATGGTTCTCCTCTAGTTTCTGGACCAGTGGATAAGGAGACAGTACCTCTGGAGATTTTTATAGAACCCAATCATCGGGAAGTGTTTTCCGTTATGTTAATTTCTTTGCCACATTTCCCTTTAATTCTAGGAATTCCCTGTCTGCAGTCGCAGAATCCAATCATCAGCTGGGAGACCAAGGATATCACTTTTCCACCAAAGGACACACCAGTAACAAGTCAGGCAAATTCTCAGGATCCGGAATGTACCACTAAGGTATCTATCTTACCATCTATTTACAATGAATTTTCTGATATTTGTGATAAGAAAATGGCAGATCAGCTTCCTATTCACAGACATTATGATTGTCCTATTGAGCTACTTCCGGGGGTGGCAATTCCATTCAAGAATGTCTACCCACTAGCAGCTCTGGAGCTGCAGGCCTTAAAGGAATACTTTGATAAGAATCTGGCCAAGGGTTTAATTTGTCCCTCCTCATCGCCGACAGGAGCACCCATCTTTTTCGTAAAAAAGAAGAATGGAACTCTTTAAACCCTGTATTGATTATCGGGAGCTCAACAAGGTAACCATTCGGAACCGTTATCCTTTGCCGTTAATTCCTCAACTGCTTGAAAGAGTACGACACGCTAAGATCTTCTCTAAGTTGGGTCTTCGAGGAGCTTATAAGTTGATTCTGATCCGCTCTGGGGATGAATGGAAGACGGCATTCAGATGTCATTATGGGCACTTCAAGTACCTGTAATGCCTTTTGGTCTCTGCAATGCCCCAGCAACCTTCCAACACTCAGCTAATGACATTTTTAGAGATCTGTTAGATCATTTTGTTGTAATTTATCTGGACGATATTTTGATTTTTTTTTTCCGGTTCATTGCAAGAACATCAAGAGCATGTTAAGACTGTTTTAAGACTCATGAAAGAGAATCATCTCTACATCAAGCCTGAGAAATGTGAGTTCCATTGCACAGAGATTGAATTTCTGGGTTATGTCATCTCGCCAAAGGGATTTAACATGGAGGTAAGTAAGATCCAGGCTATTCCTGATTTACCCGCACCTAAGATTGTCAGAGGTACGTTTTATCAGATTCACTAACTTTTATAGACGGTTATAGACTTTTATAGGTGGTTAATTCATAATTTCTCTGAGATAGTTCAACCTATTAAGTAGCTAAGAAGGAAAAGACTTTCTTATGGTCTTCACAAGCTCAAGAGTCTTTTAATTGTCTTAAGTCCCGTTTCACTTATGCATCTGTATTGATTCATCCTAACCCAGCACATCCTTTCAACGTGGAAGTGGACGCTTCGAATTGTGCTCTGGGGGCCATCCTCTTGCAGAGAACAGGAGAGATAGGTCTGTTACATCCATGTGCCTTTTTCTCTCATAGACTTTCTGCTGCAGAGAAGAATTATGATTTGGGAGATAAAGAGCTTCTAGCCATTATCGCTGCTTTTAAGAAATGGAAGCACCAACTGCAGGGGGCAGCACAACAAGTCATTGTGCTCACGAATCATCGCAATCTGGAATTTCTTAGATCTGCTAGATGTCTTTCTCCACGTCAGGTTGGTTGGAGTTTATTTTTGAATCAATTTAATTTTGTCATTTCGCACCGCCCAGGTTCCCATAATGGGAAAGCGGATTCCGTACCTGAGGCCCCGTCCAAGACCATTTTGTCAGATGCCAACTTTGTTGGAGTCATTCAGAATAAATACTTGTGGAAGACTATTAAGGAGCTGAAAAAGCTGAACCATTTCTCGCTAACACGACTGATGATGAAAACTTGTTTCTCAAGAACGGTATGTGGGTCTGGGATCTACGTTTATATGTTCCGGAGGTTATAAAGTTGCAGGTCCTCAAGTTTCTCCATGGCTCCATGTTGACTGGCCATTGGGGGGTACAGAAAACACAAGAGTTCCTGAGCTATTTCATTTGTTGGCCTACCTGTCTGAAGGATGTGAAAAGCTACATTCTCTCTTGTGAGGTATGTGCACACTTTAAGACTCCTCATGTATCACCTACTGGATTGCTGCAACACTACCTGTTCCTTCTCGCCTTTGGGGGTCTATTTCTATGGACTTTATAGTGGAAATGCCCACCTCTGGGGGAAAGAATTCTATCCTGGTTGCAGTAGATCGTCTTACTAAAGCTATATACCGAACTATTTTCACTTTTACCTTGATTGAGAAAGGTTCCATGAACCACTACATTGCCATTTGGGCTTAATAAAGTCATCTTTTATTCAACTTTATTTTTTTTGGACTGGAGTGCTGCATTCTTTTTATGATTTATATATATATATTTATTTATAGTGACAAAGTACTGGAGGGGAGATATGTATCACTGAGGTTGTTAGCTTCCATGATATGAACCTAGAAAATGCTCCAACACACTGGTGGGAGGCTGCTCACCATATCTCCACCCCAGGGTGTGGTTTAGGAGGTAAATAGTCAGCCTTCTGAGTCATTTGGTTGTGTGTGTGCTTGAAAATGTGAACTCCATAGCTGTGAGTGAAGTTAAAGGAAAGTTTTACCTTTTTTTTCCCTATAGTTGTTTCCTGAGCAGGTGGATCTCTGTAGCAAAACGGACTGTGCCATTTTTTTTATACAGTGTTCCTGTGTCTACCTCTATCAGCAGCTGAGTGAATCGATCTACCATCAAATTTAATATTTTAGTGTGACAATGCATTCTAGAAATGTTTTTTTTCAAAGTCTCACCCCCTATAATTGTTACACATAATAATCTGTAATATTCTTTAAAAAATCGTTTATTTTGGTTGTGTTCAAAAGGTGGCTCAATGTCCGCCATTGTACACTTAGTAGGTGTTAAAATACTATTTAGGTAATATAGAGCAGCAATAATGACCCAACCGCTCCTTGAAACTTTCTCCAATTTACTTATTTGTCATTTGTGAAGAATATTTAATATTATTATTAGTTTATATTTCCTGTTTCAAAGTAAACTTGCCAGATTAGGCCTCTTTCACACTTCCGTTTTTTACAATCAGTCAAAATCCGCCAGGTTTTGAAAAAAACGGATCCGCAATTTTTTTTTGCGGATCCGTTTTGTTCCCCATTGACTTTCATTATTGGCGGATCTTGACGGATTGCCGTCCGTTGCATCCGTTTTTGTGCGGATCCGCCATAATGTTGCTGTCCGTCAACATCCTCAAAGATTTCCAAACGGAGCTTGCAACGTTTTTTTGGCCGGCGGATCCTCCAGACACT
The DNA here is from genome assembly GCF_039654945.1 of Dendrobates tinctorius. Lineage (NCBI taxonomy): Eukaryota > Metazoa > Chordata > Amphibia > Anura > Dendrobatidae > Dendrobates > Dendrobates tinctorius. Next base: position 9,388,052 of record NW_027361775.1, on the reverse strand, counting down.
GATTTAACCCGAAATTCTGTCTGGGTGCCGGACAACAAAAAAAAATTCTTTCTCTCTCTCTCTCTCTCGCATCCGTTCACATCAGTTAAGAACGGATCCGCTTGTCCGCCTTCTTGGCGGATTTTAACTGACACAAAAAACTGAAATGTGAAAGAGGCCTTACAGACAACATTCAGTATTATTCACTGTTTCAGGTAAGTCTAACCTCTAAATATTTAGGCAGCAGCCTACACCACTCCCATGTGTCTTTTACTGTATAATTACATTTTTGCCTGAAATTCACTTACTTTAATTTATAATAGTAATTTCAAAGTGTTGATGAGTGATATTAGGGTGAAATGCAGCAACTAGGGATGAGCGAATCCCTGTGTATGTGGCTTCAGCCACTGTCCAATTTGCACTGGAAGTGAATGGAGCAGAGGGCAAGGATGCACAATAGGCGGCTCGGGCTCCATTCACTGCCCTGGCTTTTGTCTCGGACATGAAAATATGTTGATAGTGTAAAGCCCAAAGTTGTTGTGTATGTACCTTTAATATGTAGCAGAGCTAGCAGCTACCTCATTATGTTTACACAATGTTCACATTTCCTTTGCAGATAATGTACCTTGGAATCCAGTACATAGATGTGGTTTAAATATGCATAAAGTGATGGACTTAGGGTATGTGCACATGTTCCATATATGACAATAAGGTCACATGGTTAGACCACATGACCAGGTCCTGAGCTTAGCACTCAAAGATGAGGCATCTTGTGTGTGTACACATAGTGTGTTTGCCTGAAAAAGTGGGTAGGGAAACTCTGAGCTCCTGTACATGAGACCACAGCCTGCTGAATCATCCTTTGTCTGGATTTACCGGTGTTTGTCAATAGCCTATTGGCTTCTCTGTTTTTCTGGACATTCAGGTACATTACATATCATCACACTACCAGGAAACAGAAGTGAATACAGTGCACCCTGGAGTCTCATACTACATTTTCTTTTACTTTTGGTCCTGCCATAGAGAGGTGGTAACATCCACACACCACATGGTGCGTGACCTATGACAGAGTAGTGTACCACTGGCATTACAATAAGCTTAGTGCAGGGCAGAAAACGTTGCAGCTGTAGCCCATCCCTCCATCATAGGTTGCTAATGGTGAAGGAGAAGGTGCTCAATGGAATGCAAAGGGATTTCCTCATCTCTAGCAGCAACGTATCAAACTTTAACCCCTTAACGACCGCCGATACGCCTTTTAACGGCGAAAACATAAAGGAACACACCAGCAATATATAATATAAATCAAAAATATAAAAATCTGTAATAAATTAGCAATGTGTTCCTTTAAAGTTGGATGGCAGACCATCCGGTATCAGATGAAGAACCGAAACTACCGTGTGATGTACACGAACCACAGATAAATAATTATGTAAATATAAATGAAGAAAATCCAAGAAATATATAAAAAGAATAATGTTTATTATTATAATTTCTAGCACAATACACAACAATGTAAAAAACAAATATAATAGTTAAAAAATGTGGCACAAAAAACACCTCAATATAATAGTAATAACATACTTAGATGTATTTACCACTGCAGAAGAGAATATTTTATGGTAAAAAACAAAATTATAATAATCCCCTATAGAACAGCAGAGAAAAATGTACATATATATATATACACTCACTGGCCACTTTATTAGGTACACCTGTCCAACTGTGTGTTAAGACTTAATTTCTAATCAGCCAATCACATGGCGGCAACTCAGTGCATTTAGGCATGTAGACATGGTCAAGACAATCTCCTGCAGTTCAAACCGAGCATCAGTATGGGGAAGAAAGGTGATTTGAGTGCCTTTGAACGTGGCATGATTGTTGGTGCCAGAAGGGCTGGTCTGAGTATTTCAGAAACTGCTGATCTACTGGGATTTTCACGCACAACCATCTCTAGGGTTTACAGAGAATGGTCCGAAAAAGAAAAAAAATCCAGTGAGCGGCAGTTCTGTGGCCGGAAATGCCTTGTTGATGCCAGAGGTCAGAGGAGAATGGGCAGACTGGTTCGAGCTGATAGAAAGGCAACAGTGACTCAAATTGCCACCCGTTACAACCAAGGTAGGCAGAAGAGCATCTCTGAACGCACAGTGCGTCGAACTTTGAGGCAGATGGGCTACAGCAGCAGAAGACCACACTGGGTACCACTCCTCTCAGCTAAGAACAGGAAACTGAGGCTACAATTTGCTCAAGCTCATCGAAATTGGACAGTAGAAGATTGGAAAAACTTTGCCTGGTCTGATGAGTCTCGATTTCTGCTGCGACATTCGGATGGTAGGGTCAGAATTTGGCGTAAACAACATGAAAGCATGGATCCATCCTGCCTTGTATCAACGGTTCAGGCTGGTGGTGGTGGTGTCATGGTGTGGGGAATTTTTTCTTGGCACTCTTTGGGCCCCTTGGTACCAATTGAGCATCGTTGCAATGCCACAGCCTACCTGAGTATTGTTGCTGACCATGTCCATCCCTTTATGACCACAATGTACCCAACATCTGATGGCTACTTTCAGCAGGATAATGCGCCATGTCATAAAGCTCGAATCATCTCAGATTGGTTTCTTGAACATGACAATGAGTTCACTGTACTCAAATGGCCTCCTCAGTCACCAGATCTCAATCCAATAGAGCATCTTTGGGATGTGGTGGAACGGGAGATTCGCATCAGGGATGTGCAGCCGACAAATCTGCGCCAACTGTGTGATGCCATCATGTCAATATGGTCCAAAATCTCTGAGGAATGCTTCCAGCACCTTGTTGAATCTCTGCCACGAAGAATTGAGGCAGTTCTGAAGGCAAAAGGGGGTCCAACCCGTTACTAGCATGGTGTACCTAATAAAGTGGCCAGTGAGTGTATATATCAGTGTACGTATATGCAGTGAAAAAACAAAAAAATTATTAATGTGAAAAGAATACACAATAAACGATATCGAGTGTGAAACACTGGGTGACAATTGTGATGATAAATATGCTTTTGATATGTGTAAAAGAAAAAGAAAATAATATAATAAAAATGTGAAAAATATATGTAATATAATAGACTGCTGAAAAAATTGGGTAAAAATTTTTTTTCAAAATATACAATGCCAGTATGTAAACTATATAATACTTAATAGCAGGACATAGAGCCTAGAATGAATGCACATATAGCGCTATATATTGGAATCGATCACAAGGTATGTAACTTAATGTAATGGATTGGATTACCACAAGGCGCTATAGAGATAGACATGAATCAGCACAATCCATAGTAAGTATACAAAAAGCTGAGTATCAAATCCTCAAGTGTTAACACAAAACCCATGTGATGGATTAAACTGCCATGTAGCGCTATGTAGTAAACATGGGCCAGCACAGAGAAAAAAAGTTCAATCATAAAAAAAACTAATGAGCGATTATGTGAAAAAAATATTGTATATATGTCTCCAGCACACCATGTATGCAATAAATGAATTGTCCGACGCTTCTATAACACAAAAAGTGATAAACCCAATATGATATAATAAACCACAATATAGCGCTAAATATAAAGCATGAACCAGCACAAAGAGAATGCTATATTAGGCCGTGCAATAGGTCGTGCAATGAATAAAATGCTAGGTATAAGAGTACATAAGCTAATATGGTAACCCGTGTGGTAGATTAAATTATCATATAGCGCTATGTAATAGACATGGGCCAGTACAAGACTTAGATCTAAGCCAGCACCAGACTGGATATATAGTATGGTGGACTAAGCAAAATGTCCCGCGCTCAGTAATGAAAAGGGCATAAGACTGACTCAGGTGTGCAGAGTAAAATGGCGCATGTGCCGTAACATCCACCATAGACACACACGTCTTAGATCTAAGCCAGCACCAGACTGAATATATAGTGTGGTGGACTAAGCAAAATGTCCAGCGCTCAGTAATAAAAAGGGCATAAAACTGGGTAGAGCATAATATATTACCCGGTAGGTGAAGAGCAGTGGTAGAGGCAGATGGCCACAGTAACGCGTCCCGACGCGTGTTTCGGAAGAACTCCTTCGTCAGGGGGATATTACTATCACAGTTAGAAGGTCTATATATAGGGCACAGACTCAGGTGTACAGAGTAAAATGGCGCATGCGCCGTAACATCCACCATAGACACACAAGGTTAGTCCGCGTCATGCTTTTAATTACCGCACAGCAGTGCATGTTAATGAGTGCATAAAGACGCCACCACCTTGCAGTCTGCTCGGACGTCAATCGGCGATGCGCACAACTATGTACAAAACCTGAGTGTGTGATTAAATCTATTAGTTCCATATGTCATGTATAAAATTCATGGAAAGAATGATATCAATTGTTATAGAATATAAATAAATATACATATACAGATATCCCAAAAAGGGAAACAATCCAAGTATTGATTATACAAAACAAACACAAATTACCACTCATAATACATATACAGCATATCATGTAAAGTAAATAGAATATAGCAATATATACATGAAAAACATTTCCATAGAACAAAATATTTGTAGATAATATACAATTAGTAATGCTTCAGAGGATTTTTCAACATATTTTTTGTTAATATATATTATATTATATCAGACATATATAATAGCAAATAGATGGCATATATTTTTGAAAAAATGTCTTCAATTAGCGATATCGAAGTATTCAAGTATATGTTCTCTTGGCACTTTGATGTATCCATGTATAGTCAGAAATATTCCATGAAAACATTCACTAGACGTTCAACTGAGAAAAAATAATAAATAATAAAAGAAATTAATAAAAGAATAAAAATTAAAATATTACAAAAATGGAATGAATGATAGACTCTCATTGAGACCCAGTGGGGACACAGTGCGAAGTGTCCAGATCCACTGGGTCTCAAGTTGAGCAAGTTTTTTGCTGATATTCCCACCCCTGATCCCACCAATAATCATGTCAATCCCAATTACTTTGAGCAATGAAGGATCACTATTGTGGAAAATTTTAAAATGCTTTGGCAGTGTTTTGAGTAGGGAAATATCCTCTATATCCTTGGCAGCTATAATGCCTAAAACGTGCTCGCGAACCCTCACCTTGAGTTGTCGGGTAGTGAGCCCGACATAGATGAGAGAACACGGGCACGTTGCATAGTACACTACCGCCTTGGAGAGACATGTGATGTTCTTGGTGATATGAAAGGTGCGTGATTGATCAGAATTAGTGAACACAGAGGATCTAACTACATTAGGGCAGGCTACACATGACCCACAAGGTCTACATCCCTTGATGGTAATAGGTTTCAAAATAGAGAGATTGTCATGTGTCTCCGGGACATAATGACTTTTAACCAGTACATCGCTCAAATTGGGTGATCTTCTGAATGTAATATTGGGATGGTCTCCTAAATATTTAGATATTATAGGGTCCAATTTTAAAATGGGCCAAAATTTGTTTAAACAGGACCTAATACATTCATGTTGTCCATTAAACAGAGTAATAAAGCGGACAACATTGTCAGAATTAGAAGTTGTTTGATTATAGAGAGCTTCATGTCTAGACAAGGATCTAGCTCTGTTGAATGCTCTCTTAATTGAGCGTTTGCTGTATCCTCTTTCGAAGAATCTGTCGCTTAGGATAACAGCCTGTCTGTTAAAATCATCCTCAGTGGAGCAAATACGTCTAAGACGTAAAAATTGCCCTATCGGTATCGAGCGGATCAATGCTTGTGGGTGAGAAGATGAGGCATGCAGTAAAGAATTCACTGCCGTCTGTTTTCTGTATAGATCTGTTTGCAGACAATCTCTAGAGTCTCTTGACACACGTACATCGAGGAATTCAACAACCTCAGCATGGCAATGATAGGTGAAGTGCATATTAATGGTATTTGAGTTAAGTCTCAAAATAAATTCCGATAGTGCAGCATGTGTATCTTGCCAAATAAAAAATACATCGTCTATGTAGCGTGTCCAAAATGGTACACGTTCCACTTGACCAAAATTGCCAGATAAAAAGAGGTCCCTTTCCCACAGACCCAGGAACAGGTTAGCATAAGCAGGTGCAAAAGATGCACCCATAGCTGTTCCCTGGGTCTGTAGGAAAAAGGACCCCTTAAAAGTAAAAAAATTGTGAGACAATGCAAATTCTAATAAATTAGTAAAGAAAACAATAAATGCCCTGGAAAATGAAGAGTGTTGTAAAAAATAATGAACTGCCACAATGCCATCGGAATGCCTAATATTTGTATACAAGGATTCAACGTCACAAGTGACTAAAAATGAATCCTTGTCTACATACATGCCGTCCACTTTTTTGAGGAAGTCTCCAGTATCCCTGATATATGAAGGGAGTGACGTGACAAATGGTTGTAGGATAAAGTCAATATATTTATTAACATTTTCCAAAAAATTGCCTCTCCCGGAGATGATAGGTCTCCCAGGTGGAATTTCAAGATTTTTGTGTATCTTAGGTAAAAGATAAAGGGTGGGAATGGTGGGTTCTTGAATCTGTAAGCTCAAGCATAGATCATTAGAAATAATACCCTCATTCTTAGCCTCACATAATAAATTCTTGAGTTCTAAATTGAATTTAGATAGAGGGTTAAATGTAAGCTTTTTGTAACAGTGTGGATTATTCAATTGCCTAAAGGCTTCAGATTCATACATTGATTTAGGCCATACCACCACGTTCCCACCCTTATCTGCTGGCTTAAAGACAATGTCCTGTAGACCAGATAGTCGTTTAAGACCAATCTTTTCTTCAAACGTTAAATTGTCAGATTGAGAGAATTTATTAATTTTTTCAAATTCCTTGGAAACTGTCCTTACAAATGTATCTATGCTCGAACACGAGGATAAGGCAGGAAATTTAGTTGATGGTTTTTTGATCATCACAGGAACCTCACCTTCATTAATGCCAGTATGTTCTTTAGCCAGTTGTTCAAGAGTAATTAGCGCCTCTTGTTCCGCCTCTGTCGGAAAAAGTTTAGATGTTTTATCATCGTGAAAAATGCGTTTAAATAAGAGTTTACGGGCAAAGAGATGTAAATCTTTGACCACTGTAAATAAATCAAGATTAGCAGTGGGACAAAAAGTAAGACCCCTGCTAAGAAGATCAATCTCAAGACTAGAAAAAATATGATTACTCAAATTAATTACCTTGAGTTGATTAGATTCTGGCGAATAATTCCTCTTATTAGGAAGAAAACGTAGATTTCTTTTTCTTTTAGGAGTAAAAATAGAGGGTATAGAGACAGACGACGAAGCAATAGAAACATCGCTGGCAGAAATGTTAGAGGTAACCGAAGTGGAACGTTCCTTATCTTGTTCATTAATAATCCGTCTTCTCCACCTATAGATTTTACCAGAGGACAAATCATTCTGATCTCTTAGTAGTTTATTTGTGTGTTTAATTTGAATATCCTTGGCCAATTTTTCCAAATCCTTTTCCAAAACATCATTAAGGTAGTTGAATTTGTCCGGCAGCAGAGTAGTTTTTGCTTTACCAAACAACTCCTCAAGTTCTTGATCAACCTTGACGATAGATTTCGCGTTCAAGCTAATAAGGAGCTCCATGAGCTTCCATGATGTCTCATTGCAAACTTTTTCCCATGAGGTCACAAATTCAACATCCTCAATTATAAAGGATGGTGTCACTCTCATCCTCAAGCCTCTTGGTATAAGGCCTTTCTGAATATAGTTCTCCAGAAACGCCTTGGTCCACCAAATTCTGGTACGTTTAAACAACAGTTTTTTAATAGGAATAAACATTGAGTCAAAATTCAGACCATTAGTAGTTGTGGTAGTTGTGCCAAGATTTCCAAACACATTATTCACCTGGCCTTGCCAGGATAGTTCTCTGATCTTAAAGTCCATCACAATGGGTAGGAAAGCCTGTGCAAAAAACACAGAAAATGAAAGAAAACATAAAGGAACACACCAGCAATATATAATATAAATCAAAAATATAAAAATCTGTAATAAATTAGCAATGTGTTCCTTTAAAGTTGGATGGCAGACCATCCGGTATCAGATGAAGAACCGAAACTACCGTGTGATGTACACGAACCACAGATAAATAATTATGTAAATATAAATGAAGAAAATCCAAGAAATATATAAAAAGAATAATGTTTATTATTATAATTTCTAGCACAATACACAACAATGTAAAAAACAAATATAATAGTTAAAAAATGTGGCACAAAAAACACCTCAATATAATAGTAATAACATACTTAGATGTATTTACCACTGCAGAAGAGAATATTTTATGGTAAAAATCAAAATTATAATAATCCCCTATAGAACAGCAGAGAAAAATGTACATATATATATATATATCAGTGTACGTATATGCAGTGAAAAAACAAAAAAATTATTAATGTGAAAAGAATACACAATAAAAGATATCGAGTGTGAAACACTGGGTGACAATTGTGATGATAAATATGCTTTTGATATGTGTAAAAGAAAAAGAAAATAATATAGTAAAAATGTGAAAAATATATGTAATATAATAGACTGCTGAAAAAATTGGGTAAAAATTTTTTTTCAAAATATACAATGCCAGTATGTAAACTATATAATACTTAATAGCAGGACATAGAGCCTAGAATGAATGCACATATAGCGCTATATATTGGAATCGATCACAAGGTATGTAACTTAATGTAATGGATTGGATTACCACAAGGCGCTATAGAGATAGACATGAATCAGCACAATCCATAGTAAGTATACAAAAAGCTGAGTATCAAATCCTCAAGTGTTAACACAAAACCCATGTGATGGATTAAACTGCCATGTAGCGCTATGTAGTAAACATGGGCCAGCACAGAGAAAAAAAGTTCAATCATAAAAAACTAATGAGCGATTATGTGAAAAAAATATTGTATATATGTCTCCAGCACACCATGTATGCAATAAATGAATTGTCCGGCGCTTCTATAACACAAAAAATGATAAACCCAATATGATATAATAAACCACAATATAGCGCTAAATATAAAGCATTTTTATTCTTTTATTAATTTATTTTATTATTTATTATTTTTTCTCAGTTGAACGTCTAGTGAATGTTTTCATGGAATATTTCTGACTATACATGGATACATCAAAGTGCCAAGAGAACATATACTTGAATACTTCGATATTGCTAATTGAAGACATTTTTTCAAAAATATATGCCATCTATTTGCTATTATATATGTCTGATATAATATAATATATATTAACAAAAAATATGTTGAAAAATCCTCTGAAGCATTACTAATTGTATATTATCTACAAATATTTTGTTCTATGGAAATGTTTTTCATGTATATATTGCTATATTCTATTTACTTTACATGATATGCTGTATATGTATTATGAGTGGTAATTTGTGTTTGTTTTGTATAATCAATACTTGGATTGTTTCCCTTTTTGGGATATCTGTATATGTATATTTATTTATATTCTATAACAATTGATATCATTCTTTCCATGAATTTTATACATGACATATGGAACTAATAGATTTAATCACACTCTCAGGTTTTGTACATAGTTGTGCGCATCGCCGATTGACGTCCGAGCAGACTGCAAGGTGGTGGCGTCTTTATGCACTCATTAACATGCACTGCTGTGCGGTAATTAAAAGCATGACGCGGACTAACCTTGTGTGTCTATGGTGGATGTTACGGCGCATGCGCCATTTTACTCTGTACACCTGAGTCTGTGCCCTATATATAGACCTTCTAACTGTGATAGTAATATCCCCCTGACGAAGGAGTTCTTCCGAAACGCGCGTCGGGACGCGTTACTGTGGCCATCTGCCTCTACCACTGCTCTTCACCTACCGGGTAATATATTATGCTCTACCCAGTTTTATGCCCTTTTTATTACTGAGCGCTGGACATTTTGCTTAGTCCACCACACTATATATTCAGTCTGGTGCTGGCTTAGCTCTAAGACGTGTGTGTCTATGGTGGATGTTACGGCACATGCGCCATTTTACTCTGCACACCTGAGTCAGTCTTATGCCCTTTTCATTACTGAGCGCTGGACATTTTGCTTAGTCCACCATACTATATATCCAGTCTGGTGCTGGCTTAGATCTAAGTCTTGTACTGGCCCATGTCTATTACATAGCGCTATATGATAATTTAATCTACCACACGGGTTACCATATTAGCTTATGTACTCTTATACCTAGCATTTTATTCATTGCACGACCTATTGCACGGCCTAATATAGCATTCTCTTTGTGCTGGTTCATGCTTTATATTTAGCGCTATATTGTGGTTTATTATATCATATTGGGTTTATCACTTTTTGTGTTATAGAAGCGCCGGACAATTCATTTATTGCATACATGGTGTGCTGGAGACATATATACAATATTTTTTTCACATAATCGCTCATTAGTTTTTTTATGATTGAACTTTTTTTCTCTGTGCTGGCCCATGTTTACTACATAGCGCTACATGGCAGTTTAATCCATCACATGGGTTTTGTGTTAACACTTGAGGATTTGATACTCAGCTTTTTGTATACTTACTATGGATTGTGCTGATTCATGTCTATCTCTATAGCGCCTTGTGGTAATCCAATCCATTACATTAAGTTACATACCTTGTGATCGATTCCAATATATAGCGCTATATGTGCATTCATTCTAGGCTCTATGTCCTGCTATTAAGTATTATATAGTTTACATACTGGCATTGTATATTTTGAAAAAAAATTTTTACCCAATTTTTTCAGCAGTCTATTATATTACATATATTTTTCACATTTTTATTATATTATTTTCTTTTTCTTTTACACATATCAAAAGCATATTTATCATCACAATTGTCACCCAGTGTTTCACACTCGATATCTTTTATTGTGTATTCTTTTTACATTAATAATTTTTTTGTTTTTTCACTGCATATACGTACACTGATATATATATATATATGTACATTTTTCTCTGCTGTTCTATAGGGGATTATTATAATTTTGTTTTTTACCATAAAATATTCTCTTCTGCAGTGGTAAATACATCTAAGTATGTTATTACTATTATATTGAGGTGTTTTTTGTGCCACATTTTTTAACTATTATATTTGTTTTTTACATTGTTGTGTATTGTGCTAGAAATTATAATAATAAACATTATTCTTTTTATATATTTCTTGGATTTTCTTCATTTATATTTACATAATTATTTATCTGTGGTTCGTGTACATCACACGGTAGTTTCGGTTCTTCATCTGATACCTGATGGTCTGCCATCCAACTTTAAAGGAACACATTGCTAATTTTTTACAGATTTTTATATTTTTGATTTATATTATATATTGCTGGTGTGTTCCTTTATGTTTTCTTTCATTTTCTGTGTTTTTTGCACAGGCTTTCCTACCCATTGTGATGGACTTTAAGATCAGAGAACTATCCTGGCAAGGCCAGGTGAATAATGTGTTTGGAAATCTTGGCACAACTACCACAACTACTAATGGTCTGAATTTTGACTCGATGTTTATTCCTATTAAAAAACTGTTGTTTAAACGTACCAGAATTTGGTGGACCAAGGCGTTTCTGGAGAATTATATTCAGAAAGGCCTTATACCAAGAGGCTTGAGGGTGAGAGTGACACCATCCTTTATAATTGAGGATGTTGAATTTGTGACCTCATGGGAAAAAGTTTGCAATGAGACATCATGGAAGCTCATGGAGCTCCTTATTAGCTTGAACGCGAAATCTATCGTCAAGGTTGATCAAGAACTTGAGGAGTTGTTTGGTAAAGCAAAAACTACTCTGCTGCCGGACAAATTCAACTACCTTAATGATGTTTTGGAAAAGGATTTGGAAAAATTGGCCAAGGATATTCAAATTAAACACACAAATAAACTACTAAGAGATCAGAATGATTTGTCCTCTGGTAAAATCTATAGGTGGAGAAGACGGATTATTAATGAACAAGATAAGGAACGTTCCACTTCGGTTACCTCTAACATTTCTGCCAGCGATGTTTCTATTGCCTCGTCGTCTGTCTCTATACCCTCTATTTTTACTCCTAAAAGAAAAAGAAATCTACGTTTTCTTCCTAATAAGAGGAATTATTCGCCAGAATCTAATCAACTCAAGGTAATTAATTTCAGTAATCATATTTTTTCTAGTCTTGAGATTGATCTTCTTAGCAGGGGTCTTACTTTTTGTCCCACTGCTAATCTTGATTTATTTACAGTGGTCAAAGATTTACATCTCTTTGCCCGTAAACTCTTATTTAAACGCATTTTTCACGATGATAAAACATCTAAACTTTTTCCGACAGAGGCGGAACAAGAGGCACTAATTACTCTTGAACAACTGGCTAAAGAACATACTGGCATTAATGAAGGTGAGGTTCCTGTGATGATCAAAAAACCATCAACTAAATTTCCTGCCTTATCCTCGTGTTCGAGCATAGATACATTTGTAAGGACAGTTTCCAAGGAATTTGAAAAAATTAATAAATTCTCTCAATCTGACAATTTAACGTTTGAAGAAAAGATTGGTCTTAAACGACTATCTGGTCTACAGGACATTGTCTTTAAGCCAGCAGATAAGGGTGGGAACGTGGTGGTATGGCCTAAATCAATGTATGAATCTGAAGCCTTTAGGCAATTGAATAATCCACACTGTTACAAAAAACTTACATTTAACCCTCTATCTAAATTCAATTTAGAACTCAAGAATTTATTATGTGAGGCTAAGAATGAGGGTATTATTTCTAATGATCTATGCTTGAGCTTACAGATTCAAGAACCCACCATTCCCACCCTTTATCTTTTACCTAAGATACACAAAAATCTTGAAATTCCACCTGGGAGACCCATCATCTCCGGGAGAGGCAATTTTTTGGAAAATGTTAATAAATATATTGACTTTATCCTACAACCATTTGTCACGTCACTCCCTTCATATATCAGGGATACTGGAGACTTCCTCAAAAAAGTGGACGGCATGTATGTAGACAAGGATTCATTTTTAGTCACTTGTGACGTTGAATCCTTGTATACAAATATTAGGCATTCCGATGGCATTGTGGCAGTTCATTATTTTTTACAACACTCTTCATTTTCCAGGGCATTTATTGTTTTCTTTACTAATTTATTAGAATTTGCATTGTCTCACAATTTTTTTACTTTTAAGGGGTCCTTTTTCCTACAGACCCAGGGAACAGCTATGGGTGCATCTTTTGCACCTGCTTATGCTAACCTGTTCCTGGGTCTGTGGGAAAGGGACCTCTTTTTATCTGGCAATTTTGGTCAAGTGGAACGTGTACCATTTTGGACACGCTACATAGACGATGTATTTTTTATTTGGCAAGATACACATGCTGCACTATCGGAATTTATTTTGAGACTTAACTCAAATACCATTAATATGCACTTCACCTATCATTGCCATGCTGAGGTTGTTGAATTCCTCGATGTACGTGTGTCAAGAGACTCTAGAGATTGTCTGCAAACAGATCTATACAGAAAACAGACGGCAGTGAATTCTTTACTGCACGCCTCATCTTCTCACCCACAAGCATTGATCCGCTCGATACCGATAGGGCAATTTTTACGTCTTAGACGTATTTGCTCCACTGAGGATGATTTTAACAGACAGGCTGTTATCCTAAGCGACAGATTCTTCGAAAGAGGATACAGCAAACGCTCAATTAAGAGAGCATTCAACAGAGCTAGATCCTTGTCTAGACATGAAGCTCTCTATAATCAAACAACTTCTAATTCTGACAATGTTGTCCGCTTTATTACTCAGTTTAATGGACAACATGAATGTATTAGGTCCTGTTTAAACAAATTTTGGCCCATTTTAAAATTGGACCCTATAATATCTAAATATTTAGGAGACCATCCCAATATTACATTCAGAAGATCACCCAATTTGAGCGATGTACTGGTTAAAAGTCATTATGTCCCGGAGACACATGACAATCTCTCTATTTTGAAACCTATTACCATCAAGGGATGTAGACCTTGTGGGTCATGTGTAGCCTGCCCTAATGTAGTTAGATCCTCTGTGTTCACTAATTCTGATCAATCACGCACCTTTCATATCACCAAGAACATCACATGTCTCTCCAAGGCGGTAGTGTACTATGCAACGTGCCCGTGTTCTCTCATCTATGTTGGGCTCACTACCCGACAACTCAAGGTGAGGGTTCGCGAGCACGTTTTAGGCATTATAGCTGCCAAGGATATAGAGGATATTTCCCTACTCAAAACACTGCCAAAGCATTTTAAAATTTTCCACAATAGTGATCCTTCATTGCTCAAAGTAATTGGGATTGACATGATTATTGGTGGGATCAGGGGTGGGAATATCAGCAAAAAACTTGCTCAACTTGAGACCCAGTGGATCTGGACACTTCGCACTGTGTCCCCACTGGGTCTCAATGAGAGTCTATCATTCATTCAATTTTTGTAATATTTTAATTTTTATTCTTTTATTAATTTCTTTTATTATTTATTATTTTTTCTCAGTTGAACGTCTAGTGAATGTTTTCATGGAATATTTCTGACTATACATGGATACATCAAAGTGCCAAGAGAACATATACTTGAATACTTCGATATCGCTAATTGAAGACATTTTTTCAAAAATATATGCCATCTATTTGCTATTATATATGTCTGATATAATATAATATATATTAACAAAAAATATGTTGAAAAATCCTCTGAAGCATTACTAATTGTATATTATCTACAAATATTTTGTTCTATGGAAATGTTTTTCATGTATATATTGCTATATTCTATTTACTTTACATGATATGCTGTATATGTATTATGAGTGGTAATTTGTGTTTGTTTTGTATAATCAATACTTGGATTGTTTCCCTTTTTGGGATATCTGTATATGTATATTTATTTATATTCTATAACAATTGATATCATTCTTTCCATGAATTTTATACATGACATATGGAACTAATAGATTTAATCACACACTCAGGTTTTGTACATAGTTGTGCGCATCGCCGATTGACGTCCGAGCAGACTGCAAGGTGGTGGCGTCTTTATGCACTCATTAACATGCACTGCTGTGCGGTAATTAAAAGCATGACGCGGACTAACCTTGTGTGTCTATGGTGGATGTTACGGCACATGCGCCATTTTATTCTGTACACCTGAGTCTGTGCCCTATATATAGACCTTCTAACTGTGATAGTAATATCCCCCTGACGAAGGAGTTCTTCCGAAACGCGCGTCGGGACGCATTACTGTGGCCATCTGCCTCTACCACTGCTCTTCACCTACCGGGTAATATATTATGCTCTACCCAGTTTTATGCCCTTTTTATTACTGAGCGCTGGACATTTTGCTTAGTCCACCACACTATATATTCAGTCTGGTGCTGGCTTAGATCTAAGACGTGTGTGTCTATGGTGGATGTTACGGCACATGCGCCATTTTACTCTGCACACCTGAGTCAGTCTTATGCCCTTTTCATTACTGAGCGCTGGACATTTTGCTTAGTCCACCATACTATATATCCAGTCTGGTGCTGGCTTAGATCTAAGTCTTGTACTGGCCCATGTCTATTACATAGCGCTATATGATAATTTAATCTACCACACGGGTTACCATATTAGCTTATGTACTCTTATACCTAGCATTTTATTCATTGCACGACCTATTGCACGGCCTAATATAGCATTCTCTTTGTGCTGGTTCATGCTTTATATTTAGCGCTATATTGTGGTTTATTATATCATATTGGGTTTATCACTTTTTGTGTTATAGAAGCGCCGGACAATTCATTTATTGCATACATGGTGTGCTGGAGACATATATACAATATTTTTTTCACATAATCGCTCATTAGTTTTTTTATGATTGAACTTTTTTTCTCTGTGCTGGCCCATGTTTACTACATAGCGCTACATGGCAGTTTAATCCATCACATGGGTTTTGTGTTAACACTTGAGGATTTGATACTCAGCTTTTTGTATACTTACTATGGATTGTGCTGATTCATGTCTATCTCTATAGCGCCTTGTGGTAATCCAATCCATTACATTAAGTTACATACCTTGTGATCGATTCCAATATATAGCGCTATATGTGCATTCATTCTAGGCTCTATGTCCTGCTATTAAGTATTATATAGTTTACATACTGGCATTGTATATTTTGAAAAAAATTTTTTACCCAATTTTTTCAGCAGTCTATTATATTACATATATTTTTCACATTTTTATTATATTATTTTCTTTTTCTTTTACACATATCAAAAGCATATTTATCATCACAATTGTCACCCAGTGTTTCACACTCGATATCTTTTATTGTGTATTCTTTTTACATTAATAATTTTTTTGTTTTTTCACTGCATATACGTACACTGATATATATATATATATATGTACATTTTTCTCTGCTGTTCTATAGGGGATTATTATAATTTTGTTTTTTACCATAAAATATTCTCTTCTGCAGTGGTAAATACATCTAAGTATGTTATTACTATTATATTGAGGTGTTTTTTGTGCCACATTTTTTAACTATTATATTTGTTTTTTACATTGTTGTGTATTGTGCTAGAAATTATAATAATAAACATTATTCTTTTTATATATTTCTTGGATTTTCTTCATTTATATTTACATAATTATTTATCTGTGGTTCATGTACATCACACGGTAGTTTCGGTTCTTCGCCTTTTAACGGCGGTAGTTAAGGGTACTTAAACCACAGCGACGATAATTAATGGCGCTGTGGAAAAAGTGTATAGCTCCCTCCAGAGTCGAATTTTCTCTGGGGTCTTGGCTGCCGGGGGTAGCTGAGACCCCAGAGAACATGATTCAGGTCGGTTTTTACCGACCCCGCTTTTGTAATCGTCGTTATTAACTGTATAACGGCGATCGCAAAAAAAAATTCAGATGTGCCATTTACTTTCTCTCTCCTCTGATGTGACTGCACATCAGAGAGAGAAATGGGGTCCCCGATCCCCCCGATACCTCCTGGCGGTCCTCGGCCCTCCTGCTTCCCCTCCATAGGCGCCGCCATCTTCTTC
This sequence comes from Dendrobates tinctorius, assembly GCF_039654945.1. Classification (NCBI taxonomy): domain Eukaryota; kingdom Metazoa; phylum Chordata; class Amphibia; order Anura; family Dendrobatidae; genus Dendrobates; species Dendrobates tinctorius. Next base: position 9,371,012 of record NW_027361775.1, on the reverse strand, counting down.
CGGTTAGAAAATGGCAGGCGCATGCACAGTGTGCCCGCTGAGATCTGTCGGCCGGCAGATTTCATTCATTCATTCAACGTGCATGTTTATCACTGTGATAAACCCTATCACAGTGATCAAATTAAAAAAATAGTAAATTATCAACCCCTTTTTCACCCCCTTAATTAGGGAAAAATAATGAAATAAAGAAAATATATTTATTTTCATTTTTCCATTAAGGTTAGGGTTAGAATTAGAGTTGGGGTTAGGGTTGGGATTACGATTATGGATCAGGGTTAGGGTTGGGATTAGGGTTAGGGGTGTGTTGGAGTTAGAGTTGGAGCTAGAATTGAGGGGTTTCCACTATTTAGGCACATTAGGGGGTCTCCAAACGCAACATGGCACCACCATTGATTCCAGCCAATTTTGCATTCAAAAAGTCAAATGGTGCTCCCTTCCGAGCCCAGATGTGTGCCCAAACAGTGGTTTACCCCCAACATATGGGGCATCGGCGTACTCAGAACAAATTGCACACCAACTTTGGGGGTCTAATTTCTCCTGTTACCCTTGGGAAAATAAAAAAAATTGGGGACTAAAAAAATCATTTTTGGGGAAAAAGTGATTTTTTATTTTCACGGCTCTGCGTTATAAACTTCTGTGAAGCACTTGGGGTTCAAAGTGCTCACCACACATCTAGACAAGCTCCTTGGGGGGGTCTAGTTTCCAAAATGGAGTCACTTGTGGGGGGTTTCTACTATTTAGGCACATCAGGGGCTCTGCAAACGCAACATGACGACCGCAGAACATTCCATCAAAGTCTGCATTCCAAAATGGTGCTCATTCCCTTCCGAGCTCTCCCATGTGCCAAAACAGTGGTTCCCCCCCACATATGGGGTATCAGCATACTCAGGACCAATTGTACAACAACTTTTGTGGTCCAATTTCTCCTGTTACCCTTGGGAAAATAATAAATAGTGGGCTAAAAAAACTTTTTGAGGAAAAAAAGATTTTTTTATTTTCACTGCTCTGCGTTATAAACTTCTGTGAAGCACTTGGGGGTTCAAAGTACTCACCACACATCTAAATAAGCTCATTGGGGGGTCTAGTTTCCAAAATGTGTTCACTTGTGAGGTGTTTCTACTGTTTAGGCACATTAGGGGCTCTGAAAATGCAACATGACGCCCGCAGAACATTCCATCAAAGTCTGCATTCCAAAATGGCGCTCCTTCCTTTCCGAGCTCTCCCATGCGCCCAAACAGTGGTTACCTCCCACATATGGGGTATCAGCGTACTCAGGACAAATTACACAACAACTTTTGTGGTCCAATTTCTCCTGTTAGCCTTGTGAAAACAAAAAATTGTAGGCTAAAAAAAATGATTTTTTTATTTTCACTGCTCTGCGTTATAAACTTCTGTGAAGCACTTGGAGGTTTAAAGTGCTCACCACACATCTAGATAAGTTCCTTAAGGGGTCTAGTTTCCAAAATGGTGTCTCTTGTGTTTTTTTTTCACTATTTGGGTACATCAGGAGCTCTCCAAACATGACATGGCATCCAATCTCAATTCCAGCCCATTCTGCATTGAAAAAGTCAAACGGCGCTCCTTCCCTTCTGAGCTCTGCCATGCGCCCAAACAATGGTTTACCCCCACAAATGAGTATGGGCGTACTCAGGACAAATTGCACAACAACTTTGGAGGTCTAATTTCTCCTGTTACAATTGTAAAAATTCAAATTTGGGGGCGAAAATATCATTTTTGTGAAAAAAAAATGATTTTCTATTTTCACGGCTCTACGTTATAAGCTTCTGTGAAGCACTTGGAGGTTTAAAGTGCTCAGCACACATCTAGATAAGTTCCTTAAGGTGTCTAATTTCCAAAATGGTGTCATTTGTTGGGGGTTTTCATTGTTTAGCCACCTCAGAGGCTCTCCAAGCGGATATGGGGTATCCGCGTATTCAGGAGAAATTGCACAACACATTTTGTGGTTCAATTTCTCTTTTTACACTTGTGAAAATAAAAAAAAATGGTTCTGGTAAAATGGTAAAATGTTTGCAAAAAAAGTTAAATGTTAATTTTTTCCTTCCACATTGCTTCAGTTCCTGTGAAACACGTAAAGGGTAAATAAACTTCTTGAATGTGGTTTTGAGCACCTTGAGGGGTGCAGTTTTTAGAATGGTGTCACTTTTGGGTATTTTCGGTCATATTGACCTCTCAAAGTGACTTCAAATGTGATGTGGTCCCTAAAAAAGGTTTTGTAAATTTTGTTGTAAAAATGAGAAATCGCTGGTCAACTTTTAACCCTTATAACTTCCTAACGAAAAAAAAATTTGGTTCCAAAATTGTGCTGATGTAAAGCAGACATTTGGGAAATGTTATTTATTAAGTATTTTTGTGACATATCCCTCTGATTTAAGGGCATAACAATTAAAAGTTTGAAAATTGCTAAATTTTAAACATTTTCTCCATATTTCCGTTTTTTTCATAAACGTAAGTGATATCGAAGAAATTTTACCAATAACATGAAGTAACAAATGTCACGAAAAAACAGTCTCAGAATCAGCGGGATCCGTTAAAGCGTTCCAAAGTTATATCCTCATAAACTGACAGTGGTCCGAATTGTAAAAATTGGCCTGGTCATTAAGTTGCAAATTGGCTCAGTCACAAAGGGGTTAATACAATGTGTATTTATGTTTGCTATTTAGTGCTCCCACGCGTTTAGTGACTGCTGTCAGAAAAAATGTTGTCTTCAAATTGCAGTGTTGGAAAAATGTGGTTAATTGGAGTGATAGCAGGCAGTATTACCGAATCTATGAGACAGGCGTGTCGCCGGCATCAAGAGATTGCAGCAAATGCGATGAAAGCTTCCTTCGATAGCAGTAGTCCACTGACTGTACAGTCGCTGCTGAGCAACTGACAGTACAAGTGGCAGGTTGAGGAACTGATAAGATGTTGTCAGTCCCAGAGATACCTGACAGCACAGGAGCAGCACAAGCTAAAGCTGTGTTCAAGGTTCTGCAGGATTGGCAGCTCTTGGATAAAGGGACGTTTGTCATTTGATACAACTAGTAGTAACACTGGTACAAAGTCTGGTGTGTGTGTGTCCTCTTGCAACAGAAACTGCAGAAAGAACTGCAAGCGTGTTTGATCAATTATGGCTGGCATCAACAGGTCCAAATATCAAGTTGTTTGAGAGATTTTTGGCTGCCTGGAATCAACTGCATAAAACCATGTTTTCGGCTGAAGTGGAAGATGACATAATTTCAACTGAGCTTGGTTTGTGAAGTACAGTATTCAGATGTACGGGACATCTTGTTCTCAAAGACTCCATTTTTGTGCTTGCGACTCCATTTTGTTGTTTACCAGATAAATTTTGTAACTAGGGGAAAGTTCACAACTGTTATGAAACCAGACTGTTCCTGTCCGAATAAGATATAAGATATGAGACCCTGATGAATGTGCTATTGTTCTATTCTCTATGCCACGTAACTAGGGACATAAACATAGTTTCCTGTTTTCTTGCAATACTATTGGCTTATAAAGTAAATGTGTTACGACGATGCTATTGGTAGCTATGTACTTTGTATAATTAAGCAAAATACTATAAAAAAGTGACATAATAAACGGGGTTAGCGATCTCCTTTGATCCTCCTATACAGAGACTCATCTCCGTCTGGACATTCTCATTTTCTAGCAACACTCTGTGGATTAATTTGGAAATCACTTGGTCAGCCGTGAAGGGTCACTTCAGATCCTCCCTCAATAGCTCCCTCGACAGCTGGCTGCCCATCGTGTGGACCCCAAATAGGGACGCCTCTGCCCTTGGAGGACAACAAGACAAAGGACCCTCGGACCGGACACAGGCACTGGAAAATTGGGACTGATCATCCCCCACGACAACCATGGTAAGTTGGCAGTTATACTGTTCAGACTGACTGTTTGGTGTGGTTTTCCTGTGCTTCTTGCTGCTAAAAGGATCTGAGGTTCGTCCCCAAGGACGAAGCTCACGTGAAACGCGCGTCGGGGATCACAACATCTCCAGGTCGTATGCTCTATTCCTATATCGCCCTCCTGGGCTGCTATCTTTTTTGCTAGCATGGAGTTTACTCTGAATACTTTAGTTCAATATGAATACAGCAATCTCATCTAACAGTTCAGCTTCTTTACTTATCCATTATACATTTGTTACTTTTTGTAGGAGCAATTTTGCTTCACTATGGAGCTATTTCTGTACTATACAGAGACATGTGTTACTGATTTGGGAATTTGCCTTATGTATTAGATTTTTCTCATGATTTATTACCATTCAGGCATTAATGCATGGAAGCAACCATCACTCAGCATTTTAATATTGCTCTAGTTTATGTGTGAACCGCGCCAGCCCTGCCCACCCACTTTTTGATGGAGACATGTAAAATTATACTATATGGGCTTTGCACTGGCGTGATCTAGCTGTACTTGCAGTTACTCCTTGAATTACTTTGATATGGAATGTCTCTTAGGTGACGTGTATGATGTTAGCACTGAGTATACCACTTTTTTGCATATGTACCTTGCGGTGTCAAATTGGATATTCATCTCCTTTTATCTTGTACATGTTTGTGTCTTTTGCATTGACTCTAATAAAATGGTAGTATTTTATGGCTATATGCTTCCGTAATCTTTTTGGATGATACGTACCTCATAAGGGATGGACACCCCGGATTGACCAGTGATTGTGGCTCTCTTTATTGTCAAAATATCCTGAAATCCTGATCACTGTTAGTATCAGGCGTGGTGATGTGATCGAAGATTGGGTAGGATACGTAGCTCAGGTATATATAGATATATATAGATATATATGTTAGGCGTCGGATTTCTGCATTTACTCCGCAGGGATCCAGACCCTCACATTCTGCAGTTTCCTGCTGTTTATCTACTACAGAGGAGATTGCTTTGCAGCAAATCTCTCCTGAGACTATGTCCTTCTGTCCTCCTACTGAGCATGCTCATGGGACGATCTCCCATTGGAGATCGGGAGTCATGTGCTCAGGTCCCACTCCAGATCTCATTGGTCCATCTCAGAGATCTGGAAGCTTGCGGAAGGTCCCGGCTGCTATAAAAGGCGTGCATGGCTGTTCCGCCATGCGCTAGTATAGACTTACTTGCTACTGTGTGTATGAGGACGGATGTATGATTCTGGTGAATGACTCATTAAAAAACCCTTCCCAGGCTCAGTCTTTTGTGTTTGTACTTATTTGGCATCTCTGTGAATTAACTGAGATTTCTCTGCGCACCTGGGTGAAGTTTAACCCTGTGCGCATTTCTGCCATATTGCTCCTGCCACCACTTAGCAGCAGTTATATCACCTACTGCACGGTGGACCCCGAGCGGCGAACGCACTTTATTATTATTTTTATTTAGTGCATTCCGCCGTTCCTAACATATATATATATATATAACCCGAGGTGTCCGGAGGGATAGTCTGAGACACCCTCCTCCTTTCACTGAGTACCGCGTTGGAATTTTGGGCATCCCAGAGGAGGATAGATCCAGTGGAACAGACTGTACGGCTGCTCCAGTACTGTGCATAACTGAAGTAAGGATATTTAGCTCTAAAGGAGAGAATCATATCTCCGTGGAAGAAAAAGAACAATTTCTTGGCTTGGCACGTGAATTGTGTGATGAAGGAGTTAGGAAGAACAGAGGAAGTGAATTCTGATTGCTTCTGTTACTGCTATGTTGAAGAAGGAAAATTGTCTACTAATATGACAAGGACTGGATGTTTTGTGGTGCAAGAAAGTGACTGTGGTGCGAGAAAGTGATTGAGAGTAATGTGTCAGGCAGACAAACAGTTAAAAATGATGATCTGAAACAAGAGGTATCCCTGCTAGATGATAAGGTCCCTCCCCAGGAAATCAAGCCTCTCCTCCCGACTGTAAGATCTGTGCTTAACCCCAGGGCACCAATATATCATTGACTGCCAAAACTCAGTGCGCCCCCACCCTATGATCCTGCCGGGTGGATTTGTGCCATATGCGGAGTTACTAATCCTCAGTGGAGAGAGGTCTGTTACAATTGTGGAGCAAGGAGACCCAGAGTCACAGCCCCCACCTTTCCCTTGTTAAACGCTGATAGTACCTATTATCAGCCACTGCCAGCCTCAGTCCCTGCTATGTCTAGTATTGCTAGTGGTTATGAGTATCCACCCCCCCTACTTTAGTCACTTGGTCAGAGACAGGATACACAGGGGAGATAGAAGATTTCCAGGAAATGTATTCCAATGTTATTCCTTGACCCCACCGTCATGATGTGCTCTTTAGGATAGGGACAAGGGATCTCACGAAGCAGCACATTGGGGCCATAGTAAATGCCGCGAATAATCAACTCCGCCATGCTGGAGGTCTGGCCGCAAACATTTCACAGAATGGTAGACCCATGATACAGGAAGAATCTGATTCGTATATACAAACATATGGCCAGGTAGAAACAGGACAGGTCGCAGCATCCAGAGCAGGACAGCTGCCATGTCAATATGTAATACATGCAGTGGGACCACGATATGATCCTACCAACATTCCTAGGTCCCAACAATTGCTTACTGAGGCTGTCCAGAATGCAATCCTGTATGCCTCCTCTGTCCCCCCCGGTACGATGCCTCAACGTACAGTGGCCATACCATTAATCTCAGCCGGTAACTTTCAATATTCCAGGAAGGATGCTGCTATAATCATAGTATCAGCAATAGAGCGGTGTATACAGGAAAACCCCATAAAATTGGATTTGTCCTCGACAGCCGCCTAACGCCCATCAGGCAATACAATCTCTAACTGTAACAGAGCCTCCTGCCCCGCTTCCGCAGCAGATGCCTCTTGTGCCCGTACTACCGCCACCTCCTCCTCCTCCCGCCCCCGAGTCAGTAATATCCGAATTTGAAGAGGATAATGTGGAAACTACTCCTGGCAGGCAAAGTATACTCCCTTCACCCCATCCCAAATAGACACCCTTTGCAATCAATTACCCGATCCAGAGACTTCCCCCATGGCCTTCTACAGGCAAATGGCAGCAAATCGAGAGATTTATTCCACTCCCCGAATAGATCTATTCTACATACTTCAAGTAAAAGCTGGGGAGGGGTATTTTCCAATTATTGAGGGTGGCATAATGTATAATGTTAACCTGGATGGGGGAACCCATGAGAGTGGTATCGATTTCTGTTTTAAAGGTTTGGGCACAAGATAAACTAGCGGATCAAGCTACCTCTCTCACAGATGTCACACAGGACAAGGGGGAGACTGCCGAGAAGTTATTTGGGCGTCTTATGGTGGTATTTAAAGATCTGGGATTCTCACTGTATAATAAAGCCCATACACACCTTTTTGTGGCAGCTTTGATGTCCGGCCTTAAACCCGAATTGCAAGAGGCGATAATGTCAGTTAGACCTGACATCAAGAATTCCACTCCGGACGATGCATTAAAAGTAGTAAAAAATTTTCAGAAGAATTTAACCCGCTCTGTATCAGCAGGAAAAAAAACAAACAAACCAGCAGCTGTAGCAGTTCCAGCCGCCCCCACTGCAGCTGCAAGCACACAGCTCGTTCCTTATCAGTGGCACACACAGTAGCCTCCAACCATACACAAATTACAGTCATCGACCTCGCCAATGCCTTCTTTAGCATTCTGTTACACCCAGATTGCCAGTTTCTGTTTGCATTCACTTATCAGGAACGACAGTTAACATGGACAGTTATGCCACAAGAGGCCCAAAACAGTCCCAACCAGTTTGCAAAAAACATGAGCGAGTGTCTCTTGCCCTGGCAGTTAGATCACCCCCAGGTCACGCTGCTTCAGTATGTGGATGATCTTTTGTTGTGTGCACGGATGGAGCAGGAAGCCATTGCTGCCACTGTTAGTCTCCTCAAGCATCTGGCAGCACTGAATTGTCGGATTTCGGCCTCGAAACTTCAGTTCTGCCTTGGTCAAGTGATATTCTTGGGTCACTGTCTCCTTCAGGGTGTCAGACCCCTCACAGAAGAAAGAAAAATAGCTATCAGCTACCATTCTTTCCCAAAAGATGAAGCTTAACTCCAACATTTTCTTGGACATGAAAAGCACATTTTTGCCCGCATGACATTGCAGCAATACTGACATTTCAGCAACCAAGACATTTGACTATGCAACGACACTTATGGCTCCAGTGTTCACTCCTTTTTCCTGACTATGTCAAGTTACATCGTTGTACTACAATCAACCCTGCTACTTTACTGCCGGTCCCCAAGAAAGATGGCAATGATGAGGATTACCGTATTTTTCGGACTATAAGACGCACCAGACCATAAGACGCACCCCAATTTTCAGAAGGAAAATAGGGAAAAAAATAATGTCAAATGGGGGTCCGTCTTACAGTCTGAATTCAGCTTACCTGGGAAGGCATCCAGCACAGTTTGATGACTGTTCACAAGGGTCATTCAGTGGTCCAGGCTGGTGCGGTGGCTCTGTGCTGGGGCAGGTGGGCTGGGCTGTGCTGGGGCAGCTGAGATGTGCTGGGGCAGCTGGGCTGGGCTGTGCTGGGGCACCTGGGCTGTGCTGGGGCAGCTGTGCAGGGGCAGCTGTGCTGGGGCAGCTGTGCTGGGCTGGGGCAGGTGGGCTGGGGCAGCTGTGCTGGGCTGGGGCAGGTGGGCTGGGCTGGGGCAGCTGTGCTGGGGTAGCTGGGCTGGGGCAGGTGGGCTCTGTGTGGTGAGTGTAGCGGCGGGCTGTGCTCTGGTGCAGGGGTGGCGGCTCCGCCGGCATTTCTTCGAAGCCCGGAGGCCCCCGCACATCCGTTGCTGGCTGCTGCCATGTTGCGGTGGCCTCCGGGAACATGGACGCCGGGAAGATGGCTGCCAGCCCGGGGATGGCGCATGCGCAGGTTCAGATCTCGTCCCGAGATCTCGGGTGACGAGATCTCATTGCCGAGATTTAAATACGTGCACATGGCCTGCCAACCGCCACTCCTGGGAACTGCGACATAACCCAGCTTGGAGACGAGAGTCTCATTAAACTTGCGGATAAGCCGAACCCCGCTGTGTTTACAGTGAGTTATCTCATCAAAGGCCTCCTTCAGGGTCTGTTGTGCCCCAACGTCAAGACTCCTTCAGGGCCTGTTGTGCCCCAACTCCAGGATTCCTTCAGGGCCTGTTGTGCTCCAACTCCAAGATTCCTTCAGGGCCTGTTGCGCCCCAACTCCAAGACTCCTTCAGGGTCTGTTGTGCCCCAACTCCTCCTGGGTGCTGGGGTGCCCAAAGACTACGACATATCATCAGCAGCTGGGCCCAGCGGCTGCGACGCCAACGCAGCACATCAGCGACACCGAGGGACGTCAGGATGGATAAGTGACACTTTAGAAAATAAGGACCCGTAGTCGGCCATATCGCGGCCCTATAGCAACCGGCTGTTGCCCGATTAGTCATGTTCTCAGTTAAAGTGCTTGGTGCATAGTCCCTGCGAGGACAGTATCTTCTATTGCTACTTTTGGTTGCTTAGCATAGCCCTAGTGGCTCAAAGTTATAAAAGTTTCTTTAGCCAAAGTTCACTCAGTCTCGCCACTGCATCCTGCGTACCTGCTGTTACCTACATTTGGCGTAGTTGGCAGGATGCAGTCTCCGAGCGCGGACAACGATGCCCCAGACCAGGGCAGGGCCGTGAACTCGACAGATAGCGAGGGCCCCCGCTCCAGCATTTCGTTGGGGGCTATGCTGAGCAACCTGCCTAAGTTTTCTGGTTCCAATACTATGTTATGGAGATGGACAGAACGGATACGGGGGCTCTTTCGGATGCACCCGATGACTCCTGACCTGGAAGTTGAAGTAGCTCTCTTGGCGTTAGACGGGGAGGCTCGGAATTCAGTAATATTGAGGCCCCCGGGACACCGCATCACCTTTGATAAAGTTTTACAGGTTGTAGAACAGACCCATGGGGATCCAACTAATGTGGGAGAGTTAAGGACTCGGTTGTTCAGTCGTATGCAGGGAGAGGGGGAGACCATCACCCAATATATAAATGTCCTCCAAGAGTTGCATAAGGCCATCGAAAGAAAGGACGGTGTAGGGGTAGGACCTATTGACATTACCCTACACGACCTACTGGTGACTGGACTGCGGGACCCGTTAATAAAACAGGCATTACGGGAGCAGGTCAGGATGAATCCCCGTATAGACTTTTCAGAGGTGGGAAGTCAAGCACGCGCTTGAGAACAAGAGCAGGGGATTGCGGTCCCCGTGGTAAAGGTCCGGAGTGTAGAGGCCTCCATGAATGCAATGGAGGAGCCTCAATGGGTGGAGGAGATGAAACAAGAATTGAAGAACATCAAGGGCGAGTTGGCCGAAGTGAAGAGAAGGTCTCAGTCCGGGACTGGACGACCTAGTTTCAATCCCAGCCCCTGGGGGCCCCGCTTACCCCGGGGCGGGCGGTCTGCGCAGACCCAGTGCTATGAGTGCGGGGAGCCGGGCCACTTTGCCCGAGAGTGTCCGCAGCGTGGGAGATACCCACCTCGGCGGCCATTAAATTAGAGGGCTCTGGGCTGGGGGGACGCCGCTTGGAGCCAGCAACCACGATTGACGGTGAAAGTCCCGAAGATTTGGTCGCAAAATGTCTGGTGGTATGGGCAGAAGTAGAGGGCCGGGCAGTCCGGTGCCTAGTGGACACGGGGTCACAAGTGACAACTATGCCTGCAACTTATTTCCGGCAAAATTTCTCCAAAGCAGCGAGACCCCAGTGGGGACCCATGATCAGACTGGTAGCGGCCAATCAATTACCGGTCCCTGTTGCCGGGGTGGTGTGGGCACAGGTGACGCTGTGCGGTAAATCCCTCGGTCGCAGAGGAGTGGTACTGACTCAAGGGGAATCTGATAGGCAGCATCCAGTCATTCTGGGCATGAACATGCTGCAGGAGTTCGGCAATCTACCCCTCAATAATCCCACACACAAGATCCTGAAGCAGTGGGGTTCCCGCACGGCCCAAGGACAGGTGTTCCAGTAGTTGGTGTGGGAAGCACGGGTACACCAGGACTGTCGGGAGGGCGAGGCTCTGGGCAAAGTCATCGCGCCAGCGGCTCCCATGCTTGTGCGGCCTCCTGGGCAGACGGTGTTGGCCCTGCCAATTCGAGCCTCGATACCTTTGGAGGGCGTGGAGATGCAGGTGGAGCCATGCTACTTGGAGCGCTTGCCTCCTGGCATACTGGTGGCCCGTTCCCTGACCACAGTGCAAATAGGGACCGTCCTGGTGCGCTGCGTCAACCTGGAAGACCAAGACATCATCCTGAAAGCTCGGACTGAACTGGCCAAGCTAGTAAGGTCTTTGGAAGAAGTGTTGCTGGCCCCTGCGGTTCAATTGAGAGTGCAATCTGAGGACCCTTGGGGAGTAACTGTTCGGACTCTACAGGCTACCGAAGTCTCGACTCAAGAGAAGGGTCGAAACATCCTGGAACAGATACAGGTCGAGCTCTCCGGAGTAACTTCAGCTCAGCTTTCCCAGATAGTAACACTGCTCGGACAGTACCACGAGTTATTTGCTAGTCATGAGGAAGATTTTGGGTGTACCACCACCATCACCCATGGAATTCCCACGGTAGGGGCGGCCCCCATCCGAGAACGATATCGACAGATTCCTCCACAACTCTACCAAGAGGTGAAAACTTTGCTGGCCCAAATGCTACGAAAGGGAGTTATTCGAGAAAGCAAAAGCCCCTGGGCGGCCCCCATTGTGTTGGTCCGCAAAAAAGATGGCACCTTACGATTCTGCGTGGACTATCGAAAGCTGAATGCTTGCACAATTAAAGACTCAAACCTACTACCCCGAATAGAAGAATCCTTGTCTGCCTTGGGGAAGGCGACGTATTTTTCGACTTTGGACCTGGCCAGTGGGTACTAGCAGGTGGCCATGTCCGAAGAAGACAGGGCTAAGACGGCGTTCATACTGCCTATGGGACTATTTGAGTTCAATTGTATGCCGTTCGGACTGGCCAATGCCCCGGGGGCCTTTCAGCGGTTGATGGAGCGGTGTCTGGGAGATCTCAATTTTGAGGCCACGTTAATATACTTAGACGACATTATCATCTATGCTGCCACGTTTGAGGACCACCTGAAGCGGTTGGGGCAGGTACTCGGCCGGCTGAAAAAGTACGGGTTGAAGGTAAAGCCCCAGAAATGCCACCTATTTCGCACCCAGATCGAATATCTGGGCCATGTTGTCTCGGCAGAGGGCGTAAGGCCGTCCCGAGAAAAGGTTGCTGCCATTCAGGGATGGCCTACCCCCCGAGACGATAAAAGACGTGCGGGCCTTCCTGGGGTTGGCCGGATACTACCGTCGTTTCGTAAAGAATTTTGCATGTCGAGCTCGAGCCCTGCACGACCTGCTGAAGGGGGCTCCCGCTGGGGCAAATGGATGAAAAATCCAGTGGCAACAACCTTAAGAAGAGGCCTTCCAAGACCTTAAGGCTGCGCTCTCGGATGCTCCGGTGTTAGCTTATGCGGATTTCTCGCAACCGTTCATCCTACACACTGACGGGAGTCTTCACGGGCTAGGGGCTGTGTTGTCACAAGTTCAAGACGGCCGGGAGAGAGTGATCGTGTATGGAAGCTGCTCACTCCATGATTCCGAGCGCAACCCTGACAATTACAGCTCTTTTAAGCTCGAGCTCCTTGCAGTAGTGTGGGCCATGATGGAGCGGTTCGCAGAGTACCTGACGGGCTCCGAAGTAGTGGTGCGGACTGACAACAACCTGCTGGCTCATTTGGAAAACGCCAAATTGGGAGCTCTAGAACAGAGATGGGTGGCCCGGATGGTGAAATTCAACTATAAAAAGATCTATAAAAGAGGGGCCGAGAATGTACACGCTGACGCCCTCTCCAGAATTCGACATACAACCCCAGGGAAGAGTCGAGATGACGAACTAGAAGGGGAAGGGATACCGTTCGCCCTCACCGCTGCCGTGCTTACAGCTGCCACCCAGAAAGTACCTCCCACGGAGACCCTAAGGGGCATGCAGGAACAATCCCGGGATAAGTGGATGCAACAGCAGCAAGAAGACGAAGAAATTGGGCTTCTCCAGAAATGGGTAACCGCTGGCAAACTGCCCACTGACTCCCAAAGACAGATTTTGACTCAGGACATGTCACTGATGTTACGACAATGGGAGAGGCTCATTATCCAAAAGGTACTATTGTATCGTAAAATGACATCACGAACAACATCTATGATGATTTGCCAGGTAGTTGCGCCCGGAGCCAAACTTAACGAACTGGCTCGAGAAGCCCACGAAAAAGGGGCTCATTTCAGAGCTCAAAAGACCTTGCAATGGCTACAACAGAAAATTTACCATCCACGCTTGCATGCTGTTTTGGCCGAGACTTGCTGGACCTGTCGCCTATGCGAATTAGCTAAACCGCCCGCACAGCGAGCCTCAGTACAAACAAACATGACCTCAGTGCCCCTCGAGCTTCTGATGGTGGATTACCTGACCATCGGTCCCGCATTCCAGGGGTATGAACACTGCCTCGTAGATCATTTCACTAAGTTCGCTGTGGTCACCCCCACTTGAGACCAGACCGCGGAGTCGGCCGCCTCCGCAATTTGTAGAAACTTCATACAAGTTTACGGCTGCCCTCAACGGATACATTCCGATCAAGGAGCATGTTTTTTGGGAAAAATAATGGAGGAACTACACCGTCTCTACCGTATTGACAAATCCCGGACCACGCCATACCACCTGCAGAGAAACAGGGCCTGTGAACGATTTAATCAGACATTAATCCAAATGTTGCGTACTCTGGAAAGTGACAAGAAGGCCCGTTGGCCCGAATATGTCCCTGAACTAGTATGGGTCTATAACAACCTAGTATATTGAGTTACCGGCTATACCCCCTACTCCCTGTTGTTCGGATGCGAGGGCAAGGGGATCACGGAGGTAGAGTTAGACCCTGAGGAACCTCAGCCCTGGACCGGGGTATCATCATGGGTCCGAAATCACCGGCACAGGCTGCAAACTCTTCATCAGATCGTATATACCAAACTCCAAGACTTAGAACACCCAGGAAAGAATTCATCTCCACCTCCCAACCTCCAAAGCGGAGACCGAGTACTCGTACTAGACCAACGTCCCCAGAAAAAATTAGAGCCACGCTGGGAAGAGAGTCCCTATCGGGTCCTACGCCGTATAAACCCTGAGAGACCTGTGTACGAGATACGACCCGAGAAAGATGAAACGCTGCCTACTCGCATTGTGCACCGTAATATGTTACACCCCTGTATTTCCACCGACCTGAAACAACCTGAACCTGCTCTTCAGGTCTCTGAACCATTGCTCGTGTTCTGGGACCCGGACGACGAAGAAGACTTACCCACAATAACCAGGAGCTCTCTACTCAATGACAAGCCAACTGATACAATTATCCTGCCCAAACTTGCTAGCCCACCACCAGCCACCACCCCAGAAGACTCCACCCTAGTCGAACTAAGACTCTCCGAGCGGTCAACAGCCTGCAAACCCCCCGAACGATACGAACAGGACCAGTTCATATGGCAACAAAAACTGATACCTCCGCAGACCAACCCAAGTATACTGAGGCCCTCGCCCGAGGACTGGCGAGCTTACAGGATTGCGTAGTGTAGGAAGGAGGACCCCCGTATAGTGTCCGGGCCGGAACCAAGGGGACCACCATCTGAGTTCCTAAGGAAACAGTACCCGGGGAGCAGAGGAGGAGAGTGGACTGCTGAGAGTGACAGGGCAGCAAGGTGAGGGGCGAGTATAAAAGGGACAGAGAGTGCGCAGGGGAGTCAGTGGGCAGAGAGGCAGACACGGAGCAAGAAACCTTGGAATGTTGTGAGAGCCAGGGTGACAGACGTTGACCAGCGGGGAGACCTTCAGTGGCCTGTGGAGGGTAAGCGACGAACCTGCTGAAAAGAGAATTGTGCTTTACTCCAATCCGGGGCCGCTCCCCGCCCACGGTCGTCCGCAGTTGTTACCACTGTGCTCCGGTCTGTGGTGGCTGGTCCACCGCCCCTCGCAGCCGCTGCCACTTCACTCCAGCCCGCTGCAGCGGCCTGCACGCTGCTGCCTCGCCTCAATTTGCGGCTGCGGCCTCCTCATCATCGGCCACAATGGATGTCACCTCGCCATAGTCGGCAGTTGGGGCCTACTCCCCGCCTACAGGGGAACTCTTCGCATAGGTCCAAGCCGTGCACGTGGCCTGCCAACCGCCACTCCTGGGAACTGCGACATAACCCAGCTTGGAGACGAGAGTCTCATTAAACTTGTGGACAAGCCGAATCCCGCTGTGTTTACACGGGGTTATCTCATCAAAGGCCTCCTTCAGGGTCTGTTGTGCCCAGCTCCAGGACTCCTTCAGGGCCTGTTGTGCCCCAACTCCAGGATTCCTTCAGGGCCTGTTGTGCCCCAACTCCAAGACTCCTTCAGGGCCTGTTGTGCCCCAACTCCTCCTGGGTGCTGGGGCGCCCGAAGATTGCGACAGATCTTCAGCAGCTGGGCCCAGCGGCTGCGACGCCAATGCAGCCCATCAGCGACACAGAGGGATGTCAGGACGGATAAGTGACACTTTAGAAAATTAGGACCCGTAGTCGGCCATATCGCGGCCCTATAGCAACTGGCTGTTGCCGGATTAGTCGTGTTTTCAGTTAAAGGGCTTAGTGCATAGTTCCTGCGAGGACAGTATCTTCTATTATTACTTTTGGTTGCTTAGCATAGCCCTAGTGGCTCAAAGTTATTAAAGTTTCCTCAGCCAAAGTTCACCCAGTCTCGCGTCTTGTTACTGCATCCTGCGTACCTTCTGTTACCTACAAATGCAAGGAATTTTTAACACTTGCATTGTTCTTTGGTTCACCGGCAAACCCAGACATACAAATCAATCTTCCAGGCACCTACCATCAATCTTCCAGGCACCTACCATCCCTCCACCTCTTTCCTACTGGGCAGCGTCATAGCAATCGTCAGATCATCACTAATTGCTGTGGGATTTGAGAGAAAGCCGCAGAGAACTACTGCGCATGTGTGGGGAAGGTGACTTGATGGACGGACTTGACTGGAAGTAGGAGGGAACGGCTGGTGCACTATGGATGGAGATTGACAAGGACAGCAGGGTGATAGCTGGGAAAGACAAACAAGAGAGTGCAGTACCTAGAAATGACCACAAGATGGCAGGGGGAAGTAGTTCAAGACTCAACAGCAGCTTAGGGCTTGAGAAACGCTGCATCATGGGGGTCGGGGAGATAAGAACCCAGGAGGGGAATTCCCGGTGAGAGAGGGGATAAGTAGGACTGGTTGGGGTTCCAGGCAGGCTAGTCCCGGGAGGAGCTCGGCAGAAGACGGAGAACAGGGAAGAGTTCGACCAGGGGACTGACGGGAAAGAGACAGTCAGGGGGTCGCCCTGACCCAACGGACCGCAGGACAGACGAGGCCCCGGGGGTACTGATTGGACGACGACCTCGATCAGGTGAAACTTTGGCAGTAGATTGGTCTAGGACAGCCCCAGCGAAAGATCCACGAGGGACATTACTTCGACTGGAGGAAAGGTGCAGGTACCCGGGCCTGGAGAAGGAGAACTGTAAAGAGGCTGCAGTGCGTGGTTGTGGTCGTCAGGAGGACGACGAGTAAAATCCAGAACTGCTACAACTGAACTCTGCCTCCGTCTTGTCCTTGCTTCGCCTGGTGTCTGTGTCGTCTGGACGTGGTAAGCAGTGGACCACCCCCAATCCGGCCCCCTACCACATTTGGCGTAATCAGCAGGATCGCCGCCGCTATTACGACATCTTCCGCGGCAGGCCTGCGCCAGAAGGACTCCAAAAGAACTGTTAACCTGTGGAATACAAATACCTGTGGATTACAAAAAACTGCTCACCTGTGGATTATAATTTGGAGACTTGGTTCCGATTCATCGCTTGTCATCAGAGGATCCGGGGTGGTACCAGAAGCCTATCAACATGGCTGTGGTACTCCAACACCAGGAAGAGGCCCTGGCATTTGTAGTTATTCTGGACAGACTGGGCCATCTCCAACTTACCCCTGGGGGGAGTAGTGTATGTCTGGAGACCGCCGCCCCCTCATACTGGACCCGGGAAGATGGCTGGAGAAGCCGACCATCGGTCCACCCAAGGGTGGGAGTGGCCCGGGTGGGAAGACTGGCTGCGGCTGTTTGGCGCCATTCGACTGCTGTACACCGGACGGGATGCGATGCTGCAGTTGCCGTGGCCTTGGACGCCTGGAATGGCGGTGGCGTCAAGAGGTCGGATCTCGCTGGGAGACCTGATTTCTGGAGCTACGGACAGCCCCCCCGGACATCGGACGGACAGGAGGAGCAACTACGGGCCCTGCGGGAGCAGCCGCCGAAGACATCGCCTGGGAGCCTCCCTGCGGGACCCATGAGCCTGGAGGCTGGCCCTGCCAGACGGTGGGGTGAAGATCGGAGGTTGCGGGAGGAGTTACGGAGTCGGAGGCCGCGGCGCCGGGGAAGGTGAGAGGTCCCCTGCCCTGGCCGGCGGCTCCGCGGCCAGCCCCCACCACTTGGCCTTCCCGCGCGGCCTCCTGCATTGCTGTAGACCTGGCTGCGGAGGGCTCTGCGGCCTCTGCCGGGCTGAGCGACGCCGCAGTCCACGTCCCCGAACCACCCCGCCCGGTGGCGCCACGTCCGATGTCGCCGGTGCGGGACCAGCCCGCGGCCGACGCTGCTGTGTTCCACCTGCCAGCAGCGGCCTATCCCCTGAAGCCAGCCTCCACTCCGGCCCCATCCACGACTCCGTTTGCGGCCTGCCCCGCGGCCGCATCTGCGTCACTCCCGGAGTCAGCTGTGGCCTGCTTGTTGGGCTCTGCGGCATACCCCTTGGGAACCACGGCTACCCCTGCCTGCTGCCCGGCCCCAGCGACTGCTGGGTTGCTGGAATCTGAGGCCGCCTCTGCCCCGCTCTCAACCCTGGCCGTGTCCCGCCTACCGGACTCCGGGGCCTACACCGGATCCTCCGTCTGGGTCGCGGAGGTCATACGGAAGAAAAAGGCCAGGGAGCAGGAGGTCTGGAACCTGCTGTATGAGAGGGGGGAGGCTGGCATAGCGGCTTCATGATCTACGGGGCGGCTCGTGTACACCAACTTGGAGAAGGGATACGGGTTCATTCGGGACCTCGCAACTGGCCAGAAGGTGTACATCAACGTGACCTCCATCCATCACGGCCGGGCGTTGCGGGAGGAGGACCTGGTATCGTACTACAAGGAGTACTGTCCCCGCGGCTACTATGCAGTAGCCGTAATCGCTGAACCCGAAGACCACGAGCCCCCATAAAAAGGACCCCTAGAGACACTCCCTGCATCCCGGGAGCTCCACGGCTGTGGAGCGCCCTTACTACTGATGAGACATCGGCTGTCAGGAGATGGCCCGTCTGTCAGGATTTCGCAGCACTGTTGTGCAGGCCACAAGGACAGTTTTTCGTCCAGGTTAAAAAGAATGTTTTTATTGTTTGATCTTTTTTTCTCCTGACATAGCGGGGATGTGGGGGAGAAGATACTAATGCTAAAGGGAGGGGGAGCATTTATATTCCGTTTTAAACACAGATGTTGTGCTGTGAGAAAATGTTGTGTTGGAAAAAACGAAAAAAAAAAAATACAAAAAAAAGGGGGGATTACTCCGGTTGAGTAACTCCTATTGTTATTAAAGTAGTGGTAATTATATATACGGTATGTTAAGAGTTGATTTA
This sequence comes from Dendrobates tinctorius, assembly GCF_039654945.1. Classification (NCBI taxonomy): domain Eukaryota; kingdom Metazoa; phylum Chordata; class Amphibia; order Anura; family Dendrobatidae; genus Dendrobates; species Dendrobates tinctorius. Next base: position 9,352,324 of record NW_027361775.1, on the reverse strand, counting down.
ATGAATAGTGTGTGTAACCAAAAAAAAATGTGTGTAACAGGTCCCGGGTACGAGGTAGATGTAAAGAAGACGCCGACCATGACTCTTTTAAGTGAAGGACAAAGAGAAGAGAGATATTGAACCAGACAGTGGTCCATTAGTCAGGTTCCCGACACCACGGACACCCCAAAAGGATGGGCAGATGCCAATGATGACCAGGTAGGCAAAAGGCCTCTGTCATGGCGTCCCGGACAGCTGAAGGTAGTAGAAGGGGAGAGTAGTGGGAGGTACATGCCGTAGAGTAGTCCGGGTAGACCTCGCCAACCTGAAAGAAGTTGTCACGTGGCGTGCACGCCGGCGAGTAGCAGTAGGCTGCTTGGAGCATGGTGCTCCCGGTTTGGTTCGGCCCCCGTGGGCGGCGGGTTTGGCCCAACGACCGGTCCGACAACAGACTGTGGACAAGCTTTAGGACGACGTAGATAGGGAGTACGATTGTCGGGACGACAATGGACAAAGGAAGGGAGAGTGTGGGGAAGGTGACTTGACGGACGGACTTGACTGGAAGGAGGGAACGGTTGGTGCACTATGGATGGAGATTGACAAGGACAGCAGGGTGATAGCTGGGAAAGACAGACAAGAGAGTGCAGTACCTAGAAATGACCACAAGATGGCAGGGGGAGTAGTTCAGGACTCAACAGCAGCTTAGGGCTTGAGAAACGCTTAGTCATGGGGGGCGGAGAGATAGGAACCCAGGAGGGGAATTCCCGGTGAGAGACAGGATAAATAAGACTGGTTGGGGTTCCAAGCAGGCTAGTCCCGGGAGGAGCTCGGTAGAAGACTGAGAACAGCAAAGAGCTTGACCAGGGGACTGACAGGAAAGAGACAGTCAGGGGGGTGGCCCTGACCCGACGGACCGCAGGACAGACGAGGCCCCGGGGGTACCGACTGGATGACGAGGACCAGGTGAAGCGCTGGCGGTAGATTGGTCTAGGACAGCCCCAGTGAAAGATCCGCGAGGTACGTTACTTCGACTGGAGGAAAGGTGCAGGTACCCGGGCCTGGAGAAGGAGAACTGTAAAGAGGCTGCAGTGCGTGGTTGTGGTCGTCAGGAGGACGACGAATAAAATCCAGAACTGTAACAACTGAACTCTGCCTCCGTCTTGTCCTTGCTTCGCCTGCTGTCTGTGTCGTCCGGACGTGGTAAGCAGTGGGCCACCCCCCAATCCGGCCCCCTACCACACATACCCAAGATTCCCAGCCCCACAGTGTGAATAAATCGAAGAGACTGCGGGGCGGGATCTCGGGCCGCGCGTCCACGCAGGTGCGATAAGGAAGACATCATGTGATGTCAGTGGATGGGCAGCGCTAACTGCGCATGCCCAAGAAAAAGATTAAAGCGCAGGCGTCAGGAAAATAAATGAACGCTGAGGAGGTGGCGCTAAGAGGAAAGAAGGAAATGACTGATGGATGTGAGGCATCTGTGTCCGGGGGGAAAGACCTGCCCCCTGGACAAACTACAGGGATTACGGACAAATTATAAAAATGATTCTTTCAGGGGTGGAAAGGATGCCAAATAGAAGAGCCACCTTGACAGAATGCAGCATTAGTGCTGCACAAGGTGGCTCTTTTAGTTAAAAACGCCTGGGGGGGGTGACAGGTTCCCTTTAAGATCGTTGAGATTACAATTATGACATACAGTGGCATGTAAAGGTTTTGGCACCCCCTGAACCTGGTCAGAATTACTGTTATTGTGAACAGTTAAGCAAGTTGAATATGAAATGATCTCTAAAAGGCCTAAAGTTAAAGATGAAACATTAATTTTGTATTTTAGGCAAAAAAAAAAATGCTTTCACTTTTTACATTTTAAAAATAGCAAAAAGGAAAATGGCCTAATGCAAAAGTTTGGACACCCTGCATGGTTTGTACCTAGTAGCACCCACTTTTGCAAGTATCACAGCTTGTAAACACTTTTTGTAGCTAGCCAAGAATCTTTCCATTCTTCTTTGACGATTTTCATCCATTCTTCCTTGGAAAATTCGTCCAGATCTGTGAGATTCCTGGGTCGTCTAGCATGCACTGCTATTTTGAGGTCTAACCACAGCGTTTCAATGATGTTCAGATCAGCAAACTCTGAAGGCCATTGTAAAACCTTCAGCTTGAGACTTTTGAGGTAGTCTATTGTGAATTTTCATGTGTGTATAGGATCATTATCCATTTGTAGAAGCCATCCTCTTTTCAACTTTTATACAGATGTGTTATGCTTGCATTAAGAATTTTAATTAATGTAATTCATTCTTCCCACTACCCATGAAATGTTCTCAATGCCATTGGCTGCAACACAACACCAAAGCATGATTGATCCACCCCCATGCTTAATGATAGTCAAGATGTTCTTTTCCTGAAATTCTGTGCCCTTTTTTTCTCCACACAACTGTGATCATTGTGGCCAAGGAGTTCTAGTTTAACTTCATTAGTCCACAGGACTTGTAATGCATCAGGCTTGTTTAGTATAGAATCATAGAATCGTAGAGTTGGAAGGGACCTCCTGGGCTATCTGGTCCAACCCCCTGCTCAAAGCAGGATTCGCTAAATCATCCCAGTCAGATGTCTGTCCAGCCTCTGTTTGAAGACTTCCATTGAAGGAGAACTCACCACTTCTCGTGGCAGCCTGTTCCACTCATTGATCACTCTAACTGTCAAAACGTTTTTTCCAATATCTAATCTGTGTCTCCTCCCATTCAGTTTCATCCCATTGCTTCTAGTCTTTCCTTGTGCAAATGAGAATAAAGATGATCCTTCTACAATGTGACAGCCCTTTAGATATTTGTAGACAGCTATTAAGTCTCCTCTCAGTCTTCTCTTTTGCAAACTAAACATTTCCAAATCCTGCAACCTTTCCTCATAAGACAGGGTTTGCAGATCGGTCACCATTCTGGTCGCTCTTTTCTGAACTTGCTCCAGTTTGTTGACGTCTTTTTTAAAATGTGGTGCCCAAAACTGGACACAATATTCCAGATGAGGTCTGACCAAAGAGGAGTAGAGGGCAATAATGACTTCATGTGAACTAGACTGTGTGCTTCTGTTAATACATCCTAGAATTGCATTTGCCTTTTTTGCTGCTGCATCACACTGTTGACTCATATTCAGTCTGTGATCTATTAGTATACCCAAGTCTTTTTCACATGTGCTGTTGCTTAGCCTTATTCCTCCCATTCTGTATATGCTTTTTTCATTTTTATTGCCCAGATGTAGTACTTTGCATTTTTCCCTGTTAAAAACCATTCTGTTAGTTGCTACCCACTGCTCCAGTTTATTTATATCTTTTTGAATCCTCTCTCTCTCTTCTCTAGTATTAGCTATCTCTCCTAGCAAATTTAATCAGTTTACCCTCAATTCCTTCATCTAAATCGTTGATAAAGATGTTGAACAATACAGGGCCCAGGACAGAGCCATGTGGTACCCCACTTGAGACATTCTTCCAACTGGATGTGCAGCAATTTATGACCACTCTTTGGGTCCGATCACTAAGCCAGTTATGAATCCACCTAACAGTTGCCTTGTCCATTCCATACTTAGTCATTTTTTCAATAAGGATTGTATGAGATACTATGTCAAATGCTTTGCTGAAGTCAAGATATACTATATCTACAGCATTTCCTTGATCCACAAAATCAGTGATTCCGTCATAGAAGGAAATTAAGTTAGTCTGACATGACTTATTAGTTACAAACCCATGCTGACTCTGTTTAATCACTTCATTCTTATCCAGGTACTGACATACATGTTGTTTAATAATTTGTTCAAAGATCTTTCCTGGTATAGAAGTCAGACTCACCGGCCTATAGTTGCCTGGGTCCATCTTCTTCCCCTTTTTGAAGATAGGAACAACATTTGCTCTTCTCCAGTCTTCTGGGACTTCTCCTGTTCTCCAAGAATTTTCAAAGATTATGGAGAGGGGTTCAAAAATTTCTTCTGCTATATCCTTCAGTACTCTGGGGTGTAATTCATCTGGACCTGGAGACTTGAATTCATTTAGATTAGCTAAGTGTTTCCTCACTATCTTTCTGTGTATAGATATCCTGGATTATTCTATTCCCTTAATAGGACAGTGAAGAACAGTTGATGTTACATTTCCTTTCTGAGAGAAAACAGATGTAAAATAGGAATTTAAAAGTTCGGTCTTCTCAACATCCTGTCTTACCATTTCATCATTTTCATCCTGTAAAAATCCTATAGCATCTTTGACTTTTCTTTTACTTTTGACATATCCCCAAAATTCTTTATTATTGCTTTTGACATCTCTTGCAAGCCTCAATTCATTGTCAGCTTTAGTAATCTGATTTGTGCCCTGCAGGTTCTGCAGACATTATATTCTTCTTTAGATATGCCTCCCTCTTTCCATTATATAAACATTTCTTTCTTCCTTTTTAGCATGTGCTTAAGTTCTGTGTTCATCCATCCTGGTTTCCTTAAATGCTTCATATTCTTCCCTCTTTTCGGAATTGTTAACAATTGTGCTTTGAGAATTTCATTTTTCAAGATTTCCCATCCTTCCTGGACATTTTTGTCTTTAAGGATATCCAGCCAGTAGTTCTTTTTCATACTTCTGAAGCTGAATTTTTTGGTAAGGACTCAGGAGAGTTTTCTTCTGATGACACTTCCATGAAGGCCATATTTGTACAGTTGTCTCTGAACAGTAAAACAATGGACCACAAATCCAAAGTCTGCTAAATCTTTCTAAAGGTCTTTTGCAGTCAAATGGGGTTTTTGATTTGCCTCTCTAGCAATCCTATGAGTATTCCTCACTGAAATTTTGATTTGTCTTCCAGATCGTATCTTGACCTCCACTGTTCCTACTAACTGCCATATATTAACCCCTTTACTCCCAAGGGTGGTTTGCATGTTAATGCCCGGGCCAATTTTTACAATTCTGACCACTGTCCTTTTATGAGGTAATAACTCTGGAACGCTTCCATGAAACCTGGTGATTCTGACAATGTTTTCTCGTGACATATTGTATTTCATGATAGTGGTAAAATTGCATTCATATAACTTGCATTTATTTATGAAAAAAATGGAAATTTGGCAAAAATTTTTGAAAATGTTGCAATTTTCCAACTTTGAATTTTTATGCTCTTAAATCACAGAGATATGGCACTCCAAAAACTTGATAAGTAACATTTCCCACATGTTTCCTTTACATCAGCACAATTTGGGAACCAAAATTTTTTGTTGTTAGGAAGTTATAAGGGTTAAAAGTTGACCAGCGATTTCTCATTTTTACAACACCATTTTATTTTTAGGGACCACATCACATTTGAAGTCACTTTGAGGGGTCTATATGATAGAAAATCCCGAAAAGTGACACCATTCTAAAAACTGCACCCCTCAAGGTGCTCAAAACCAGATTCAAGTAGTTTATTAACCCTTCAGGTTCTTCACAGGAATTTTTTGAATGTTTTAAAAAAATGAACGTTTAACTTTTTTTCACTAAAAAAATTACTTCAGGTTCAATTTTTTATTTTACCAAGGGTAATAGGAGAAATTGGACGGGAAAAGTTATTGTGCAATTTGTCCTGAGTATGCCGATACCTGATATGTGGGGGGAACCACTGTTTCGGCGCATGGCAGAGCTCGGAAGGGAAGGAGCGCCGTTTGACTTTTTCACTGAAAAATTGGCTAGAATTCAGATCGGATGCCATGTCAAGTTTGGAGAGCTCCTGATGTGCCTAAACAGTGGAAACCCCCCACAAGTGACTCCATTTTGGAAACTAGACCCCCCTAAGGAACTTATCTAGATATGTGGTGAGCACTTTGAACCCCCAAGGACTTCACAGAAGTATATAATGTACAGCCGTACAATTAAAAAGTCATATTTTTTTCCACAAAAATGATCTTTTCACCCCCAATTGTTATTTTCCCAAGAGTAACAGGACCCCAAAAGATATTGTGCAATTTTTCCTGAGTACGCTGATACCCCATATGTGGGGGTAAACCACTATTTGGGCGCATGGCAGAGCTCGGAAGGGAAGCAGCGCCATTTGACTTTTTTGGCTGGAATTTAGATCGGACACCATGTCGCGTTTGAAAAGCCCCTGATGTGCCAAAACAGTGGAAACCCCCCAATTCTAACTCCAACCCTAACCCCAACACACCCCTAGCCCTAACCCTAGCCCTAATGGGAAAATGGAAATAAATAAAAAAAAATTTATTTTATTATTTTTCCCTAACTAAAGGGGTGATAACGGTGGGTTTGATTTACTATTTATGGCGGGTTTTTATTTTTGGCAGCTGTCACACGCTAAAAGACGCTTTTTATTGTAAAAATAGCTTATGCATCACCACACTTAGAGAGCTATAATTTTTCCATATTTTGACCCACTGAGTCACGTGAGGTCTTATTTTTTGCGGGACAAGTTGACGTTTTTATTGGTACCATTTTCGGGCACGTGACATTTTTTGATCGCTTTTTATTCTAATTTTTTGGACGCAGAATGAACAAAATCCAGCGTTTCATGAATTTCTTTTGGGGGTGCGTTTACACCATTCCGCGTGCGGTAAAATTGATAAAGCGGTTTTATTCCTTGGGTCAGTACGGTTACAGCGATACCTCATTTATGTCTTTTTTTATGTTTTGGCGCTTTTATGCAATGAAAACTTTATATAAAAAATAATTATTTTTGCATCGCTTTATTCTACAAGCTATAACTTTTTTATTTTTTCACTGATGACGCTGTGTGGCATCTCGTTTTTTGTGGGACAAGATGACGTTTTCAGCGGTACCATGGTTATTTATATCCGTCTTTTTGATCGCGCATTATTGCACTTTTTGTTCGGCGGTATGATGATAAAGCTTTATTTTTTGCTTATTTTTTTATTTTTATTTTTTAAGGGGTTCAATCAAGGGGTTAGCTAGTGGGGCATTTTATAGGGCGGGTCGTTACGGACGCGGCAATACCAAATATGTGTACTTTTATTGTTTGTTTTTTTTTTAGTTTCAAAAAATGAATTTATTGGGGAATATTTTTTTTTATTTTAGCGATTTTTTAAATAAATTTTTACACTTTTTTTTAACTTTATTACATTGTCCCAAGGGGGACATAACTGTCATGTGACAGATCGCTGATCTGTCACATCACAGATCGATCTGTCACAGGCAGTGCTACAGGCTTCCTTATGCCGGCGCTTTGCAGGCGTGAGGAAGCCGCCTCCCTGCAGGCCCCCGAAGTTCTCATGCCATTTTGGATTTGGAGACCTGCAGGGAAGGAGACCCCCACAGCAGCGCTGCACATCGCGCTGCTGTGGGGGTCGCAGGGAAGCACGGAGGGAGCCCCCTCCCTGCCGATGCTTCCCTAAACCCCCGATACACTGTGATCGTGTTTGATCGCAGTGTGCCAGGGGTTAACGTGTCAGGGCAGTCCAAGACCGCCCCTGTCACATAGTGCCGGGTGTCAGCTGTGATAATCAGCTGACACCCAGCCGCCATCAGCTGCGCTCCCCCCTCCCCCTGATCGCGCTAGACATACTATTCCGTCCTTGGGACTTAGGTCCCAGATCACATGGACGGAATAGTACGTCTAATGTAGGAAAGGGGTTAATTACATTTCGAACTGAAGAAAGGGCAACTTGAAAATGTTTTGCCATCTTCTTATAGCCTTCTCCACGTGTCTCCCTGCTGGATACCGCCATTATATATGGGTAAGCGGGGCTAATCTATTGTGATCTATGAACCTGGTGGTATATGCAGTACATGCCTATTGATTGGTCATAATTTTCCCCCTATGATTATATACCATCTCTGGGTGTTTGTATTTTTGATATGTGTTCCCACATACCCTTGGTTATTTAGGTGCTCACTTTCTCACTGCTGCATCAGTATGTCTCCTTCCTTGCTCGCCTGTTTGTGTCATTTGGTACGATATATTTCATTACTGTTAATTATGATATTTAATAAAAATATGTTTCTTTTTATCTTGTTGGTGGTGCTTTTGTACTCCGTTTTTCTTTATGTAAACACCTGTTTGGAGTATTCCACTATTTCATTACGTATTTTGGTGAACTTATATTGGGAGAGAGGCTTTTCCTCTTTTGGCCTTTATGATATAAACTGCTTATGTGACTCTCCTTTACAATAGAGTAGCAGTAGGTTGGACCCTGGGGAATAAATTCCTCCTGAGGGTCCTACGCACTCCAGAATGGCCTTTGCCGGAAATGTGAGAAGTCAAATGTGTCTTTACTGTAATCTCTGCAGACAAGTCCTGGCTGGGAGAAGTTATGTTGGTCTGGGTCAGATGGAAAAGACAAGAACCATGAACAACTCCATCAGAAAGAGCGTCAGATTTATGTCACTATCTGTAGTGGTACTGTGATCACTTGTATGTTCTGCCGGACTGGTATCTACCACTATATGTCACCATATGGCAGTAATATCAGTGTGCCACCATAGTTGTAAACAGGGTTACGAGTTACAGGCCCACTCAGATGTTTCTGTTACAGGACATCAAACCACCAATCCATTGATGACTCTTTCAGTGATGACACCCTCATCAAATTCCTTTTTAAGGATAGTAAATAGTTTGTCTGAGAAGGCGTGGATTACTGGATAAGGGAGTATGTTTCCCTATTTCTAAGTTGTTTGAAGGCCTCCTTCTTGCATTTCTCCACTGGCCAGATAAGAACATTCTCCCCCTTATCAGTGCATTTATAATCCACATCATTTAAAGATAGTAATTCCTTCAATGCTTGATGTTGGGGTGGAGTCAAATTATCACCATCCATTTATTTGCAATACATTTAAAATCCCCAGTGACTAATTTGGTAAAGAAGATCTCCACTTAAGGACATAATGATAAGGGGAGGAAAGTGGTACATCTAGGAAATACAGATGACGGAAACCTACCTGGAAATGGTGATTTTTTTAATTTTCCAGTTCTTCTAAAATTTGAATAGCCTCCTGTTCAGCTCTGCTATTCAAACCCAGATCCCCTACTGGTTTCGAGTGTACTTTGGAGAGGAATACCAAGGTTGCTGCTAGAAGCTCTGGCAGCAGAGTCAGGAGTCGGGCGATGGCTGCTGGCCCCAGGCTGATATGGTGAAGTGATCGGCAGTGCCAGGGCTCCGCCAATATTTTGTGGCAGCCCGGAGCCCGCACCTTCCATGTTTTGTAAAGTGATGGACTCCGGGAAAATGGCTGCCAGAGATGTCACATGTGCAATTGCAAACTTAGGAGCCGAGTTCTCGGGAGATGAGATCTCGGTGATGAGATCTCAATTTGCACATGCGCTGCCTCAGATGGCTATTTTGCCAGAGTCCATTGCTTTACAAAATATGGAAGGTGCGGGCTGTCACAAAATGTCGCACTACTGAACACCTATTAGCCTGGGGCCTGTAGCCATTGCCGCTGCTGAACACCTCATCCTACCAGCCTGGAACCCGCAGCATCTCCTGCCTCCACCAGCAGGGACCCTGGCACCTAGGACTCCGCTCCACCACCACTGCCCCTCAGGTAAGCTACTGCAAAAGCAGATTATAACAAGCATCATTTTATTTGAAAAAAAATTTTGTTCTTATTTTCCTCCCCAAAATTTGGGGTGCATCTTATACTCCGTAAAATACGGTATATTTTTTAAATAATTTGAAAAAAAATATATAATTTCCTTTACACTTTACAAACACTTTCTACTTTGTGTTGGTATCTATAATAATAAATGCCCTAAGCAGCTTCTGGTTGTAACAACTTCCGTCCAGTTGTAACCGGTGACGTCACCGCACACCTCTTTCCATGTTAACCCTCAACACACCACTCCTCAACACACACACTCCTCTCACCTTTCACCATCTCCACTCACGTCCACTCACTCTTTCACTCCACATACGACCCTTTCTCTCACTCCGTCTCTCATACTCACGCCGTCATCGCCGCTGATCCACGATCCCCGACATCTTCTTCTGCCGGCGCCATCCTGGATCCAGACGTCCTCCACGCCGGCGACATGTTCTTGCGGCAACGCCATTTTGGATCAGCGAAATCCCGCGATAGTCAAGATGGCGTCGCCGCAAGAACATGTCGCCGGCGTGGATGCGGTCGGGATCCAAAATGGCATCGGCGAAATCTTGCGAGATTTCGCCGACGCCATTTTGGATCCCGACCGCATCCACGCCGGCAACATGTTCCTGCGGCGACGCTATTTTGGATCGGCGAAATCCCGCGATACTCAAGATGGCGTCGCCGCAAGAACATGTCGCCGGCGAGGACGACGTCGGGATCCAAAATGGCGTCGGCGAAAACTCGCGAGATTTCGCCGACGCCATTTTGGATCCCGACGTCGTCCACGCCGGCGACATGTTTTTCCGGCGACGCCATCTTGATTATCGCGGGATTTCACGATACTCAAGATGGCGTCGCCGCAAGAACATGTCGCCGGCGTGGACAACGTCTGGATCCAGGATGGCGCCGGCGGAAGAAGATGTCGGGGATCGTGGAGCAGCGGCGATGACGGCGTGAGTATGAGAGACGGAGGGGGAGAAGGGGTCGTATGTGGAGTGAAAGAGTGAGTAGAGATGGTGAAAGGTGAGAGGAGTGTGTGTGTTGAGGGTTAACATGGCAAGAGGTGTGATGCTATCACATCCTCCCGATGCGATAGCATCGGGCCATAATCTAGTATCACATAAAATCCCAATAAAATAAAGTTTGTGAGTGTAATGTGAAAAAAATATGGAAAAGTTCACGGGTTATGAATACTTTCTTCAAAGCACTGTAAGAAGCAAACCAAGCATTTGTGCGTGAAAAAATGAACTATGTCTCAGTACCTTCTCTGCTCACCTCTTCCAATTATATTGATTATACATAAATATTAGATCATTCTTAACCCCTTAGCGACAGAGTCAGTTTGCAGGTTAATGACCAGGCCAATTTTTGCAATTCTGACCACTGTCAGTTTATGAGGTTATAACTCTGGAATGCTTTAATGGATCCCGCTGATTCTGAGACTGTTTTTTGTGACATATTGTACTTCATGTTAGTGGTAACATTTCTTCGATAAGTCTTGTGTTTATTTATGAAAAAAACGGAAATATGGCGAAAATTTTGAAAATTTTGCAATTTTAAAACCTTAAATTTTTATGCCCTTAAATCAGAGAGATGTGTCACACAAATTTCTTAATAAATAACATTTCCAACATCTCTACTTTACATCAGCACAATTTTGGAAGCAAAATTTTTTTTTGTTAGGAAGTTATAAGGGTTAAAAGTTGACCAGCGATTTCTCATTTTTACAACAAAATTTACAAAACCATTTTTTTAGGGACCACATCATATTTAAAGTCATTTTGAGGGGTGTACATGACAGAAAATATTCAAAAGTGGCACCATTCTAAAAACTAGACCCCTCCAGGTGCTCAAAACCACATTCAAGAAGTTTATTAACCCTTTACGTGCTTCACAGGAACTAAAGCAATGTGGAAGGAAAAAATTAACATTCAACTTTTTTTTTGCAAAAAATTTAACTCAGAACTAGTGTTGAGCATTCCAATACTGAAAATATCGGGTATCGGCCGATATTCGCTGTATCGGAATTTCGATACCGAGTACCGATATTTTTACAATATTGGATACCGGAATCGGAAGTTCCCATAATGCAATGAGCCAGTGTTGTGGCTGTGATTGGCTGCTGAAATGATGTCATCATGATGAGCGGTCTGTGCGCATCATGATGCGCGGTCTGTGCGGGCCTGCCAGGGGTCTGTGCGGGCCTGCCGGGGGTCTGTACGGGCCTGCCGGGGGTTTGTGTGGGCTGCCGGGGGTCTGTGCGGGCCTGCCGGGGATTGTGTGTGTTCAGGCATCGTCCGATGGGACTACAAGTCCCATCGGGCTATGCCTGCTACAATGACAGTGATTGACACATTAGCCAATGATGGGACAGTAGTAGTCCCATCATCCGGCTAATGTGTTGAATGTAAAAAAAACAAAAAACAAAAAAAAACATACATACTACATATATACTACATTCACACAACATACATACATACTACATACATACTTCGTATATACTACATTCATACAACATACATACATACTACATACATACGTACATACATACATACTACATACATACTTCATATATACTACATTCATACAACATACATACATGCTACATACATACTACATATATACTACATTCACACAACATACATACATACTACATACATACTTCATATATACTACATTCATACAACATACATACATACTACATACATACTTCATATATACTACATTCATACAACATACATACATACACACAACCCCCGGCAGGCCCGTACAGACACCACGAGAGGCCTGTACAGACCCCGCCCACACACACAGACATGCACAGTGTCCGCCCACGCACCGCCCACACTCTTCCCCCCTGCCGAACTGGATGTACAAGTAAAGAAAGGGTTTTTTTATTCTGATATTTCTGTCCCATTGACTTGAATGGGGTTTCCAGTATCGGAATCGGCGATACGCAATACTTTTTGGGTATCGGTCCAATCCAATCCGATTCGATATTTCTCAATATCGGATGGTATCGTTCCACACTATTCAGAACCAATTTTTTTTATTTTTACAAGTGTTAAAAGAGAAAACCAACCACAAAATTTGTTGTACAATTTCTCCTGAATACGCCGATACCCCATATGTGGGGATAAACCACTTTTTCAGCACACAGCAGAGCTCGCAAGGGATGGAGCACCGTTTGACTTTTTCAATGCAGAATTGGCTGGAATTTAGACCGGATGCCATGTTGCGTTCGGAGAGCCCTTAATATGCCTAAACAGTGAAAACCTCCAACAAGTGACCCCATTTTGGAAACTAGACCCCTTAAGGAACTTATCAAGATGTGTGGTGAGCACTTTGAACCTTCAAGTGCTTCACAGAAGTTTATAACGTAGAGCCGTACAAAAATAAAAAATCATTTTTTTTCCACAAAAATGATCTTTTCGCCCAAGAATTTTTATTTTTACAAGGGTAACAGGAGAAATCATACCCCCACAGTTGTTGTGCGATTTGTCCTGAGTATGCTGATACCCCATATGTGGGGGGAACCACTGTTTGGGCGCATCGGAGAGCTTGGAAGGGAAGGAGTGCCATTTTGGAATGCAGACTTTGATTGAATGGTCTGCGGGCGACATGTTGTGTTTGCAGAGCACCTTATGGGCCTAAACAGTGGAAACCCCCCACAAGTGACCCCATTTTAGAAACTAAACCCATTAAGGAACTTATGTAAATGTGAGGTGAGCACTTTGAACCTTCAAGTGCTTCATAGAAGTTTATAACGTAGAGCCGTGAAAATAAAAAATCCATTTTTTTTCCACAAAAATGATCTTTAGCCCCCAAATTTTTATTTTTACAAGGGTAGCAGGAGAAATAATACCCCCACAGTTGTTGTACGATTTGTTCTGATTACGCTGATACCCCATATGTGGGGGGAAACCACTGTTTGGGCGCATGGGAGAGCTTGGAAGGGAAGGAGTGGCATTTTGGAATGCAGACTTTGTTGGAATGGTCTGCGGGCATCATGTTGCGTCTGCAGAGCCCATGATGTGCCTAAACAGTGGAAACCCCCCACAAGTGACCCAATTTTGGAAATTAGACCCCCCCAAGGAGCTTATCTAGATGTGTGGTGAGCACTTTGAACCCCCAAGCGCTTCACAGAAGTTAATAAACGCAGAGCCGTGAAAATAAAGTCTTTTTATTTCCACAAAAGTGATTTTTTAGACCCCAATCTTTAGACCCCCAAAGTTGGTAAATAGTGGAAACCCCTCAATTCTTGCTCCAACCCTAACCCCAACACAGCCCTAACCCTAATCCCAACCCTAATCCCAACCCTAATCCCTAATCATAATTCTATCCCTAATCCTAGTTTGCCCTAACCCTAATTCTAATTCTAACCCTAGCCCAAACCCTAACCCTAACCCTAATGGAAAACTGAAAAAAAAATATTTTCCTTATTTCGTTATGTTGGCCTAACTAAGGCGGTGATAAACGGGGGGGGGGGGGGTTATGTACTATTTTTTTATTTTGATCACTATGATAGTTTATCATAGTGATCAAAATAAATGAATGGAATCTGCCAGCCGGATCCGGCAGATTCACGGCGGGCGCACTGCGCATGCGCTCGCTATTTTCTTCTGGATCCAAGATGGTGGCGCCCACCGGAGGACGCCGGCAGGACGCGGGACCACCGGGAGGGGACTCTGGACCACGGAGAGGTATCGGGGGGGATCGGGGACCCTAGTTCTCTCTCCTCTGATGTGCGATCACATCAGAGGAAAGAGAAATTTAATGCAAAATCGCAGCTTTTTTCTGGTCGCCATTATAGGGTTAATAACGGCGATCGCAAAAGCGGGGTTGGTAAAAAACGACCGTTTCATGTTCTCTGGGGTCTCGGCTACCCCCGGCTGCCGAGACCCCGGAGAAAATCCGACACTGGGGGGCGCTATTCACTTTCTCCACAGCGCCGTGAATTAGCGGCGCTGTGGTTTATGTACACTTAATTACCACCGTTAAAAGGCGTATCGGCGGTCGCTAAGGGGTTAAATAATGGTATAATAATAGAAATCATTTTCACATTCTTTCCTTTTCCACTATTAGTTTTCCAAAAAATCTTTTAAGAATATGAAAGATAGCTTAGGAAATAACACCAAGCTTGTATATAATGAAAATACAACAAAAAGTATTTTTTCATATCATAAAATATTTCAAACTCCGCGCTGTGATTTTTCGTCAGCGAGCCCTTTTGCCATTTGCTAGAACACGCACATGAATAACATTTTGTTCTAGTAGCAGATTGTTTTAATTCTGTAACATTTCTAAGTGCAGAGTTTATTTATGTGATATACACAGATGTGTCTTGGGGTCCAGGAGGAATGTGGATATAAACCACAATGACTCACACCCTGAGGTATCTCCCTTTAAGTTTACTTGTTTCATCTCAGATGAAAGCATGGCCGATGCTATACTGTTTATTTGATTGTCTGAGGGAAGGAATCTGACATGTACCGCCACCTCCATCATTTGAAGATACACAATCTGGACATTAATTGCTGATTCTGAAATGGATGAGCATCCTCAGACAAGAGTACATGTCAATGACCCCTGCCTTCCAGTGTCATTAGAGACGGAGGAAATGAGGCATTTACAACTTCAGTCTCCACTCCAAATAAAGACATTTCACCATCTCAGCAAGAAAAGAAAAGCAATCAAGAGACTGTTGCTTTGTCGTTCCTTGGTTTGACATATGTGGTGATATAAAAATATTTTTTTAGAAATTACAGAACCCAATGATATTATCAGAAGCAGACCACTCAAACACTTTAGTGTAGTATTGAAGGACATGGACTAAGCGTGGCTTTGTTGTGAGTGACCTAAAAAAACGAAAGAGATGCTTTTAGGTTTGAAAACTCAATATAGTAGTATTATTATTATTATTTATTGCTATAGCGCCATTTATTCCATGGCGCTTTACATGTAAGGAGGGGTATACATAAAAGCAAGTACAATAATCTTAAACAATACAAGTCATAACAGGTACAGGAGGAGAGAGGACCCTGCCCGCGAGGGCTCACAATCTACAAGGGATGGGTGAGAATACAGTAGGCGAAGGTAGAGCTGGTCGTGCAGCGGTTTGGTCGATCGGTGGTTACTGCAGGTTGTAGGCTTGTCGGAAGAGGTGGGTCTTCAGGCTCTTTTTGAAGGTTTCAATGGTAGGTGAGAGTCTGACATGTTGTGGTAGAGAGTTCCAGAGTAGGGGTGATGCGCGAGAGAAATCTTGTATGCGATTGTGGGAAGAGGAGATAAGAGGGGAGTGGAGAAGGAGATCTTGTGAGGATCGGAGGTTGCGTGCGGGAAAGTACCGGGAGACGAGGTCACAGATGTATGGAGGAGACAGGTTGTGGATGGCTTTGTATGTCATGGTTAGGGTTTTGTACTGGAGTCTCTGGGCAATGGGGAGCCAGTGAAGGGATTGACAGAGGGGAGAAGCTGGGGAATAGCGGGGGGACAGGTGGATTAGTCGGGCAGCAGAGTTTAGAATAGATTGGAGGGGTGCGAGAGTGTTAGAGGGGAAGCCACAGAGCAGGAGGTTGCAGTAGTCAAGGCGAGAGATGATGAGGGCATGGACTAGGGTTTTTGCAGATTCTTGGGGGAGGAATGAACGGATTCGTGAAATATTTTTGAGTTGAAGTCGGCAGGAAGTGGAAAGGGCTTGGATATGTGGTTTGAAGGAGAGATCAGCGTCAAGGATTACTCCGAGACAGCGAGCTTGTGGGACTGGGGAGAGTGGGCAGTCATTTACTGTAATTGATAGGTTCGTAGGGGGGGCCACGTGAGATGGGGGAAAGATGATGAATTCTGTTTTGTCCATGTTATGTTCAGAAATCTAGCGGAGAAGAAGGATGAAATAGTGGACAGACATTGAGGGATTCTGGTTAGTAGGGAGGTGATATCTGGCCCAGAGATGTAGATCTGTGTGTCATCAGCGTAGAGGTGATACTGAAAGCCATGAGATTCTATGAGCTGTCCCAGGCCAAAGGTGTAAATAGAGAACAGCAGGGGCCCAAGGACTGAACCTTGTGGGACTCCGACAGATAGGGGGCGAGGTGAGGAGGTGGTGTGTGAGTGGGAGACGCTGAATGTCCGGTCTGTTAGGTATGATGAGATCCAGGATAGGGCCAAGTCTGTGATGCCGAGGGATGAGAGGGTCTGTAATAATAGGGAATGGTTCACTGTGTCAAAGGCAGCCGACAGGTCCAGGAGGAGGAGGACAGAGTAGTGTCGCTTGCTCTTGGCGGTTAAGAGGTCATTGGTGACCTTTGTAAGGGCAGTTTCAGTGGAGTGGTGTGACCGGAAGCCAGATTGTAAGCGGTCGAAGAGGGAGCAAGAAGAGAGATGGGAGGACAGTTCAAGGTAGACGTGTTGTTCCAGTAGCTTGGAGGCGTAGGGGAGAAGTGATATAGGGCGATAGCTAGATACAGAGGATGGGTCAAGAGAGGGCTTTTTGAGGATAGGTGTGATGGAGGCATGTTTAAAGCTTGAGGGGAAAACACCAGTTGTTAGTGATAGGTTGAAGAGATGGGTTAGGGTTGGGATGAAGACTGTGGTGAGGTTTGGTATGAAGTGGGATGGGATCGGGTCGAGTGCACAGGTGGTGAGATGTGATCTTGTGAGTAGAGTGGAGAGTCGATCTTCTGTAATGGTAGAGAAGTTGGTTTTGAAGGTGGAGGGCTGGGAAGTCGGGGGGAAGGGCTCTGGGGGTTGTTGACCAAAACTGTCTCTGATGTTATCAATCTTCTGCTTGAAAAATGAGGCAAAGTCTTCAGCTGAGATGAGTGGGGAGGGAGGATGTGCTGGGGGACGGAGGAGAGAATTGAAGGTGTTGAATAACTGTTTAGGGTTGTGAGACAGGGAGGATATGAGAGATAAGAAGTAGGTTTGTTTAGCTGTGGCGAGTGTGGTCTTGAAAGTAGTGAGGGACTGTTTGAATGCGATGAAGTGCTCATTGGAGTGGGATCTTTTCCATCTGCGCTCAGCAGCCCTGGAAGCTTGCCTCAGCTCTTTGGTCAGGCTGGTGTGCCACGGCTGTCTGTTGATTTTGCGAGTTTTGGTATGTGTAAGTGGGGAAGCGGATTCCAAAGCTACAGCTATTGTGGTGTTATATAGAGCGGCAGCGTCATCCGCATTGTGTAAGGAACTTAATATCTGTAAGAGGGAGGAGGGATTCAGAGAATGAGTGTAGGTCAAGGTGTTTAAGATTCCTGCGAGGGTGTGAAAGTTTGTGGGGTGGGGATTGTAGACATGGAGTGAAGAGGGAAGAGAATGTGAGAAGGTTGTGGTCAGAGAGAGGAAGAGGTGAGTTAGAGAGGTTAGATAGGGAGCAGAGGCGGGTGAAGATGAGGTCCAGTGTGTGGCCATCTTTGTGGGTGGCTGTAGAATACCATTGAGTGAGGCCGAAGGAGGAAGTGAGAGATAGGAGTTTAGTGGCAGCTGAGAGGGAAGTGTCAATGGGGATGTTGAAGTCACCCATGATGATAGTAGGGATGTCCGTGGAAAGGAAATGAAGTAACCAGGTGGTGAAGTGGTCAAAGAAGGTGGTGGCTGGCCCTGGGGGGCGGTAGATGACAGCCAGTTGGAGGTTGGAGGGGGAGTAGATGCGCACAGAGTGCACCTCAAAGGAAGGGAGGGTAACAGAGGGTGGCAGTGGGATTGGGGTGAAGGAGCAGGTATCTGACAGGAGAAAACCAACTCCTCCGCCATGTTTGCTGCTGGGGCGGGGGGTGTGAGAAAGGTGGAAGCCGCCATACGAAAGTGCAGCAGGAGAGACTGTGTCTGAAGGGGTGAGCCAGGTATCGGTGATGGCGAGGAAGGAAAGTTTGATAGTAACAAAAAGATCATGGATGTAGGAAAGCTTGTTGCAGACAGAGCGAGCGTTCCACAGAGCTCCTGTTAGTGGGACTGGGGAAGCGGGGGCTGGGTGAATGGGTATAAGGCTGGAGAGGTTACGGAAGGTTGTGATAGCGCGTGGATGGGAGGTAGAAATGACTGTGGGAATGTGGTGAGGAGGACCGGGATTTGGGGAGATATCACCAGCAGTGAGAAGGAGCAGAGAAAGTGTTAGCAGGTGGGAGCAGGAGAGGGAATGAGGGGGCTGTCTGTGTTTGGAGACAGATGATTGTATGTTAAGGAACAGTTTTGAGACGGAGGTGAGGTGGATGGGGAGGATTGAAGAAGAGATGAACAGTTCCTTACTAGGAGTAGGGATTAGGGGAATTAGCAGAAAGTGAAGGATTATAGGGGTGAAAGTGAAAACAAACAGAAACATTGTTTACAGTGACTGTGCACAGTTCCCTTCAGTTCCCTTCTGGTTCAATTCTGGTTTTAATTCTTAAATTAATCTTCACACTTCTAGAACACACTTATAGCAATCACACTGCAGACTGAAGTCTATGCAGACTTGAGCTATACAATATATGTACAACTAAGTGCAGTCAGGTGTGAAGCAGAGAGGAGTAGTTTCTGCTCTTCTTGGTCACACAATTAAGAGTGGACCAGATGCATATGATCAAGCCAGAGTAAACAAGGTCATAAATAACACTGGGGTAAGCTGGGGTTAGCTGAAAGGCATACCATGTGAATGCTAGGTGCAGAGGCAAGTCTATGTGCAAAGCTGGGTGATGCACTGTGTGCCCTTCATAGACAGACAGCAGGAGAGCAGGAGAGCTGGGTGGATGGACATACCATGTGAATGCTAGGTGCAGAGGCAAGTCTATGTGCAAAGCTGGGTGATGCACTGTGTGCCCTTCATAGACAGACAGCAGGAGAGCAGGAGAGCTGGGTGGATGGACATACCATGTGAATGCTAGGTGCAGAGGCAAGTCTATGTGCAAAGCTGGGTGATGCACTGTGTGCCCTTCATAGACAGACAGCAGGAGAGCTGGGTGGATGGATATACCATGTGAATGCTAGGTGCAGAGGCAAGTCTATGTGCAAAGCTGGGTGATGCACTGTGTGCCCTTCATAGACAGACAGCAGGAGAGCAGGAGAGCTGGGTGGATGGACATACCTGTCGGAAGAATAGAGATGCTTGTTAGAGTGCGATGGTGGCAGGTATGAGCACATGAACTTTTTTCAAGAGAACACCTTTGAATATTTTACTTTAGGGCTACACTGTGACTTTGGCAGTGGCGGATGTTTGCTCAGTGCCACTGCTTCAATCGCGACGCTATGCTACCATGACTAACAAGAGACAAAAACTCAGATTCAGTTGAACTTGCTGCAGCTGCTACATCATGATGCAACAGAAGTGAATGGGGTCATATTACAACACTTACACTACCATGGTTGAGGCAAACTTGGCACAAAAAAAAAAAATCAGACTTGATGCCGCTAATACATTGTTACGCAACAGAAGTGAATTGGGGTCACATTAAAACATTTACACTACCACGATCACTACAAACTTGGCACAAAACAAAAGGATTCAGTTGAATTGTTTTCCGACTTGCTTGTTGTGGTAGAATAGATCACGATTAGAGATGAGCGACTTTGCCTTTTTTAGGGTCGAGTCGGGTTTCATGAAAAAGTCGCAAAAGTCGGGTCGAACAAAATCGACTGAAACACGAAACCCAATGCAAGTCAATGGGGAAGCAAAGTCGGCAGGGAGAGGAGGACAGTAAACACACCTACAGTGCCCATTTCAATGCCAAAAACATCAATTCTTATTACTGAAGCTTGTCAACCTTTATTTACTTCATAATAATAGTTAAGCATTGAAAACTGGGGATTATTTGGCTAAAGTTGTGGGGGGGCAGGGCTGGCTCCAGGTTTTCGTTTGCCCTGGGCCAAAGAGTGTAAGTGCGCCCCTTTAACATATACCGCAACTCATGATGCTCCGATACGGCACAGAAATATAGGTATAGTACAATGACAAATACTTCACTGCTTACATGACATGACTGATCCATTTTAAATTGTACAATAGCTCAAAAAAAGGACAGTATATTACTCCATACTGTATTATGGCCACCACATTGTGCGCCATACAGAATAATGAGCCCCATATATTTCTCCATACAGAATAATCGGTCACTCGCATATAATGTTCCATACAGTATATGATGAGCTCCACATAATGCTACAGTATATGATGGTCCCCATGGACGATGCTCCAGTGTGTTATGGGCCCAAATAATGCTCCATATATAATGGGCCCCATTTGTAATGCTCTAGTGTATAATGTGCCCCATAGATGCTGCTGCAGTGTCTGATGTCCCCATTCTGGAATGCTCCAGTATATGATGGGCCTCATGGATGATGCTCCAGTGTATGATGGGACCCTAATAATGCTCAATATATAATGGGCTCCTTTTCTAATGCTCCAGAGTATAATGAGCACCGTAAATGCTGCTCCAGTGCCTGATGTCCCCCATTTGGAATGCTCCAGTATATGATGGGCCCCATTTTTAATTAACCCAGGCATGGTATGTGAAAAGAGCTCCATGGAGTAATCTGAAGTGTGTGCTGCCGCATTCTTCACTTTTGGTGTGGGTGAAGGACACAAGGAAAGGGGTTGCTCCTGACCAGAAGCCTGCACTGACGACTCAGTGCTTGCATTTTTTTTAAACTTCAGAAGAGGAGGCAATAGATCTGGAGGCTGTTTCAACAATTTAAGCCAAAACAGTTCCTGATGCTCCGGCTTTATAAGCAGTCTACCTACTCCCAGAAAAGGGAGCCTTACAGGCCTTCCAGAGCTACACCATGACGCAGGCTTAACATCTCCTGCCTTAGCTGCTATTGTGTTTTTGGCACTACCAGCAGATGCACCACCACCACCATCAGTACCAGGTGACCCACCATGCCTACTTCCTCATGTTTTGGAAAATGGACCCAAAATACCAGCAGATATATGGTACTGTATCTGAAGCGTACAGCTCTATACAGTCTAGGGATAACAGTAAATCTCCGTATATATTTCATGAGTCATTCACAGATGCTCACAGGCTCAGTATGGAGTACACAATAAAACAAAAAGTTGAAAAAGGGTACAGTATCACCAGATACAAGGTATATATAGTATAGTGTAGACATTAGGAATATCCATATATATTTCAGGAGGCAGACACCAACGCTCTCAGGCCCAGTATGGATTACACAAGAATATGAAAAGCTGTAAATTGGTAATGTAACACAAGTGTACAGCTGTATACAGTGTTGGGGTAATCTTAAAGCTCCAAATATATTACCGGAGTAACAGACAGACGTTCACAGGCTCATTATGGATTACACCAGAATCTAAATAGCAACAAAGGTTACTGTATCTGAAGCGTACAGCTGTATACAGTGTTGGCCAAATTTGAAATCTTGGTATATATTTCCGGAGTCACCCTCAGACGCTCACTCAGTTTGGCTTTGACCATAATAAAATATGTTGTAAAAAAGGTACTGGATAACAAGATAGCAAGTATATATATTATAGGGTACAATTGAAATCTCCGCATACATAGTCCCGTAGTCACTCTGAGACGCTTACTCAGTATGGATTTGACCGTAATACTAAATGTCGAACAAAGGTACTGTATAACAAGATACAAGCTGTATCGAGTATAGGGTAAAAATTGGTATCTCTGATTCACCGTATATATATAGAAGGTGTAAACCACACACGCTCACTCCCAATGGATGATACCGTAATAAAAAATTTTGAACAAAGGTACTGTATCAGCACATACCAGATGTATCCAGTCTTGCCCGGGTGTGCCAGGTGTTGACCCCAGCCTTTGAGGGGGTGGGCAGCCCAGTTAGGGAGGTTGAAAAAATGCCATATGTTGATGTGTAGGCTGGACATTCAGCTGCTGCAAATGGCGGAATTGCGCAAGTCCGAGGAAGAGGAGGACAAAAGCGAGGCAGTTTTCTGGCAACCTATGTGTCATCAAGGGAAGGTGGGACAAAATCCTTTGAAAACCATGCATGGTTCATTTTAATGAAGGTTAGATCATCAACAATTTGGGTCGAAAGATGGGTCCTTTTTTCTGTCACGATTGATCCAGCAGCACTGAAGACTCTTTCAGATAACACACTAGCAGCAGGGCAAGCGAGCTCCTGTAAGGCATATTGGGCCAATTCAGGCCAGGTGTCCAGGTTAGAGGCCCAATAGTCAAAGGGGAATGACCTGTGAGGGAGAACATCGATATGGGAGGATAAGTAGTTTGTAACCATAGATGACAACTGCTGTCTCCTGTCACTTTTAATCGATGCAGTATTACCAGTCGTGTGAGCAGTACTTGAGAAGTCTTTCCACAACATGGTCATTAAACCCCTGTCTCCAATGCCACTTCGGCTGTATGCACCACGAACACCTCTTCCATTGTGCCCACTACAGCTCGTGGGAGAACCAGCACCGCTGTTGTGTGCTGGGAAAACCTCAACCAAATGGTTTACCAGAGTTGCTTGTTTGTTAGCCAATATTATCTCTAGGTTCTCCTGTGGCATGATGTTGCGTAATTTGCCTTTGTAGCATGGATCAAGGATGCTGGCCAGCCAGTAGTCATCATCCTTCATTATTTTGGCAATGCGGGGGTCCCTTTTTTGGATTCTCAAGGCATAATCGCACATGTGGGCCAATGTTCCAGGTGTCAATAATGCACTGGCACTGCTGGGTGGAGGAGCACTTTCTGGCAAATCCACATCCCTACAGTCACGCACAAACACTGTACCTGACCTTGGAACACCAACATTTTCTCTTGCCCCTGAGAAGCATCCTCCTGCCCAAAATAATCATCCCCCTCATCCTACTCCTATTCCTCTTCTTCCTCCACCTCATCCAGGACAGTTCCCTGACCAGACAATGGCTGACTGTCAGCAAGGCTTCCCTCCTCCTCCTGTTCCTCCTCCTCTGCTGCACATGTCAGATCCTTAATGTGCGTCAAACTTTGCATGAGCAGACGCATAAGTGGGATGCTCATGCTTATGATGGCGTCGTCTGGGCTTACCAGCCGTGTGCATTCCTCAAAACACTGAAGGACTTTACAGAGGTCTTTCAGCTTTGACCACTGCACACCCGACAATTCCATGTCTTCCCTCAAACTGCCTGCCCGTGTATCCTCCCACAAATGCATTACAGCCTGCCTCTGTTCACACAGCCTCTCAACCATGTGCAGGGTGGAGTTCTGCCTTGTTGCAACGTCTATGATTAGGCAGTGCTTGGGGAGGTGGAGCAATTGCTGCAGCTTCTGCATACGACTGGAGTGTACGGCCGAGCGATGGATGTGCGAGCACAGTCTTTGCACCTTATGGAGCAGTGATGTTAACTCCGGATAATTATTAAAGAAGCACTGCGCCACCAGGTTCAAAAAATAACTTACTCAAGTACAGAATACATATTCTCTATGGCAATAAATCCTGGTGTGACACCAGGATATAAATGGGAAAAACTTCCCTATGGAGCTCCCAAGTGACTAGATCACGAGAAAAAATGGATAAAAAAATCCATGAAAATAACAAGAACTGAGTATAAATCTTGCTTTTATTGACACAAAAAGTAAAAAAGACATCTTCACATAGTATTACAAACTAGGACAGAGACATAAGACACAGGTCAGAATGCACCAAAGTTGGAATACAACGTGCTGCCAGATATGAGCAGATATTACCCGTGCTGGTGTCCATTGGCGAGCACGTACCCCTATGCGCGTTTCGCTATAGCTTCCTTCCATCAAGACCCCCTGAGGAAGCCATCGCGAAATGGGGTACGCGCTCGCCAATGAACAACAGCACGGGTAATGGCTGAAAACCCCCCTCTTTTGACTTTCCATCTCCCTCTCCACTCCCCTTGACCTTTTTGGTATGAGATATGGCCGCACTCTTGCAAGATATATTTAGGGCTATTCTTTGTTGGACGTATGGGGATACTTAATGGATGTGAGGGTTTGGATCCCACGAGACTCCTCCCATTTGTTTGGGCTATTAATTGACTGTCGTACTGGAGACACAATATAATTTTGGATATATATGTGGGGCCCTTAGGGCAATTTTTAGCCTTATTTCGATGCTTGGTGCGCATATCTGGCAGCACGTTGTATTCCAACTTTGGTGCATTCTGACCTGTGTCTTATGTCTCTGTCCTAGTTTGTAATACTATGTGAAGATGTCTTTTTTACTTTTTGTATCAATAAAAGCAAGATCTTGTTATTTTCATGGATTTTTTGCTCCACCACCAGGTTCAAAGTGTGAGCCAGGCAAGGTATGTATGTGTGTGAGTTTTGCACGGGTTATGGCTGCCACAAAATTACGGCCGTTATCACTGACTACCTTGCCTGGCTCAAGATGTAGAGTGCCCAGCCATGACTCAGTTTGTCGCTGCAAATAGTCGGCCAGTACCTCCGCAGTGTGTCTGTTGACGCCCAAAGACATCATCTTTAACACAGCCTGCTGACGCTTACCACTAGCTGTTCGATAGTGGGATACCTCATGTGCAACACTGCCAGCTGTGGATGGAGTGCTCTTGCGACTGCGCTCTGTGGACGAGCTTTCGCTTATGGAGGAGGAGGAGGGTTGAAAGCCTACAGCCAACTGTTTCCTATACCGTGGGCTAGGCAGCACTGTTCCACCTCCGCTGTCCCCTGTGGAGCCTGCATCCACCACATTAACCCAGTGCGCAGTGATGGACACATAACGGCCCTGGCCATGCCTACTGGTCCATGCATCTGTTGTGAGGTGCACCCTTCCACTCACTGACTGTTTTAGTGCATGGACAATGCGGTATTTCACATGCCAGTGGAGGGCAGGGATGGCTTTTCGAGAAAAGAAGTGCTGAATGGGTAGGTCATAGCGTGGGATAGCGTAGACCATGAGCTCGCGGAAAGCTTCTCTTTCAACCAAACGGTAGGGCATCATCTCTAATGAGATTAGTTTGGCAATGTAGGCATTCAAACACAGTGTACGCGGATGAGAGGATGAGTACTTTCTTGTCCTACTTTTCTGTCTGGTAGTGTGAGCTGGACTGGAGAGCTGCATATAGGGGAAGTAGCGGTGGACCGGATGGAGTGAGAGGGGGTTGGTGATGTATTGGTGGTGATTGCCTAGATTCAGTGTTGTGTTGCAAAACCATTGTGATTCCCTGAGAGCTTTGGCCTTGCGACGACACCTCTACATTTAGTGCTGGTGGTGTGCTTAACGGCGACGGTGATCTTACAGTGGGGGAAGCGATGGAGCATTGCTGCCTACCTTCAGTCGGAGCAGGTGCACATGTGCTACCTGAGGTTTTGTAGTCCGTCCACGCTTGCAAGTGCATGTTGATTAAATGTCTAAGCATGCAACTGGTATTCAAATTTCTGAGTTGTTTACCTCGACTAAAGGTCCTTCCGCACTTCTTACAGGTAACCTTTGCCTCATCAGTAGGATTTTGGAAAAAGAAGTGCCACACTGCACTCTTTCTACTATGGTATACATTTTCTGGCCTTGCACGCTGTGCTAAGTTGACCGTCTGGCCAAGCTGTCCTGCAACTCTTTTAGTTTTTGTTCCACGTTTCTGGACAGCTACGGGCCTGCCAGATAACCGCTGCTGCGATGTCAATGCCTGCTGCGGATCCTTCTTCTTATCTGAAATATTGCCAGTGCCACCCTCCTCCCCCAATGGAGGCCAATCCGGGTCAATAACTGGGTTATCCATCACCTCCTCTTCAAAGTCATCTGCACCTTCCTCTTTACCTTCCTCTGTGTCACCGTGTAAGGTGGTATAGTATGCGGGAAGAGGCACCTGAGTTTCATCAGGTTCAGATTCTGGCTCAGTAGACTGCGAGGGCAATGTAGTGCTCTAGGTCAATGTACCAGCAGAATCATCTAGCAGTGGCTGTGCATCAGTGCACTCCATGTCAGATTCATCTTGGACTGGGGAATTCTGGATTCGACTGGATAACCCAAGTATGGTATGTGAAAAGAGTTCCATAGAGTAATCTGAAGTGTGGGCTGCCGCATCCTTAACTTTTGGTGGGGGTGAAGGACACAAGGAAAGGTGTTTTTCCTGACCAGAACCCTGCACTGATGACTCCGTGCTTGCAGGTTTTGAACGTTCAGAAGAGGAGGCAATAGAGTTGGTGGCTGTTTCGACAAAGTGCGCCAAAACCTGTTCCTGATGCTCCGGCTTTAAAAGCGGTTTTCCTACTCCAAGAAAAGGGAACCTTACAGGCCTTCTTGGGCCAGACGATGACGCAGGCTCAACACCTCCTGCCTTAGCTGCTATTGTGCTTTTGCCAGAACCAGCCAATGCACCACCTTCAGTACCAGCTGCGGCCCCCTGCCCACGTCCGCGGACTCTTCCACCATACTTCCTCATGTTTGGGAAAATGTGCCAAAAATACCAGCAGAGAGATGGTACTGTATGAGGAGCATCCAGCTGTGTAAGGTGTACTAAAAAAAATTAAAGCTACGTATATATTTTGTTAGTCACAGATGCTCTCCCAGTATGTATTTGACCTTAATCCAACAAGCAGATATACGGAACTGTATCAGAAGTGTACAGTTGTATGCGTTTTTTGTGTAACTAACAATCTCCGTATATGTATTTACAGAGTGTCACACACACACGCTGACTCTGTATAGATGTGACTGTAATGCGAATGGCAGATATACAATACTGTTTGAGAATCGGACAGCTCTATACAGTGTCTGTATGGAAAATTGTCAATCTCCATCTATTTTTATACGGAGTGACACACGCTGTCTCTGTCTAGTTTTGACCGTTATCAAACAGCAGATATACGAAAATGTTTGAAAAGTGGACAGCTCTCTAAGGTGTAGGCCTGGAAAAATGGAAAATCTCCTCGGCTTGTTTTTCCAGAGTCACACACAGATAGCTTGTATTTGTCCATGATACAAGACGGTACACGGTAGTGTATGAGGAGCATACACCGCTATACGGTGTCTGAATGGAAAATTGTCAATCTCCGTCTATTTGTATATGGACTGACACACGCTGTCTCTGTCTAGTTTTGACCGTTATCAAATAGCAGATATACGAAACTGTTTGAAAAGCGGACAGCTCTCTAAGGTGTAGGTCTGGAAAAATGGAAAATCTCCTCGGCTTGTTTTTCCAGAGTCACACCCAGATAGCTTCTATTTATCCATGATACAAGGCGGTACATGATAGTGTGTGAGGAGCGTACACCGCTATACGGTGTCTATATGGAAAATTATCAATCTCCGTCTATTTGTATACGGACTGACAAACGCTGTCTCTGTCTAGTTTTGACCGTAATCAAACAGCAGATATACGAAACTGTTTGAAAAGCGGACAGCTCTATAAGGTGTAGGTCTGGAAAAATGGAAAATCTCCTTGGCTTCTTTTTCCAGAGTCACACCCAGATAGCTTCTATTTGTCCGTGATAGCAGCCGGTACACAGTAGTGTGTGAGGATCGTACACCGCTATACGGTGTGTGAAAAAAATGAACACTCGGTAATTCACAGTCACCAGAACAAAATGATAAAAGTTGGAGTGCTTTGAAAAAAGCAGTTTGAACAGCAGTGTGCACACAGCAATGCAGCTATCAGGTAGCCTTAAAAGGCAGCCTAATCACCACCAGCGCTGCTGCACACAACAAAAATCCTCCCCTTTCACTGCACACTAACTATACAGTGAAAAGCGCTATCAGCAGAAGCAATTTTTTTTTCTTCTTCCCTGCCTAACGCTCTCCCTATTCAGAATCAGCAGCAGCAACACCTCTCCCTATTCTAAGATTGGCAGAAGTAAGATGGTGGTCGGCGGTCACGGCCTTTGATACCCACTGTGACGCCACACAAAGCCAGCCAATCACTTCAATGCCCTTCTCTAAGATGGTGGTGGCCACTGCCCATGTCATCGCGTTGCCCACAGTGTGCGTCCTCCATCATTGGCTGAGAAAAGGCGCTGGAAGCATTATTTGAAACGCGACTTTGGCGCTCTGATCGGCGACCTCATGGCCGACCTCACGCTATGGTCGGGTTTTGATCGGCGAAACCCAACTTAAGCTAAATTCGGCTATTTTTTAATTTGACTGACCCGTTTCGCTCAACTCTAATCATGATATTTGAAACCATTGGCTTCATCTGTGTTGTGGAAGCGTCACCATTAGAGTTGAGCGATACCGTCCGATACTTCAAAGTATCGGATCGGAATGGATCGGCCGATCTTAAAAAAAAGTATCGGTATCGCCGATTCCGATACCGGAAGTCCCATTCAAGTCTATGGGACTTCCGGTATCGGAATAAGAAAAATCCTGTTTTTCCCTTGTACAGCCTCTCTGGGGTCTGTACGGGCCTTTCGGGGGGCTGTGCCGGCCTGCCAGGGGGTCTGTGCAGGCTCCGGTGGTCTGTGCCGGCCTGCCGGGGGGCTGTGCAGGCTCCGGTGGTCTGTGCCGGCCTGCCGGGGGGCTGTGCCGGCCTGCCGGGGGGTCTGTGCAGGCTCCGGTGGTCTGTGCCGGCCTGCCGGGGGGCTGTGCAGGTTCCGGTGGGCTGTGCCGGCCTGCCGGGGGGCCGTGCAGGCTCCGGGGGGCTGTGCCGGCCTGCCGGGGGGCTGTGTCGGCCTGCCGGGGGGCTGTGCAGGCTCCGGGGGGCTGTGCAGGCTTCGGGGGTCTGTGCAGGCATCGTCCGATGGGACTACAAGTCCCATCGGGCGATGCCTGCTACCATGACAGTGATTGACACATTAGCCAATGATGGGACAGTAGTAGTCCCATCATCCGGCTAATGTGTTGAATGTAAAAAAAAAAAAAAAATTACATGCTACATACATACAACATGCATACTACATACTACATACATGCTACATTCATACTACATATATACTACATGCAACATACATACTACATATATACTACATGCAACATACATACTACATATATACTACATGCAACATACATACTACATATATACTACATGCATGCAACATGCATACTACATATATACTACATGCAACAATCATACTACATATATACTACATACATACTGCATGCTACATATATACTACATGCATGCAACATGCATACTACATATATACTACATGCAACATGCATACTACATATATACTACATGCAACATACATACTACATATATACTACATGCAACATACATACTACATATATACTACATGCATGCAACATGCATACTACATATATACTACATGCAACATATATACTACATACATACTACATATATACTACATGCATGCAACATGCATACTACATATATATTACATGCAACATGCATACTACATATATACTACATGCTACATACATACTACATATATACTACATACATACTACATGCTACATACATACTACATATATACTACATGCATGCTACATACATACTACATGCTACATACATACTACATATATACTACATGCATGCTACATACATACTACATGCTACATACATACTACATGCATGCTACATACATACTACATGCATGCTACATACATACTACATGCTACATACATACCACATATATACTACATACATACTACATACAATACATTCATACAATACATACATAGACATACAGTACATATAACATAGAGTAACATACTTACCAATACTTGTCACATTGTTCCCCGAAGCCATTGTCTTTTACGGAATAAATATTAACATAACAAACCACAAAAATACTCACCCACGATCCGAAGCAGTCCACGAGTGTGTCCCACGACGATCTTGGGTAGAGAACTGCAGCATCAGCTGTTGCTGCCGTTCTCTACGGGCTGCAGGAATCCAATGACGGAAGGTAGGTATCCTTCCGCACTGTATTCCTCCGCCAGTTAAAAAAAAAAAAAAGTCCCTAGTCTCACTTTATGCCATTGCTGCGTGGGAATTTCCCACACAGCAATGGCATAAAGTGAGACTAGGGACTTTTTTTTTTTTAAGTGGCGGAGGAATACAGTGCGGAAGGATACCTACCTTCCGTCATTGGATTCCTGCAGCCCGTAGAGAACGGCAGCAACAGCTGATGCTGCAGTTCTCTACCCAAGATCGTCGTGGGACACACTCGTGGACTGCTTCGGATCGTGGGTGAGTATTTTTGTGGTTTGTTATGTTAATATTTATTCCATAAAAGACAATGGCTTTGGGGAACAATGTGACAAGTATTGGTAAGTATGTTACTCTATGTTATATGTACTGTATGTCTATGTATGTATTGTATGAATGTATTGTATGTAGTATGTATGTAGTATATATGTGGTATGTATGTAGCATGTAGTATGTATGTAGTATGTATGTAGCATGCATGTAGCATGCAGTATGTATGTAGCATGCATGTAGTATATATGTAGTATGTATGTAGCATGTAGTATGTATGTAGTATGTATGTGGTATGTATGTAGCATGTAGTATGTATGTAGCATGCATGTAGTATATATGTAGTATGTATGTAGTATGTATGTAGCATGCATTATGTATGTAGCATGCATGTAGTATATATGTAGTATGTATGTAGCATGTAGTATGTATGTACTATGTATGTGGTATGTATGTAGCATGTAGTATGTATGTAGCATGCATGTAGTATATATGTAGTATGTATGTAGCATGCAGTATGTATGTAGCATGCATGTAGTATATATGTAGTATGTATGTAGCATGTAGTATGTATGTAGTATGTATGTGATATGTATGTAGCATGTAGTATGTATGTAGCATGCATGTAGTATATATGTAGTATGTATGTAGTATGTATGTAGCATGTAGTATGTATGTAGCATGCATGTAGTATATATGTAGTATGTATGTAGTATGTATGTAGCATGTAGTATGTATGTAGCATGCATGTAGTATATATGTAGTATGTATGTAGCATGTAGTATGTATGTAGTATGTATGTGGTATGTATGTAGCATGTAGTATGTATGTAGCATGCATGTAGTATATATGTAGTATGTATGTAGTATGTATGTAGCATGCAGTATGTATGTAGCATGCATGTAGTATATATGTAGTATGTATGTAGCATGTAGTATGTATGTAGTATGTATGTGGTATGTATGTAGCATGTAGTATGTATGTAGCATGCATGTAGTATATATGTAGTATGTATGTAGTATGTATGTAGCATGCAGTATGTATGTAGCATGCATGTAGTATATATGTAGTATGTATGTAGCATGTAGTATGTATGTGGTATGTATGTAGCATGTAGTATGTATGTAGCATGCATGTAGTATATATGTAGTATGTATGTAGTATGTATGTAGCATGTAGTATGTATGTAGCATGCATGTAGTATATATGTAGTATGTATGTAGCATGTAGTATGTATGTAGCATGCATGTAGTATATATGTAGTATGTATGTAGCATGTAGTATGTATGTAGCATGCATGTAGTATATATGTGGTATGTATGTAGCATGTAGTATGTATGTAGCATGCATGTAGTATGTATGTAGTATGTATGTAGTAAATATGTAGTATGTATGTAGAATGTAGTATGTATGTAGTATGCATGTAGTATATATGTAGCATGTAGTATGTATGTAGCATGCATGTAGTATATATGTGTTATGTATGTAGTATGTATGTAGTATGTATGTGGTATGTATGTGGTATGTATGTAGTATGTATGTAGTATGTATGTAGTATATATGTAGTATGTATGTAGCATGTAGTATGTATGTAGCATGCATGTAGTATGTATGTAGTATTTTTTTTTTTTTTTTTTAACATTTAACACATTAGCCGGATGATGGGACTACTACTGTCCCATCATTGGCTAATGTGTCAATCACTGTCATGGTAGCAGGCATCGCCAGATGGGACTTGTAGTCCCATCGGACGATGCTTGCACAGACCCCCGGACATCAGCACAGCCCCCCGGCAGGCCGGTACAGACCCCCACAGGGTGCACAGACCACCGGCAGGCCGGCACAGCCCCCCGGCAGGCCGGTACAGACCCCCACAGGGTGCACAGACCACCGGCAGGCCGGCACAGCCCCCCGGCAGGCCGGTACAGACCCCGGGCAGTCCACACAGCCCCCCGGCAGGCCGGCAGAGACCCCCGGAAGGCCCGAAATGACGGCGCATCATGATGCGCACACACCGCGCATCATGATGACGTCAGGCTGTCATTCAACTGAACTTCCGATTCCGATGCCGACTTCCGATATTGAAAAAATATCGGAAGTCGGTATCGGAATTCCGATACAGCAAGTATCGGCCGATACCCGATACTTGCGGTATCGGAATGCTCAACACTAGTCACCATGCATACTTTAGTTGCACATCAGCTGTCACAGCTAAAGCTGCTGTGTAGCCTTATGATTATTTCCTTATTGCTTCAAAGTCATAAGATTCTTTAACTTATACATAGAGATGAGCGTACCTGAACTGTGAAGTACAGGGTTCGTACCTGACAACTAGTGTCCATAACGGAACTCTGAACACGGACTTCTCATGGAAGTCCATTTTAGTGTTCGGATGTTCAATAATGCTTGTTGAAAAGCTGCATTGCAGCTAATCACCAAGCTTTTTGGCTGTGGAAACTTCGTCAGCCATCACAACCATGCCAAGTATTGGCATGCTGCGATTGGCCGGAGCACCACATGACCCGGACTGTATAACAGCTGGATCATGGGTGGCGCAGCCATTTTGCTTTTACTAGCATAGGGACAGGACATGACTCGTGTCAGGGACAGTGTTATGTTCTTTTTGGACTCTATAAATCAACCTCTGTGGGGGGCCTCTGCAAAACAGCCTGTGTGGGTGCACTCTGCAAGGCAGCCTCTGTGTGTGTACTCTGCTAAATAACCTCTGGGAGTTACTCTGAAAAACAGCCCCTGTGGGTGTACTCTGCAAAACTGCCTCGTTGGGGGTACTGTATGCAGGCTGTGTAATACTCTGCACTTCTTTGGGGTGTAAAGAATGAAGAGAGCATCAAACAGGGGACGTGGCTGTGGTGCTGATGGTGATAGTGTTGTAGCTGCTACAGGGAGAGAATGTGGTTGATCTGTGCCTGCTATGCACCCAAATGAAACACCTTCCTCTGGTGCATACAGGTGACATGACGGTCTGTGTAATTTGATAGGGCCGAGTATCGCTGGATGAATGATGAAGCCTGAACAAGTAAAGGCAGTTTTAGATAGTATGGCTGAAAATGCCTGCAGTTCCTTCACTTTATCTTCCATCTAGTCACCTGCTGAAAGTGCAGTTTGCACCTGCAGCCCATGGGCATCTGTCTTCCATCTCACTCTCTTGCAAATCAGGCAAGGAATCTGAGCCATAAGTCATGCAGAAGTCACTTGTGCTTTTTGATTACTCCATTGACTGTGGTTCTATGGGCCCTACACCTGGCCCTGCCCCACAAGTGCAAGAGATGCACTGATGCCCAATCACTTGTTCAGATGAAGGATGAGTACATGAGACGAGTAGTGCAAACGGTCAGCAGATCACTGCAGCACATCTCTGATGTGGATGATGAAACACAGGTGCCAACTGCTGTGGCTTTCTGCAGTGTCCAGACCGGCATGGAGAACAAGGGTGAAGTAGTGGGTGGAAGATGATGAGAGGGATGACGAGGTCCTAGACCCCACATGGAGTCTAAGCCATCCAAGTGATATGGGCAATCCGGAGGAAGAGATGATGATCTTGCTGCTCCAGCTGTGTAAGGGGTTGCAGAGTTCACCTTGTACTCTCCCACATGACCTGAAATAGTAATGGTTAATGTTTAACATTTGATTGCTGCTACTGTGAATATTTCATGTCATATCTGTTATGTATATATATGTATAGTATTTTAGCTGCTGCTGCACTGTGTATATTGTTGTATTATAGGGAAAGCGCAGTGCTAAGTTCAGCCACTAGATAGGAGCACAGAGATCATTGGTTGTACTTAGTTAATATAGGAGGGGTCACTGTTGTTAAGGCAGGAGAACTTCCTGATTAGATTCAGTTGGGACAGGGCGTCCAGTAAGCTCAGGTGGGCTCTATGGCCCGGGCACCATTGTGACCACGTAACGTTTAAGAAGAAGCAGCCCAGCCAATCCACTATCAGTGGGTCAGTACAACAGCAGAAGTAGCAGTGACAGCAGTAGTGGGAAATGGAACTGCAGAAAAAGACACAGCAGTTTAGGCAGGCAGGTTGCTCATCATGTGGCAGATCATTGCATGGGCCAATACCCTCAGATCTGGGGGAAACGGATGTGGGAACCCCCAAGTGCAGAGATTCTGAACAGGGAGGATGCTGAGGAACCGTATGATACAGTCCGACCTGGGAACGTGCTGAATAAGCAGGAGAGAAGTACAGGGAAAGAGGAGGAGAAGCACTGTGCGAAATCTGATGTTGATGCTGTGATGAATATGGATGTGCTGTGTATAAAAAACAGTAAAGTTATGCGTTTAAAAGTTGAAGTGGACTGTGTCTCAATTTATTTAACACCGGGTAGCGTAAGCTTCCAGCTGCTAAGAGGAGACCCCGACGGTGCAGAAAGTGAAGCCACAGGTATGCTGCATAATGGACATTCTTTATATGTGACAGGAACCCAGGGCGCGAATACACAACCAGCCTCGGTCACAGCTGCATAGCAAAGAGAGGGAGCAGGGTGTAAAAGAACAGCTGCCAGCCCCTAGCCAGTACATCAGCTGCTACAGCCCACCGTCCCGATGGACTGAGTACACTTGTGAAGGGTTAATACTAAAATCAGAGTTGAAGTTTCGTTCTATCCATTCTCTGTAGGGTTCGTTTCTCTGTTTTTGTTGTTGTAAGATACATTTTTGTAATTGGCATGGGCTGTCATGAAACCAGACTGTTCCCATCTGTATAAGATAAGGGAGGTGGGAATGTAAAACTCTGAAGAATATGCCATTATACTACTTTCTACGCTATCTAGGTACGGACATATATGTAGTTTCCGGTTTTCTTGCAATATTATTGGCTTATAAAGTGAAATGATGCTATTGGTACTTGAGAACCTTGCATAATTAAGCAAAAGATTATAAAAGATGTGACTAAAATAAAGGAGCTTAGTGATCTGCCTCGATCCTCCCGTACAGAGACCCCTGTCTCCGTGTGGTCATTTGAGTTGCTAGCAACACTGGAATAATTTGGAAATCACTGGCTCAACCGTGAAGGGTTAATTTAGCCCTCCCAAAATAGCTACCTCAACAGTGGCGCGCAACGTGGGGCCCCCCGGACAGGGACGCCTCTGCCCCCGGAGGACAACAAGACAAAGGACCCTCGGAGCGGACACAGGTGCTGGAAAATTGGGACTGATCACCCCCCCACGACCACGGTAAGTTGGCAGTTATACTGTTCAGACTGACCGTTGGTGTGGTTTTCCTGTGCTTGTTGCTGCAAAGAGGATCTGAGGTTTGTCCCCTGGTGGGGTGATTCATGGGTGGAATCATATAGAGGTGCAGTCCCGTTGGGGGCCCAGTGCTCGAACCGTACCTCATAAGGGACGGACACCCCGGATTGACCAGTGATTGTGACTCTGTTTATAGTCAAAATATCCTGAATTCCTGGTCATTGTTAGTTATCAGGCGTGGTCATGTGATCGAAGACTGGGTAGGATACGTAACTCAGGTATATATAGAAAGATATATATAACCAGAGGTGTCTGGAGGGATAGTCTGAGACGCCCTCCTCCTTTCACTGAGTACCGTGAATTTTGGGCTTCCCAGAGGGGGTTGACCCTGTGGAACAAACGGAGACGGCTGCTCCAGTATTGTGCACAATTTGTCAGGATATTTAGCTCTAAAGGAGAGAATTATGTTTCTGTGGAAGAAAAAGAAAAGTTTGGAGTTGTGTGAAGGATCAGATACTGTTAGTCTTATGATTCAAAGACGAGGAAAGAAGTGTCAGGAATGCAGGAAAAATATTTTCGATTCTGGGATTTCCTAAGGGCGGGAGGTTGCAGCCTATGCTATGGGATGAAGGAGTTAAAAGGTTGTCTGATGATGGATTACTTAAAGGCGCTGAGGAATTCCGTGGCTTGGCACATGAATTGTATAATGAAGGTTATGTGGAAATTGAACAGCAAGTGAATTCTGATTGTTTCTGTTACTGTTATGTTGAAGAAGGAAAAATTGTCTATTATGATAGGGACGGGATGTTTTGTGGTTCAAGAAAGTGACTGTGGTTTGACAATGTGATTGATTAAAGAAGCAACTAAGATCCAGACAATGTGTCAGGCAGATAGTTAAAAGTGATGATTTGAAACAAGAAGTTTCCCTGCAAGATGATAAGGTCCCTCCCCAGGAAATCCTTTAACCCTAAGGCACCGATGTATCCTGGACAACCGAAACTCAGTATGCCCCCACCCTATGATCCTGCCGGGTGGATCTGTGCTGTATGTGGAGTTACTAATCCTCAGTGGAGAGGTCTGTTATAATTGTGGCACAAGAAGACCGAGAGTTGCAGCCCCCACCTCTGCTAACGGCACCTATTATCATCCACCGCTAGCCTTAGTCCCCGTTATTGCTAGTGGTTATGAGTAGCCACCCCTTCCATTTACCAGCTCCAGAGGAAAAAAAAAAAACGTTTTCAGAAGACTTTAACCTGCTGTTCAGAAGAGAGAGAGAGAGAGAGAGTGAAAAAAAAAGCAAGCTAGTAGCTGCAGCTGCTTCAGTACCCCCTCCCATCTTAGCCTACACCATATCCCCCTTCGCCCCCACTGCAGCTGCGAGCACACAGCAAACTCTGCCCCCCCCCAGACTTCAGCTAGTGGGAATCTTGCTCCTCAGCCCCTCCCTGCTAATTCTCGTTACTGCTCAGTTTGTAATCTCTCTCATATGTCCTGTAAGTTTACTAGGGGCAGATCCATTATCACAGTTCCACTCCGGGATACAATTCCAAGATGATGGTCAGATGTTTTGTTTTGTTTTTTTGTTATATAATCCCTATGTAGATGAAGACAGTGAGGAAATCTGTATTTTGCATGTCCTTCTTACAGTTATGATGGCCCTGATAGGCCCAGATCCACCCCCAATATTGCCTGAGGATCAGTGACTCACCCCATACCTCTCAGAGATACTATCTAAACTCCTGTCAAAAGGGTCAAATGATATAGGGAAAATGCCAGTAGAACCAGTAAAAGTGTTTCTCAAACCTGGTGCCTAATCCACATACTCTTTTGTCCCAAATACCCCAAATACCCCAGGATGCTGCTTGGTTTACAGTTATTGATCTTGCCAATGCCTTCTTTAGCATTCCGTTACACCCAGACTGCCAGTTTCTATTTGCATTCACTTAGCAGGAACGACAGTTAATATGGACAGTTATGCCACAAGGGGCACAAAACAGTCCCAACCAGTTTGCAAAAAATATGAGCAGGTGTCTTTTGCCATTTCTGCCACTGTTAGCCTTCTTAAAGCATCTGGCAGCACTGAACTGTCGGGTTTCGGCCTCGAGACTTCAGTTCTGCCTTGGTCAAGTGATATTCTTGGGTCACTGTCTCCTTCAGGGTGCCAGACACCTCGCAGAAGAAAGAAAAATAGCTGTCAGCTCCCTTCCTTTCCCAAAAGATGAAGCTGAACTCCAGCGTTTTCTTGGACTATGCACTTATTGTTGTCAGTGGACACCGGATGCATCCCGCATAATGCAACCCCTTTACAACGCCTAGAAAGACGGTATAATGAACTATAAGGAAAGATGGCAGTGATGAGGATTACCTCCAATATGACTGTTCCTAACTTCTGACTGAAGAAGCAGCTACTCCACCAAATGTCAGTGAGAATCCACTCCCAAATCCTGATCTGGTGTTATACACGGATGGTTCAAGATATGCTGACGAGTTTGGTAGATTCCACACGGGATATGCTGTTACCACAGAGGACACTGTAGTACACGCAGCTGCACTCCCGCTCTCACAGTCAGCACAAGATGCAGAACTCCAGGCTTTGTCTACTGCATGTACTTTGGCCAAGAACAGACGGGCTAATATATACATGGACTCACGGTATGCATTTGGTATTGCTCACCATTTTGGGGCTCTATGGGCCAATTGAGGGTTTATTACTACTGCTGGAACCCCAGTGAAAAATGCTGAAGCTGTTAAAACCCTCATGGACTCAATCAAATTACCTACTCAGGAGGCCATTATCAAAGTTAAGGCGCACGGTCCTAGGACCAGTCCACAGACTGTTGGCAACACATTTGCGGATATGCAAGCAAAAGCCGCCACTCTCTTACCCGTTGAACCAACCATACCAACTATGGTGACCACACGCTCTCAGCGTAAACAGTTACAAGAAGCATTGACCCTACAAGAACCTGATGATCTACAACAGACTGAAGTTTTCTGTCGGACCCTGCAAGACCCCGTAATGACAACGGAGAGAATGTCTCCAAAGGAAAAGGTGAAGCAATGGAAGACTGATGGGGCATGTATGGATTATGGTCTCTGGAAAAAGGAGTGACTTGTGTGTCTCCCTAAGCGGATGTACCCTGCTATTGCCACATGGGCCTACATATCGAGAAAAGAATCAGGCCCTCGCACTGGTGCAAAAATTCTACTGGGCCCCGGTTCTCCAGTTGACCGGAAGCATTCCCTGTTACCAACATGACTGCAAAAACTACAGCGAAGAAACTGGTGATGGAAGTTATATGCAGATATGGGGTTCCAGAAGTTGTTGAAAGTGATCAAGGTCCGGCCTTTTCTTCTCATGTGTACCAGGAAGTTCTGACAATGCTTGGATCCACTGCAGCCCTCCATACTCCGTACCACCCACAATCCAGTGGGGAAGTTGAGAGGCTGAACGGCACACTGAAGGGACAATTGACCAAAATGATGCAGGAGACTACGGCTCCATGGCCAGAGCTCCTACCCATTGTACTATACCACATCCGTACTACCCCTATTGCAAAACATGGCCTGTCCCCATATGAGATATTGTTTGGTACTAGGCCCCCAGTTGCAAATTTCCAGCCTCAGCAGTTATCAGAAGAGACTGACCGTGTTGTTCAATATGTTATTCTGCTTAGTAAAAATCTTGCTAACACCTATGTTCTAGTTTTCTTTTCCTTTCCAGATTCAGCAGAAACTGGCACTTGTCATAACCTGAAGCCTGGTGATTTGGTAGTCGTGAAGAGGCATGTCAGGAAGCACGGACTAGAACCCTTGTATGACGGTAATTCTGCACCAAAACAGCTAATGATGATACCAAAGGTGTCGTTGCCTCTGCTTTTCTCTACACCGATCTCAAAAGGCTACTTGATGAAGATGTTGAAGCCAAGCACATGGCTACCTACAAAAGTTCCCCACCACCGTCATCAAAAATTGTTATTCGTGAACTGCAGTATACAGGGGGGACGGGTGCGCCGTGACAGCCATGACTGGTAACACGGCATCAGTCATGTGAAGACCAGTACCCCTCAAGCTGTTAGCTTGGGATAGCACCTCTGATGCTGCATATGTGTTAAAAAAATGTATCTAGGGGGGAATGTGAAGGGTTAATACTAAAATCAGAGTTGAAGTTTCATTCTATCCATTCTCTGTAGGTTTCGTTTCTCCATTTTTGTTGTTGTAAGATAAATTTTTGTAATTGGCATGGGCTGTCATGAAACCAGACTGTTCCCATCTGTATAAGATAAGGGAGGTGGGAATGTAAAACTCTGAAGAATATGCCATTATACTACTTTCTACGCTATCTAGGTACGGACATATATGTAGTTTCCGGTTTTCTTGCAATATTATTGGCTTATAAAGTGAAATGATGCTATTGGTACTTGAGAACCTTGCATAATTAAGCAAAAGATTATAAAAGATGTGACTAAAATAAAGGAGCTTAGTGATCTGCCTCGATCCTCCCGTACAGAGACCCCTGTCTCCGTGTGGTCATTTGAGTTGCTAGCAACACTGGAATAATGTGGAAATCACTGGCTCAACCGTGAAGGGTTAATTTAGCCCTCCCAAAATAGCTACCTCAACACACTAAATCCAGCTCAAAGGAGCTCCCTGGCATGGAATTTCTTCAGGCAATGTTCTTATGATAAGGTGGTTTGCACACTGTGTCGTTAGAGCCTGAAGTAAGACATAAATGTTCTTTAGCTGATCATCTGAATGCAAAGCATGAGCTGCAGTGAGTATACACCT
The DNA here is from genome assembly GCF_039654945.1 of Dendrobates tinctorius. Classification (NCBI taxonomy): domain Eukaryota; kingdom Metazoa; phylum Chordata; class Amphibia; order Anura; family Dendrobatidae; genus Dendrobates; species Dendrobates tinctorius. The sequence goes on along the minus strand of NW_027361775.1, from coordinate 9,311,759 downwards.
GAAAACCAAGGAAAGATCTGAGGCTCCTTCTGCTTCGGTCTAGGCCTCTTCCCCACCTGCATGACCAACTTCAGCACAACCAGGGGGAAACGAAAGCAGGATGTCCTGAAACTCATCTGTTTGTGTGAAAAATCCTACACCGCGCAGGAGTTGTGAACAGGGATAAAGCAACAGACCGACGAGAGATTTGTGTCTCTGAACCTCACGCCCAGCCTGCTGGTGTGTGATAATGGGCAAAATGTCGTAGCATCTCTGGGCCTTGCCGGTTTGACGCACATCACTTATGTCACGGGTTTAAAGAGACAGAGAGGGGCAAAAGACAGCAGTGTCTGATTTCACGTACTCCTCCATTGATTAGTAGCACGTCTCCTTCGTGGTAAATAATGCAAGTTTCTTTTAGCAGTGCAGTGGTTAACCACTTTACCCCCAAGGGTGTATTGTATGTCAATGACCAGGCCAATTTTTACAATTCTGACCACTGTCCGTTTATAAGGTAATAACTCTGGAACAATTCTATGGATCCTGGTGATTCTGACATTGTTTTCTTGTGACATATTGTACTTCATGATACTAGTAAAATTTATTTGATATGACTTGCATTTATTTGTGGAAAAAATGGAAATTTGGTGAAAATTTTGAACATTTTGCACTTTTCCAACTTTGAATTTTCATGCCCTTTAATCACAGACATATGTCACACAAAATACTTAATATATAACATTTCCCATATGTTTACTTTACATCAGCACAATTTTGTAACCAAATTTTTTTGTTAGGAAGTTATAGGGTTTAAAAGTTAAACAGCGATTTCTCATTTTTACAACACCATTACTTTTTTAGGGACCACATCACATTTGAAGTCACTTTGAGGGGTCTATATGATAGAAAATGCCCAAAAGTGACACCATTCTAAAAACTGCACCCCTGTGGTAGACTGGAAGAATTAGGAGGTGGTTTAATGGAGTGAGTATTGCCAAGAACACTGCTTGGGCACCTGCCTTGCCAGGGTGGGTACCCAATCTCTACCTGAATACCAGTCTGACTTTGGGGATGCGTTTTCAGAACAGGGATGTCAGGAACTTCCTCCACATCATCCTTATAATTGCGCCGTTAATCTTGTTTCTGAGGCCAAGCTGCCAAAGAGGAGGTTATACAATATCTCTAGCCCAGAGAGACAAGCCGTGAAGGACTATATCCCTGAAAGTCTAGAAAAGGGTCATATCAGACCTTCCTCATCTCTCATTGCTGCAGGGTTTTTCTTTGACAAGAAAAAAGACAGAGGGTTACACCTGGCCTAGACTTTCACTAACTCAATCAGATCACTGTCTGATATCCATGAACTCTCCCTCTAATCCCAGACATCTTTAATCAGATTAAATAAATGCAATGACAGCCTTCAATACACCTGAGGGACACTATGAAAACCTTGTGATACCATTTGGGTTGACTAATGCTCCTGCCGTCTTTCAACACTTTGTTAATGACATTTTTAGTCACCTGGCAGGATGTCATTTTGATTAATTAGCCTGACCTCAAGTCACACCAGGTACATGTCACACAGGTCCTTCAGATACTCATAGACAATAAATTATTTGTCAAACCAGAGAAATGCATGTTATCGGTATATTTGTTATTGTCCACCAGTTTTTGCATTGATCTGGCTAAAGTCCAGGCAGTACTGGATTGAGATTGTCCTGAGAACCTAAAAGCCTTACAAAGGTTTTGGTGTTTTGACAACTACTACCGAAAGGTCATCAAAAACTTTTTGGCAATGGACAAAACTCTGATAGGTATGACAAGGAAATTGAGGGACTTTTCCAAATGATCCAGTCCAGCCTGGGTGCCTTTTGATACCTTGAAAAGATGTTTTGCAACTGCACCAATCCTTATACAGCCTGATGTCACTCAGCCGTTTATTGTAGAAGTTGATGCTTCTGAAGTGGGGGCTGTATTTTTGCAGGATGCATCTCATAGTAAATGGCGTCCGTGTGCCTACTTTTCTAAGAAACTATCGTCTGCTGAGAAAAACTATGACATTGGCAACCGGAAACTCTTGGTAATTAAGTGGGTTTTTGAAGGGTTTTGTCATGTTCTGGAAGGGACAGTTCATCCGGTCATGGTAATCGTTGATCATAAAAATCTGTTATATTTCGAATCTGCTAAGCATCTGATGCCTAGAAAGGCAAGGTGGTCTTTATTCTTCTCCAGATTCAATTTTTTTGCTAAGTATAGGCTGGGCATTTAAAATGTTAAGGCGGATGCCTTATCCCGTTGGGCTCCTGGGGGTACAGATATTTGTGAACCGGTTCCTATACTACAGAAAGGAGTAGTAATTGCTGCTATTACTTCTGACCTTGAGAAAGAGGTTGTAGAGGCTCAGGGGGATGCCCCTGCTGCCTGTCCTCTGGGTAAACTGCTGAATCTTAATCTGTCACGCATAGTGTATGAAAGACTAAATGCAACACGAAGAGATAAAGGAAAGGGAACCAAACACTAGGGAAGGGGGGTAGAGACAGACAGATCTAACGTCACCCTTTGTGCCCTATCATCCCTACATAGGTTCTGTACCTATTGCCAAGCAAGATACCTAATCCCTGCCTGACCCTGGCAATAAGCCCTGCATAGGCGAAGACAGGATGAGCTCTCGTCAATCCCCATTTCCGCTAAAAACAGGTGGGATACACAAACAAGGGGAATGCTTAGCTTGAGTAGTGTCAGAGAGAAACACAGACATCTTCCAGCAGCAACAAGAAAGAAGATAGCCGACTGCTATGGCTCCAAGCCTCAACAGGGAAATGGAAATAGAAATATCAACCGCAACTTCCAGCAGCAGGCTGGGAGTTATATACATCCCAGTTCGTGTGTCAACTAGAGTCAGGGGAGGTTACCACTGGGTCCCAAGGTCAGAAGGACTAGGAAGGAGTCTGCAAAGCCTACCGCTGAGACCTTCTGCAGCTAGAAGCAGTGCGACTGTCTGCAGCCTCTGACACACCCGTGACACCATCTTAAAGTTATAAGTGAACATCATGATTCAGTCTTGGATGGACACTCTGGTAGAAAAGTCACCACAGATCTCCTAACCCAGCATTTTTGGTGGTCTGTGGTGCATCAGGATATTCGAGAGTATGTAGCTGCCTTTAGTTTGTGTGAACGTTTTAAGACCCCTCATACTTATCCGTCTAGGTCTCCCCAACAATTGGCAATTTCCCGTAGACCTTAAACTCATTTATCAGTAGATTTAATTACTAATTTACCAGTATATGCAGGCAATACAGTTATTTTGGTGGTAGTGGACAGGTTCAGCAAGATGTCTCATTTCATTGCTCTAGCTGACTTACCCAACAGCAAGACCTTGGCGCAAATTTTCATCAAAGAATTTGTGAGATTACATGGGATTCCTACTGATATTATTTCTGATCAGGGGTGCAATTAATTTCCAAATTTTTGACAGCGTTTTGGTTGGGGATCCATCTGTCCTTTTCCTCAGCCTTTCATACACAGTCTAATGAGCAAACTGAACGCGCTAACCAGAATCTTGAGACTTATCTTAGGTGCTTGTGTCTGAGAATCAGGAGGATTGGGTTACCTACTTACCTCTAGCTAAATTTGCAGTGAATAACAGTTGTCATGAGACTACTGGAAAGCCCCAGTTCTTTGGGACCTATGGTTTCATCCTCAGTTCTGCTCTTTTAATAGAGATCATTCCTCAGGAATACCTAAAGAGGAACAGTTTTCATCTATTTTGTCTGAGTGGCAAAGGGTTCTTAATAATTTGAAGAAGATGGGGTCCAAATATAAGAGTGTAACTGATTGGAGACATTTGTTTTTTCCGGACCTATGATTTGGTGTTGTTATCCTCGAGGAACATTAAGTTAAAGGTTTCTTCTTGGAATCCTGTAGTATTCTGCCTTGCTTTGTCACTTATCTTTAGGTTTCCTGATGTGTTTCACTGGTCTTTGCTTAGAAAATATGTTGTGTCCTCTGAACCATCACCACTACCTCCATCTCCGGTCATTGTTTATGGGAATTTGGAGCTTCAGATAAGATCGGGATTCTCGCTTGATAAACTCAGCCCAGAAGTCCTTTTTAGAAGGCGGGTACTGTCAGGGGTTTACCGTGACAGAGAGGGGCCAGAAGACCACAGCATCTGATTTCCTTGTACTCCTGCACTGATTAGAACGTCTCCTTCATATTAAATGGTGTAAGTTTCTTTTACCACTGCAGGGGTTAAATTATTCAGCTTATTTAGAGTCTTTGAAGCCTCCCTGCATGGATGATCTCACATGTGCAATATTGGCTCTGTTATATACACTCTGGGTTGCCAGTGTTAAAGGGAAGGTGCCATCCAAAAAAATTTTTTCCAGCAATTGAAAAAATGTAAAGAATTAATGTTTACATTTTCTTAAAAAAATATTATCATTTGTTTTTAATTTTGCAAAATATGAAAAATAATTTTAAAAAGTTTGGCATTTCCACTTGTTAACACTAGGGGGAGCAGCTACTGAAATCTGGCACAAAACCTATGACATCTAGGAACACAGTGATCAGCCATTTTGATGGGGCCTGCAAAGTTACTGACTGTCTTTGCATGTAAAGTCTGGATCAGAACAGGTCATCAATCAGCAGAAATGTTTCCTGGATTTCTGTGGAGCAGACAAGCAGACGGTCCATCCATGTGTATAAAACACAGCACTCTATGTACAATCCCTAGCACCGAACAGGGCGCCCCCCATAGACCAGCACACTGCTCTCCTGAAATACTCTGTGCTGCTGTCACTCTGCTCCTTCCACCATATATCAGGCCCCTGTCGCCTCGCTTTCACACATCGCCAGGACAGGATCTGAGGAGAGGAATGGGGTCTTCGGTCACTGAGGATGGCAGGCAGGAAGGATTCTGGGAGCAGGGTGACAGCAGCAGAGAGTATTTCAGGAGAGCAGTGTGCTGGTCTATGGGGGTCACAGAGGGAGATATATGGGGGAGGAGCAGGGTGACAGCAGCACAGAATATTTCAGGAAACATTTCTGCTGATTGATGGCCTGTTTTGATCCAGACTTTGCATGCAAAGACCCCATTCCCCACCTCAGATCCTGTCCTGGCGATGTGTGAAAGCGAGGCGACAGGCGCAGTCCGGGGTGATGCTGGGAAGCAGGCTGGGGGAATTGTAGCCATTCAGTAACGATAAAAATGAGACTCCTCTCTTCAGCTGCCTCACCAGCCCTCCTTTGACTTCACCTATTACCCCTGACCCGTGTGCAGGTGCTCAGCCAGAACCACCCTAGAATGCTTTTAGCAGATAATACTGCCATAGTGTTCTCACATAATATCGCCATATACTTCACACATAATACCGCCATATACTTCACACATAATGCCGCCATATAGTTCATACCACCATGTAGATCACGCATAAAACCAGCAGGGTGACAGCAGCACAGAGTATTTCAGGAGAGCAGTATCACACGGGATAGGATTAGATACACGGCTCAGCAGTCAGCATCACACAGGATAGGATTAGATACACGGCTCAGCAGGCAGCATCACACAGGATAGGATTAGATACACGGCTCAGCAGTCAGCATCACACAGGATAGGATTAGATACACGGCTCAGCAGGCAGCATCACACAGGAGAGGATTAGATACACGGCTCAGCAGGCAGTATCACACAAGACAGTATTACAGATATGCCCACTCTGGTGAAACTTCCAGACCCCCCCAATTATACACTAGACTATGGGCTGTATATGTCACTGTCCTCAGACAGCCATAAAAGCTGTCATAAAAAGGAAGGTGTCAGATTACCGGAGATCACTGGGGCTGTGAGTCAGGAGGCGGAGACAGAGCAGGAGGCCAGTGGAGCTGGAGCAGGAAGCACAGTGCAGAACGTGGAGCTCAGCAGATAGCACTGGGCTACAGTAAAATGGCGCCCAGCCACACCTACAGCAGTGAATGGTGCAGCCCACAGGGGTGTGCCCAGTTCACTGCTAATGAGGCTGCAATGTGGGGCTGGGAACCGACCGCAGTCTCCTATGTCCAGGGACGGCCATATTTGCAGACTGTATGAGTCCTCCACAGATCTGCAAATCAAGATGGCAGCGCCCAGTGGCTACATTAAAACATTATTACAAACCTTAAATCCTGGTTAGTACATTTGCTGAAACAACATGTTTTGTTACTTACTCTTTTTTTGCAAATTCTATAAAATTGCGGCACCTTCCCTTTAAGTCTTGTAAATTACCCCGAGATGTGAGACCTGCTTCAGAAAGAACAGACTGTGCACGTTTTTGGAGTTCTCAACCTGTTGCTGTTCGCCTGTCTATGCTGCAGCGACACTTCTGCCTTCCCGCTCACCATCTAATATGCAAGATACCCACAAGATCGAACTGCACCTTGCATTTGCTGGGGAGACTGTGCGAGCAGCAGCAGGCAATAGTGGAGTTTCAACTACAGCACGCATGGGTGAGTCGCTCTGTGGAAAAACACCACTTCACAACCAACAAGTGGACCTCCATGTGGGACGTGTGTGCTGTGTTGTGCTGCTTCAAGTACTCCATGAACATGATCAGTGATGACTCCATCATCAGCTTTACTCTCCCCCCTTTATGCCTCCTTCAGGTGATGATGGATGAGGTGCTAGCCCAGTAGGAAAAACAGGGACCATTCACACAATTGTGGGTACCTGTACCAGGTGCACAACTCTGCAGCCAGGGGACAGTCTTGGAATATGAGGATGAGGAGGAACCATGTTAACAGCAGGCTGGCACTCTTAGCAGCTCACAGGCATCACTGGAGCATGGTTGTGGGGATACAGAGGACATAGATAATACACCTCCCACCAAGGGCAATGTGCAATCCTTACTTCCGTCACTGGAGCATGAGCGGAAAATGCAGGAATACACGTGCATGCTGGTAGACGTGCTACTGACAGCACTCCCACCTAACAGTGGGAGATGAGAGAAACCATAAGGTATAGGAGGAAGTCACCAATGCAGATGGGGCATCGGAACCAACTTGGGAGGGAGGGTTAGCCTGGCTGAAATGTGGAAAACCTTCCTCAGCATGCCACAACATCCAGCACCACAATCTGATATGTTCCTATTAACATGGGCATACAGATTATAGAATGCTGAAAAAAGTCCTACCTGTATGTCTCATATCAGATGCCTTGTTGCTGAGAAATCATCTTTTAAAACTTTATATAAGTGACCCTTTCCAGGCTGTGGGCTGGATGGTGCCTGGAAGATAACTTTTCCAATAGAGATTATTTTACATGAAGCGAGAGTTACTAGTGAGACAAAATTTTTGTTCTTGCAAACACATTTTTTGCTTCTTTCAGCTCTGCTGTATTGCAACAATGTTGCAACCCTGTCTGCCTATGAGATGGAAACTGAAGCTGAGGGGAACCTGCAGATGTCAGGTATAATCACACACAGCTCTGCAGTGAGAGCAAGAGAGCAGAGAGTGGACAGAACACTGGCAACTGCCCCTTAAAGTAAATTAATTTCTTGAGGCAGAGTTATCTTCCAGCCAACATCCGGCCCATAGCATGGAATAGGTAATTTATATAAAGTGATAAAAGATGATTTCTCCACAACAAGGCACCTTATATAAGACACACAGGGAGGACTTTTTTCAGCATTCTATCGCTTGTATGCCCATATTAATAGTTTAGATAGGTCAAATGTGGTGACAAATTCCGTTTAAAAGAATTGTTGCTGTGCTGAGATAATCTTATAAATGTGCTTCTGCTGTACTGTGTAATGGATGTGTCTGCACGGAACATGGTCTGATCATACCACAGCTCCAGGGCAATGGAGGAAGCCAAAAAGTATAGATACCTTACAGCATGATATCGCAAATAATTATTTCTTTGAGGTGAAACATTTTTTAGTAACAGGCAGGGAAATTGTTTATCTTACAAAAAGATTCAGCTGAGATCCCCTGCTGTAATGTCTGTACACTCCTTTGCTTCCTCCCCTGCCCAGGAGCTGTGGTATGACCAGACCACGTCCCTGCATGGTCAGGCACAGCCATTACACAGTACACAGCAGGGGCACAAATATAACATTATCTTAGCACTAGGACATTTTTTTTAAATGCATCGAATTGTGGAAATTATTATTATTCCAAGATCTATTGCTTAAAATAAACTTTAAAATTAAATGTGTTAGTGAGAAAACCCCTTTAAGTAATTTCCCTATCCACATTTATTTGCAGAGTATTTGTCCTGCTATTATTCCTTGTGTAGCCCTCTAACCCTTACTATAACTATTTTACAGCCATTTTACAGCACCAAAGTTTGGGTCACTATTGACTTCTATGGGGTTCAGGTTCAAGTTTGGGTAGAGTTCTGGTACCCGAACCAAACTTTGAACTGCAGTTTGGTGGAAAGCGAACATCCACGGGTCCTCTCATCCCTACTTTTATATCATAAAATACAGCTAAACTTACTTTTGCGGTGTTAAAGCCATACCTGAATGTATCTAGAAGCCTTGGATAATGCACCCCTTCAACAAAAGTGTCATGTTAACATCAAATACTAAGCCCTTTAACACTAATTACTGTGTGATAAATCCCCCTGAAAAAGCATGCCATTAGAGATATAAGACTGTGGATTAAAATTCAGACATTGATAATGAATACAACGGCAGCCATTATTATCCCCACAGTGGAAATGTAGAGAAAACAACATCAATTCCTCTTTTAGGCAAGAAGCCATTATAGCCTTTGTTTAACATGATCCATAAATCCATGCTTTTGTCCGCATTGAATAATGCAGTCTATATTAGGATTGTGTTATGTGCCATCTGTGATGCAGCAACATCATTAGGGTGAGGTAGGGTGCACATAATTGAAACAAGATGCTGAAAGTATTAATATTTGATGTCCTTTTGAAATCATGAACTGAAAGGTTAATGTGCCCTCAAAAATGCAGCTTGTTCAGGAGAAGGATTCATTAACAAGAGAGATTTGTTTACTTAGGTAGAACTTAAGATGGAAGCTCGCCCCATAATGGCTCCATATGTGGCACATTACGGGCAAGTTAGAATGATGCAGCCTTCACAATACATGAGAGGTTATTGCTAGCTATTACTAAATATTAAAGCTTAGAATATCTAGCAAATCATTAGGATGTTCAAAAAACTTGTCATTTCTTACAGTATGCGGTGTAATCACACAAAACTATTGTTTTTTTAAGAGGACATATCATTAACGACATCTTGCGGTGGATCAGAAAAACATCCACCTGCCCTGCATATGTTCAGACTTGGGCTTAAAAAGAATTAGGAGTCTGTCTGTTAAAGGGAACCCGTCGGGTCCCCCATGCCCTCCAACCCAGCAGCATTAACATATGTATTACTAAATTCGCTGCCTAACCATTCCTTTAGAATGTTAGTCACTTAAAGGGAATCTGTCACCTCATTTTTTGCATATAAGTCACCGCCATTAGGGGCTTATCTACAGCATTCTTTAATGCTGTAGATAAGCCCCCGATGTAACCTGAAAGATAAGAACAACAAGTTAGATTGGACTCACCCGGGGGGTGGTCCGGTCCGGTCCGATGTGTGTCGCGGGTCTGGCGCCACCCATCTTCATGCAATGACGTCCTCTTCCTTGCTTCTGCCGCAGCTCCTGTGCAGGTGTACTGATTTGTCCTGTTGAGGGCAGAATAAAGTACTGCAGTACTGCCTCTCTGACCTTTCCCGGCACCTGCACATTGCAGTACTTTGCTCTGCCCTCAACAGGGCAGAGAATTACACCTTCGAAGGAGCCGAGACAGAAGCAAGGAAGAGGACGTCATTGCATGAAGATGGGAGGTGCTGGACCCAGACCTGCGACACCCATCGGACTGCACCACTCCCGGGTGAGTATAATCTAACTTGTTTTTCTTATCTTTCTCGTTACATCGGGGGCTTATCTACAGCATTACAGAATGCTGTAGATAAGCCCCTGATGGCGGTGGCCGCAGCCTATATGTGAAAAATGAGGTGACAGATTCCCTTTAAATTTATGTTTCAAAACACGATTTAGAACCTTTGTTTTTCTTATTTAGAACCTTTGTTTTTTCTTATTTAGAACCTTTGTTTTTTCTTATGCTAATTAGTACGTTGACTAGCTGATGGGGCATTAGTTTCCCCAGACTAGTCGGTCCTCTTTGGATGTTATCACGCTCCTTTGGGCGTGGTAACATAATTTCAAAGAGCCGGTGTCATTGCCAGCTCCCTGTGAAACTAGTCCCTGCTCTATAATTGCTGTGATTGGTCAGTAAATCTGACCAACCACTCACAGCATGATCGTGCATGAGGTGCTGAGATATCAGCACTTTTCTGCAAGATTGGTGCTGGACCTCAGCACATCTGACAGCTGAGCTCCTGTGGTAACCACCCCACTCCTGACTGATTAAACCTCCAGATACCTCAATCGATAGCAATCGTGACATTTGAAAGGTTGTGATAAGGAGTTGGTTCTTTCTCTCACCCTCATCGGCATCCCTTATGGGGAGCAAATGGTTGTCATGGCACAACCTCCTGGTGTGTCAGGTACAATGGCCTGTAATACAGAGACATAGGCAGGATCTAACAGGCTATATTCCTGTGTAATCACACAGGTCTTATGCTTTGCACTGCTGGTGCACTGCAATGCATGAGATCAATGATCAAAATAATAAAAGTTAATGTCCCATAGAGAGACTAAGTAAAAAAGTAAAATAAAGTTAGAAAAGATGATTGAAATAATTCTTTAAAAAAACACAAAATAAAGAACAAAAAATATTACACATAAATACACATATTTATGAAAAACAAAAATGAATTAAAAAAAAAGTACCCATATTTGGTATCGCCGCATCCAGAATGATCTGTAAGGATGTGACAGAGACTGTCGAATACCTGCCCCTGAAGACAACAAATTGTGTAGTGTGAAATTTCACATGTGGTTTTATTGAATTTTTTTTGTGCAATATGAGGTGTAACTAATTTACAGTGTTATAATACTGATGCTGCTGTTTGGGTACTGCAAGGTAATGGTACACTCAGCTCAGGTTTAGGGAAAGCATATGACATAGGTTTGTGCTTAAGATTAGCTAGATAGTGACTTTAAATATAGGTTAGGATTTAGAGGCAGATAGGCAGTGGTGGGCCTATTAATATATAAGTTATAGGAATAGAGTAGGACAGTGTTCGCCAACTCCAGTCCTCAAGAGCCACCAATAGGTCGTTTTCAGAATTTCCCTTAACCCCTCTCTGCCATTAGATGAACTATTAGGTTCATGTGACCTGGGACTTAATTCCCATGGACGGAATAGTATGTCATTAGCGATTGGTCGCCCACACGGGGGGTGTGCGACCGATCGCGGCTGGGTGTCAGCTGATTCTCACAGCTGACACCCACCACTAAGTGCCAGGAGCAGTCACGGATCACTCCCGGCACTTTAACCCCAGGAACACTGCGATCAAATGATCGCAGCATTCTGGAGCCGGCACAGGGGCTGACAGCGCCCACTGCCTTTGGATGGGAGACCCCATGGCATGACACCGGGTCCCGATCGCTGCCATGGAAACCCAATGTTGTCATGATGACATCCAGGTCTCCAGAGCTGAGAGACTTCATGTGATGCCCAGGAAGTCTCTCAGGTCAGTGTAAATTACATGAAGCGCTGACAGCTTCTATAGAATACAGATCTGCATGCTATAAAAGCAATTATCCTGCACAAAATGAGTGTCCTGTAGTAGGACAAAGTGTAAAAGATAGAATTAAATAAAAAATAAATAATTGTAAAAACATTTTAAAAAATAATACAAAATAATAAAAAAATCAATATTTATCCCACCAATAAATAAATATTTAAATAAAAAATCTAAACAATAAAAGTACACATATTTAGTACCATAACGACCCGACCCATAAAATTGTCCCACTAGTTAACCCCTTTAGTGTGCGCCATAAAAAACCAAGAAAACAATGCTTTATCATCATACCGCCGAACAAAAAGTGGAATAACACGCAATCAAAAAGGCGGATATAGATAAAAGTGGTACCGCTGAAAACATCATCCTGTCCCACAAAAAACAAGCCCCCATACAGCGTCATCAGCAAAAAAATTAAAAAGTTAGAGCTCTCAGAATAAAGCGATGAAAAAATAATTATTTTTTATATAAAATAGTTTTAATTTTATAAAAGCGCCAAAACGTAAAAAAAAATATAAATAGGTATCTCTGTAATCATACTGACCCAAAGAATAAAACTGCTTTATCAATTTTACCACACGCGGAACGGTATAAACACCCCCCCACCAAAAGAAATTCATGAATTGCTGTTTTTTGTTCATTCTGCATGCCAAAAATCGGAATAAAAAGCGATCAAAAAATGTCAATGTGCCCGAAAATGGTACCAATAAAAACGTCAACTTGTTCCGCAAAAAACAAGACCTCACGTAACTCTGTGGGTCAAAATATGGAAAAATTATAGCTCTAAAAATGTGGTGATGCAAAAACTATTTTTGACAGCTGCCCAACATAAAAACCCACTATAAAAGCCTACTATAAATAGTAAATCAAACCCCCTTTATCATCTCCTTAGTTAGGGAAATCTAATAAAATAAAAAAATGTATTTATTTCCATTTTCCCGTTAGGGTTAGGGTTTGGATTAGGGTTAGGGTTGGGACTAGGGCTAGGGGTGTGTTGGGGTTAGGGTTGGGATTAGGGTTAGGGGTGTGTTGGGGTTAGGGTTGGAGTTAGAATTGGGGGGTTTCCACTGTTTAGGCACATCAGGGACTCTCCAAACCTGAAATGGCATCTGATCTCAATTCCAGCCAATTCTGCATTGAAAAAGTCAAACTTTCTTCTCCCCTTCCAAGCTCTGCCATGTGCCCAAACAGTGGTTTACCCCCACATATTAGCATACTCAGGACAAATTGCACAAGTTTTGGGGTCCAATTTCTCCTGTTACCCTTGGGAAAATAAAAAATTGGGGGCAAAAAGGATCATTTTTGTGAAAAAATATGATTTTTTTAATTTTTTCGGCTCTACATTATAAACTTCTGTGAAGCACTTGGGGGTTCGAGGTGCTCACCACACATCTAGATAAGTTTCTTAGGGGGTCTACTTTCCAAAATAGTGTCACTTGTGATGGTTTTCCACAGTTTAGGCACATCAGGGGCTCTCCAAACGCAACATGGCGTCTGATCTCAATTCTAGCCAATTTTGAATTGAAAAGTCAAACGGCGCTCCTTTCCTTCCAAGCTCTGCCATGCGCACAGTGGTTTACCTGCATATATGGGATATCAGCGTACTCAGAACAAATTGTAGAACAACTTTTGGGGTCCAATTTCTCCTGTTACCCTTGGTAAAATAAAACAAATTGGATCTGAAGTAATTTTTTTGTGAAAAAATTGAAATGTTCATTTTTTTTTTAAACATTCCAAAAATTACTGTGAAGCACCTGAAGGGTTAATAAACTTCTAGCATGTGGTTTTGAGCACCTTGAGGGGTGCAGTTTTTAGAACAGTGTCATTTTTGGGTATTTTCTATCATATAGACCCCTCAAAGTGACTTCAAATGTGATGTGGTCCCTAAAAAAAATGGTGTTGTAAAAATGAGAAATCGCTGGTCAGTTTTAAAAAAGAGAAATGACTTCCTGGTTTTGTTAGCTATAGTAAGTGTAAGATTCATGTCAAGATCAAGTTCAAGGTGCAATGGCCTGGCAGTACGTGGAATACCTATCGTTCTGGCAGCATGAGGTCGTACCAAATTCCTGTGGACCTTCCTGTAAGGTCTAGTGACTATGGTCTGAACTAGACACTTAGGAGTGTGCCATAATCCCTTCCATACAGAGGAAGCTGGATGGGTAACCATGTGAAGGAAACGTAACGGATCTCGGGAATGCTGTGGACCGGGTAGGAAATTCCTGGTGCTGACAGGAGGATCAAGCGTAGAGATAGTCCTAGCTGAATTTAAGAACAAGCTTGAAATGTATTGTGTTGATGGAACTAGAACTGGAGGGTGCTGTGCCTGACAATGAGTGTTCAGAGGCATAGCTAGGGGTTCAGTTCAGGATTGGCAAAACACATGAGGGGGCCCCTAACAAGGTAAGCTTGATTACAATTGTGGTCATGCACCCTAATTGAAATTAAACTGAAAGCAAATCTCTATGCAAAGACCAACACTGATATCATCGCCATATGGTGATCATATAGTGGTAGATATCAGTGCTGCAGAACATATCAAAGATTACAGTACATTATAGATAGTTACTTACAGCTGACCTTCTTTCTGATGGAGTCGTTCACTTTTCCCATCTTTTCCATCTGCCCAAAACTGACATGACAATTTCTTCCAGTCACAACTCATCTGCAGAGATTACAATAAAGACACATTTGACTAATCTCATTTTCAGCACCGTCCCCATATATTCCCAACCTGCACAATTACCTCATACTACTGATAACCCAATGCTGAGCCGCTGCTGCTGTATGTGTCCCTATAAGGCTGTGTGCACACGCTGCGGATTTTGCTGCGGTTCCGCAGCGGTTTTGGCCGCTGCGGACCCGCAGCAGTTTTTGCTGCGGTGTACAGTACCATGATTCCCTATGGGAATCAAAAACCGCAATGCAGACGGTGCGGAATTTTCTGTGCGGATTATCTGCGGTTTTCAATCCGCAGAAAGAATTGACATGTCAATTCTTTCTGCGGATTCTCCTGCGGTTTGCCATCTCCTCCATTGAGGAGATGAAAAACCGCAGGGCAAAACCGCAGAGCAATCCGCAGGTAAAACCGCAGGTATTTTGACCTGCGGTTTCACCTGCGGATTTTACAAAATCCGCGCGGATGAATCCGCACCTAATCCGCAGCGTGTGCACACAGCCTCACTGCCCCATTTGTGTGTCAAAAAACTGTGCTCCTTTTACTGCCCCACAAAGTAATCCCCATTACTGTGAACCTTACAAAGTAAATGCCTCCTTTGTGCCCCATAGATGGTAAAATTCACCCCTAAAAAAAAAATGAATGCCTGGTGCAAATGCCTTAGAAAATATTGTCTACATTTTACCCCTAAAAAGTAATAAGCCCCCCATGTGCACTTTTGATGGTCACAATACTGAGTGCCCCATAATAATTATATGTCTTAAGTGCCAACTTGAAGGGAACCTGTCACCCCCCAGGGTGTTTATAAGTTAAAGAGCCACCTTCAGCAGCACTAAGGCTGCATTCTGTGAAGGTGGCTCTTCTGTTTCTGACCCTAGTAACACTGAAATATCGACTTTTATAAATAGGTCCTCATACCTGTAATGTGTCCCATAGGTATGGTGTGTCCCTCTGTATCAGCCGCCTACCATCCGTCCATCATGCCCCTTGTCCTTTGTCTGGGCGCCGCCCACCATCTGTCAATCATGCCCTTGTGTGCCGCCTCCTCCTGTTTTGTATTCCGGCGCCTGCGCTGTGACAAGAGTTCTCGGGCATGTGCAGTGCGTGCTTGCCGAGAACCGACATCAGACTATTGCCAATGAAAACCCGAAAGTCATTATCTCAGTAAATTAAAATACTTTATAACACCAGCTTGAAAAATTATTTTAAAATCCAAAATATTGGCCTACTGAAATGTATGTTCAGTAAATGCACTTAATACTTGGTCAGGGCTCCTTTTGCATCAATTACGTGGCATGGAGGCAATCATCCTGTGGCACTGCTGAGGTGTTATGGAAGCCCAGTTTCCTTTGATAGCAGCTTTCAGCACCTGATGGTCCCACAGCAACTCTATACACAGTATGATGTCCTCATTGCTCCCTCAAAACACAGTATAATGACCCCCACAATAGTTATCAAACTGCATAGAATGGCCCCCGTGTTTCTGTTTGTGTTCACTCTCACACCTATAGTCTACAACTTCCCACTAACCCCCTTAATTCCTACACCTAGTAATGAGCTGGTCATCTCTCCTTCCATCCTCCCCATCCAACTCACCTCCTCCTCAGAATTGTCTCCAAACACAGACAGCCACCACCTCATGCCCTCTCCTGCTCCAAACTACTGACACTTTCTGTTCTCGTCCTCACTGCCGGCGATATGCCTCCAAATCCTGGTCCTCCTCACCACATCCCCACAGTCATTTCTACCTACCATCCACGATCTATCACAAATTTATGCAACCTTTCTAACCTTATACACATTTACCCAGCCCTCACTTCTTCTGTCCCTCAAACAGGAGCTCTATGGAACACTCGCTCTGTCTGCAACAAACTTTCATACATCTATGGTCTTTACAATACAAACTTTCATTTCACGGCATCACGAAAACCTGGCTCACCCCCTCCGACACAGCCTCTCTAGCTGTACATTCTTATGGTGGATTTCATCTTTCTCACATCCCCCTTCCCAGCAGCAAGCATGATGGAGGAATTGGTTTTCTCCTGTCAGCTGCTGCTTCACCCAAATTCCACTGCTCCCCTCAGTTACTCTCCCTTCTTTTTAGGTGCACTCTGTGCACATCTACTCCCCCTCCAATCTCAAACTAGCTGTCATTTACCTCCACCCATTTACCTCCACCTTCTTCAACCACTTCACCACCTGGCTACTTTTTCCTTTCTGCTAACATCCCCACCATTATCATGGGTGACTTCAACATCTCCATTGACACTTCCCTCTCAGCTGTCTCTAAGCTTATATATCTCACTGTGACGACTCCTGGAGTGGACCCTCCGGGTCGTGGTACCAACCCTCCCAGGTTGAGCTGACCTAGTGAGGACCACCCCCTATACAGGGAGTGTCAGGGGCAAGCCCAAGGGGGTAAGGTACCACGACTGCTGGCACCAGGTGGCCGGCTCACAGGAGACACGAGTGAGTGTGTCTGCTGGAATGTGTAAAGCGTGGACACAGGGGCACGCAGGGTACAGGATGGTACAAGATGAGTACACGGGAGTGCGCTAGATACACGATAGTGCAAGGCGGATAAATGAGGGCATGTATGGCATACACAGACTAGCACGCCCGGGAGTGAGCAAAGCAGGGAGCGTGCAAAGAAGCATGCCTGAGTACAGAGTTATGTGAAAAAAAAGGATAAATGAACTCATGGAGATCAACATCCAACACTGCGGAGACACCATCACATGTTTCTCAACACAGTGATTCTAGAGCAATGCCCCCATCCCTTATGGGAAATATGTAAAAATATACACAAGCCGCAGAGACACCATCACATGTTTCTCAACCCAAGCAATAACTAGCCAGGTCTTTCCCCGGGAAGGAACAACCTGTTTCCTATCTACAGTAACCTCTCTAACTCACCTCTCCCTCTTTCTGACTACAACCTATTTACACTTTCTTATCTCTCTTTTCTAGGTGCTTAATCCCCACTCGATAAGCCTGCACATCCTCACAGAAATATCAAATACCTTGATCTACACTCACTCTCTGAATCCCTTCTCCCTCTTGCAGACATAAGTTCCTTACACAGTGCAGCTGTTGCTGTCGCTTTATATAACACCACAACAGCTGCAGCTGTCAAAACGGTTGCTGCCCTCACACATACCAAAGCTCGTATAATCAACAGTCAACCCTTCAACACCAGCTTTACTAAAGAACTGTGGCGGGGCTTCCAGGGTTGCTGAGCGAAAGTGGAAAAGATCCCACTCCATCAATCACTTCATCATACTCAGCCAGTCCCTCATTACTTTAAAGTCCACACTCACTGCAGCCAAACAAACCTACTTCTCATCTCTCAAATCCTCCCTGTCTCATAACCCAAAGCAGCTATTCAACACCTTCAATGCTCTCCTCCATTCCCCAGCACTTCTTCCCACTCCGCTCAACTCATCTGAAGACTTTGCCTCATTCTTCAAGCAGAAGGTTGTTAACATCAGACAAAGCTTTGGTCTACAGTCCTCACAGCCCCTCCTCATAACTCTTCAGCTCTCCTCCAAATCCAGCTTCTCCACCATTACGGAAAATCACCTTTCGTCTCTACTCTCCAGATCACATATCACCACTTGTGCACTTGACCCAATCCTGTCAACCTCATCCCAAACCTCAGCACAGTTTTCATCCCAACCCTAACCCATCTCTTCAACCTTTCACTATCAACTGGAGTATTACCATCATGCTTCGAACATGCCTCAATCACCCATCCTCACAAAGGCCTCCCTTGACACATCCTCTCTGTCCCCATATCACTTCTCCCCTATGCCTCAAATCAATTGGAACAACACTTCCATTTTAAACTGTCCTCCAACCTCTCCTCCCTTTCCCTCTATGACCGCTTACAATCTGGCTTCCAACAGCATCATTCCAATTAAACTGCTGTGACTAAAGTCACCAATGACCTACTAACTGCCAAATCCAAGTGACACTACGCTGTCCTAATCCTCCTGGACTTGTCCTCTGCCTTGGACACAGTGGACCATTCCATCTTACTACAGATTCTCTCATCTCTTGGCATCACAGACCTGGCCCTATCTTGGATCTCTTCATATACTAGGGTATATGCAGAGGTTCAGTAATAGGCAGTGCTTTGGACGCAGCACATGTCCGCTGTATCCAAAGCGCTGCTGGCTTTTGAACACAGGTGATTCCGTATGTGCTTACTGACCTGTGCGGAATCACCGCGTCCCATACATTGTACGGGAAAAGATAAATAGATAAAAATAGGATAAATAGACATGCTACGGTCTGGAAAGACACGCCGCATGCAGGTAAGCCGCGGGAATCGTCGCACGCATAGAGGACATGGGATTTCTTGAAATCCCATCCACTATGCTTTAACATCTGGATGCTGTGGGTTGGACGCTGCACAAGTATGAGGAAAATAGGGGTGGAACCAGCTCGACACACCGGAAAAATTAAAAAAATCTTTATTGGAAATCCTTTAAAATTAAAAGTGATGAAAAAAATGGGCATCTCAGACAACAAAGCAATAAAGAAGGGTGGTGTGTATAACAAGAATCCGTCCATACACGTTCTGAGCTACATGGCCCTTGAACACTGGATACAGAGTGGTATACAAACTTGGATTTAAATATACTCCCACAAAATCAAGGAAAAACAAAAACACATGGCACATACTGTATATGAGACTGCACAGAGAAAAAAAAGAGATTTACATGAATGTGTATAAGGAATATATAATTAAAAACAGTAAGAAATAAAATTAGACATTACAAAACATCGCAGAACATTGATAAAGAAAGAAAAATTTTGAAAAATTATAAGAAGGGCAAATATGGCAATGCGAAGATAAAAAACCGACCCACCGTGCTCCTCCCGGACTGGAATAGCATCTCAGAAGTGAGCTGAATTTTTTCGTATTATTCATTGCAGCAGTGACGGCAGAGCTTCTAGTACGACTGAAGGAAAGTGTGGCGTCGGGGACATCGATGCAACAGAAATTATCGGGGTTAGCCATTTTCTTTTAATTAATGGGATGGGCGGATGTAACAAGATATTTTTCATTAAGCAAGCCATTAAAGGATGGAAAAGGTTTCAACCGAGCCAAGAATGCCGCCGCTCCATATCACTGAGATTATTGCATGATATTTCCATATCCCCATCAGTCTGCACATCGCAATACGAGGCGGTCCTCATATCTGCAGCCTTTGCACTCGCCTTTTTCGGAGCGTTGCGCATCAGTGATTTACTACCACGGTCAAAAAACGTGTCGGAAGGTGGCCTAATTAATGAGGACAATGCAAGAAAGCGGGCGGCACCGTGGAAGCGCTCGAGTAGCGTGAAACGGCGGTAGTCAGCCATTTGACACACTCTCCTTCACATCTCCGACGTGACATGTAATTCAGTGTCAATAAACATTCATCATTATCCCGCAGAGTGCGACCTTTTTCTCCTGGAAACTAATTAATGAGGACATAGTGATATGCAGCGATGTTATGCGCATTCGGGTTAGTAAATCCAAGTGCGATCCCACTGGTAGGGGCTCATGGGTTCTGGTTAACGCATCAAATGGCCCAGTTTGCCCGCTAAAGATCGTCGAAAGATACGCCGCAATAAAGCACCCAAGTAGATTTTTCCTCACTCATACAGACGGGTCCCCTCTGACAAAGTACCAATTCCACACAAGGAGGAAATTCAACGCCCGGATGGGAAAATTTTGAGAAGAAAAGGCGGGATCGTAGTTCGTCACCACCATCTGCAACGGGATAACACAAGACTATTAAGACCGAACGGAATTCACCTGACGGACATTGGCCTCGATATTTTTCTGACTGGTTTACAGGAGGGGGTTGAACAGGTCCTAATGCTGATGGGTGGGGGTCGGAGTCCTGTGTAAGTTATACACAGGATCCTCCGTGGCGGTAGAAGCAGAGGAGGGCAAAGGTTCAGAACCGCTCGTTGGGCCAACTTGCCTGTCGAATGCGGACAGGATTTTGGCGCGAGCCGCCCGTTACGAAGTGTAATTGCCTTTCTCTGATTATGTAGTTAATAAACTGTGACCGACCTGTTCAACCAACCTAGGATTGGCTGTGTTTCATTACGGGATTGGAGGGAGGGGGGAAGGCACTGGTTACGACACACAGGTCTCCACAGTCTGGCAGGCGCAGAACTGTATAAGGATTGCGCCTCTGACTGTGGAGCCCATCTAACAACAACAATACAATACTGCCAGTGCCCAGTCCCCCCCTCACACCAATCCCCTTGGTGATGCACTAATTGAGATGACTATGCCGGCCAATGGTTCTTAAAGGGGAAGGGTCCTACGGCCACACCTACAGGGGTTAAAGCCAGGTGTCCGTGCCATTAACTCCCTCTTTCCCTCCCGGCGGACACCTGGAAGCTATCGTGCTATTGTCCCACCCTCCCTCCCTTATAAGTGTTAATGGATGTGTATGGCCATACTAACTGGCGGTTAGATGTTAAATTTGTAGATTAAATAAAGATATGTGAATATATGACTCAACATTTTAGAGGAGGGCAAAGGTTCGTAACCACTTGTTGGGCCAACTTGCCTGTCGAATGTGGACAGGATCTCGGTGCGAGCCGCCCGTTACGAAGTGTAATTGCCTTTCTCTGATTATGTAGTTAATAAACTGTGACTGACCTGTTCAACCCACCTAGGATTGTCTGTGTTTCATTACGGGATTGGAGGGAGGGGGGAAGGCACTGGTTACGACACACAGGTCTCCACAGTCTCCCCAGTCCTGCAAGCTTGCTGCCTCGAGGTTACCTTTGACTCTGATCTCTCCTTCAAACCACATGTCCAAGCGCTTTCCACTTCCTGTCAACTCCAACTCAAAAATATTTCCTGGATCCGCACATTCCTTAATTAAGAATCTGTAAAAACACTAGTGCATGACTTTATCATCTCCAAGCCTCAAGTACTCCAACCTCCTGCTTTGTGGCCTCCTCTCTAACATTTTTGCATCCCTCCAATCTATTCTAAACTCTGCTGCCCAACTAATCCACTTTTCCTTGCTATTCCACAGCCTCTTCTCTCTGTCAATCACTTCTCTGGCTCTCCAGTACCCAGAGACTCTAATTCAAAACACTAACCATGTATTCAGGGGAATTTGTAATTATATTCCGCGCTGCCGCAAGAAAGTATTCCAGGAGATAGATGTCAAAGATTCACAGTGGTTTATTCTACGTGTTTCGGGGGTCTCATGCCCCCCTTCATCAGGAGATACCACATAGTATGTACAGGCATCACACGTATATATAGTTGAGACAGGACGCTGGGATTGAAAAAAACGAGCGCCAACAGATCAGATGACACAATGTCAAAGTTCATAGTCGCTACAGGGTTAACGGTTCACATGGATTGTACCACATAAAAATGTACAATAAAACGATTATTAACTGGTGACATTAATGGTGTCTTTCATTTATAGGAGACAAATTCAGTTTACAGCATTGAAAAAAGAAAAAGATAAAAAAAGAGACAGTGAAAAATGCGACTTTCACTGAGTTGGACAAGAACTCACACTAAAATGAACCGTCAAGCGAGGAAGCAGATGCCTTACACATGGACTAACCGATGGAACTGGAAAACTTCCTTATTTTTGGAAAGTCCAATGAAATCTTTACATTAGATGTGAAAAATAAATAAAATTGTATTTTATTAGTTTCTATTAAAATAAACTAAAAATAAAATCATGATAATATTATAAAACATTTCTCCAAGTGAGATATATGCCATAAGAATTGTCTGATAAGTATTATACGGAGACATGTAAAAAAATATCTCTATAAATCTACAGCCGACACACTGTGTTAACGCTATGTAGCAGAGTCAAGGACAATTAACCATTTCAATTGTCCTAAAAGTTAAAACAGGTCTGGTGGGTAGAAAAAAAAAACAAAAAACTTTTTTTGAAATCATTCTTTCCAGAGGAGCGGGAGTGAACTACCGGGCCGCGCTCACCATTGCAAAGGAAGGTGGGAGTGCATCACTGCACAACGGCGGACAATGAGCCGTCACCGCTTGACAGGTTTATTACACTCCAAGATCGCGCCACAACAAATTACATGCCTCAGAGATCAAGGATAAAAAGAGATAAAAAGGAAGGAAGGTAACCGCAGCAGGGGTTATAAACCGCAAAGAGTGTGATCACTCACCTACAAGGAGAATCTTTTTTTTAAAATACAAATATAATCATAAATGTAAAAATATAAATAAGGTGACAATGGAAAATGAGAGGCTTAATATCCACAAAAGACTCAATAAATATCTATAAATATATAAAGTCACAAAAGTGGTAGAGGCATAAAATTACTAAGGATAAAAAGGGTTATAATGAATTATCAAAAAATACTTTGACGGGGGGACTGCACTATTGGAATAAAAATCTGGCATTTTTCTTTATAAACACAAATTGATCATAATACAAACATATGAATATATACAGTATACAAAAATATAAAGGAATTATATCTATAAGTAAACATATTCTTATAAAAACATACAAAATGATAATATAAAAATATATTTATAGGAAATCCATACATTCCACATAAGAAGGCAGTAGAATTCAGATAAAAACCTCAGTGATTTCATTTAAACCTTGCGGCTTTAGGCTGCCTAATTTATAGATCCAGTATACTTCCTTTCTATTTAATTTCATGGATCTATTCGGAAGGTGCTTAGGTATATGGCCAATTGGGCTGATTTTCAAGGACCTAAACTCTTTATTATGTACCAGGGTGTAGTGTTTGGATAACCCATGAGTAAGCAAACCTATCTTGATATTGTGGTGATGAGAATTTAGCCTGAGATGTAGGGGCTGCGTGGTTCTCCCCACATACTGCTTACCACACGGACATTCAATGACATAAATTATAAAATCAGAATTACAGTTAAAAAAAAAAGGGAATCATAATTTTTTCTTTTGTGGAGTAAGAGATTATATCATCAGCTTTGTGATTTATATTAGAACAACATAGACAATTTCTATGGCCACATTAAAAAATCCCCTTAATGGAACTAATGGTATGACTAACACCCGAGCTCGTAAAGGATCTCAAACGGTTAGGGGTTATAAGATCTTTAGTGGTAGGGGCTCTCCGAAAGGTAATCCCTGGATTCCTGGGGAGAATTTTGCATAAAATAGGATCATTTAATAGAATATGCCAGTTCTTCTGAACAATTTTACGGATTTCCTTGTGCTCAACAGAAAATTGCGTGATAAAATTAAATGAATAATTAATATTAGACGTGGTTCTCTCTTTGGGTACCAATAATGTGCTCTGATTTTAATTTTAAAGAGTTCTTATAGGCATTATTGACCAAATGTGATGGATAATTTTGAGATGAAAATCTTTTCTTTAGTAAATTGGACTGTTCCTTAAAATCAACATCTAATGAACAATTTTTTCTAATACGTTGGAACTGATTACTAGGAATGTTGTTGAGCCATTTATTATAGTGACCACTACTATAATGGATGTATCCATTGGTATCCACTTTTTTAAAAAAAAGTTCTGCTACAAATCTTTTCATTATGAATAAAGAGATTGACATCTAAAAAATTAATCGAAAGATTATTAAGGGTAACTGTGAAGGATAAATCCCAGCTGTTGGAATTTATTTCATGAATGAAGGCTTCAGCATTATTGGTAGAATTATCCCAGATAAGGAATAAGTGATATATAAATCTTTTATATAAAATAATATGTTTATTCCAATTATCATTTAAGATAAAAATTTCCTCGAAAATCCCCATAAAAAGGTTAGCAAATGTAGGTGCTACCTTCAAACCCATAGCAGTCCCCTTTATCTGATGATAAAATGATTTGTCGAAAGTAAAAAAATTATTTTTTAATATAAAATTAATTCCTTTTATGATAAAATCTTTTTGTGTCACAGAGAGCCTACTATCAGATTTCAAAAAGTGATAAAAACAATTAATGCCCACATCATGCGGAATGTTAGAATAAAGTGCAGCAACATCCAATGTAATAAAAACATATTGCGGCTTCCAAGTGACTTCTTGCAGTAAATATAACAAGTGAGTTGAGTCCCTGAGATGACTTTTTAAATTAAAGACGTGCGGTAGCATGATCCTATCAATGTAATGAGCCAAGTTCGATGTCAGGGAATTAATACCCGCAATTATCGGTCTGCCCGGGGGGGTTGTAATTATTTTTATGCACTTTAGGTAAGTGGTAAAAAAAAGGAATATTAGGGTTCTTAATAGCTAAAAAGTTCTTTTCTTTATTATTAAAAATATTAAAGGAGAGACCCTCATTAATAAGTGCACTATAGGCTTGAATGGAATTAGAGTAATCATTGAATGAGCTTTTAACATAATAATTAGTGTCAGACAGAATTCTGAGGGTTTCATTGATGTAATCACACCGATTCTGAATCACGATCCCCCCACCTTTATCAGCCGGTCTGATTACAATATTATCATTTAGCGATATTGCTTTTAATGCTTGTTTCTCTTGTAAAGTAAGATTAAAATTCTTTTTTTTTATCAATAAATGGTCTATGTGTAATTTTTTCGAATTCTTTCTGAACAGTGTCACTGAAAGTATTAATTTGGTGACTCTTGTCCTCCACAGGATAAAAATTGGATTTAGAGGGAACCTCAAGATGAAAAGGTTCTAGATAATCATGAACATATTCTTCAGCATCTGGAACGTTATTTTCATGGATTTTTGAAAAATGTCTTTTTAGGGTAAGTTTCCTAATAAAAA
Organism: Dendrobates tinctorius; assembly: GCF_039654945.1. Taxonomy (NCBI): domain Eukaryota; kingdom Metazoa; phylum Chordata; class Amphibia; order Anura; family Dendrobatidae; genus Dendrobates; species Dendrobates tinctorius. Next base: position 9,286,622 of record NW_027361775.1, on the reverse strand, counting down.
TCTGCAAATCCAAAAATAAATCAAAGTCCTTAGATCTGTTGTTGGGACAGAACGATAATCCCTTGGAAAGGAGGGTTTTCTCATCATTGGTCAGAACATATACAAACAGCTGTCTGTGGATGGATACCATGTTTTGGCATAGGTGGTTTCTTTCATTGGAGACTGCCCTTCCCATGGTTGTTCCTTCCCGGGGAAAGACCTGGCTAGTTATTGCTTGCGTTGAGAAACATGTGATGGTGTTTCCGCGGCTTGTGTTTTGCATGTTTTTGCATATTTCCCATAAGGGATGGGGGCATTGCTCTAGAATCACTGCGTTGAGAAACATGTGATGGTGTCTCCGCAGTGTTGGATGTTGATCTCCATGAGTTCATTCATCCTCATTTTTCACAGTCTTTTACTAGGCATTGCTCCTACTAGCCAGTTTCCTACTCCACACTGATAAGGGGCAATACCCCGAAACAGCTGTCTGTGGATGGATACCATGTTTTGGCATAGGTGGTTTCCTTCATTGGAGACTGCCCTTCCCGTGGTTGTTCCTTCCCGGGGAAAGACCTGGCTAGTCATTGCTTGCGTTGAGAAACGTGATGGTGTCTCTGCGGCTTGTGTTTTGCATGTTTTTGCATATTTCCCATAAGGGATGGGGGCATGTTATGAACGGGTAGCCGAGGAGGAAATAAAAAACAATACAAGCTAAGTCTCAGAAAGCCAAAGAGGTTGGTAACTATGCAGACTGCAGACCCCTGATCCTAACACGCAACTAGCAGCAGTCGTGGAGCGTTCCTACGGTGGACCTAGATGCCTCATCACAACCGGAGAACTAGATAAGCCTAAAGCAGGAAAAGAGGAAAACTAACTGCCCCAGAGCAGACCCCAAAGGAGAGACAGCCCCCACATGTATTGACGGTGAAAAAAGATGAAAACACAAACAAAGGCAGGAAAATAGGCTGAGCAAACGATGGGGCCCGACTAACTAGAAAGGACAGGAAAGGAAAGACACTGTCTGCAGTCTGCCAAAAAAACCCTACAAAATATCCAACACAACTGATAGCAAAATTAACCCTGAAGTCACTAGACTTCTCCCACTATATCAGCACTCTGAAATATTCTGGGACAGAGCAAAAAGAGGCCAATCTAATAAGGGACAAAAAAAAGGCAATTTGGCAAATAAGAGTGGAAATTCAGCACAGCCCAGTCGGGCTGGCTGACCACACAAAAAACTGAAAAGATCAACAAGAGCAAGTGTGAACATTAACAAAAAACAAACTTATCTTTGAGAAGACTGGAACAGAGCTGAGTCCTAGACCTGAGAAACAGACTGAATCACCAGCACCTGGACAGGGTGTCGGCTGTCTTATATCCAGTCTGATACTCCACAGATCCAATCATTATCTTCCTCACCAGGTGGCTGATCACTACCACTTAAACCAACCTCACTACCTCCTGTAACCACCAGAGGGAGGACGGAAGGGGAACTCTCAACTGGTGGAGCAGAAAATGAGCTCATAACAGGGGCATTGCTCTAGAATCACTGCGTTGAGAAACATGTGATGGTATCTCCGCAGTGTTGGATGTTGATCTCCATGAGTTCATTCATCCTCATTTTTCACAGTCTTTTACTAGGCATTGCTCCTACTAGCTAGTTTCCTACTCCACACTGATAAGCGGCAATACCTCGAAACAGCTGTCTGTGGATGGATACCATGTTTTGGCATAGGTGGTTTCCTTCATTGGAGACTGCCCTTCCCGTGGTTGTTCCTTCCCGGTGAAAGACCTGGCTAGTCATTGCTTGCGTTGAGAAACATGTGATGGTGTCTCTGCGGCTTGCGTTTTGCATGTTTTTTCATATTTCCCATAAGGGATGGGGGATTGCTCTAGAATCACTGCATTGAGAAACATGTGATGGTGTCTCTGCAGTGTTGGATGTTGTTCTCCATGAGTTCATTCATCCTCATTTTTCACAGTCTTTTACTAGGCATTGCTCCTACTAGCTAGTTTCCTACTCCACACTGATGAGGGGAAATACCCTGAAACAGCTGTCTGTGGATGGATACCATGTTTTGGCATAGGTGGTTTCCTTCATTGGAGACTGCCCTTCCTGTGGTTGTTTCTTCCCGGGGAAAGACCTGGCTAGTTATTGCTTGCGTTGAGAAACATGTGATGGTGTCTTCGCGGCTTGTGTTTTGCATGTTTTTGCATATTTCCCATAAGGGATGGGGGCATTGCTCTAGAATCACTGCGTTGAGAAACATGTGATGGTGTCTCCGCAGTGTTGGATGTTGATCTCCATGAGTTCATTCATCCTCATTTTTCACATTATGAGTTCATAGACACCAAGCATGTCTAGGGTCTTTTTAATCTAAGTGGTGAAAAAAATTCCAAACTTTATTAAAAAAAAAAAAATGCGCCAATTTCTGATACCCGTAGCATATCCATTTTTCGTGATCTCGGTTTGGGTGAGGGCTTATTTTTTGGGTGCTGAGCTGATGTTTTTAATGATACCATGTTGGTGCAGATATGATCTTTCGAACACCCATTATTGCATTTTAATGCAATATCGCGGCAAACAAAAATACGTAATTCTGGCGTTTTGACTTGTTTCTCGTGTTACCGTTTAGCAAACAGGTTAATCCTTTTTTTATTGTTAGATCAGGCGATTCTGAATGCGACGATACCAAATATGTGTATGTTTGATTTTTTAATTGTTTTATTTTGAGTGGGATGAAGGGGGGGAGATTTGAACTTTTATTTTATTTTTTTATATTTCGAAAACCTTTTTTTTTTTTACTTTTGGCATGCTTCAATAATCTATATGGGAGACTAGAAGCTGCCATAACTCGATTGGCTCTGCTACATACAGGCAATGATCAGTTCGCCTATATGTAGCTGAATTACTCACTTGCTATGAGCGCCGACCACTGGGCAATGCTCATAACAAGCCAGCAGCGACAACCATAGAGGTCTTCAGGAGACATCTCGTCATGCCAACGTGGCCGGGGTCACTGGTGGGCGGATTTCCGGCGCGATTGCCGCAAGCACTTGTTATATGCTGCTGTCAGCGTTTGACAGCAGTATTTAATGGGTTAATAGCTGCGGGTGGATCACGATTCCACTCATGGTGTTTCGGGCACAGGTCAGCTGTTTAAAACTGCTGGAACCCACATCAAAGGAAGGGAGTCCGACATTGGCATACTATTACGCCCGATGTCGGAAAGGGGTTAAGGAAGAGAAAACCTTTACCTCCCATTTAAAGTAAATGTAAACCATTTAACTTTTTCATGTTTTTCAATTCAAAAGGAAGCTATGATCAAAAAATGACCTAATGTTTCAGAGTAAGTTTTTGTGCTAAATTTATTTTTTTTAATTTTTGAGCAATCAGTGTTAAAAATAAAAAATGAAAATATTCTCCAGCGCCACATTTTGAAAGTATTGATTTTTTTTCTGTCTTCTTACTTTATCATCCAGGTTTCACATCCATATGTTACCATAGAAGAGACCAAACTATGTACAGGTGCTTCTCACAAAATTAGAATATCAGAAAATTAATTTCTTTCAGTTCTTCAATACAAAAAGTGAAACTGATTACAAACAGCGTGATCTATTTCAAGTGTTTATTTCTGTTAATGTTGATGATTATGGCTTACAGCCAATGAAAACCGAAGTGTCATTATCTCAGTAAATTAGAATACTTAATAACACCAGCTTGAAAAATGATTTTAAAATTCGAAATGTTGGTCTACTGAAATGTATATTCAGTAAATGCACTCAATACTTGGTCAGGGCTCCTTTTGCATCAAATACTGCATCAATGCAGCATGGCATAGAGGCGATCAGCCTGTGACACTGCTGGGGTGTTATGGAAGCCAGGTTGCATTGATAGCACCCTTCAGCTCATCTGCATTGTTGGGTCTGGTGTCTCTCATTTTCCTCTTGTCAATACCCCATAGATTTTCTATGGGGTTAAGATCAGGTGAGTTTGCTGGCTAATCATGCACAGTGATACTGTTGCTTTTAAACCAGGTATTGTTAGTTTTGGTAGTGTGGACAGGTGCCAAGTCCTGCTGGAGAATGAAATTTCCATCTCCAAAAAGCTTGTCAGCAGAGGGAAGCATGAAGTGCTCTAAAATTCTTTGGTAGATGACTGTGTTGACTTTGGTCTTGATAAAACACAGTGGACTTCACCAGCAGATGACGTGGCTCTCCAAACTATCAGTGACTGTGGACATGTCACATTAGACATCAAGCAGCTTGGATTCTGTGCCTCTCCACTCTTCCTGCAGACTCTGGGACCTTGATTTCCAAATGAAATGCAAAATTTACTTTAATCTGAAAAAAAACACCTGTGTACACTGAGCAGCAGTCAAGTTCTCTTTCTCCTTGGCCCAGGTAAGATGCTTCTGGCGTTGTCTATTGATCATGAGTGGCTTGACACTAGGAATGTGAAACATGTAGCCCATGTCCTGGATAGATCTGTGTGTGGTGGCTCTTGAGGCAATTACTCCAGCAGCAGTCCATTACTTGTGAATCTCACACAAATTTTTGAATGGCCTTTTCTTAAAAATCCTTTCAAGGTTGCGGTTATCCCTGTTGCTAATGCACCTTTTTCAACCACACTTTTTCCTTCCACTCAATTTTCCATTATTATGCTTGGATGCAGCACTCTGTGTACAGCCAGCTTCTTTAGCAATGACCTTTTGTGACTTACCCTCCACTTTTGTGTAGTGTGTCAATGACTGCCTTCTTGACATCTGTCAAGTCAGCAGTCTTCCCCATGATTGTTGAGCCTACTGAACCAGACTAAGGGACCTTATTAAATACTTAGGAAGCCTTTGGAGGTCTTTTTTGTTAATTATTATTTACTGAGATAATGACTTTTGGGTTTTCTTTGGCTGTAAGCCATAATCATCAACATAAACAAAAATAAACACTTGAAATAGATCACTATGTTTGTAATGACTCTATACAGGATATGAGTTTCACTTTTTGTACAGAAAAACTGAAATAAATTAACTTTTTGATGATATCCTAATTTTGTGAGAAGCACCTATACAAGCCGTGTCTTCATAGCTAGTGAAATGTTCCTCTATTTGAGGATCTTGTCCGATGGCTTCATTGTTGATTTGCCCATAGCTATTCTGTTATTGACTACTGGTGTTGACATAGCATCTTGAGAGCTCATTGATCCGAGTAGGTTGAAGTCTTTTACAACTTCCAGTTCGTCACCATCCATCTCAAATGTGTCCTGGTCATTCTTGGCAGTAGTCATAATTAGAAATGAGTGACTTTGCCTTTTTTCGGGTCGAGTCGGGTTTCATGAAATCCGACTTTATCAAAAGTCGGGTCGAACGAAATCGGCCGATTATCGTGAAAAGTCGAAGGCTGACTGAAACACGAAACCCAATGCAAATCAATGGGGAACTAAGGTCGTCAGGGAGTGGAGGACAGGAAACACACCTACAGTGTCCATTTTAATGCAAAAAACATCAATTCTCATTACTTAAGCTTGTCAACCTTAATTTGCTTTATAATAATAGTTAGGCATTGAAAACTGGGGGTTATTTGGCTAAAGTTGTGGGGGGGTAGGGCTGGCTCCAGATTTTCGTGGACCCTGGGCCAAAGAGTGTCACTGGGCTCTTTTAACACATGCCACAATTCATGATCCTCTGATACAGCAGAGAATTAGCGGTATAGTACAATGAAAAATACTTCACTTCTTACATCTCATGACTGATATCCATTTCCATTTTAAATTCTCCAATAGTTCCCAAAACGGACAGTATATTACTCCATACAGTATTATGGCCACTGCATAGTGCGCCATACAGAGTAATGAGGCCCATATATTTCTCCATACAGAATCATTGGTCCCATATAATTTTTAAAAAGTATATGATGAGCTCCACATAATGCTACAGTATATGTTGGTCCCCATGGATGAAGCTCCACTGTGTTATGGGCCCAAATAATTCTCCATATATAATGGGCCCCATTTCTAATGCTCCAGTGCATAATGGACCCTGTAAATGCTGCTCCAGTGTCTGATGTCCACCTTTGCAATGCTCCATTGTATGGTGGGCCTCATATATCATTCTCCAGAGTATAGTGCTCCCCAAAAATAGCTGTCCCAACATTGAAAACAATTAAATAAGTCTCCTCGCTAAAGAATCCCTGTACTAATCTGGACTCCTTGTCATCCCCATCTTCCATCTCTCTGCACTTGGACTGTTTAGGCAGAGGGCGTACAGACGTGATGTCATCGTGCTCTCTGACCACTGTCAGGAAACGCGGAAGACGTCACGGCGGTGGAGCAGGGAGAGGTAAGTATTTCAACTTTGCAACTGCTGTGATCCTGAGCAAGCAGGAGGGGCCCACTTGTTGGCGACGGCACTGGCACAGGGCCCCTCCTAGTACGGCGGTGTCTGACGGCGGGTGTGCACCCCCACCATCAGAGACACTTTTGCGTACTATGAAGGGCCCTGTGCCAGTGCTGTCGCCCATGAGTATGCCCCTCACCTGCTCAAGGAACCTTCACTTTCATCTGCACCTTCCTCTTTGTCACCGTGTAAGGTGGTATAGTATGCGGGAAGGGGAACCTGAGTTTCATCAGGGTCAGATTCTGGCTGTGTGGAGTGCGAGGGGAATGTAGTGGTCTGGGTCAATGTACCAGCAGAATCATCTAGAAGTGGCTGGGCATCAGTGCACTTGTGGCGCCCCCAGGAGTACGGTCGCCACAGTGGCATTACTTTCCTCTTAGAAAGTGTGATGTCATGCTTGGGAGCAACGAAGGATCTCTCTAGCAGTTAAACCAACACACAACACAGTTCCCACTCCAGGCCAGCAGGGAGACCTCTGAACCTGACTGCTGAGGAGCTGCTCTCTGTGGTCGGGAGGAGGTAAGTTAGGGCAGTCTGTGAAGGGAAGAGGAAGTGTGTGGACGTGAGAAGGGGCGCTGGAGGATGAGCAGAGTTAAGGCTCACTCCTAGCTGGAGCGCATGGTCAGGATTCCAGTCTCCGAGTTTGTAGGGACACTGACTTTCCTGCAGCACAAACCGGAGGAAGTAGCAGCTGTAAATACTCTGTTCCCAATTAAGGCTCGGATACCCCAGCAGCGACGTATGTGAGCCAGAAGGAAAAGGCTATGGCTGCCTGCCATACGAGAAAGTTCCAAAAAAGAGTCAACAGGGGGAACTTCAGTGAACTCAGTTCTGCGAGTACCTCAGATAAGCGCTAGAACGGAGGCCACTCTACCTATCTGCAGAGAGAGAATTCCAAATTTGCTTCCAGGCTGACCAACTCCTTCTCCATCTGTACTCTGGGTCCTGGACGGCACTTACCAAGTACAGGTAAAGGAACTGCACGACTGTGTCTGTCATCTTTCTCCTGCACCTGGCGCACAGCTCTGCTACATCCTGCACTGCACACCATCTACCAACTCTTTCATCTGCCCTGTGACTATGGCCCTACCTGTGCAGGGCTTCTACATCTTAGCTGCACCACAACATCTGGCCCAGAGAAGCGACACTGCAGCGCGGATCAATGTGATCAGAAACCACAGGTGGCGTCACGTATAATTCACCTATAAACGTTATTCACCCCTTTGCATGGACGCCCAGGGCCACGGAATGGGTCATCACCACCAACGTGACACATCCCTCTGAGACACCGGCCCGGTACCGATTAACCCCACTGCCCTGGCTGGCCACCCACACTCCATGTCAGATTCATCTTGGACTGGGGAATTCATGATTTGACTTGATAGCCCAGGCATGGTATGATAGAAAGAGCTACATGGACTAATGTGAAGTGTGGCCTGCTGCATCATTCACTTTTGGTGGGGGTGAAGGACACAAGGAAAGGGGTTCTTCCTGACCAGGAGCCAGCACTTGACGACTCAGTGCTTGCATTTTTTGAAACTTCAGAAGAGGAGGGCATATTTGCTGGAGTCTGTTTCGGCAATGTAAGCCAAAACCAGTTCCTGATGCTCCGGCTTTAAAAGCGGTTAACCTACTCCCAGAAAAGGTAGCCTTCCAGGCGTTCCGGAGCCAGACCATGATGCAGGCTCAACACCTCCTGCCTTAGCATCACCACCACCATCAGCACCAGCTGGCCCCCCCACGTCCGCGGTCTCTTTGACTAAACTTCAAAATGTTGCAGAACATGAACCCAAAATAACATCAGATATATGGTACTGTATCAGAAGCGTACAGCTCTATACAGTCAAAGGATGATTATCAATCTCCCTATATATACCATCAGTCACACAGAGATGCTCACAGGCTCAGTATGGATTAGACAAGAATATAAAATGTAGAAAAATTGTACAGTATCATCAGATAGCAGGCATATATAGTATAGTTTAAACATTCTAAATCTCCGTAAATATTTCAGGAGGCAGACACAGACGCTCTCAGGCTCAGTATGGATTACAACACAATATAAAAAGCCATAAAACGGTAATGGATCAGAAGAGTACAGCTGTACACAGTGTAGGGGTCATTGTTGTCAATCTCAGTATTTATTTTCACAGTCAGAAAATAACTCTTACTTGGTCAGTTTGGATTAGACCAGAATATAAAAAGCAGTAAATGGGTAATGTGTCACAAGCGTAGAACTGTATACACTAGTGTTGGGGTAATTTTTAAATGTTCATCTAAATTGCAGGAGTAACCCACAGACTGTCACACGCTCAGGATGGATAACACCACAATATAACAAGAAGATCCGCAAGAAATAATCACACATGTGAGAGAATGTTCCTGGTGTCAATGATACACTTAGAGTGGTGGGTGGAGGAGGACTTCCTGGCAGAAAGGGTACAGTATCACCAGATACCAGGTATATATAGCATAGTTTAAACATTAAAAATGTACGTCTATATATTCAGGAGTAGTGTTAAGCCACCCCGCTAGTGTTCCAGTTCGTTTTGGTTCGTCGAACACGAGGCAAGTTCATCGAATGTTTGTCGAACGTTCGACGAACAACGTCGAACCCCATTGAAAACAATGGCAGTCAAACACATAGAAAACAATTACAAAACACCTTAAAAGGTGTCCCAAAGCAGACAAAATGCTCAGAATGCAAAAATAACATGGAAAACGGCAACTACATATAGAAAAGAGGAGGAGGAGGAGACACAGATATAGGCATGTCATGCCCTTATGAAGTCAAGAAAGGCTGGAATAAAAATGTAAAATATAAAAAAAAAGTAAAAATCTGAAATCGAAGACGATCATATACCGTCGGGCTTCCCTCCATAAATTAGGCCAACTGCTGATCGGGCGGCGTTATTCCGACGAACCTCCGAACAGTGTCCATGAAGGCAAAGTGTTTGGTTTCCAGTGGCAGTATGGTTGCAAAGCTGAACCTTAAAGGAATGTCCAGAAGGGCACAACCAGGAGTGGAGCCTGCGGCTTAATTCGACTCCACCCAGGAAACCTCAACCATGCCAGCTGCAGAAAAGATTGACAGATTGCAAGCTTTGTTGATTCTGTGGGTGGTGGTGGATGTCCGTTTTTAGTTGTGCCAGTGATTTGTCAGCTTAATTCCGTTAACGAACGAGACTCCGGCATGCCCCCGCAGTACGCGTCAAGCTTACTAGAGGGACACACGAGGCTCTGGCATGCGAGCTGGATCAATAACAGGTATGTCATGCCCTTACATGTCCGGGGCTGCATGCGCGCTACACTGAAAGGTCCAGCGTGTCGCTTACAGTTGCAGATAACCCGCTGAACCCCGTTAGTGATGGGGATCTGGGATTACAATTCTTCCCCGCGAACGAGGATTTCTCAGTAAGTGCAGGTCAACCGGAATTCCGGAATTAGGCCTAACCGGTATTCCAGAAAAAATGAAAAAATTAAGTGTCCAAACGACAGGTGCTGTAGCTTGCTTAACAGCTGGGCTCCTCTGCTGAGTAGCACGCAGTTCTTACATAAACACGCTGCATAGCTGGGTTCACTGGTGGGCTCCTCTGCTGAATAGCAGACAGGGCTACAAGGCCCAAAAGGATTTTCTGGACAAGATGCGGTAAAAAATAATTAGAAACACACACGGTGTAGCTCCTTGACAGGTGTACTACACCGCTTGCTACCACACACCACTACTATGCCATGAAACAGTCTATTAACATTGAAAACCATTATTAATGTGAAAATGAAGTTACGCTTTTGGTGAACGAACCGTTCTCGAATGGAACCTCAAACAGCCGAATTTTAAGCAAAGTGTTCGAGTTCGACGAACCGCTTGAAAACCGCCCAAAACAGCTGGCATTTTAACTTGGAGAACAGGTCGACTCAAACACTGCTCATCTCTAATCAGGAGGCAGACTCAGACGTTCTCAGGCCCAGTATGGATTCGACAAGATTGTAGAAAGTTGAGAAAGGGTACAGTATCACCTGATAACAGGTATATATGTAGCATAGTTTACACATGAAAAACCTATGTCTATATATCAGGAGGCAGACTCAGAGGGTCTCAGGCCCAGTATGGATTTGACGTGATTGTACAAAGTTGAGAAAGGGTATAGTATCACCGGATAACAGGTATATATAGCATAGTTTAAACATTAAAAACCTATGTCTATATATCAGGAGGCAGACTCAGACTGTCTCAGGCCCAGTATGGATTCGACGTGATTGTAGAAAGTTGAGAAAGGGTACAGTATCACTGGATAGCAGGTATATATAGCATAGTTTAAACAATAAAAATCTGCGTGTATATTTCCGGAGTCCGACAAAGACAATCACAGCCTCAGTATGGATTAGACAAGAATCTAAAAAGTAGAAAACGGGTTATGTATTCGAAGCGTACACCAGTATACACTGTTGGGGTATTTTTCAATCTTCATATATATTTCAGTCTCAGTAAGACAGTCCAGACTCTCCGCGAGAGGAAACGAGATGGATACAAGTACAGACGGAAAGTCGACTGATTGCAGAAATTTTAGAATTACTAATCACGGTAAAAACTCCCGGGAGAATTCTCAGAGGCAATGCTGACCCTCAATTACTTTGTCTGTGGAAACAGCGAAAACAGTTCTTGTGAAGAAAGGCTCGCTGTATCGCTGTACCGTGGAACCCATCACCGTTACTCATCTCCATCAAATTGTGATCACAGGGACAGATGTAGACATTGTCCTCACTGCCTATCATGATCTGTCAGGTAACTTTCTAGTGCAAAAGACATAAGCCACAGGCTGTAGGCGATTCTATTGGATTGGCATGAGAGGACACATTTAAAAATGTGGGCAGGAATGTCACACGTCTGTGAGTCGGAAAACCGTGAAAGCTGATGATAAACCACCACTGCATCTCATTGTGAGTCGACGTCCATAACAAATGGAAGCCATTGATCATCTGAAGATAGAGCCCAGCAGGACAGGGCATAGGTACGTCTTAACCAGTCCCAGTGAAGTATTTAACAGGCCAGACTACAAAGTGGTGGAGCAGGGAGAGATAAGTATTGCAAGTGCTGGTGCCCTGAGCAAGCAGGGGGGGCCCACTCGTGGGCGGCGGTACTGGCACAGGGCCCCTCATAGTACGCCGATGTGCCTGATGGCGGGTGTGCACCCCCACCATCAGAGACACTTGATTCTACTATGAGGGACCTTGTGCCACTGCCGTTGCCAAATAGTGTGCCCACCCACCTGTCCAGGGCAACGGCACTCGCATGGGCGCGTGCGCCAGGTGGTGACCCCGGCCCTGTGGGAGGAGGCAGCCCAGTTAGGGAGGTGGAAAAAATGGCATATGTTGATGTTGGATATTCAGCAGCTGCAAATGGAGTAATTGGAGAAGTCCGCGGAAGAGGAGGACAAAAGCAAGCCATTTTTCTGGCAACCTACGTGTCAGCATGGGAGGGTGGGACAAAATCCTTTGAAACCCATGCATGGTTCATTTTAATGAAGGTTAGATCATCAACATTTTGGGTCAACAGACCGGTCCTTTTTTCTGTCAGGATTGATCCAGCAGCACTGGAGACTTGTTCAGATAACACACTAGCAGCAGGGCAAGCGAGCTCCTGTAAGGCATATTGTGCCAATTCAGGCCAGGTGTCAAGATTACTGGCCCAATAGTCAAAGGGGAATGACCGGTGAGGGAGAACATTGATATGGGACGAGAAGTAGTTTGTTACCATAGTTGACAACTGCTGTCTCCTGTCACTTTCGATCGATGCAGTATTACCAGTCTTGTGAGCGGTACTTGAAAAATCAGTCCACAACATGGTCATGAAACCCCTGTGTCCAATGCCACTTCAGCTGTGTGCACCACGAACACCTCTTCCATGTTGCCCCCTACGGCTCGTTGGAAAATCATCACCGCCGCTGTGTGCTGGGAATACCTCAAACAAACGGTTTACCAGAGTTGCTTGTATGTTGGCCAATATTAGCTCTAGGTTCTCCTGTGGCATGATGTTTTGGAATTTGCCTTTATAGCGTGGATCCAGGATGCTGGCCAACCAGTAGTCATCATCGTTCATCATTTTGGCAATGCGGGGGTCCCTTTTTAGGATCTGCAAGGCATAATCAGACATGTGGGCCAATATTCCAGGTGTCAATGATGCATGGCGAGTGCTGGGTGGAGGAGCACTTTCTGGCAAATCAACATCCCTCCAGTCACGCACAAACCCTGTACCTGACCTTGCCACGCCAACATTTTTTCTTGCCCCCTAAGAAGCATCCTCCTCCCCAAAATAATCATCCCCATTAACCTCCTCCTCTTCTTCCTCCACCTCGTCCACGAGACTTCCCTGAGCAGACAAGGGCTGACTGTCATCAAGGCTTCCCTCCTCCTCTTCCTCCTCGGCTGCAGACGGCTGCTCCTTAATGTGCATCAAAGTTTGCATGAGCAGACGCATAAGTGGGATGCTCATGCTTAAGATGGCGTTGTCTGCTCTTACAAGCCGTGTGTATTCCTCAAAACACTGAAGGACTTCACAGAGGTCTTTCAGCTTCGACCACTGCACACCAGACAACTCCATGTCAGCCTGCAAACTGCCTGCCCGTGTATCCTCCCACAAATGAATTAAAGCCTGCCTCTGTTCGCACAGCCTCTGAAATATGTGCAGGGTGGAGTTCAACCTTGTTGCAACGTCGATAATTAGGCGGTGCTTGGGAAGGTGGAGCAATCGCTGCAGCTTCTGCATACGACTGGAGTGTACGGGCGACCGGCGTATGTGCAAGCACAGTCTTCGCACCTTATGGAGCAGGGGTGTTAACTCCGGATAATTATTAAGGAAGCACTGCACCACCAGGTTCAAGGTGTGAGCCAGGCAAGGTATGTGTCTGAGTTTCGAAAGGGCTATGGCTGCCACAAAATTCCGACCGTTATCACTAACTACCTTGCCTGCCTCAAGATGTAGACTGCCCAGCCATGACTCAGTTTGTCGCTGCAAGTAGTCGGTCAGTACCTCCGCGGTGTGTCTGTTGTCGCCCAAACACATCATCTTCAACACAGCCTGCTGACGCTTACCACTAGCTGTTCGATAGTGGGGCAACTCGTGTGCAACACTGGCAGCTGCAGATGGAGTGCTCGTGCGACTGCGCTCTGTGGATGAGCTTTCGCTTCTGGAGGAGGAGGAGGAGGGTCGAACGCCTACAGCCAACTGTTTACTATACCGTAGGCTAGGCAGCACTGTCCCACTGCTGCTGTCCCCTGTGGACCCTGCATCCACCACATTAACCCAGATTGCAGTGATGGACACGTAACGGCCCTGGCCATGCCTACTGGACCATGCATCTGTTGTGAGGTACACCTTTCCACTCACTGATTGCTTGAGTGCATGGACAATGCGGTCTTTCACATGCACGTGGAGGGCTGGGATGGCTTTTCGCGAGAAGAAGTGCCGACTGGGTAGGTCATAGCGTGGTACTGCGTAGGCCATGAGCTTGCGGAAAGCTTTGCTTTCAACCAACTGGTAAGGCATCGTCTCTAACGAGATTAGTTTGGCAATTTGTACGCGGATGAGAGGATGAGTACTTTCTTGTCCTACTCAGAGTCTCTGATAGGGTGAGATGGACTTGAGAGCTGCATATGGTGGAACTAGCAGTGGACATGGCGGACTGAGAGAGGGTTGGTGATGGTGATGGTGTTGGTGGTGTTGCTGATGGCCTAGATTCAGTCTTTCGTAGCAATAACATTGTGATTCCATGACTGCTTTGCCTTTGCGATGACACCTCGACAATTGCTGCTGGTGGTTTTCCCAAACGGTGGGCTTACAGTGGGGGAAGCGATGTAGCATTGCTGACTACCTTTATTCAGAGCAGGTGCACATGTGGTATGTGAGGTTTGGTAGTCCATCCACGCTTGCAAGTGCATGGTGGGTAAATGTCTAAGCAATAAGCATGCAACTGGTTCTGCTGCTGAGATCTCACACTGCTCTCTACAAGCTACAGCTGTCAGTCAGTATCAGTGGATGGAGAATGAGTAAACTTCAACTCATTAAAAAGGATATTCCCATCTCCAAAATCCTATCATAATATGTAATAGGTGCAATAATAATAATATTAGCAAACATCTCCAATTAGAAATGTAGTAGAGTTCTCCTGACTAACTTAATGTCACTATATGTTTGGATAGCACTATATAAGTGATCTTAACCAGGGATACCTAAGCTACTGCAATGCCCCTGCATAAGAGGTAAGCAACATAGCTTATCAGAAGAACTATACTACATTTCTAATTAAAAGTATTTAAGATTATTATTATTATTACTACTACTACACCTACTACATGTTAGAAAAGGATCTTAAAGATGGGCATACCCCTTAAATTATTTTCATTCCATAACTGGACTCTTAAAATGGTCAACCTAATGTCGGGTTTATGCACCCATTCTGACATAGATATTCAATGTAAGTACAACACCCTCATTTAATCTAAGAGATTTATTTAATATTGTACGTAAATTGCTAAAAAAATGAATGATAATGCAGAGATGGGTAAGTAATTGTTCTTGACACACAGCAGATTTCATAAGCAATTGCAAGTATGTCTACTTTAGCACAGAAAGGTGAATCATTAATATAAGAGGTTCAGTTCATGTGAGTTTATCCTTTAGAAGTTCGTTTTTTGTTTCTCCCACATAATTATCTCTAATTTTCAGTATCCTGTATGGAAATCTATGTTTAACCCAAACATATTTTTCATTAGTCATTCTTTTCAACACCAAGGGTTAATTGTGCTTCGTAAGACAAATAAACTAGAACTAGTGATTTGCTTTCTCCTGAGAATTTGCTTTCCTGAGATTCTCTTAAGTGCCACAAATTGCTGCAAGTGATTTTGGTAACCACAAGTAAACAATATATGAGCTGTAACCAGTTCCAACTGGACAATCTGTTCATAAAGTAATGAAACTGTGCCCTCTACGCCTGTTGGACAACTATTATTAGATGATGATGTCTGGGATTCCCAGTGCTCAGTGCTGCTATAAATAATTTGAAAAATGTTCCCACTTCATCCTTTCTCAAAGAATATTCTTCATTTCCTTTAGCAGACAGCCCCTGGGAACATTACAGTTGAAAGCCCCGAGTCACAGCCAACATTTGGTAAAACAAAAATGTACATATGTATTATGAATAATCATCATTTGCTGACAGGTAATCTATTAACTCATGAAAGACAAACTTTATATGTTAGCCGGTACAAATTTTATACTTTTATCAAGTACTGTGTTTAATGCCTTCCAGACATATAAGTACAGGTACATCATATCTAGCAGTGACTTCTCGTCATATAAAGCACCTGAACATCATATTTGCCAGTGACTTCCCAACATATGAAATAGAGGTACATAATATTTAGCAGTGGCTTCCTAACATGTGATGTACAGGTACATCATATCTAGCAGTCATACAACATACCGGTACATCATGTTTAGCAGTGACTTCCCGACATATGATGTATAGGTACATCATATTTAGTAGTGACTTCCCAGCATGTGATTGCAGGTATATCATATTTAGCAGTAACTTAATGACATATGAAGTATAGGTACATCATATCTAGCAGTGACTTCCCGACATACAACATACCGGTACATCATGTTTAGCAGTGACTTCCCGACATATGATGTATAGGTACATCATATTTAGTAGTGACTTCCCGGCATGTGATTGCAGGTATATCATATTTAGCAGTAACTTAATGACATATGAAGTATAGGTACATCATATTTAGCAGTGACTTCCCGACATATGAATTACAGGTACATCATATTTAGCAGTGACTTCCTAACATGTGATGTACCGGTACATCATATCTAGCAGTGACTTCACGACATACGACATACCGATACATCATATTTAGCAGTGACTTCTGGACATATAAAGTACTGATACATCATAATTAGCAAAGATTTCCCGACATATGAAGTACTGGTACTGTATATCATATTTAGCAGTGACTTAATGACATATGACGTACAGGTACATCATATTTAGCAGTGACTTCCCAACATATGATGTACAGGTACATCATGTTGATTGTGTGGGTACGTAGTAAGTGATAGAGCTTTCTCATGAAAGAGCTGCCCTGGCTTTCTAATCCTCTAAATGCAGCGATCAATAGCGGTCACAGCATTTAGAAAGCTAGAAGAGGAAGGGGGCTTCCTGTCCCACCCCCGCAAAGTGATCACGGGGACCCGATGACTGTTATGGCAGCAGAAGGTAAAATAATGACCTGCTGATCTGCCAGCTATGGTAGTCTGTTAAACCATGCCAGAAGCATGGTGTAAAATGCGTTCTGTCAGGTGCAATATAATATACCAGTGATGAGAGTAATAAAAGTTAATGTCCCATAGAAGAACTAAGTGAAAAAAGTAAGAAAAAAAAGTTTTGACAAAATTGTAAAAATACAGAAAAAAAATCCCTAAATAAAGAGCAAAACAAATGTGAAAAATACTATACCAATATATACATTTATTTATGTAAAAAATAAAAGTACACATATTTGATATTGCCGTATCCATAACTGTCACACTAGTTAATTCCTTCAGTAAATGCCAACTAACATATAAAGCTCAATGTGGATGTGTATGTATGTACAGTATGTATGTATGTCTGGGATTGGCATCCGCACCGTCGCAGCTACAGCCATAAAATTTGGCACAGTCACACATCTGGACCCCGAGAGCGTCATAGGCTATGTTGTGAGCAAAATTTTAACCCCGCGTCTTCCAATTCACCAAACAATTTTGCCCCTATCTTCATAATGAGGAAAAAGTGTATGTATTGGCATATGCACCGTCGTAGCTACAGCCACAAAATTTTGCACAGTCACACGTCTGGACCCCGAGAGCGTCATAGGCTATGTTTTGAGGGAAAATTTTAACCTCGCGTGTTCCAATTCACCAAACAATTTGCCCCTATCTACATAATGGGGAAAAAGTGTATGTATGTATTGGCATCTGCACCGTTGTAGCTACAGCCACAAAATTTTGCACAGTCACACGTCTGGACCCCGAGAGCGTCATAGGCTATGTTGTGAGGTGAAATTTTAACCCCGTGCATTCCAATTCAAACAATTTTGACACTATCTACATAATGGGGAAAAAGTGAAAGGAAAAGTGTTGGAGGCAAATTGACAGCTGCCAGATGTGAACAAGGGGGACTTAAAGAATGAGATGGCACCAAAGAGTATATACCATACAGTTGCTAAGGAGGGGCCCTGACTTGGGATACTCACCACACACGGGGATATGAACACACACACAAAATGCGCCACACACTACCACGTGCTTCAACACATATACCACCCTCAGCACACATTTCACCACACATACACCAACCTTGCAACATAAAAGTCGAAACACAAAAGTCACCACTCAAAACTCACCACGCTGTCCCAGAGCTGTTTAAATGATGAAAAATGAGCTGTGATTGGTTGCTATCAGCAACAGTTTTCTTTGTAGACAGTTGTGGTAACTGAGGCCTATTATTCTTATCATTTCTATGGTGTTATCGTCCTTCTGTACAGCTGGAAATAACACAATTTATTACCGTGCCAACACAGACCACCCTCTGACACAGACTGCAGGGGGAGCCTAGTATCACACAGGATAGGATTAGATACACGGCTCAGCAGACAGTATCACACAGGATAGGATTAGATACACAGCTCAGCAGTCAGTATCACACAGGAGAGGATTTTACACATATGGCTCAGCAGGAAGTATCACACAGGATAGGATTAGATACACTGCTCAGCAGTCAGTCTCACACAGTATAAGTTTAGATACGCAGCTCAGCACACAGTATCACACAGAATAGTATTAGATACATGGCTCAGCAGACAGTATCACACAGAATAGGATTAGATACACGGCATGCCTCCTAACTGTCTGTGTGACGCTGATCTAATGCTGCTCTGCAGTGTAAAAGCATTGCAGATTATTAGATCAGTGATCAGGGCAGGGAAAGTTGATGTCCCATCAAGGGACAAAGGAAACAAGTAAAAAATATATATATATATATATATATATATATATATATATATACACATCACAAAATAAAGAACAAAAAAAATATTAATTCAATAAATACATATATTTATGTAAAAACAAAAAACAATCACCTAAAGTACACATATTTGGTATTGCTACATCCGGAGCAACCTGACCTATAAAGCTGCCCCACTAGTTAACACCTTCAATGAACACCGTAAAAAAAAAAAAAAATAGCAAAAATGATGCTTTTTCATTATACTGCTGAACAAAAGGTGGAATAAAATGTAATCAAAAAGTCTGATTCAAATACAAATGGTATCCCTGAAAATTTCATCTCGTCCTGCAATATAAAAGTCACTATACAGCTCCATCAGAGGAAAAATAAAAAAAAGTGTTAGCTCTCAAAATAAAGCGATGCAAAAACGATGATTTTTTCTATAAATAGTTTTTATTGTGTAAAAGTTCCAAAACATAAAAAGTTATATAAATGTGGTATCGCTGTAATCGTACTGACCCTAAGAATAAAGTTGCTTTATCACTTTTACCACACGGTGAATGGCATAAAAAAAATCAGCCAAAAAGCTATTCCTGAATTGCTGTTTTTTGTTCATTATGCCTTGCAAAAATCAAAATAGAAAGCAATCAAAAAATGTTATGTGCTCAAAAATTGTACCAATAAAAACTTCAATTCATCCCGCAAAAACCAAGCCATTATATGACTCTTTTGGCAGAAATATAGATAAATTATAACTCTCGAAATATGGAGATCTAAAAACTTTTTTAAGTGTTTTTTAGTGCATAATAGTAGACAAGCATAAAAAGCATAAACCGTGTGTCTCTGTAATTGCACCAACCCGAAGAATAAGCTGTCTAATCATTTATACTGCACAGTGAACACTGTAAAAAATAAGTAAAACCAATTCTTTACCTGCTGTCAATTTGTGTGTTCTGCCTCCCAAAGAGTGCAGAAAGGCTCGGCTCACATTTACCCCGCACTCTATGCTGAGCGATTACACTGGGTTTTCCATGTAAATCTCTGAAATATGTGATTTAGATGGAATTCCCGGTGGAAGATTCAGATAATGACTCTACGCTCTACTCTACTACTACTGCATGTGATTTTCTATAATGAAGCAGATGGAGAAACTATGGACTCTGTCTGGCTTATGATCCAGTGGTGTCCATCTTTTTAAGCATACATAAAAGCACGGTTGGCTTCAGTTTTGTGCACCTCTGAAAAGAAGTACACCACTGAACAGAGGCCAGATTGAGTCCAGGACAACTCTGTTATCTCACTCTAGTGAGTTGCTTCCTCAGGGGTTTTATCTGAGTCATGTAATTCTGAGATTTAGATGGAAACCCCAATGTAATTGTTCAGAGTAGAGTGTCCGATTAATGTGATCCCAAAAATGTTCCCAATGAAAGCTTCAACTCAATCCACAGAAAACAAGTATCCACTCAAGTCCGCCATCGCTCAATGGAAATATAAGCGGCCTCATCATTACTGATAACACAAAAGGCCTGGAAAAGCACTATGGCTGCTCGCTCCTCAACAGAAATCCATGGAATTCTGTGCTCCATTCTGAGCCCCACACTGTGCCTAAATCACATTTAACGTCCACATGTTGTGTATTTCTGTAGTGATGACAGCCTGCTTAATTCACAGGTGCATATCTCCAGAAGCATAAGCTGGGCATAATGTGCCAGTACTAAAATGTATTGGGAACTACAATGTATTGGGCACTACACTGGCTGATTTTCAATTTTCACTTGGCAACATCCACTGCTGCTTGTTTCTGAAAAACACCCATGGAGTCAAAATCGTCAGTACACCTGTAGATAAATTCCCAGAGGGGTGTAATTTCCAAAATGGGATCACTTCAGAGGGGATCCTGCTCTTATGGCACTTAAAGGTTCTGTATATGGAGTCCACAAACTATTCTACAATAAATTGTTCTACAAGACTCGAATAGTGCTCCTTCTCTCCTGAATCTCGCCGTGTGATGAAGTAATACTGTAGAGCCACAAGTGGGGTATTACCACATTTAGCAGAAATTGTGTGACAAATTATGGTGCAATTTGTACCCATTTCCACATGTAAAAATTTAAAATTTGGGGCTAAAGCTAAATTTTGTGGTAAGGGTGTAATTCTTTTAAATTTCACCGCCCAATGGTATAAAACACACTCGTGGCTTCAATATGGTCACTGCACCCTCAGATGAATTCATTGAGGAGTGTAGTTTGTAATACGAGGTCAATTTTGGGGGTTCTGCTGATTTGACACCTCAAGGGCTCTTCCAATGGGTAATGGCAACCGCAAACTATAACAAAATCTGCCCTATAATATAGAGCTCCTCCCTTCTGAGCTTTCCACTGTGCCTGAAAAGTATTTCCCGATTACATGTAGGTTATTGTTGCACTCAGGAGAAATTGCACAATAAACTGTGAGGTCCATTTTAAAACAACATTTTAATGGTAAAAGTGTAAAAAAATCTTTCTTAACTGCACAATGGTATAAAATTCTGTGAGGCACGTGTCATGTTAACATGCTCACTGCATCTCTAGATTAATTCATTGGGGTGTGTAGTTTCTAAAATTGGTTCACTTATGATGGGTTTCTGCTGTTCTGCCACTTCAGAGGTTTTGCCAGTGTGACATGACACCCTCAAACCATTCCAGCAAAATCTTAACTCCAAAATGGCGCCTCTTCCCTTCTGAGATTTGCACTGTGCCTCTAACATAGTTTTAACCACATATGGGGGATTGGTGTACTCAGTAAAAATTGCATAACAAATGGTACCGTTAATTTTCTATTATCCCTTTTGAAAATTATGCATTGTGCATTCTTATTATAACGTACTAACAAAAAAAATTGTTTCCAAAATTGTGCTGATGTAGAGTAGATATGTGGGAAATTTTATTTACTAACTATTTTGTGCGATATGACACTCTGGTTTAAGGGCACCAAAATTAAAATTTAGAAAATTGCAAGATTATCAACATTTTTGTCAAATTTCCATTTTTTTCATAAGTAAATGCAAGTCATATCAAAGAAATGTTACCACTAACATGAATTACAACATGTTATGAAAAAACATTCTCAGAATTATTGGTATCCGTTGAAGCGTTCCAGAGCTATAGCCTCATAAAGAGACAGTGGTCAGAATTGTAAAAATTGGCTTGGTCATTAAGCACCAAATTGGCTCTGTCACTAAGGGAATTAATGTATCCCAGTTGTTCTGCCTTCTTCCACGTATGACGCTGTGTGGATTCCAGCATACGGCTAAACCCTTCATCCATTCCCAGTAAAGAGACTGTATGGGTGCTATATTTATTGAGATGATGTGAATAGCAATGGTAGATGATAACGGATGATATAGTGGAGGAGATTGGTGAACACAATTGTGGATGAGATCGGGTAAAAAACAGACAGTACAGTATATCAGTACTGGCAGATACCAACACAGCATAATACAGGGTGCTATTATAACAGTAGCAGGCATCATTACAGAAGTTGAGTAATACAACACACAATGCAGTGAAGAGAGATATCTAGGCAACTTAAAACTGACAGCATTGCACTAACTGAACAGGATACATTTAACCACATGCAGTGCAAGAGCATTACAAGGAGCTGGAAATACATTGCACATATCATGGGGCTGCATTATGGCTAGTTAACACAGATACATAGCACAACACATAAATGTATTAAACCCTCACTGGAATCCGCTTGACAGAAGCAGTGATTTTGCAGAGAACAGGACACGTGTGAGAAGCTCAGGGATCCGGGGGAAATTGGCTATAACTTCCTAGCCCGAGAAGATGAAGGGGCGGTTCTAAACAGAACAACTTTAAAGGGAGAGGACACTAAATACACAAGCAGAAAAGAGGACAACTATGACATCTAATGGCCATAGCTGGAACAGCACTTAAGAAATTTCTTGCTGCACATGAATGGGCAGAACACCAGTGATACATTAGATGATTTTTTTGTGGCACATTGTACTTAATGTTTTGTGGTAAATTTAGGTTGATAATTTTTGCATTTATTTATGAAATTATCAGAATTTTGGCAAACATTTTGAAAAGTTTGCAATTTTCAAACTTTAAATTTTTATGCACTTAAACCAGATAGTTATATCATCGTTATATCATACATAGTTAATAAATAACATTTTCCAGATGATCAGATGATTACTTTACATCAGCATAATTTTTTAAACAATGTTTTTTGTTAGGAAGTTAGAAGGGTTAAAGGTTGATCAGCAATTTCTCAACTTTTCATCAAAATTTACAAAACCACTTTTTTCAGGGGCCACAACCCATTTGAAGTGACTTTAAGAGGTCTGCATGACAGAAAATACCTCAAAAGTGACACCATTTTAAAAACTGAACCCTTCCAAGTGCTCAAAGCCACATTCAGTAAGTTTATTAACCATTCAGGTGCTTCACAGGAATTAAAGCAATATGGAAGGAAAAAATGAAAATTTTACATTTTCCCACAAAATGTTGCTTGAGCCAAAAATGTAGCATTTAGAGTAATAGGAGAAAATTGACAGTACAATTTGTGCAATTTCTCCTGAGTAGGCTGATACCCCATATTTGGAGGAAAACTACTGTTTTTTTTTGCACGGCAGGGCTCGGAAAGGATGGAGCACCATTTGATTTTTGGAGTGCAAAATTGTCTGGAATAGACAGCAGTCGCCATGTTGCATTTGCAGAGCCCCTGACATGCCAAAACAATATAAACCCTCACAAGTGACCCCATTTTGGAAGCTACACCCCTTGAAGAATTCATCTAAGGAAGTAGTGAGCATTTTTATCTGTTAGGCGATTCACAGAATTGTATAACATTAGGCTGTATAAATGGAAAATTATCATTTTTTCCACTAAAATGTTGCTTTAATTTTTCAAATGGGATAATAGGAGAAAATTAATGGTACAATTTATACCCTCAAGGAACTTATCTAGAAGTGTGATGAGCATGTTGAACCTACAGGTGCTTTACAGAATTTTAAAATGTTGAATCATGAAAATATTTCCCGAAATGTTGGTTTTGCCCCAAATTTTTCATTTTCACAAGGGTAACAGGAAAAAATGGACCCTGTATTTTGGTGTGCAATTTCTCCTGAGTTCACAGATACCTCAAATATGGTGCAAAACTACTGTTTTGGCAAACGGCAAGGCTCAGCAGGTAAGGAGTCCCAACTGAATTTTAGAGCTCAATTTTGGCTGGAATATATTGCAGATGCCATGTTACATTTGAAGAATCCCTGACATGCCAAAACAGCAGAAACCCTCACAAGTGAGCCCATTTTGGAAACTACACCTCTTGAGGAATTCATCTAGAGAGGTGGTGAGTATTTTTAAACTTCAAGCGATTGACAAAATTGTATAACATTAGACTGTGTAAATGGAAAATTACCTTTTTAACCACTAAAATTTTGCTCTTAAAGGGAATCTGTCAGCAGCTTTGGCCGATATAAGATACGGCCACTGCTTTTCAGGGCTTATCTACACCGGCCGGGACAACGCAGCAGTTAACGCTTTATTAGTCTCTAAGGTCTCATTCTGGACAAGCATCTATGGAATCATTTATCTAAAGCATCAAAGCACCTTGTATGTTGGCATAACATCAAGAATTTAAGGTAATTGAATGCATTTTGCCCTCATCTTTATTGGATGTAGTATGGTCTACTTTTTATACTACAGACACATTGAAATTTGATTTTACTGGTGACCCGTGCAAATAATTGTATTTTGCTGTATTGGCCGCCATTTCCCCACCCCCTTTTTTGGCATCTTGGACAAGCACCCATTAATGGAACAGTTTATCTTAGTCTTCTAAGCATTATTGCACTTTATATGCTGACATCTAGCATCAATGATTTAAGGTAGCCTATAGTAATTTTATCTATCATTTTGCCTAAATAGCGTAATCCAATTTAGTGTTACAATACAAGGGCTCGGAGAGTCTGTTTTACTAGGAACTAGCTGAAGAGCCCGGTGCTGCCCGGGCGTAGTAACTAACTACGGTTACGGTTAGTTAGTGTGCAAAGCTGAGTGTATAGCCCTGCCCACGCCGCATAGACGCGTTCACTATTATATCCCACATCATCCCGTCAGCCAGAGCTACCGGACTACTCCCCCTAATATCCCATACCATCCCGTCATCCAGAGCCACCGGACTACTAATATCCCACATCAGCCTGTCAGCCATAGCCACCGGACTACTACCCATAATAACCCACATCATCCCTTCACAGCCGCCAGACTACTACCCCTAATATCCCACATCGTCCCATCAGCCATAGCCACCAGACTACTACCCCTAATATCCCACATTGTTATATATAAAGCTGAGTGTAGAGCACTGCCCACTCCTCATAGCCACATCTAATATATAAAGCTCAAAGTGTGTATGTATGTGTGTATGTATGTGTGTGTGCATGTTTGTATGTCCGGGATAGGCATCCGCACCGTCGCAGCTACAGCCACAAAATTTGGCACAGTCACACGTCTGGACCCCGAGAGCGTCCTAGGCTATGTTGTGAGGCAAAATTTTAACCCTGCGCGTTCCAATTCACCAAACAATTTTGCCCCTATATACATACTGGGGAAAAAGTGTGTGCGTGTCAAGCCCCGCCCCTCATTATGATGTCATAATGCCCCTATTTGCATACTGGGGAAGCAGTGTGTGTGTATCAAGCCCCACCCCTCATTATGATGTCACAATGGTTGCCATGGCGACGCTGAGGTCATCATAGGTTGCAAGCCCTGCCGCCGCTCATTATGATGTCATAATGGTTGACTATGGGATGGAGGATGTGTGATGGGTATATGGGCACTGGACTATGGGATGGAGGATATGTATGACGGGTATATGGGCATGGGACTATGAGATGGCGGATATGTATGATGGGTATATGGGCACGGGACTATGGGATGGAGGATATGTATGATGGGTATATGGGCATGGGACTATGGGATGGAGAATATGTATGATGGGTATATGGGCACGGGCCTATGGGATGGTGGATGTGTGATGGGTATATGGGCACTGGACTATGGGATGGAGGATATGTATGATTGGTATATGGGCATGGGACTATGGGATGGAGGATGTGTGATGGATATATGGGCATGGGACTATGGGATGGAGGATGTGTGATGGGTATATGGGCACGGGGCTATGGGATGGAGGATGTGTGATGGGTATATGGGCACGGGCCTATGGGATGGTGGATATGTATGATGGGTATATGGGCACAGGACTATGGGATGGAGGATAATTATAATTTGTTATAACTAACCACAGTTATTTACTATGCCCGGGCAGCGCCGGGCTCTTCAGCTAGTTCACTATAATATCCCACATTATCCCATCAGCCAGAGCCACCGGACTACTACCGATAATATCCCACATCATTCCGTCAAAGCCAGTAAAAGTAGAATAGTGAAATTGCACAGAAACATGGTTCACTAAGATCCCAGGTCAACTTGTAATTTGTCCGGCTGAGTTGCTCATGGATGTACAGCATCTGTATGCTGTATAGTATCGTATTTAATGGGTTGTTATGGGAAAAGCATTATGTGTTATATGAGTATATTCAGGTGAATTATGGGGAAAGTAGCACTTTAAAAAAACTCACAGCATCAGTGCACAGTAACACATCAATAATGCATAAAAGTGTCTGTGAGAAAATTTTAAATCCACATGACATTTAATATGTGCACTTTCATACATTCATGTGTGTCACTTAATGATACCACACGGGAGGGGGGGATTCATTTCTGTCATGTACTCACTGCTCCTTTCTGGGGGACAGATGATGGCTGGAGCTTATGTTCCTGGGGATGCTAGATTTCTCCCACCATGTCAGTGTCTGCTGAGGTGTTGTCAAGTGGGAAAACTTGCGCATAGCAACCAATCACAGCTCAGCTACTTTTAACCAGCTCTGGTGAAATGAGAGATGCTTAGTGATTGGTTGCAAGGAAAACTGTTGGTCATAGCAACAAATCACAGCTTAGCTTCTTTTGAACAGCTCTGGTGAAATGAAAGATGCTTCGTGATTGGATGGTGATACACACACACACATTGATTTTTATATATAGAGATCTGCGCAAAAAATGTTATTCCAGCACATTACTAGGAACCTGTGCAAATAATTGTATTGTGCTTTATTAGCCATCAGCCTCTCTTCATTTTTGGCACCTTGGACAAGCACCCATCAATGGAACTGTTCATCTCAACCCCAAGCACTACAGCACTTTATATGAAGGCATGATTTAAGGTAATCCATAACAATTTTGTCTGTGTCATTTTGACTGAAAATAGCATAATCAAATTGAGTGGTATATTTTAAGGGCTTGGAGAGACAGCTTTACCTGGAACCTGCACATAAATTGTTACTCCAGTATTACAAATCAAATAATGAATAGAAATTGTTTTTTGTACAGTCACGAGCCAGCATATTCTGAAAAGTTACTTGAAAATTTGGTTCTATATAGGGAAAAAAAAACCTTTGTCAAGTTGGTCAACATTTCTAGTTTCCTCTAAGTTTACCAAGACAATCGTAAATAAATATACAGTACAGTATGCACTGTAAATGTTTTCCATAGACAAATGGCTAAACACGTTATGATGAAAAATAAATAGAAAATTTCTGTCTGTCCCCCCTCCTCCTTCCTTAGCACTCATTTTTACTTTTATACTTCAGCTTTAAAAATCATTCTTTATAATGAGTTGCCAGAAATGATAGCATATTTCGCAACTGTTTTCAGACAGCGCGATAAACACTGTCTGCAAATACTAGTGTTTCTAGATGAGAGAACGAATTTGCAAATGTTGTGCTGAAGGTCTCAAAATGAAAAAGAAAGTAATTTTTAAACACTGTGGACAGTTTTTTTTAAATAACATGATATGTGTAGTCTACACCTTTGCCTTTTTCCCAGTGACAGATGTCCAACTACATATTTATGCTGCTTCCTAAACTCATTTATAACACAGGAAGTTTTAATTATCATGTGCTAAGCCAAGCTAAATACAGTATAACCCTCTGGAACTGTATGGTTATACAATAAAAGTATATAAGAATAGCTCATTTTTTGTTCAAAAACGAAGAACTTACAGTACTTTTCTCCATTGCTAGATGGTAGGATTTAGCACCTCATAATGCGCCAGCCATAATCCAAAGGGTTATCCAGGAGATATTATTGATTTAGATTAGGTTATAAAAAAATAAAAGCAGAAATACACACCCTAACCGACCTCCCACCCCTCCCCATTCAAATGCCAACTAATCTCTATTTCCTGGTCTCGTCTCAATGCCTGCTCTGCTAAACACCGGCTGCAGCGGTGACTCACCTTGACTAGTTATGGGTGGGCTACCATTTCTTGTCATTTCCAGTGTTTAAAGATAAAATATGAAGTAGAATGAAGAGGGTGAATGATATCACTTCTTCACACCTTTGCCTTTTTTTCCTTTCTTTTCTCAACTGGACCTGTAACCAATTAGCGCAAAATTACATACATGTATGTCAGCACTGTGGTCAGTGTGTGTGGTTGGGGCTCAGGAGCTCAGCTTCTTCCTCAAGGGGTAGATGCCAGCCATTTCACATAGCCAGAATCTGTCTTTAGCAGCAGTAGAATCATAGAATGTTCAAGTTGGAAGGGACCTCATGGGTCATCGTGTCAAACCCTCTGCTCAATGCAGCGCAGGATTCACTAAACCATCTCGGATAGATGTCTGTCTTGCCTCTGTTTGAAGACTTCCATTAAAGGAGAAATCACCACCTCTCGTGGTCGCCTGTTCCACTCATTGATCACCTTCACTGTCAAAAAGTATTTTCTAATATCTAATCTGTATCTTCTCTCTTTCAGTTTAATTCCATTCCAGTAGTGGGAGCTAAGCGCCAACAGCTGCTGTTAACCATTTAAATGTCACTCTCAATGTCTGACTGCGGCATTTAAATGGAGTTGTTTCCCATGCAATGCTGCTATCTAGGTACACTCACAGGCTGAGCTTCATTGGAGACCACAATTCATTTCATATACTGGAATACTATGGTATTGCAATATATAGAATAAGTGATCAGACAATCACAGATAAATTACCATTAGGGGCTAAAAAAAAATAAAGGAAAAATTAAGGCTATGTGCACACAGTGCAGATTTATATGCGTTTTTTTTCTGACCCAAAACCGCAGCTGTTGGCATAAACCGCAGGTCTCTCCCTTCTGCGGTTTTGCTGCGGTTTTGCTGCGGTTTTTGCTGCGGTTTTGTCTGCGTTTTTTGAGGTAATGAATACCCATAAAGTTTATACAAACAACACTGGAGAAAAAAAAAATGATGTCTCTTCCTTGTCCAGCCCCTTCTTCTTCCAATCTCCATCTTGACGAACAAAATGAGTCAATGGGAAAATCAGGAGCAGAGTGCCCAGCGCACTGAACAGCAGAGCAGCCAGCAGAGCGCACAGCGCACATTACAGCACAGTGTCCTGATATGGCTCCGCAGGGCTGATAGAATTCGGATTCTTGAGTCCTTGCTCAATATCTTCAACCGCCACACACAGCAAGTAAGCAAAAGTTTTTATGTGCGTGTGATTCCACTAGTGCAGATGCAGCATGTGCAACAGCAATGACATATGGACCCTCAGATGCTGCAGACCATGGTTCGGCCCAGAATGACAGAATATTGCAATTGTTGGGTTCACATTGTGTCGTGCGTTTTACGCGTCAGTTACATTGTGACATATACGTTAACGCACACATAGACTGCTGTAGACAAGCGCATTGCTAACGCATGTCATAATTGGCGATGTGCTGTCATTCTGTCACGGATCCTTGGATGTGGGCTGTAGCGTTCAATGTGCCGTCACTGCTAGCGTGATCGCATAATGCAATCATAAAGAAGTTGTGTTAGTGCAGTCAGTTTGACGCATGCGTTGAAAGGACTGCCATAATGCAATGTAAACCTAGCCAAATTATGTCAAGCGTTAGCAATGCGCTTGTCTATGGCAGCATATTGGTGCGTAAACGCATCTGTTACATAGCAGTAATGGCGCTATGTAATGGATGCGTTAAATGCACACCTTTATTAATGAAATGTGAACACAGCCTTTGGTTTATCACTGTTTTGTGTACTAAACACTTGATTTTTTTTTTCGGTGCAGCAGCAGAGAAGAAAGCGATCAAGAAAAATGTGGGTTCACCCAATCGTAGTGGAGCGGACAGAAAAGGGACATTTTTATGTGCTCTACAATGATTTGAGGAGGTAAGTATCCAAATTTCTACATCCACATTATAATGTGTCTGTAAAACACATCCTTTTTTTTAATGTTTTTTCTGTTCAATTTCCAGATTTCCGGAAAAATTCATAGCCTTCTGCAGACTAAGCATCCCGGCATTTGACCGACTACTTGAAATAGTCGGTCCCCAGCTTACGTTCTCACATACGGTTATGAGGAAGGCCATCACTGCTGAAGAAAGGCTGCTCATCACCTTGCGGTAAGTAAATTTTTTTGGTTTTGTATGTCATTCAGTAGACCTCTTTCACACGTCCGTGTGTCTGGTATGTGTCATGACAGTTTTCACATGAACTGCTGACACTAGTGAAGACGCACTACAGGAAGCGCAGTTACCGGGTGGCAGGTGCTGAACATGGTGGCTTCATTCTCCCCTGGTCTGCAGGATTTAACCGCCATCAGGGAAGAATGGGCTTTGTTTTCACCACCTGCCACCATGTACAAAATTTTCTTGAGCGCTTTTTCCCAGCAAGGCATTCGTGTTTGAATGGTGCAGCACATGGCTGCCACATACGTGCCATACACACCCAGACACACTGACATAGATATCTTTGGTACAGTGTTTTGCTGTACTGGACATATCCTGGTGTTTTCGTGAAATAACATAACCTGTCTGCATTTTGGCCTGATCGTATTGCGCCCATAAATGCTGCCAGGTTCCATTACATTTTTGTGTGAAATTTCTAATATTTATTTTTTGTTTCTTTACAGATTTTTAGCCACAGGAGAGAGTTACACATCCCTACACCTCCAATTTAGAGTTGGTAAATCCACCATCTCTCAAATTGTGAGGTGCACATGTGCCGTCATCTGGCAGAAGTTGCAGCCCATGGTGATGCCTTCCCCAACCGAGGAGACTTGGCTGCAGGTGGCAGCAGGCTTTCAGTCTGTGGCCAATTTCCCAAACTGCATAGGTGCAGTTGATGGTAAACATGTAAGAGTGCAGAAGCCACCACGATCAGGATCACGCTTCTTTAATTATAAGAAGTATTTTTCGGTGGTCCTGATGGCGGTGGCTGATGCACATTACAAATTTGTTGCCATTGAAGTTGGCGCCTATGGCAGTACTGGGGATTCTCGGGTGTTGCAAACATCACAGATTGGTCAGCAAATTCTTCGAGATGGCGGAACGCTCCCAGCCCCAAGACCTTTGCCAGGTTCCACACATCCAGTGCCCTTTGTGATGGTATCGGATGAGGCGTTTCCCTTAACGACAACCCTGCTGCGCCCATACCCACGGAGGAGACTGGATGACCGGCGGAGGATTTTTAATTATCGGCTGAGTCGTGCACGCAGATATGTGGAATGCACCTTCGGGATCATGAGTAGTCAGTGGAGGATCTTTCACACTGCCATCCAGTTGGATCCTGACACCATTGACACTGTGATTAAGGCCTGCTGTGTACTCCACAACTACACTCGGGAGTACAGTACTAACGTAGATGTGGAGTACCAGCAGGCACAATTTAATCCAGTGCTCAATGCGGGAAGGCCATTCAACTTGGGTGTGCGTATGAGAGAAACTTTTGCTGACTATTTTCTGAGTCCTGAAGGTGCCGTGCACTGGCAATACTCCTGTGCCGGTGTTGAGCGGCCTGAACAGCAGTGAAGGATGGAAGAAGATGGAGCAACACCAAAGAAGTACCCTTCATTTTGTTGACTTTGGTTTCGAAATTGAATCTCACTTTGTAGTTTGTTTTAATAAAATATTTTTACATTTGTATTTCAGGTGTGTTATGTTTTTAATGGACTGGGTTGGTTCCAATTTTGAACTTTACACAGTGCAGGGGCACAACTAGGTACAAGGCATGGTACGTGGCAGGTGGCACACCAGTGTTTCAACAAGGGCTATACGGGATTAGGTTACGGACATCTGGCAACTGTCTTCAGTATCTGGACATCAGTTTGAGGGCAACAGCTCCGGACATCAGGCCGCAGTCATCAGGCTCTGGAGCTCAGGAAGCGAACAGCAGGCTCCGGGCATCCGTAAGGGAATCCAGGGTTGAGGCAAGGAGGCACAACATATTTCAACACAGGGTGCATATTACAATACACGCCAAGGTACAAGGCAAGTTTCAAGTCAGGGTGTGTGTGGTTGGGGTTACACCATGGTCCAAGTAAAGTAGCGTGATAAGGGATACGCCAGTGTTCTGGCTATGGCAAGGGCCTGCGCATGTTAGACGGCACGCCAGAGTACAGGAGAGGGCCTATGCGTGACAAGAGGACACACAATGCACAGTGCGGACACAGCGTGGGTTCAACGAAGCACAGAGCATGTATGGGGCCCTGGCTAGATGGTCAGGCTGAGGCTCTGAAAGGAGGGAAACACTTTAGGTGTTCACGAATGAGTCACAACAGGCGGACACAGCAAAGTCAATGCCCTGACAAGAAAGTAGAACATATCCAAAACATTTATTAACAAAATAGCCTGAAAAGCATAGTAATGTATTAATAATGGATACATAAATTAGGGGACAAATATTTTATAGATCTGCATATAATACATTTTTTGAGTGCAATCATTCGATAGAATTTTATTTTCATCCATACAGGGCATTTATGAGAGATGTGAGACCTCTTTTACATTGTCATAACCTAGGATATTATCAGGGCTCCTGCCAAAGTGCTCAGCGAGTCTTCAAAATAAGTCTATTTTTTGAAGGAACGAGGTAGAAACTGTAACAGACCAACAGGGTGTCTAAAAAACATATCACAAGTAATGATAGTCTGGGCTGTATCCATACGAATATGGTGACTGATCGGAATGTAATGGGGCTGGTGTCGCTGGTCCATTACTTTGGGTAGGCCCAAAGTTTGAGGGCTGCTGGGGTGCTTGGGTGGGCCCAAAGCTTGAGGGCTGCTGGGGTGCTTGGGTGGGCCCAAAGCTTGAGGGCTGCTGTGGTGCTTGGGTGGGCCCAAAGCTTGAGGGCTGCTGTGGTGCTTGGGTGGGCCCAAAGCTTGAGGGCTGCTGTGGTGCTTGGGTGGGCCCAAAGCTTGAGGGCTGCTGTGGTGCTTGGGTGGGCCCAAAGCTTGAGGGCTGCTGTGGTGCTTGGGTGGGCCCAAAGCTTGAGGGCTGCTGTGGTGCTTGGGTGGGCCCAAAGCTTGAGGGATGCTGGGGTGCTTGGGTGGACCAAAAGTTTGAGGGCTGCTGGGGTGCTTGGGTGGGCCGGAAAAGTCCGAAAAGACCCATGAGCATGGAATTGTACGGTGCGATTGGGGCAGGGTCCTCCAAAGCTGTCAGACTCACCTGGGCCAGGCTCATAAAAATGGACTGCCTATCCGGCGTCAGCAAGCGAGCCTTATTTGTGATTGTTAAGGAAAAAAAATCAAACATATCCTCTGAAGTACTTTTTTTAAGCAACTCCAGGGTTTCGGTTGCAGCTTTCACAGTCTTATCTTCTATTTTTTTTTTGTTTTTTATTGGTTCGCTCACCTC
Organism: Dendrobates tinctorius; assembly: GCF_039654945.1. Lineage (NCBI taxonomy): Eukaryota > Metazoa > Chordata > Amphibia > Anura > Dendrobatidae > Dendrobates > Dendrobates tinctorius. Next base: position 9,253,445 of record NW_027361775.1, on the reverse strand, counting down.
TCACCGGATAGGCAGTCCTTCCAGTAGCAACTGCTTCTGCGGAGACAGATGGGCCAGCAGCTGCAGATGGGCCAGCAACTGCAGATGGGCCAGCAGCAGCTGAAGAATTTGTCCCAGCAGAAGCAGTTGCTACTGATGGCGAAGATATGTCGACAGCTCCAGAGGGACCTGCCCCATCTTCAGACTCTTCGTCAGCCGGACACATGTTCCCGTCAGTCCTGTTGAAAGAAAACCAAATAAACATTTTTCAAAGCTGATTATGACCAACAGTTTATACGCCTAAAAAAAAAAAATTTTACCTCCTCAACGTCCGGCTAGTGAAAAGGAACTGCAGCTCCTCATAGAAATGGAAACTGTGCCTCCTTAGCGGTGAAGATCCACTTTTATCCAAGGTTGCGAAATATTTATTAAATCGATCCCGAACGGACCGTCACCTCTGCTTCACATCTTTCGCTGCAAAAAGAGAAAAAGAAAAGAGAAATTAATTCACTATCCCTTTCTTAACAAATGGAATCAAATGTGTAGAATATCATTATCATTACCGATTTCCCCCTGCTTGACACTTGGGAAGGAATGCCATTCCGGGTACAGTTCCACTAAGATCTTGTTCCAGCAGATCTCTTTGAAGTAGCGATCTTTGAAACTCTACTCGGCCTGGTCCCATATTGTGGGATAGTCACGGACCTACAGTTTATATAATTTTTATTACTTACTATATCAAACACGCAAAATCTTCTTATATTAAAAGCCTAATCAGAATACAGCCATAAACCAATTGCACAATAGGTTTGTGAATTGGAACTAGAAGGGTTTAAATTTAAGATTATAGCATAGCCTGTCACGCTCTGAGTGTCTAGACGTGTTACTGCGCTAAATTTTGTGGCTGTAGCGGTGACGGTGCAGATGGCAATCCCAGTCATACACATATACATACATACACACACATTGAGCTTATAAAGTTAAAGTGTTGGCCAAAAATAAAGTAGTTTGACGATGGTTCCCCTCAATATTTTTGGCCCACAAAGCCTATGCAGCCCGCTGCAGCCTGATTAGGACAACCTGGGAAATTGGGTTAATATACATGTCCCCTTTCCCAGGTTGTCCTAATCAGGCCGCAGCGTTCTGCATAGGCTTTGTGGCCCTAAAATATGGGTGACCCCTAGGTCATTATTTTGATTTTTGAGGCCCTGGTTTTAACAGCCAGATAAGCTACGCAGACAGTTGCGTAGCATGATATGTACCACCTGGGAAAGGGGTTAATATCCAGGTCCCCTTTTCCCGTAGCTTAACTGGCTGTAAAAACCAGGGCCTTAAAAATCAAAATAATGACGTGGGGGTCCCCCATATTTTAGGGCCAGAAAGGCTAAGCAGACAAGTGCGAGCTGATATTTCCAACCTGGGAAGGGGTTAATATCCATGTCCCCTTTCCCAGGCTACGAATATGAGCCCGCAGCTGTCTGCGTAGCCTCTCTTGCTCTAAAAAAAAGGGAGACCCCCAAAAAAATGACGTGGGGGTCCCCCATATTTTAGGGCCAGAAAGGCTAAGCAGACAAGTGCGAGCTGATATTTCCAACCTGGGAAGGGGTTAATATCCATGTCCCCTTTCCCAGGCTACGAATATGAGCCCGCAGCTGTCTGCGTAGCCTCTCTGGCTCTAAAAAAAAGGGAGACCCCAAAAAAAATGACGTGGGGGTCCCCCATATTTTAGGGCCAGAAAGGCTACGCAGACAGCTGCGGGCTCATATTCATAGCCTAGGAAGGGGTCATGGATATTGCCCCCCCCTGGCTACAAATATCTGGCTACAAATATGAGCCCGCAGCCGCCCCAGAAATGGCGCATCTATAAGATGCGCCAATTCCGGCACTTAGCCCCTCTCTTCCCACTCCCGCTCCGTGGCGGCGGGATGTGGGGTAATAAAGGGGTTAATGCCACCTTTGATTGACAGGTGACATTAACCCCGGTTAAGAATGGAGAGGCGTCAATAAGACGCCGATCCATTATTAAGCCCATAGAAACAATTTTTAAAAAACAAACAAAAACATTTTTATTGAAATAAAAACATTGTTTTTGACTAATTTTTTTATTGTACCCTCAATCCTATGCGACGCCCTCGATCACCTAAAAAAAGCAAAAAAAAACACTAGCTCCTGCCATGTGTCTCTCCAATATGTAACCATTATGTCCAGTGACTCAACAGGGGATATTAGCAGGCTACAAGACACTGAATGGGGAACTGAAAAAATTACCAACGTGAAACCATCAGTAATCCACCAGGAACTCAAAAAATGACAGAGTACTCCATAAAAAATCAGTCACACATGGGAGCTTACCAACAGGTGGGCAGGGAGGAGAGGGGCCGGGCAGTGTACCCCCGACGCGTGTTTCACGGCAACACAGGGCCACTTTATCAAGAGGATGTAGCGCAAGGTTCCAACAGCACCTTTAAATAACCCGGCGACCCCGGTCACATGACCGGAATCAACCAATCATGGTGGCGCTATCGGCACGTGCGCATTGGGGCCGCCAGGCCCTACCATGCAAGCAAAGCGTCATACACCATATGGTTTCATATGGATATATGATTGGAGACACATGGTTATACATGGGAATTTTCTTAGATTGTTTCCACTCTGTGGAAGGGGGTGGTCTCTTTGGGTATATGGTTTCTTAATTTGATTGGCACTTTATTGTTACAGTGTTGTGGATTTTGTATTAGTGTATATTTAGGGGCTGGTTTGCAAATTTTAGCCTGGGGGGCTAGCACACTGCAGTGGTCCATGAGTAGCGGCCCATCCTTAAAGGGGTTGTCGGATCTTAAGCTACATGTCTACATTCACTATGTGTGAATCCTCACATTGTGCGCACCATGCACTGTGAGGATTGTCTGGTGCCGGCGCCAGGAACAGGTGGTCTTGTGACCACAAGCATGCAATATATAGTAGGTTCGGAAAGTATTCAGACCCCTTCAAATTTGTCATTCTTTGTTTCATTGCAGCCATTTGGTAAATTCAAAAAAGTTTTTTTTTCTCATTAATGTACACTCTGCACCCCATATTGAATGAAAAAAGCAGAAATGTAGAAGTTTTTGCAAATTTATTCAAAAAGAAAAACTGAAATATCACATTTTCATAACTATTCAGACCCTTTGCTCAGTATTGAGTAGAAGCACCCTTTTGAGCCATGAGTCTTCTTGGGAATGATGCAACAAGTTTTTCACACCTTGATTTGGGCATCCTCTGCCATTCTTCCTTACAGAGCCTCTCCAGTTCCGTCAGGTTGGATGGTGAACCTTAGTGGACAGTCATTTTCAGGTCTCTCCAGAGATGCTCAATTGGGTTTGGCATAATACACCCTCTTACCACCCAGGATGAAGAAGCGCACGCAGGAGGTGAAGCAGACAGGAAAGAGATGAATCATGCGAAGGTGCCCACCTGCAAGCGGTGCAGGCACTCCATGGCCCCAGGCAGCAGAATTTACAGCAGAAGGCATCCAGCAGTTTGAGCCACTGAGGAATGGAGCTGTCATACTCCTCCTCCAAGAAGCGGCTGCAGGAACAGAGCCGGAAGCTTCCCTGCAACTTCTCTCTGCGCCTCCCTGGCTGTGCCAGCCTTTGGCTGCAGAAAGATTTAAAAGGGCCGCAGTGGCCCAATTTACCTTCAGCCTATTGCCAGTCTGGGCCTGCTCATCACATACTGCTGCAGCCTGCAAGTGGGGTGGGATGACGTGACCGTGCACTACAGGTGCGCTATGTATTAAAATCACTGCCGGTCCTCCAGCAGCCCTGGGCAGCTGCTTAGGCACCTGCCCAGGGGGTATATGCATTCCTGACACCCGGCACAGCCCGTCCCTGTGTATATTGATTACTAAAATTGACTGATGATTTTATCTTTATATTGTAACAACCCTGCTGGAATCACTGCATGGCCTCCCATCCCCTCACACCAACTTACTCACTGCTCCAGGCCATGCTATGACTTCGGTCTGCTGCCAGCTCCATGCTGTGTGCCTCTTGCTTCCTGCCTGGCTGGCTGTGTGCATAGGGGGGCGGCACCAGAACTCTCTACTTCTTATGGAATCAGGGTGCACCTGTCTAATATGTCCCTGACCAAATACCAAGAGGCCTCTAGTATTTAGGGCAGCTCCACCCGGTGGTAGCTGTCTGAGCAAAGCCTTAACTCAGTGTATTCCTGCTGAGTTGCCAGATCCTGTCCTATGTTTCACCTTCTCTGGAGGCTTGATTCCTAGTCCTGTGTCTGTGCCTGTCTTTCCGCCTTCCAAGAGGCAGAATATCCTGATCCCTGTGCTATAGTTCTTTACCTTGCCTTGTACCTCTCCGTCCGCCCTCCAGGAGGCAGAATATCCTGATCCCTGTGCTATAGTTCTTTACCTTGCCTTGTACCTCTCCGTCCGCGCTCCAGGAGGCAGAATATGCTGATCCCTGTGCTATTGTTCTTTACCTTGCCTTGTATGTGCCCTCTCTGCCCACCAGGAGGCAGTATATCCGGCTCCCTGTGACTTTGTCCCTGTACCTTCTCTCATACCATTACCGTGTCTGAACTTAATCCTACCTCTGCCTGTGTTCTGTACTCTTGTGACTCTTCCTGTGCTCCGTACTCTTACGGCTCTGCCCGTTCCCCCCACTCTTGCAGCTCTGCTTGCTCCATACTCTTGTGACTCTGCCTGCATTGTACTCTTGTGACTCTGCCTCTATTCCGCACTCTTGCATCTCTGCCTGTACACCTCACTCTTGCGGCCCTGCTTGTGCTCCACACTCTTGCGGTTCTGCTTGTGCTCCGCACCATTGCGGTTCTTCACCTCCTGTGTGAACAGGCCTCTACCTGTTCCTTCATACACCTCTCCTTCCTGCCCATGTCCCTGTGTCTCAACCGTGTCCACCTGCCAGTGTCTCAGCTGTGCCCGCCGGCCAGTGTCTCAGCTGTGCCTGCCTGCCAGTGTCTCAGCTGTGCCCACCTGCCAGTGTCTCAACCGTGCCCACCTGCCAGTGTCTCAGCCGTGCCCGCCTGCCAGAGTACCAGCCGTGCCTGCCGTGTTCACCTGCCTGTCTGTCAGTCGCACCTGTCCTAGTGTCCTGTTCGTTCCCCAGTGGGATCAGCAGCCATAGCCAGACACCACCCTGGAGTGGAACCTGGCAGCTACCTGCCACACAAGCCTGACCTCACCATCAGAGGCTCCTGTGAAGACCGAGGTAGCTGTCTTAGTCACGCCCCTTCCAGGATAGTCTGGTTTGTGGCACAATGGGGCCAGTATGGGTAACAGAATAAATTCACCCGGTCTGAAACCCGATCCTTCACTGCTCCACCCACCATTGTAGTCTCTAATGAACTGTTTGCTCAACTTGAGGTTGGCATTCCAAAAGTTGAACCCCCTTGGATCCGCCAGGATATGATGGGGATCCTAATCAGTGTTTTGTCTTTTTGGAGCAGTGCTTATGTTACTTTGAATGGCATGCTCCCTTCTTTGCCACCGGTCGGGTAAAGGTAGGATTGCTGATGTCCTACCTAACAGGAGATGCCTTGGAGTGGCCTAACCCCCTCTGGGAAGCGGGGGACCCCATCATCTCGAATCTTCCGACCTTCCTGGTGGCCTTCTGCAAAGTCTTCAACAAGCCAAGTACAGTGTCTCCTGAAAAGTCTTCCCCCCTAGCTCCCAGGAATGGACCAGACAAAAGAAACCTCTGAGTAAATTGTGTCATCCATCTATGACCGTCCATGACTCACCTGTTCCACAGCCTGCCAAAGCGGCCTCCCATGCAAGATCCAAGAGGTCTAATAAAAAGGGGCTGGCAAAGTTGCCGCCGGAATCTGGTCTTGAGAAAGAACATCCTGGCGGTCTCTGTCCTGTGGAGCCTATACACCAAAACCTAGGGCCAGTAGGAGAGGCTCCCCTGGGTGAGAGTACTTCCTCTTCATTAAAGCCAATGACTGTTTCTCTGCCGTCTGGGACTTTTGTTGTGTTAGAGCCGCCAGACATATGGAGTCAGTGTGTGGTCTCTGTTTTGCAGCTCCAGAAACCGGCATGGGCGTTGTCTAGAGATGGCCGAGCCCTATTCAAGAACAGTCTAGTCCTGCAAGGACAACTGCAGCTCCAAGTGGGAGCATTGTACACAAAGAAGTTCGTCTTCCATTTGCTGTCTGGTATGCCCATGGGTTATTCTGAGCCAGAGATTCTTGTACCCATTCAAGTTTGGAGACGCAGCAAGGTCCTCCGGTTGAAACAACAAAGTGACAAAAGGTGTCTGGTTCCCTTGCATCAGAGGCAGTCAGTAGTGTCGTCTTCTTCATCTGGTCTGCTAGTCGTCGAGTCAAGGTGTGATGACGTCTCCGAAGAGAGGGAAGCGGTGGCATTCTCTTCACACGTCTCCAGCGACTATACCAGTGATCTGCTCCCAGGAGCATCCCTGCCTCTTGATTGTCATCCCCTGGATAAAGGGCTGAAGATGGACCCTGAGTGCATGCCTTCAGCTCCCCTGTGGCCAATGGGTGAAGATTCCAAAATGGAGCTTTACTCATCCTCTAACCTGGAAGAGGTGGTCCAGTTTTTTCAGAGTAACACGCTGAAGTTGCTTCCTGAATGTATGCCTTTTGCTTCCAGGTGGACGGTTGGTGAAGATCCCAAGCCAAAAATTTGCTCATATCTGCTTTCCACCAGTCTAGAGGAGGAGGTCCAGGTCCTTGTGGAGGTTGACCCCGTCGGGCACCAAGAGACTTGGTACTCTGTGATTCCTGATGGCACGCTTACTTCACCTTACCCGAAGGATGTTGTTTTGGCCTGGACTGTGTGTGCTCCTATCCTTCTATAAGTCATTCTCGCGGGCATGAAGAAGAGGAGGTGTAAAGGGGCGGTACTGAAACAACCCTGCTGGCATCACTGCATGACCTTCCATCCCCCACACACCAACTTACTCACTGCTTCAGGCCATGCTGTGACTTCTGTCTGCTACCAGCTCCATGCTGTGTGCCTCTTGCTTCCTTCCTGCTCTCTGCATGCTTCCTGGCTGTGTGCATAGGGGGCGGCGCCAGAATTCTCTGGTTCTTATGGAATCAGGGTGCACTTGTCTAATGTGACCCTGGCCAATTACCAAGAGGCCTCAACTATTTAGGGCAGCTCCACCCGGTGGTAGCTGCCTGAGCAAAGCCTTAACTCAGTTAGTGACTTGCTGCTGAGTTGCCAGGTCCAGTCATATGTTTCGCCTTCTCTGGAGGCTTGATTCCTAGTCCTGTGTCTGTGCCTATCTTTCTGCCCTTTAGAAGGTAGAATTGTTGTGAACACTTTTGACCTGGCTTCTGAGTTTGGGCTCCCTCTGGTGGTTGCTGCTGGTAATGGAGTTGGTCTGGTTGACAGAAGTCAATCGCCTGAAGAGGATGATTGGAGGTCAGGTGTTACAGACTGGGAAGATTTAAGTGAGCAACCTTCCCTTAGTTGTTGCTGGTGATTTGGTTTTCTTCCTGTGCACTTTGGAAGTCTGCTTGCCTCCTGCTTGGTCCTGCATCTTTCAGATAAGTAATTTGTCAGTTTTTGCCTTTCTCTGATTTCTGCTTTGCTGTTGTGAGTTCAGCCTTGTTCCCTGTTGGGACCTGTGCTGGACCCCGTTCTATATGCTACAGCTCATGTCAGTTTTTTCAGTATTTTTAATCCCCTGGTATATCAGTATCTTTTGCTTTGCTTCCAGTTCACACCAGAATTCTGATCTAGTGGGTGAGAGGTCATGTGGCCTCAGTATTTTTGCATATCAGACGTGTTGGATTTTTCTTAGGGTTTTTTGCGTGATTGCAGACAGTATTCTTTCCTGTCCTGTTCTATCTAAACAGTTTGGGCCCCATCATTTGCTTATTCTATTTTCTGCCTGTGTTTTGTGCTTCATTTTGTCTCACCGGCAAGATATGTTTGGGGGCTATCTATTCCTTTGGGGTTCTACTCCAGGGCAGTTTAGCTTTCCCCTTCCTTCCTTTAGGCTTAGTTAATTCTTTGGCTGTGCCGAGGTGTCTAGGGCATCCTAGGTATGTCTCACAGCTAATATTAGTTGTGTTGTCAGTTTAGGGGTCTGCAATCTGCTTAGTTACCATCCTTTCTGGTTTTCTGGTTGCCTAGCGTATTCCCTGGCTATCCTCCTCAGTTACCATATCATAACACAGAATATCCTAGTCTCTGTGTCCTTGTTCCTTGCTTTGTCTAGTACTTCCGTCTGCCCTCCAGGAGGCAGAATATCCTGATCCCTGTGCTATAGTTGTTTACCTTGCCTTGTACCTCTCTGTCCGCCCACCAGGAGGCAGAATATCTTGATCCCTGTGATATTGTTCTTTACCTTGCCTTGTATGTGTCCTCTCTGCCCACCAGGAAGAAGTATATCCAGCTCCCTGTGTCTTTGTGTATCTTCTCTCATACCATTACCATGTCTGAACTTAGTCCTACCTCTGTCTGTGCTCCGAACTCTTGTGACTCTTCCTGTACTCCGTACTCTTGTGACTCTGCCTGTGCTCTGTACTCTTGTGACTCTTCCTGTGCTCCGTACTCCTTCGGCTCTGCATGTGCTCCACACTCTTGCAGCTCTGCCTGCTCCGTACTGTTGTAACTCTGCCTGCTCTGTACTCTTGTGACTCTGCCTGCTCTGTACTCTTGTGACTCTGCCTACTCCGTACTCTTGTGACTCTGCCTGCTCTGTACTCTCGTGACTCTGCCTGTGCTCCGCATTCTTGCAGCTCTGCCTGTGCGCTGCACTCTTGCGGCTCTGCCTGTACTCCACATTCTTGTGGTTCTGCCTGTACACCGCACTCTTGCGGCTCTGCTTATGCTCCGCACTCTTGCATCTCTGCTTGTGCTCCGCACCCTTGCGGTTCTTCACCTCCTGTGTGAACAGGCCTCTACCTGTTCTTTCATACACCACTCCTTCCTGCCCATGTCTCTGTGTCTCAGCAATGCCCTCCTGCCAATGTCTCAGCCGTGCCTGCCTGCCAGTGTCTCAGCCATGCCTGCCTGCCAGTGTCTCAGCCATGCCTGCCTGCCAGTGTCTCAGCCGTGCCCGCCTGCCAGTGTCTCAGCCGTGCCTGCCTGCCAGAGTACCAGCTGTGCCTGCTGTGCTCACCTGCCTGTCTGTCAGTCACACCTGTCCTAGTGTCCTGTTCCCCAGTGGGATCAGCAGCCAAAGCCAGACACCACCCTGGAGTGGAACCTGGCAGCTACCTGCCACACAAGCCTGACTTCACCATCAGAGGCTCCAGCAAAGACCGAGGTAGCTGTCTTAGTCACACCCCTTCCAGGGTAGTCTGGTTTGTTGCACAGTGGGGCCACAACCTCCTGGCTCATGCCCACCAGTCAGGGCGTGAGCATGACTTATATAATCTCTTGCTCCTTGTTCTCCACTGTTTTAGTATGCTATTGGCGCAGATGCAGTCCGTCTGGGGAGTTGGTGTGTATTATCTACCACCTCCTTGACATTTGAACATGCATTTGGGATTTCTGTTGCTACTAATTGTTTCTGTGTTTTCCACAGTTTCTCCCATTCCTTTTATGGATTTCTGTGCACGTGATTACATGTGGCGTGCACAGATAAATGATGCTTTCCATGACAATGCAGATGGGGATCTTGATGGGCCTAATAAAGATCTACAGGTCATTTATCATTTTAAGGAATTAATGCATAAAAGAACGCGGATATGGTGGAACCACGAGTTTCTGAATCAATAGATACAAAAAGACCTGATTCCGAGAGGACTCCGGATTCAGGTTTTTCCCTCATTTCCGGTGCTGGACGAGAATTTTAAAAATAAGTGGGAGGAACTGACCAATACTTGTTCCAAGGGATTCATGGTTGTACTTAAACAAATGAACCATGAATCATTGGTATCTATTGAAATGGAAATTGATGGCTTACAAGCCACCTTACAAAAGGACATGACCAGTGATGCCCTTAAAAAATTAAATGATGAGATTGATGTTGAGCTACAGAAGTGGGCCCACGATATTTAATCTACCAAAGCAAAGAAATTTAAAAGAGACATACAGGACAAACAATTATCTAGGGTATATAGGTGGCGGAACTCGTTTGATCGGTCTTGTTTCCACTCTAGGAATACCTCATATTCTTGATCCAGATCCACCTCTACACGTTCCAATAAATCAACTTATGATGAGGACACAGTGCCAAAAAAATCCTAGTTTTGGCACTACTTCTACTATGGAGTCTGCTAACAAAAGGATTGAAACCAGGCAGTTCACGAAGAATAAAACATCAGGAGCCAAAACTTCCCAGGCTGGCCCTCGGGGAGGTTTACAGGTACTGAATCTCACTGGCCATGTGCTTACTGATTCTCAGTTGGAGGTTCTGGGTAAGGGCCTGACCTTTGCTCCTACTAACCCCTTCTATTACTTCACAGCCCTGAAGGATCTACAACTATTTTCACGCAAATTAATCCTTAACTCCACACCAAAAATCATGCTTCTGAAGCCATGAGTGATGTTTGGGGTACACTGCCCGGTCCCTCTCCTCCCTGCCCACCTGTTGGTAAGCTCCCATGTGTGACTGATTTTTTATGGGGTACTCTGTCATTTTTTGAGTTCCTGGTGAATTACTCATGGTTTCACGTTGGTAATTTTTTCAGTTCCCCATTCAGTGTCTTGTAGCCTCCTAATATCCCCTGTTGAGTCACTGGACATAATGGTTACATATGGATTTATGATTGGAGACACATGGTTATACATGGGATTTTTCCTCAGGTTGTTTCCACTCTGTGGGACAGGGTGGTCTCTTTGGGTATACAGTATGGTTTCTGCATTTGATTGGCACTTTATCTTTACAGTGTTATGGATTTTGTATTATTGTATATTGATTAATAAAATTGACTGATGATTTTATCTTTATATCATCTCTTGCTCCTTGTTCTCCGCTGTTTTACTATGCTATTGGAGTAGATACAGTCTGTCTGGGGAGGTGGTTTGTATTATCTACCACCTCCTTGACATTTGAACATGCATTTGGGATTTCTGTTGCTACATCTTCAAGTGCAGCTTTTAAGTACACATCAGAATTATACCAGAATTGTGACCAGAAGGTATCGCCCACACTTTTCACCACGCTAACTTATGCACTTACAATTTTTGCTCCACTAATCATTACTCTACATTGCTCTCCCCAAACCTCAGCATTTTCCAAACACATTTTTATGTCACCAATCCTCTTAACTTTTCATCTAACCTCATCTGCATACCTGCTACATAAGCTCTGATCACTTCTACTAAATACAAAACAAGGTGGCCACTATATTTCCCATCCACGTTACCTAAAAATACACTGACAATAATTACAGCCCACCCGCCTATCAATTGCTATCCCTACAGTGATCAAAGGGTTAACAACAATGATCATCAAGGGTTAAAAGCAGTATAATACTTAACCCAGTAGCTGTCCTGATTATGAGACTGATCCTTGGCTGCTGATGTTCTGCTTGGGAAACAGCACACAGGAACTGTACAAGAAACTTGTGAGGGAGAGGAGCAAGAACAGAACACTGAGCGGGACTGCGTGGGGATAGGAGAAAGGGCAGAGGCAGGACAGGGGTGAGTAAGAGAGGGCTATGGACAATCGGGCTATGGGCTGAGCAGAGAGGGAATGAGAGGAGGAGGCCAAGAGGATAGGTGGGAGCAGAAGTGAGCCGATAGCAGGTCTGAGGACACTGAGGGCTGAGGTGAGGCTGGACAGGAAGGGGACACAGTGGGGGCTGTGGGGTTGGAGGCTGAGGCAAAGGGCAGAGCAAGAAGAGACTGAGCACTGCCCCCAATGGATATTTAAATTTTGCGGGGCTTGCTCCTGTGTGGACACGCCCTCTGCCCTCCTCCTGCATGTGTGCATGCAGGCCTCAATGCTAGCATGGTGATATGACATCACGGCTCCAGCATGTGCATCCCCACTCACACTTGTGCACCTCCCAGCAGCAGTGTGCTTTGAAGTGCTGCACTGATATGATTAAATCAGGGCCGGCGTACAAACTCCTGCAGGCAGTGGCTGCTGCCAGGACAAAAAATCACTTTTGATCCTTTGTTATATATATATATATATATATATATATATATATATATATATATATAGTGGGACATATACGCATGTGGGGGCACATAGGACACTAGAGGGGACATTGTATACATACATATACAGTGGGGTAAAAAAGTATTTAGTCAGTCAGCAATAGTGCAAGTTCCACCGCTTAAAAAGATGAGAGGCGTCTGTAATTTACATCATAGGTAGACCTCAACTATGGGAGACAAACTGAGAAAAAAAAATCCAGAAAATCACATTGTCTGTTTTTTTTTCATTTTATTTGCATATTATGGTGGAAAATAAGTATTTGGTCAGAAACAAAATTTCATCTCAATACTTTGTGATATATCCTTTGTTGGCAATGACAGAGGTCAAACGTTTTCTGTAAGTCTTCACAAGGTTGCCACACACTGTTGTTGGTATGTTGGCCAATTCCTCCATGCAGATCTCCTCTAGAGCAGTGATGTTTTTGGCTTTTCGCTTGGCAACACGGACTTTCAACTCCCTCCAAAGGTTTTCTATAGGGATGAGATCTGGAGACTGGCTAGGCCACTCCCGGACCTTGAAATGCTTCTTACGAAGCCACTCCTTCGTTGCCCTGGCGGTGTGCTTTGGATCATTGTCATGTTGAAAGACCCAGCCACGTTTCATCTTCAATGCCCTTGCTGATGGAAGGAGGTTTGCACTCAAAATCTCACGATACATGGCCCCATTCATTCTTTCATGTACCCGGATCAGTCGTCCTGGCCCCTTTGCAGAGAAACAGCCCCAAAGCATGATGTTTCCACCACCATGCTTTACAGTAGGTATGGTGTTTGATGGATGCAACTCAGTATTCTTTTTCCTCCAAACACGACAAGTTGTGTTTCTACCAAACAGTTCCAGTTTGGTTTCATCAGACCATAGGACATTCTCCCAAAACTCCTCTGGATCATCCAAATGCTCTCTAGCAAACTTCAGATGGGCCCGGACAAGTACAGGCTTAAGCAGTGGGACACGTCTGGCACTGCAGGATCTGAGTCCATGGTGGCGTAGTGTGTTACTTATGGTAGGCCTTGTTACATTGGTCCCAGCTCTCTGCAGTTCATTCACTAGGTCCCCCCGCGTGGTTCTAGGATTTTTGCTCACCGTTCTTGTGATCATTCTGACCCCACGGGGTGGGATTTTGCGTGGAGCACCAGATCGAGGGAGATTATCAGTGGTCTTGTATGTCTTCCATTTTCTAATTATTGCTCCCACAGTTGATTTCTTCACTCCAAGCTGGTTGGCTATTGCAGATTCAGTCTTCCCAGCCTGGTGCAGGGCTACAATTTTGTTTCTGGTGTCCTTTGACAGCTCTTTGGTCTTCACCATAGTGGAGTTTGGAGTCAGACTGTTTGAGGGTGTGCACAGGTGTCTTTTTATACTGATAACAAGTTTAAACAGGTGCCATTACTACAGGTAATGAGTGGAGGAAAGAGGAGACTCTTAAAGAAGAAGTTACAGGTCTGTGAGAGCCAGAAATCTTGATTGCTTGTTTCTGACCAAATACTTATTTTCCACCATAATATGCAAATAAAATGAAAAAAAACAGACAATGTGATTTTCTGGATTTTTTTTTCTCAGTTTGTCTCCCATAGTTGAGGTCTACCTATGATGTAAATTACAGACGCCTCTCAACTTTTTAAGTGGTGGAACTTGCACTATTGCTGACTGACTAAATACTTTTTTGCCCCACTGTACAGTGGGTAAAAAAAGTATTTAGTCAGCCACCAATTGTGCAAGTTCTCCCACTTAAAAAGATGAGAGAGGCCTGTAATTGACATCATAGGTAGACCACAACTATGCGAGTCAAAATGAGAAAACAAATCCAGAAAATTACCTTGTCTGATTCGGCAATATTTATTTTTCAAGTTATCATAGAAAATAAGTATTTGGTCAGCTAAAAACATGCAAGATTTCTGGCTCTCACAGACCTGTAACTTCTTTAAGAGTCTCCTCTGTCCTCCACTCATTACCTGTAGTAATTTCACCTCTTTGAACTTGTTATTAGTATAAAATACACCTGACCACAACCTCAAACAGTCACACTCCAAACTCCACTATGGTGAAGACCCAAGAGCTGTCGAAGGACACCAGAAACAAAATTGTAGCCCTGCACCAGGCTGGGAAGACTGAATCTGCAATAGGCAAGCAACTTGGTGTGATGAAATCAACTGTGGGAGCAATAGTAAGAAAATGGAAGACATACAAGGCCATTGATAATCTCCCTCGATCTGGGACTCCATGCAAGATCTCACCCCGTGGGGTCAAAATGATCACAAGAACGGTGAGCAAAAATCCCAGAACCACACGAGGAGACCTAGTGAATGACCTGCATAGAGCTGGGACTACCGTAACAAAGGCTACCATCAGTAACACATTACGCCGCCAGAGACTCAGAAGATCCTGCAGTGCCAGACGTGTTCCACTGCTTAAGCCAGTACATGTCCAGGCCCGACTAAATTTTGCTAGACAGAATTTGGATTATCCAGAAGAATACTGGGAGAATGTCATATGGACTGATGAAACCAAATTAGAACTGTTTGGTAGAAACAAAACTCGTTGTGTTTGGAGGAGACATGCTGAGTTGCAACCAAAGAACTCCACACCTACTGTGAAGCATGGGGATGGTAACACCATGCTTTGGGGCTGTTTCTCTGCAAAGGGAGCATGACGACTGATCAGTGTACATGAAAGAATGAATGGGGCCATGTATCGTGAGATTTTGAGTGCAAACCTCCTTCCATCAGCAAGGGCATTGAAGATGAAGTATGGATGGGTCTTTCAGTATGATAATGATTCAAAGCACACCGCCAGGTTAACAAAGGAGTGGCTATGTAAGAAGCATATGAAGTTCCTGGAGTGGCCTAGCCAGTCTCCAGATCTCAACCTCATAGAAAACCTTTGGAGGGATTTGAAAGCACGTGTTGCCCAGCGACAAGCCCAAAATATCACTGCTCTAGAGGAGATCTGCATTCAGGAATGGGCCAACAAACCATCAACAGTGTGTGCCAACCTTGTGAAGACTTACAGAAAACATTTGACCTCTATCATTGCCAACAAAGGATATATAACAAAATATTGAGATGAAGTTTTGTTAATGACCAAATACTTATTTTCCACCATAATTTCAAAAATAAATCTTGCAAAATCAGACAAGGTGATTTTCTGGATTTGTTTTCTCATTTTGACTCTCATAGTTGTGGTCTAGCTATGATGTTATGATGTCAACTACAGGCCTCTCTCGCCTTTTTAAGTGGGAGAACTTGCACACTTGGTGGCTGATTAAATACTTTTTTCCCCACTGTACCTCACAAGAGAGAACGTAGATTTTCATGTCTTTCAGACAGGTAGGCCACTAAAAGAAATGGCTCAGGAACTCCTGTGTCTTCTGTACCCCCCAATAACCAGTCAACTTGGAGTCATGGACAAACTTGAGGACATGCAGCTTTATGGCCTCCGGAACTTATAAACGTTGATCCCGGACCCACGTACTGTTTTTGAGAACTAAGTTTACATCCGCAGTCGGGTTGGCGAGAAAAGGGTCTGTGTCATAGGCCTACTTAATGATCTTCCATAAGTCCTTATTCTGAATGACTCCGACAAAGTTGGCATCAGACAAGACAGTCTTAGACTGCATCTCAGGTACGGAATCCATGGCATGGATTCAGGACAAAGCATCCGCTTTCCCATTACGTGAACCTGGGCGGTACAAATGACAAAATTAAATTGGTTCAAAAATAGACTCCAGCGAGTCTGCCGTGGAGAAAGACAACTAGAAATTCCAGATTGCGATGATCCATGAGGTGTTGGAAGGTTGCCAAAGCATTGCAGAGACCAAAAGGCCTCACAAGATGTTCAAATGCCCATACCGATATCTAAATGCAGTCTTCCATTCATCTCCAGAGCAGATCCAAATCAAATTATACGCTCGTCGAAGATACAACTTAGAGAAGATCTTAGCATGTCGTACTCTTTCCAGCAGTTCAGGAATCAACGATAAAGGGTAGCGATTCCAGATGGTTACCTTATTGAGCATCTGATAATCCATTCCTTAAATGCAGCGATAATGGCTAGAAGCCCTTTATCTCTCACATCATAGTTATACAAGGTCTAAGAGTTCCATCCTTCTGTTTTACGAAAAAGATAGGTGCTCCAGCCGGTGATGAGGAGGGGGTAAATGAAACCCTTAGCCAAATTCTCATCAATGTATTCCTTCAAAGCCTGCTGTTCTGGAGTTGCTAGTGGGTAGACATTCTTGAATGGAATAGCTGCCCCGGAAGCAGTTCAATGGGCCAATCATAAGGTCTGTGAGGAGGAAGCTGATCTGCCATCTTCTTTTCACAAATGTCCAAGAATTCATTATAAATAGATGGTGTTAGGGTTGCGGATTGCACTAAATATAAAATATAAAGTGCGATCACGACCTGGGGTCCACCATGCAGAGATTGAAAACTGCTGCTCAGTAATGGCGGAGCACTAACTAAACACCGGCAGGTTAACCACTGACCCAGTGTGTACAGGAGCGAACTCTGTTACCTCACAGAGCCGCTGGAACAAGAGCCACTGGACTCGGCAGGGGAGCGCAAGTGTAGAGACACAGGACTCTGCCCCAAGGACTCAGGATTAGAGTCCCTCTAGCCCCACTAGCGTTCAACAACACGACTGCGATGCCTGGACAGACACTTATAGAATGCTGTGCCCTGTTAACAGTCACAGGGTGCAGCTAATAGTTGCTTACCCCACTAAGTGCGTACAGCGCAGCTCTGGTGGACGCCACTAAACAGCCTAAGCTTAGGTCTAGAAAGCGTATAAGATGCGCATGGCGCCGCTCTAACAGGTGCTGCTATACATGCGGTAGCGTAGTGCCTTAGGTAGAGTGGCACACTCTGGCGCTAGCATGTGTGAGGAGCTGGGAGCACTGCAGTGCTAGGCAGTGCCACAACTTGGCGCTGACTCTGACTCTAAAAACCCTATCTCATGCACAACCAAGGGAGGGAGTCATAATGAGTCAGTCACCTGTCACAAGCATCCATCATCACACACACAGTTAGCCATATTAGTCTATACTAGCGCATGGCTGAGCGACCATGCAAACCTTTTATAGCAGCGTCCTTCGGGGACCTTTCTGATGGTCCAATTCGAGCTGCTTGAGGACCTGAGCATGTGACCTCCAACCTCCAATGAGAGGTCATCCCATGGGCATGCTCAGTAGGGTGCAAAAAGGACTTAGCCTCTGGAGCTGCTCGCTGCTGGCTAGTGCAGATTGCTAAAGCTGAACCAGAGGTGGCTATGTGGCACCCCTGAGGGTTCAGTCACCACAGAGGTACTGCACCTCCTCCTGAGGTATGGTACCCCACTATCCAGGTAAGGTGAAGACACCTGACCACACTCCAACACCTGCACCCAGCACAGACACTTTAGAATAGCGGAGCACCCTGTGAGGCAGCTGCTTTGGTTCACGAAGGGCGCTGGGGAAGTGGGTGGAGCTTAGACTGCACAAGAGACCGGGAGAATGTTAGGAAGGGGTCAGTTAGTGAGAGAAGATCCCCAGAGAGGGATGGAGCGGGAGCAAGTGCTGCAGCAGACTGTTGTGAGTCGGAGCTGAGGGCACGGGAAAGAGCAAGAGAAAGCCTGACTCTTTGGAGGGAAGATAGATTAGTACAGAACATGGGGAGAAGAGAACTGAGGACCAGGGTGAGAGCAGAGCCCTTCTTTAAGTTCAAAGCGCATGGTCCGGAGTCCGGTATCCGAGGTTGTATGGATACTGATGTTCCTGCAACAGAAACCGGAGGAATAGAAGTCATCACCACTTTATTCCCACCTAAGACTCGGGGGCACAATAGCAACGTATGTGAGCTGGGACCTGATAGTAGGAAGTCCCAGAAGCGGGCTACAGCTGTCTGCCGTATGAGTAGAGTTCCAAGTAACATCTGGAAGGAGGAACTTGAGTTTAATTCACAACTACAAGTACTTCGGTTTAGGCGCTAGTGAGGAGACGTTCAGAGAAGGCACATGTTGGAGGAGTGCTGGAAGGGTGTAATTTATCTTGCTTGGAAGTTGGCTGGGCCCCTGACCTGCAGGACACACCACTGAAGCGGGCATCTGTGTGCACCAGACTCTGAGTAAAGCCTTGGAACTACATGCAACTGAGTCTCTGCCTTCTCCTTGCGTCTTCAACTCGGCACCGCTACATTCTCTACTCCACATTACAAAGTCATCTCTACTGCCCTGGGACTACAGCTCCACCTGTGGGGAGCTTCAACATCATTGCTGCACTGAAGCTACCCTGCAGCGCTGGTCAAACTGACCAGAAACCACAGGTGGTGTCACGAATCATCACAATAAATTTATCCCCATCACTCTACCCCTTTTACATTGACCGCCTGAGGCCATGGACCGGGTCACTGCCACTGTGACATCTCCCATTGAAATCAACGGGCCCGGCACCGAGTACCAAACGGCCTCTGGGGGAGAGTCAGCAGCAGCAACCAATCTGACAGCACTAGCTTGAGCAAGAAGCCGGGAACGACGCCTTTGCTGAGCAGCCTCCTCTGCAGTTGGGACTGAATGGGAGACCACAGAAGGCAAGGCTCAGGAACCCGACGCCTAACAGAGGCAGGAACCCGACGCCTAACAGATGGTAACAAAAATACCGCAGTGGTACATTTCGTATCCCGAGAACTTGCCTGGCATGTCACTGGTGTTTCCCTTGATGGGAAAGTGATTTCCTTGGTCTCCCAGTTGATAATAGGATTCTGCGACTGCAGCCATGGAATTTCTAAAATTAGAGGGAAATGTGGTGAGGAAATCAACAGAAAGGATAACATTTCCTGATGGTCGGGTTCAATGAAAACTTCCAGAGGTACAGTTTCCTGATCTACTGGTGCAGAAACTAGAGGGGAAACATCCACCGTTTCCATAGTTACCGGGGTGACTCTCTGCTGAGTCTATATGCCATGTTCCTTGGCAAAGGTTAAGTCAATAAAATTACCTCCTGCCCCTGAATCCACCATAGCTGCACAGGGAATCCGACATCTGGATCTTAATGGGAAGGGAGCAATGTGTCTCATTATTCCTCTGTGTTTTAGGAGAAGCAGTCACAGACAGAGAATGGAAGATGGCAATAAAGAAAAAAATTGCTTCAGCTCCTTAAAAAGCTTGAACTTTTATTTATCCAAAAATAGTAAATTTATACAGTAAAAAACTCCACAAACAGTGTGCATATAGCGGTACAAGCAATGTGTTTCAATCTATTGCAGATCTTTCTCAAAGCTCTGCACCTACTGACATTCATGAACATTTAAATCATGCAGATACCAATCAGAACAGCTTGAAAATGAACTAATTAATCAGCAGGTGCCCATCAATACCAGCTTTTAAAGACAATTAGTTCCTGACTGGTTTCTGCACCACTTATTTACTACAGACAAAACATATAATACAAAGCAACAATATATACAAATAATTTTTTAGCTTCAATAGTGAAACATAGTTTCATTGCACTTGTTAAAGCCGCTTGGTGTCCTAGTGTTCAAATAGTACATCCAGAAGGCTTAACGTGTGAGGAGGCGTATTTTGACATCTCCACGTTCAGACATCTGAATTTGTTGTATCCCACTGACCTGTAATGATGCTAAGTTACCTCCATGTTCCAAAATAAAGTGCCTTGCCGCTCCCAATATACTGCAGCTTATTGCGTTATTATTGATGTCCCTCAGGTGTTCTGTAATGCACGTTTTTAACTTGCGTGTGGTACAACCTATGTATGACATATTGCAAGTGGAAGAATTTATCTTATATACCACGTTTTTAGAATAAGGCTAAGTGCACACGTACCGGAACTCTCGCGGAAATTACCGCGAGAATTCCGGAATTCCATTCCGCGGGAAAATCGCATTTTAAATTCCCGCAATTTTCTCGCGGAAAAACTAACATTTTGCAAGCGTATTTAGCTTGCAAAATGCTAGCGTTTTCCAAGCGATCTATAGCATCGCTTGGAGAACTGATTGACAGGTTGGTCACATTCGTCAAACACAGTGTTTGACGAGTGTGACCAACTTTTTACTACTGAGGCCGCCTATGCAGCATCAGTAGTAAAAGATAGAATGTAAAAAAAAAATAAAAAATGGTGTTATTCTTACCTTCCGACGTCCCGCGCAGTCGTTCCCAGTAATCCTTTGCGAAAATGCCCGCGATGACGTCCGTTCTCGCGGGATCGCGATGTCTTGCGGTCATTCGCAATGACTTCGCGCGAATGACCGCGAGACTTCGCAATCCCGCGAGAACGAACGCCATCGCGGGCATTTTCGCAAAGGCTTACTGGGAACGAGAGCGTGGAGAGAGGCGGGAATGCTGCGCGGGACGCCGGAAGGTAAGAATAACAATATTTTTTATTTTAAATTCTATTTTTTTACAGGGGTATGGTACCCAAAGCCCGGAGGACAGTCTCCTCTCCTCCGGACCATGGGTACCATCCGCAATTGTTCTGCTTACTTTCCGCATGGTGTGCACAGCCACATGCGGGAGGTAAGCGGAACAATGCATTCCTATGGGTGCGGGATCGCCGCGATTCCGCAAATTAATGAGCATGCTGCGTTTTTACCGCAAAGCGATTCCGCCGCGGTAAAAACCGCAGAATTAGCACAGCATTGCGGAATCCCATAGGAATGCATGGGATGCTTATTTTTAGCGTTTTCGCGGCAAAATCGCGCGGTTAAAACCGCCGCGGAAACGCGAAAAAAACACCACGTGTGAACTCAGCCTTACAATTGATATATCTTTTGATATTAAACTCTTGTGTGTTTTCCTGATTTTTGAATGTTTTAGTTACCAATGTATACTTGCATGTAGTACAATTTTTTCTTCCACATTTATAAAAAAAACCTGAATCTCCAGCCAGGTTTTTTTCTTATTTTTAGATCTATACATACTAGTAGATTATTATTTATTATTATACACTTTTATAGCACCATTTATTCCATGGCGCTTTACATGTGAAAATGGGCAAATATAGACAAGTACAATAAACATGAGCAACACAAGACACACAAGTACAGAAGGAGAGAGTACCCTGCCCACAATGGCTCACAGTCTACAGGGGATAGGTGAGGATACACTAGGAGAGGGTAGAGCTGGTCGTATGGTGGTTCAGTAGACTGAGGATCACTGCAGGTTGTAGGCTTGTCGGAAGAGGTGGGTATTCAGGTTCTTTTTGAAGGTTTCCATGGTAGGCGAGAGTCTGATGTGTTGGGGTAGAGAGTTCCAGAGTATGGGGGAAGCACGGGAGAAGTCTTGTATGCGGTTGTGGGAAGAAGAGATAAGAGGAGAGTAGAGAAGGAGATCTTGAGAGGATCGAAGGTTGCGTGTGGGTAAAGTACCGGGAGACCATGGCACAGATGTATGGAGGAGACAGGTTGTGGATGGCTTTGTATGTCATAGTTAGGGTTTTGAATTGGAGCCTCTGGACGATAGGAAGCCAATGAAGGGCTTGGCAGAGAGGAGAGGCTGGGGAATAACGGTGAGATAGGTGGATTAGTTGGGCAGCAGAGTGCAGGATGGATTGGAGTGGTGCTAGAGGGGAGGCCAGAGAGTAGGAGGTTGCAGTAGTCGAGGCGGGAGATGATAAGGGCATGCACTAGTGTTTTTGTGGTTTCATGGTCAAGGAATGCACGGATCCAGGAAATATTTTTAAGTTTGAGATGGCAGGAGGAGGCAAGGGTTTGGATAAGTGACTTGAAAGAGAGGGCAGAGTTGAGGATCACCCCGAGGCACCGAGCATGTGGGACTGAGGAAAGTGAGCAGCTATTCACATTGATGGTTAGGTCTGATGGAGGGGTGGAGTGAGATGGGGGAAAGATTATGAATTCTGTTTTGTGCATGTTCAGTTTTAGAAAGCGAGCAGAGAAGAAAGCTGAAATAGCAGACAGACATTGTGGGATTTTGGTAAGTAAGGAGGGGAGGTCAGGTCCAGATAGGTAGATCTGTGCATAATCGGCATAGAGATGATACTGCAAACCGTGGGATTCTATGAGCTGTCCCAGGCCGAAGGTGTAGATGGAGAAGAGGAGGGGTCCTACAACTGAGCCTTGAGGAACACCGACAGACAGGGGGCGAGGTGAGGAGGTGGTGTTGGAGAGGGAGACACTGAATATTCGGCCTGATAGATATGATGAGATCCAGGATAAGGCCAAACCTGTGATTTCAAGAGATGAGAGAATCTGTAGCAGGAGGGAATGGTCCACAGTGCCGAAGGCAGAAGACAAGTCCAGGAGAAGGAGGACAGAGTAGTGTCGCTTGCTCTTGGTGATTAGTAGGTCATTGGTGACTTTAGTAAGGGCAGTTTCAGTTGAGCGATGCTATCGGAAGCCTGATTGTAAGTGGTCAAAGAGGGAGCAGGAGGAGAGGTGGGAGGACAGTTCAAAATGGACATGCTATTCCAGTAGTTTTGAGGCATAAGGGAGAAGAGATAACGGGCGATAGCTAGACACAGAGGATGGGTCAAGGGAGGTCTTTTTGAGGATGGGTGTGATCGAGGCATATTTCAAGGATGAGGGGAACACACTGTAAGCGAGAGGTTGAAGAGGTGTGTCAGAGTAGGGATGAAGACTGTGGCAATGTTAGGGATGAGGTGGGACGGGAGCAGGTCAAGCATGCAAGTGGTGAGGTGTGATCTTGATAGGAGGGTGGAGAGCTGATCTTCTGTCATGGTGGAGAAGTTGGTTTTGAAGGAACAGGACTGAACAGCTAAGAGGGGCATTGGGGGCTGTGGGCCAAAGCTTTCTTTGATCATTTCAATCTTCTGCTTAAAGAAGGAGGCAAAGTCTTCAGCGGTAATGAGAGGAGAAGGAAGAGGTGCTGGGGACAGAGTAGAGAATTGAGATGAGAAGTAAGTTTGTTTTGCGGCAATGAGTGTGGACTTGAAGCTGGTGAGGGACTGTTTGTATGCGGATAAGTGCTCGGCAGAGTGGAATTTCTTCCATCTCCGCTCAGCAACCCTGGAAGCCTGTCTCAGATCTTTGGTGAGGCTGGTCAGCCAGGGCTGTCTGTTGATTGTGCAAGTTTTGCTATGCGTGAGGGGGTGGCTGAATCAATTGCTGCTGTTATTGTAGTGTTATAAAAGGTGGCTCAGAATCTGTGTCATGAAATAAAGATATGTCTGTAAGAGGGAGGAGGGACTCAGAGAGCGATTGTAAATTGAGGTGTTTGAGATTTCTGAGAGGGTGAGCGAGTTTGTGGAGTGGGGGTTGCGCACTTGCTATGCGTGAGGGGGTGGCTGAATCAATTGCTGCTGTTATTGTAGTGTTATAAAAGGTGGCTCAGAATCTGTGTCATGAAATGAAGATATGTCTGTAAGAGGGAGGAGGGACTCAGATAGCGATTGTAAATTGAGGTGTTTGAGATTTCTGAGAGGGTGAGCGAGTTTGTGGAGTGGGGGTTGCGCACTAGGAGAGGAGAGGGAAAAGAATGTCAGTAGGTTGTTGTCAGACAGGGGGAGGAGTGAGTGAGATTAATAAGGGAACAGAGGCGGGTGAAGATAAGGTCCAGTGTGTGACCATCTTTGTGAGTGGCCGCAGAGGACCATTGAGTCAGGCCAAAAGAGGCAGTGAGCGATAAAAGTTTTGAGGCAGCTGGGGTGGAAGCGTCAAAGGGGATGTTGAAGTCACCCATGACGATAGTGGGGATGTCAGCAGAGAGGAAATGAAGTAGCCAGGTGGTGGAGTGGTCG
Organism: Dendrobates tinctorius; assembly: GCF_039654945.1. Taxonomy (NCBI): domain Eukaryota; kingdom Metazoa; phylum Chordata; class Amphibia; order Anura; family Dendrobatidae; genus Dendrobates; species Dendrobates tinctorius. The sequence continues at coordinate 9,229,646 of NW_027361775.1, read as the reverse complement.
AGAAAGGTGGAGATGGCTAGTTCTGGGGGGGCAATAGATGACAGCCAGCTGGAGGTTGGAGGGGGAGTAAATGCGTACGGAGTGCACCTCAAATGAGGGTAGAGTAGCGGAGAGAGAGTAGCAGAATTGGGGTAAAGGAGCAGGTATCGGAGAGGAGCAAGCCAATTCCTCCACCACGTTTGTTGCTGGGGCGAGGGGTGTGAGAGGTGGAATAAGAGAGTGCAGCTGGAGAGGCTGAGTCAGGGGGTGAGCCAGGTTTTGGTGATGCCAAAGAAGGAGAGTTTGTTGGTGATGAAGAGGTCATGGATAAATGACAGTTTATTGCAGACAGAGCGTGCCTTCCATAGTGTTCCAGGTAGGGGGACCAGGGGAGTGGGGGCTGCATGAATGGGTATGAGGTTATCATGGTTGCGAAAATGTGTAGAAGATCATGGCAGGGTGTTAGGAGTGAGTGTGGGGATGTGTTGAGGAGGGCCAGGATTTGGGGATATGTCACCAGCAATGAGGAGTAACAGACAGAGCATTAGAAGGTGGGAGCAGGATAAGACAAGATGTGGCCATGTGTGTCTGGAGAAAAATGATTTTATGTGGAGGAACAGTTCTAAGGAAAAGGTGAGACGGCTAGGGAGGATGGAGGAGGAAATGACTAGTTCCTTACTGGGTGGGGATATTACAGGATATTGGAAGAAATTAAGTAGTATGGGGGTGAAAGTGAAAAGAAACCAAAACATTGTAGTGGTTATATATTCCGTTTCCTTACAGTCAAATTCCAGTCCAATTCTAGTCTAATTCAGAGTAGTATAATTAGAAATCTGTAATTTGAAATCTGTAATTTGAAAGATGCCTGGTCAGACTCGTGGCCCTGAATATTTGTGCAATTGAGAGAGGTCAGCTATGAGGGGGGTTGTGGGTGTGATTGCACAAATCACATGTTCAAAGTTAAACAGAGGTGATAAAAAAGGGGGAGGGATTGACTACTCAGGTATGCATGGAAGACACAAGAGGAATGAATACATTATGGATACAAAAGCAGTGCAATGCCAGGGATAGAATATGCACTTCATATAGACAGACAAAGCAGGAAAGTTGAGTGGATGAGCATACCAGGATAGGATTATATGCACTTCATATAGACAGACAAAGCAGGAAAGTTGAGTGGATGAGCATACCTGTGGGTAAACAAAACAACTCGATTAGATGATGCAGGTGGTGGTGAGGATGAAGATAGTACAGCAGTGATGAATGGGTAAGTGCATAATGGAATTCTAGTCTAATTCAGAGTAGTGTAATTAGAAATCTGTAATTTGAAATATGGAATTTGAAAGATGCCTGGTCAGACTCATGGCCCTGAATATATGTGCAATTGAGAGGGGTCAGCTGTGAGGGGGGTTGTGGGCATGATTGCCCAGACCACATGTTCAGAGTTAAACAGAGGTGATAAAAAGGGGGGAGGGATTGACTACTCAGGTATGCATGAAAGACACAAGAGGAATTAATACATTATGGATACAAAAGCAGTGCAATGCCAGGGATAGAATATGCACTGCATATAGACAGACAAAGCAGGAAAGTTGAGTGGATGAGCGTACCAGGATAGGATTATATGCACTTCATATATACAGACAAAGCAGGAAAGTTGAGTGGATGATCATACCAGGATAGGATTATATGCACTTCATATAGACAGACAAAGCAGGAAAGTTGAGTTGATGAGCATACCAGGATAGGATTATATGCACTTCATATAGACAGACAAAGCAGGAAAGTTGAGTCGATGAGCATACCAGGATAGGATTATATGCACTTCATATAGACAAAGCAGGAAAGTTGAGTCGATGAGCATACCAGGATAGGATTATATGCACTTCATATAGACAGACAAAGCAGGAAAGTTGAGTGGATGAGCATACCAGGATGGGATTATATGCACTTCAAATAGACAGACAAAGCAGGAAAGTTGAGTTGATGAGCATACCAGGATAGGATTATATGCACTTCAAATAGACAAAGCAGGAAAGTTGAGTGGATGAGCATACCAGGATAGGATTATATGCACTTCGTATAGACAGACAAAGCAGGAAAGTTGAGTGGATGAGCATACCAGGATAGGATTATATGCACTTCATATAGACAGACAAAGCAGGAAAGTTGAGTGGATGAGCATACCAGGATAGGATTATATGCACTTCATATAGACAGACAAAGCAGGAAAGTTGAGTGGATGAGCATACCAGGATGGGATTATATGCACTTCAAATAGACAGACAAAGCAGGAAAGTTGAGTTGATGAGCATACCAGGATAGGATTATATGCACTTCATATAGACAGACAAAGCAGGAAAGTTGAGTGGATGAGCATACCAGGATAGGATTATATGCACTTCATATAGACAGACAAAGCAGGAAAGTTGAGTGGATGAGCATACCTGTGGGTAGACAAAACAACTCAATTAGATGATGCAGGTGGTGGTGAGGATGAAGATAGTAAAGCAGTGATGAATGGGTAAGTGCATAATGGAATTCTAGTCTAATTCAGAGTAGTGTAATTATAAATCTGTAATTTGAAATATGGAATTTGAAAGATGCCTGGTCAGACATGTCTAGTCAAACTCATGGCCCTGAATATGTGATAGTAGATACAAAATTTCCTATAGTTTTACCTCTCCTTGCCACTACATTAACCCCTCCATTCAATATCGTAGCTAGAGTTTCAGCCTGAAAGAGAATTGGTAAAAACTTATTTATAATAGATTTAATTTGTTCAAATTGTGCACTATACTGCAAAGACACATAAGATTTATTTTTATTTTTGTTATTTTTATTCTCTTCATTGCTCTTGTTCTTTGTACTAGTAGATGTAATTAAATTATCTTGTATTTTTCCATCCTCTATACACTGGGTGCAGAATTATTAGGCAAATGAGTATTTTGATCACATCATCCTTTTTATACATGTCCTACTCCAAGCTTTATAGACTTGAAAGCCAACTGCCAATTATGTAAATCAGGTGATTTGCATCTCTGTAATGAGAAGGGGTGTGGTCTAATGATATCCACACCCTATATAAGGTGTGCTTAATTATTAGGCAACTTCCTTTCCTTTGGCAAAATGGGTCTGAAGAAAGATTTGATGGACTCTGAAAAGTCAAAAATTGTGTGATGTCTTGCAGAGGGATACAGCAGTCTTGAAATTGCCAAACTTTTGAAGCGTGATCACTGAACAATCAAGCGTTTCATGGCAAATATCCAACAGGGTCGCTAGAAGCGTGTTGATAAAAAAAGGCGCAAAATAACTGCCCATGAATTGAGAAAAATCAAGTGTGAAGCTGCCAAGATGCCATTTGCTACCAGTTTTGCCATATTTCAGAGCTGAAACGTTACTTGAGTATCAAAAAGCTCAAGGTGTGCCATACTCAGGGACATGGCCAAGGTAAGGAAGGCTGAAAACGACCACCTTTCAACAAGAAACATAAGAAAAAACGTCAAGACTGGGCCAAGAAATATATTAAGACTGATTTTTCTAAGGTTTTATGGACTGATGAAATGAGAGCGACTCTTGATTGGCCAGATGAATGGGCCCAAGGTTGGATCAGTAAAGGGCAGAGAGCTCCACTCCGACTGGTGGGGTACTGGTATGGGCTGGTATCATCAAAGATGAACTTGTGGGACCTTTTCAGGTTGAGGATGGAGTGAAGCTCAATTCCCAGATCTACTGGCAATGTCAGGAACACCGCACTGCACTTGCTCACTGTGCCAGTGCGGGTGTCCTGAGTACAAAGACAGTACTCACAGATACCTGTGGAGCAGGGCAGCAGCAGTGACGATGCGTGCTTCAGAGTATCAGGACCTGAAGCACATGACTGCTGGGGGCGTGGCCTAAGCTCCACAGATCTAGGAGCTGCAGGGAAACTCCTAGAAAGGTAACTACGGGGCAATGTTACCAAGGGGTAGAGACAGAAACCAGACGAAGCCAGGTTCAGAGCACCAGATAGCAATACAGTACCACGGGGTTTAGACAGAAAGGATAGTCAGGACGTAGCAATAGGTCAGAAAACCAGAACGGGCAATAGACGGTACAATAGGGACAAACTGTAACGGAGTAACGATAGCCGAGCCAGGAGGTCAGAACCGGAGAAGACAGTAGTACCAAAGCGAGAGACGGAGTACAGAGTGAGGGAACAGGCCGGGTCATACACGGGAATCAAACAAGCAACGCAGAATACACGCACACCAGGGGTCAGACACACCAGAACAACAGTATAGCTGACAGAGAACCCTGGTAAAGAGTGAGTATAAATACCCCTCCCAGATCCAGAAAGAGGCCACGAACACTTAACCCTGTGAGTGCAGGGCAAGAACCCTGTTCAAACCATGACAGGCAGTTTCTGCAAGATACCTTCTTCAAGCAGTGGTATAGGAATAAGTCGGTATCGTTCAAGAAAAACATGATCTTCATGCAGGACAATGCTCCATCACATGCATCCAAATTCTCCACAGCGTGGCTGGCCAGTAAAGGTCTAAAAGAAGAAAAAATAATGATATGGCCCCCTTGTTCACCTGATCTGAACACCACAGAGAACCTGTGGTCCCTCATAAAATGTGAGATCTACAGGGAGTGAAAACATTACACCTCTCCGAACAGTGTCTGGGAGGCTGTCGTGGCTGTGGCACGCAATGTTGATCGTAAACAGATCAAGCAATTGACAGAATCTATGGATGGAAGGAAGGTGAGTGTCATTGTAAAGAAAGGTGGCTATATTGGTCACTGATTTTTTTTGTTTTGTTTTTGAATGTCAGAAATGTTTATTTCTTAATTTTGTGTTGCTCTATTGGTTTACCTGGTGAAAATAAACAAGTGAGATGGGTATATATTTGGTTTTTATTAAGTTGCCTAATAATTCTGCACTGTAATAGTTACCTGCACAAACAGGTATCCTCCTAAGATAGCCAAATCTAAAAAAAAAAAACACTCCAACTTCCAAAAATATTAAGCTTTGATATCTATGAGTCTTTTGTGTTGATTGAGTACATAGTTGTTATTCAATAATAAAAAGAATCCTCTCAAATACAACTTGCCTAATAATTCTGCACACAGTGTATGTCTCCCTCTATCCAACATCCAATTGGGATTTTTGCGTTTTTTTTTTTTTAGTTTTTCAGTTACCATATCAAACTTTGAATGCATATTAGTCTCATTACTACAATTTCTTTTATGTCTTTTCTTTTATGTCTTATGTATTCCCCAACCGGAACTGCCTTTACGGTATGTTTTGGATGACTACTTGTCGCGTGCAAAATATTATTACCACTATAAGGTTTTTTATGAGTTTTTGTAACAATAATTTCATCATTTAAACCTTATAAATCCAAATCCAGAAATGAAATAGTTTGTTTATAAGTAAATTTAATATTGTATTCATTAGTATCAATGTATTCATAAAATCTAGGTATGGCAGATATATCTCCATCCCAAATAATCAGGATATAATCAATATATCTTCCATACCAGATTAGATACTCTGAAAATGGATTGTTATGAGTAAATATAACCTCAGATTCCCAAAATGCCATAACTAAATTTGTAAGCGACAGGGGAAAATTTCACCCCCATCGCTACTCCTGTTTTCTGCATAAAAACCATACCATCAAAGGAAAAAAAATTGTGAGTAAGCAAATAATAAGTAGCTTGGAGAATAAAATTAATAATATCTTTAGAGTACAAACTGTAAATAGAAACACCAGCAAAAGACGTCAAATGCCCATGCTACAAGGCGACTCAATATCATACTACAATAAAGGAGGAACAACGAGTAAATGAAGCCAAAAATTTAAAGAAATAATTATATTTATCAAACAAGTTAAACTTTAATAAATATTTGTAATACAAACATCATATATAAAACAACATGCATGGGCATATATCAATGTCATGTGACTGACTCCATAGGTCAATATGATGACCAAGAAAAGCGGGACCCACAATGTGAATAACATATGTACTGTTCAAAAAGGAAAAAAGTTTTTTCCATATAAAGAAATTTAAATATATTTTTTTTAATTCACATGTTCTCCAGGGATAGGGATTTAGACGGTACTAACTTCCCCAAAACCCACTATTGCTATACCGCTAAGTGAATAGCTTCACATAGACACAGATTAGCTCCTTTATGATACAATACACAATAAAGAAAGGCCTATAAGAAGGCAAGTGCAAAGTAATTACCCATAGCGGCGTGTGTGCAGTCCCGTCTGGACCTCGGTCAGATACCCCGACGCGCGTTTCACAATGTCGCTTCCTCAGGAGGAAAAAACATTTTTCCTTTTTGAACAGTACATATGTTATTCACATTGTGGGTCCCGCTTTTCTTGGTCATCATATTGACCTATGGAGTCAGTCACATGACATTGATATATGCCCATGCATGTTGTTTTATATATGATGTTTGTATTACAAATATTTATTAAAGTTTAACTTGTTTGATAAATATAATTATTTCTTTAAATTTTTGGCTACATTTACTCGTTGTTCCTCCTTTATTGTAGAGTACAAACTGTGTTGATGTAAATGATATTGTAAAGCATGCATAGCCAATTGGTGGGGAATATTGGTATATAGTGAGATTACATGACAGCATAACCATGAATAATTCGATATCCACTTTTTTTTTTTAGAGAAGTCACTTAATATATCCCTAGAATCCCTGATGTGGCCTGGAATTTTTGCCACTAGGGGCTGTAAAAGGGAGTCCCTCCATTCTCTCAGATGCTCATTAGCTGAGCCTATACTCGAAACTATAGGTCTCATAGCAGATATTCCTATTCCTTTGTGTATTTTTGGTGTACCATATATTATGGGAAGAATTGGATCCGTGACACTTAAAAAATACGCTTGTTTTTTGGTGAGCACCCCCAATTCTTATCCATCCATAATAATTTCATTTATCTCCTTGACTCATCTAGTTGTAGGATTTGTACTAAGTTTTTCATATACATCTGTGTCTGATAGCATTTCCATAATTTTCATCCTATAATCTTCTGAGTTGAGAACCACCACTACTCCTTTATCTGCCATTTTTATAACTATATTCCCCATTTTTTCTAACTCTACCAGCACTTTTCTTTGATTACTAGATAAATTATTTTTATTGTTCAATAATTATGTATTTTTCTATCCAAACATTTAAGTTCTCTCTCCATTACTTCCTGAAATTTTTCCATACATTCCGATCTAGTGTTCACTGGATTTTTTTACCGTATAAATTTACTATTTTTGAATTAATAAAAGTTGAAGTTTTTTAAGGAGCTGGAACATATATTTTTTCTTTATTGCTGGAAAGATGACATCACATCAAGATGGAGTTCCGTGCACCTGATGGTCTGGTTGGTGAGCTGGCTTTGGTTTTTAACCATTTTTTCTCTACTAAATGAAACATGGCATTCACAGAAAAACTAGACTCAGACGTAACAGTCAGCATCCTGATTCTCATAGAGAACAAATGAACCAACTTTGTCTCAGTCGACATTATCCCAGCAGATTCCTTAATTGGCCGGATTATCCTGTAACAATTATATGGGTACTACGGAATCTGATTGCGTGGTATAATACGAAACTGAGACCAAAGTTGATGGAAATGAGTATATTAACAAGAGAAACAAAACTAACTGAGCACTTCCTGCAATAGTAACGAAAACACAGCACAATTTAGAAACAGGTGTGATGAAAATCAAAAACCTTTATTTGAGAAGTCAAGACATGTTTAAAAGAGATCAAACAGCCTGACGCATTTCAGGTGCCTCATTTGGATCTTATCTGCAACGGTTGCAAGCTCCCTGACCCCCTCTCACCCCCATTACACTGAATCACACCCCCATTACACAGCATGACAGCTGGCTCAGAAAACTGCTGATTCCCAGTTCAAGGGTGGCAAAATGCAACCGATGGGGAGACACTACAGACTGCAGCATCAGGCGGTCCGATGGCGCCTCCCTGCTCTCTGCACCCGGGTTAAATGCCCCACCTGTCTACCCCAGATTCGCCACTGGGGAGGTATGTGGGTGTAACAGGGATCTAATAAAAAGCGGTATTTGGGTTTGGCTCATTTGTCAGTCCTGGAAGGTACAGCTTGCTGTAGGTTCTATACATTTTCCTAAAGAGTACCTCCCTCCGCTAAGCTCTTAGCCATTTCTGTGACATCAGGTTTAGTTCTTTGCTTTTGTTATTCCTTTTTATTTCATGTAATTGTATATATATATATACTGTATATCATATTGTTTTGCTCCCATTTTGTATCAATTTTGTATATTTTTTATAAACAATGCCTATTTTTTTGGATTAATTATATAAAATGTAATAGCTCTATACCTCTTGCGCTGTAAACCGCACACCTGAAGCCATACGCTACCTGTAATGGGTGCTCAATCAGCCTGTGAAAACGATTGATGGTGGCAGCTAGTAGTTCTTTTTGTTATTGTGGAGTTGACAGTGACCGTACCGTGTTATATATATATTCCATGCAGAGGTGTATATAACATATGCTCACTGTGAGTTCCCCAATAACCGGCCTAATAGTAGGGGCAGCTGAGTTTCGTCCCCTCACATACTGGTAAAAGCAGGAGGATCTGTGTGACAACCCCTGCTGTTATCTTTAACAACTGGTGAAAAGTGGGATCTCTGTGTCTCTCCCGGTGGTGTCCACGACATAATGTAAGTTGTGTGATGGTCAGATGGATCAGACTTGTTTTCCAGCACATTCTACATATGATCACATTAAGAACTGGAATCCATGTCAACACCTTGATCTTTTTGTCTTGTTCTTCATTGCCTTCCTGAATATTTTTTTCAGTGTGGTTGGATTATTACCTTTCTGACAAATGCCACTGCTGTTTGGGAATACCATTACCATAAAGAAGGTTGTAACAATGTTTATGTAGGTGGTATGTGCCCAAGCAAAATGTCAGAACGCAATGTATTACACTGCCTCACAAAGCTTGCCTTCTTACCATAGTGCATCCTGGTGCCATAATATTTTTAAGGTTCGGTAAGTGAATTTTATGCATGATAGAGACAGCTGTCTACATGATTTAACAGCAAACGTGATTTATCTGACCAGGCTACCTTTCTCCAATGCTCCATAGTCCAGTAAGTACACTTTCCAGAAGGAAGCATGTACAGTCAGATCTCTGACAGGTCTGCAGCTAGCTAGCCAGACCAATACAACTGAGATGCACTGACACTAGGGTGTTATGACACTAGGGCAGGCTGACCTGTACTAGAAAGCATATTTCTTTTCTGCTAAAAAAAAAAAAAAAATAATAAATATACCTAGCTAAAGTAGAGTGATTTGAAAAAAGACAAGATAAACAATTGTGTGAAAAAGTGTTTGCTCCCATCCTAATTTCCTATTCTTTTGCATGTTTGTCACATTTCAATGTTTCAGATCACCAAACAAATATATTAGACAAGGATAACAACACCACAAAATAAAGCTTTTAAATGAAGGTGTTTATTATTAAGAGAAAAAGAAATTCAAACCTACGGGGCCGTGTTTGAAAAAGTGATTTCAACACTCCAATTAATTATAATATTAATTAATTATTGATCAATCAGTTATATATATATATATATATATATATCATTACTTCCATGGAGTTCGCAGAAGGTCATTGAAGTTTAAACGTCCAGACAGATGACCCACCTAACAAAGGAATGTAACGGACCAGTGATTTGTTATTAGCAAAGGTCATTTGTTGTTAGTAACTGACCAGTTATATGTTATTAGTAAATGACCAATTATTTGTTGTCAGTAACAGACTAGATTAAGGAGGTTTCGTCCTGGCCCTCCAATGAAGATCAAACTTGTTAACTGAGATACATTGGATGCTTTAGGATAGTGACTTGTGTATAAGGCAAAATAATTAACCCCAGACCAAAATGTTCCTCCTCCACTTGGGCTATGTTCAGATGCAGCGTTTTTGAAGCATTTTTCAACTTTAACATTGCTTTCAACCAATGCAAATGCATTCACTGGGAAATGTCATTGTAACATTTAACAACCCTAGCTGTCCATGTGGTGTGTGACACATAAGCAGACACATCTTGCTTCATTTATGAAGGATGGACTCTTAAAGTCACAGAGCCTATTTTTACAGGGGCATCAGGCGGCACTAATCTTCTTAAAGGGCCATTATTAATCAGTGGGTCTCCTAAACTGTTATTGCCTATGCAGTGAGAGGATGGGCTGCCAAGAATTACGACGCACTAAAATACCCCTTTCACGAGAGGCACAGGAGGGCTTCCAAAAAAAATGTTGCATTGATTGCAAGGCCTGGCCTGCCCCAAAGTTACATGCACCCCAATAAGCTTTTCAAGCCACGTACTTAATGTCCACAGGAAAATCCACTTCACATTATTCATTTTGCAATCCCAAACTTTTTTCTTATGCACTGTCTGCAAGGCCTGCCCTGCTGCCAAGTTATGGGCACAGGAAAATCCACTTCACATTATTCATTTTGTACTCCCATTGTTTTCTTATGCATAGAATGTAAGGCCTGCCCTGCTACCAAGTCATATGCACCCCAATAACCCCAATCCCCCTTGGAAGAAAAATGTAGGAAGGCCTCTTAACCAAAAAAAAAAAAAGGAGCAGGTCACTAAGTGTGTTGGCTGTCAAACATTTTCCCCTGTGGGGTACACCTCAACCGTTTTCACAACAAGTAGTTTACGCCCAGCAAAAACACCCACCCTTATTCTGAAGTCGACCCTGGCTGTAGCAGCACAGAACACGTTAACCCTAGTGATCTAGTGGCGGAGGATGAGGGGATGTGGAGGATAGCCTGATTAAAATCTATGCCCAATGTAAAGAGCGGGTCTCCTAGACTTGGAATGCCCATACACAAATTGTATGGGCTGGCAAACATTTTCCCCTGGGGGTAGGTATCAACATATTGTTTCCTTTTTTTAGGTGTGGGGCATCATAAACACCATGCAAAACTGTAATGTGGTTTCATACACAGTTGCTGTTGTGAAGGTGCAGGTTTTTAGTAAAAATACGGCGGACGAATGGTGGGATGAAGTGATCTGCAAAAGGGGCATGGTGATGACAGGAATGGGAAAGTTCATGATGATTAACAGCAGTGGCTATGGGAGGAATGAGATCCATGATACAGCCAACAATGATTTGTCGTTTATCCACCATAAATTACCATAATCGGTTTCATGCCTGTCATAAGGTCAGTGTACCAGATGCGCGTCGGAGACTTGGACTAAAAAATGCCCATAAGGGTAAAGTGCAATATGTTTGTGAGATGCTGAATTCGAGAAAGCAGATCAGTGTTGGATGAAAATGAAACCAACTGATGTATGCTCTTGAAAACCTAAGTTTAAAGAGGATTGCAGCATCAGTAACTATAAACACACCCGTACAACAAGGTTCTTCATTTTCACCCATACATATTAACAAAAATATACAAATGTCACAGTCTTAAATTAATTGTCCGAGTGTAACCAACACTGTTAAAGTGTAACGACTCTGCTGGCATCGCTGCATGGCCTCCCATTCCCCACTCACCAACTTGCTCACTGCTACAGGTCTTGCTGTGAATTTTGTTTACTGCCAGCTCCTTGCCCTGCCTCCTGTCTGCTGTGTTCATATTTCCTGACTGGTGTATAGGGAGGCGGCGCCTGAACTCTCTGCTTCTTATGGAGTCAGGGTGCACCTGTCTATTTTGACCCTGACCAATTACCTAGATCCCTCGACTATTTAGGCCTGCCCCATCCACTGGAACATTGCCTGTGCAATGTCTAAACTCAGTTAGTATCTTGCTACTAGCCTGCCAGGTCCTCTCCTGTGTATCTCCTCCTTCTCTGGAGGAATACTCCTAGCCTTGCTTAGTATTCTCTGTCTGCCCACCAGGAGGCAGAATATCCTAGTCTCTGTGTCTTGTCTCAGCTTTGTCTTGCCACCTCCAGGAGGCAGTATTTCCTGGTCCCTGTACCTTGTCTCGTAATGTTTCTCTGTCTGAACTCTGTCCTACCTGTCTGTCAGTCTCCTTGTCTGTGGTTCCTTTCCCTGCTGTGTCTTTCCCTGTGTCCTCCCTGTCTGTGCTCTACACTCTTGCATCTTGCAAGCTCCGCCTACGCCACACTCTTGCAAGCTCTGCCTATGCCGCACTCTTGCAAGCTCTGCCTACTGCACACTCTTGCAAGCTCCACCTATGCTGCACTCTTGCAAGCTCCGCCTACGCCACACTCCTGCAAGCCCCGCCTACGTCACACTCTTGCATGCTCCGCCTACGCCACACTCTTGCAAGCTCCGCCTACGCCGCACTCTTGCAAGCTCCGCCTATGCTTAACTCTTGCAAGCTCCGCCTACCCTGCACTCTTGCAAGCACCGCCTTCGCCGCACTCCTGCCGCTCCGCCTACTCTGCACTCCTGCGGTTCTACCTACTCTGCACTCCTGCAGCTCCGCCTACTCCGCACTCCTGCCTGTATCCACACCTGTTCCTCCACATTCCATTCCTTCTGGCCAGTACCCGCTCCTGCTGTGTGTACAGGCCCCTACCTGTTCCTTCCCATACCATGCAAGTCTGTCCTGTGTCTCAAGCCATGTCCGCCTGTCCTGTGTCTCAAGCCGTGCCCGCTTGTCCTGTGTCTCAAGCCGTGCCTGCCTGTCCTGTGTCTCCAAGCTGTGCCCACCTGCCCTGTGTCTCCAAGCCATGCCCACTTGCCCTGTATCTCATCCATGCCTGCTTGCCCTATGTCTCAGCCTGCCTGTCACTCGCACCTGACCAGGTGTCCTGTCCCCGAGTGGGATGAGCAGTCACAGCCAGACACCACTCTGGAGTGGCACCTGGCAGCTGCCTGCTGCACAACCCTGACCTCACCATTGGAGGCTCCAGAGAAGACCAAGGCAGCTGTCTTAGTCATGCCCCTTCCAGGGTAGTCTGGTCTGTGGCAGAGTAGGGCCACAACCCCCCGGCTTGTGCCAATCAGCCAAGGCTCGAGCGTGACATAAAGGAATGCCACAAAACGTAAATTACCATGACCCTTTGATAAACCTGATTTCCTCTTTACAACATATGGACAATGATGGTGTTGATGACGACTTAGAAATTTTACACATCCACACCAAGAAGATGAACATCACAGCTGGAAAAAATGTTCCAAAAAGGCAGTGAATATCTTGAAAATCAATTTCTCTAGGTCAAAGTTTACCTCTTACCAAAGTGGTACCAAATGAGGCATACACAGCTCTCTGGTGTACTCAGCATGAGATGCTTGACAGATGATGTATTCAGATTTGTCTATGTCCACTTTTAGAAAGCAAGCAGAAAAGAAGGATAATTATGCGGGAAGACGTGTGACTTAGGTCAGTAAGGAGGTGATGTCAGGTACAGATAGGTAGATCTGTGTGTCATCGGCATAGTGATGATATTGCAAACTGTGCCATTACATCAGCTGGCCCAGGCCGAAGGTGTCAATGGAGAAAAGTAGGGGTCCTAGAACAGAGCCTTAGGGAACAAGGAAAGACAGGTGTCAAGGAGAGGAGGTGGCGTGGTAGAGGGAGACAATGAATGTCCCCCTACTAGTCTTCTTGTTTTTTAAAGACTCTGCCGATAACCCCAAAAAGGACATTTGCACCACCGGCCATGGCCGCATCTGTAGGGGTAGTAAAACTACCAGCCTTACCACCACCAGCATGATCAGGACATGGCAGCAAAGCAACAGACTTTGTTGGTTGAACACCAGGCTCCATGAACAGTGTCTGTGTGTGATAACACTGCTTCTTCCACTGTTGTGCATGCAAGGCAATCCCCTGTCCACGGTGCATGTGAGGATGCCTCCTGGCCTGCTCCTGTTGTTGACCACAGTCAAATTGCTCCATAATCAAGCACGTCCACATCCTTGTCCCAGTGCAGCCTTCAGTTGTCAATACCCTAGTCATTGGACCATAAACGGAAAAACGCAGCCAACGGCCCACAGGCCACAGTACTAAATTCACAAATTTGTGTTCTGCTTGCACTGAAAATTTTGCATTCTAGGCTCTTGGGAAACGGAAGCTCTCCGCAACCTGATGGCGGTGACCATAACAAGGTACTCGGTCCCCACCCGGCACTATTTCTCCCGGTCTGCCATCACAATATTAGACAAGCAAGCACGTGTCCCACAACATTACACGTGCCATCAACAATGCAGGTACAGGGAAAGTGCACCTAGCCATGGAAACGTGGACAAGTGATTGTGGGTTGGGACAGTACATCTTGCTGACAGCACACTGTGTTTACGTAGAAAAAGTCATGACCCAGTCGGACATTGTGAGACCATGTCAAAGATGTATGGAGGAGACAGTTTGGTGAAGGCTTTGTCATATTTATGGTTTTGAACTGTAGCCTATGGGTAATAGGAAGACAGTGAAGGGCATGGCAGAGAGGAGAGGCTGTGGAATAACGAAGGGACAGTTGGATTACTCTGGCAGCAGAGTTTTAGATAGATTTGAGTGGTGCAACAAGTGCTAGATAGGAGGGTACAGAGTATAAGGTTGCAATACTTGAGGCGGGAAATCATGAGGGCATGCACAAACATTTTTTAAGTTTCTTGTAATGTACAGATCCAGGAAATGTTTTTTGAGTGGTAATGGACAGGAGGAGGCAAGGGCTTTGATATGTAGTTTGAAAGAGAGGGCAGAGTCGAGGATCACCCCGAGTCCAGGAACATGCAGGAATATTTGTCCCGGTGATCCGTCCCAGCATTACACAGGCACATGTCCCACAACATTACCCGTGCCCTCCACAATGCTGGTACTTGGAAAGTCCACCTAAACACAAACACGTGTACAAGTGCTTGTGGTCAGGGACGATACATCTCACTGAGGGTAGGCAGGGTTAATGTAGTGAAATCCGGGACACACTCAGACCTTAGTTTGGTGGCCGTCCTTGCAAACACAGAGTATTGGGTGCCCTACGTCAATCTGTGTTGCCACCACAGTGTACAGCTCCTGCACCTCCTCCTCTTCCTTCGTCTCCTCTTCAGCCTCCAACTCCAAAAGGTAGCACATCGTCACAAGCTGGAATACTGCAGCACTGCCTAATCAAAGCGGGAACAGGCTGTGCTAAAGCTGTTATGCTTCTGTGACAAACATCACAATGCTGAAGAGCTGTGGACAGCTCTGAAACAGCAGGCATATCGGTGGATGAGACCACTGAACCCACAGCCAGGCATGTTTGTATGTGACAATGGGTGGAACCTGGTGGCTGCTCTTTGGCGAGGCGAGCTCACACAAGTGCCATGCCTGGCTCATGCGCTTAACCTAATTTGTTAACGTTTTTTGAAAAGCGACATGGAGCTGGCAGATCTGCTGGTAAAAATACAACGCTCTAAATACCCATTTTAGAAAGTCAGCTACAGCTTTATCCACCCTTGCCGTGATTCAGCAGCGCTTGCTGCTTCTGGCTTACCAACTGGTGTGTGATGCCTCCAGGCCTTGGAACTCTACACTGATGTAGGAAAGGATTTCAGAGCAGAAGAGGGCAGTTGCAGCATCAACAAGGTTGTCAGTATTCAGTTCTGTCTTCACACATAACATCTGAGGTGTGGACATGGGTGTCTTACATGTACCATCCTCCAAAACTTTGAGGAATCCACCAAGAGGGTGAGCATCAATGATACCATAATTAACATCTCCATCCTTCTTATCTGTGTTCTAATTTGAATATTCAGATTAATAGAGCTTTTCGTGGATTTATTGTGCTGCTAAACTTGACTCAGGATCAGTTATTCATAAAAGAATGATGATTTATTCATAATTATTATTATTATTTATTTATATAGCACCATTGATTCCATGGTACTGTCAAGGTGAAAATATATTTTCTTATATAACTTTTATACTTTTATACTGTGAAACAATAAGTTTTTCCTAATTGCTTGCTAATGCAAATGTAACTGTATTAAAGATGGCTGCCAGTGTTCACTTTCACTTAAATTCAGTGTCTAAAGAGTTAAGTTAAGTTTCATTTCTCCTAAAAAAAGATAACTCAGGAATGTGAAGAAGAAGTAACCATCGGGAGACGTTTTGACGAATCAGAGAGAGACTGGACACTAGATGTATACTGCATAAACCCCGCCTAATGCACGCCTTCCCCTAACACTCAATATAGTATTGTGTATTTGTAAATAAAGCCAGTAGTTGTACTGCTCCTGACAGGTGTGGATGCGGGACATTAGCTAAGACTGAATCAGCTGCGTGTCTGAGTCATTCTTAATTGGTACCAGATGTTTTGCGCTCGCACAATGATTTGGAATGACTGGTGAATGAGGATTTATTGTCGTTTACGACCCCGACAATTTGGCGCCCAACGTGGGGCGTGGACAGTGATCCGAGGCTCCTCTGGACCCATGCCTGGATGTCTGTGGATGATACCTGTAGTGGCTGACCTCGAGGACTGATCACCCTCCAAAACACGGTAAGTGAGATCATATACACTGTATGTGTCACACTTGCTAGTGTCTCAGCCGTTATTGGTTTGTCTGTGGTCTCCTTGGGTCTGAGGGGTGACCGGTCGAGTGGTGAGACTGAGTGCGATCCTGTGCCATGCTCTGAACCAGCAACTGAGAGACGTCGCATTCTGCGCGTCCTCGTGTACACCACACCTCCTCCACCGGTCATTGTACTCCATTCAACCACCCTACCCGTGACTATTGTCTAGTAGTGAAGTGGAGTGATAAATTGAGCTAGTTGCAGATTGTGGGGCAACTTAGAGGAAGGGATAGGAGACGCAGCCTCTGTGATATTGTACCAGCTAGGTAATTAAGACGTCCCGAGAAGGGACCACCTGTATTTCTGTGGAGGGCTCTCACTAGGAGACCGCCTCCCGACTGTTGGAATATCGTGGCAGGATAATCTGTTAATCACTGCTGTTCAAGGTTAGGGAAAGGAAATATTGAGCGCGAGGCTCTTTTCCTAGTACGTCGAACGTGAGGCTCCGTACTGTGGAACATCAGTGTTGATATCGCTACCAGTGGTTTTTCTGCAGAGAACCATAGTATTCTGTAAGAGTCATGCTGCGTATCTTAAAGCAGAAGAAGTCTGTGCCCCACAAGTTAGATGAGGATGCTGTGGAGGTCAAGGCAATAGTAGCGTCACGGGAAGGCAAGAAGGCAGTCAAGAATGTTGAGAGATTGTATAAGCATGTAGGATTGCCCTCGTCAGGGAGATTACAGCCGGCTATGTGGCATAATCTCATAGAGAACAAACGAGGCATGTTGAAAGATAAAGGATTGTTAGAACAAGCACAAGCTCATCTGCGAGTTGCGCGAGGCTTGAAGAATGAAGGATGGAAAGAGATTGATGGGGAAGGAGGATCAGACAATGCGGAACCTGTGTTTGGTTATAAAATGCCTTTGAACTGTGATCTTATAGATTGTAAAATGGCCGCCGTGCCACTGATGATGAAAATGCAGTCCCAACCACCGCCCTATAATGGCGACAAGACGAGCTCTCCAGAAGCGTGGGTGTGTCCTGTTTGTGGCGTGCAGAATCCAACCTGGGTGGAAACCTGCCGTGTGTGTGGGGCGGGCCGTCCTTGGGGTTCCGCCCAGACCATGGACGGAAGTGGGGCATGCCACGCCTCCATCGGCAGCCATCTTGGTGCACCCGGAATTCCTCCCCAGCCACTATGTCCGCTGGTAACACTTTCCGGCGAGTACTATCAGGGACCACCACTTCCTGAGAAACCTCCGGCACCGACCGATGCTGTTCCCACCTCTAATGTTCCTGTTTCTGTTCCGGCCTCTGGGCCTAGTCTCCCGGTGCAACCCACTGTGATATTTGTAAATACACCTGGTCAAGGTCCCTTCACTCTTGATGCCCTGACCGGCAGTACGGCTTTCCGGTCCGTAATGCGTATGAGGCGCCAAGCTATCGGAGATGATGAGGGATCAGAAGATTCTGACAATCAGGTTGCTACAATTCCCCCTGCCCCGCCACTGCTATTAGGTCCGTTCGAATCCCCCCGGCCCGGAAGGAGCCCACTACCTACCCCTCTCAACAAATCCTCTAGGTTGCCCCATGACCCTGAAATCTGGTTCCCCTGTCATTCACGCTATTACATCACACCTCAGGGCTCCCAGGTTCTTTTCTCAGTGGGGTATGGGGACATAGTTACCCACCAGGTAGGAGCCATAGTGAACCCAGCTAACTCTACCCTGTCGCATAGAGGTGGTTTGGCCCAACAGATAGCTAAAAAGGGAGGCCCAGCCATAACCCAAGAGTGTCAGGCCTACCTTACCAATTATGGCCCCTTGCATCCAGGAGACGCTATGTCCACCCAGGGAGGGAATTTGCCCTGTGATATAGTGTTACACACTGGAGGCCCTATATATGATTACAGGACACCCGAGCATTGCCGTACAATATTGCAGACCGCCTTACAGACAGTGCTTATCTTTGCAGGACGGCTAGGGAGAGATACACTACCTCGTAGAACTTTGGCTATACCATTGATATCTTCAGGACTCTTTGGATACCCACTGGGCCCCTGTATGAAGGAACACGTTGAAGTCATCAAGAATTGTCTCCAATCAACCCCAGATCTCGAATTACAAGAAGTTAGGATCGTCTGTTACCATGAATCCGGATTAGAGGGCATCATGCCCTTGGTAGCTGAATACATGATACCACTGATGCACACAGGTATAAAGCCCCTGGATGAGGTAATACCCACAGCACCCCCAACTGCCCCGAAGGATGAGGCAGTGACACATGACGAAGAAGAAGAAGGGCTGAAGCTGAAATACAAACCCTTCACTCCGGTACAAATTGATGCTATTGTTAACAAGTTACCTGACCCGGACAAATTTCCCATGCAGTATGTAAGGAAACTGGAACAGACTAGGAGCATCTACGGGGCTACATGGTCTGATCTATCAGGCATCACCTCAATCAAAGCCTCCGAATATTTTCTCCCCACCATCATGAAGGAATTGGACCCCACTAAAGCAGGACCTCTCAACAAGTTCAAGTCTGGAAAGGAGTTTATCGCTCAACTCACAAAGTGGGCCCAGGATCGTCTCTGTGACGAAGCAGGATCAATACAGGATATACAACAAGAATCTGGTGAAGCTGTGGAGAAATACGCTGCCAGACTAACTATGCAGTTTGAAGACTTGGGTTATTCAACTCATGTGAAGACGCAGGCAGCCTTGTTGGTCCGTGCTTTTATTGATGGTCTGGAAGATCCACTGAAGGATAAGGTCACGAAGCTTCGTCCCGAATTACCTGATGGTCCCCTAAAACAGGCCCTCACTGTTGTGAAGAGTTATCAGAAAATGCTTCAAAGGGAAGAAAAAGAAGCAGAAAAGGAAGCAGAGAAGGAAGCACAGAAGGACAAAGGCAAGAAGAAACCAGCCATGTATATGGCAGAAGCCTCAGAAGTACCTGTTATGGTGTATCAGGCTCAGGATCGGTATGGATCACCACGCTTGAGGCCGAGAGGGTCCCAGGGCCAAAACTACAGGGACAGACCAGTTCGTGATGACCAAGGGAGACCTCTGTGTTGGGAGTGTGCCAGCCCTGGTCATATGAGAAGAAGTTGTCCTCGCAGGGGGCACCCTCAGAGACCTCTTCCTCCTCCACACTCATGAAGTTCAGGCCAACCGGTGCCCACTTTTCCCGCCACCTGTACTTCCTCGTCTTGTGGTACAGTGACCCTGGAAGTGGACAATCAACCTCTCAAGTTCTTAGTGGACACTGGGGCGGCCACCTCTGTTATCTCTTCATCTCAGCTGCCTCCTACAATCTCCCTGTCTTCAGATTTCCTCACATGTATTGGAGTTGAAGGTCAACAAACCTCATCACCACTCACTGTTCCCGTCCCAGCTGGCCCATTCTCTGGTGTCTTTGCCAAATTTCTGGTGTCTGAAACCTGCCCCGTCAACCTTCTAGGAGCTGACCTCCTTCAAAGGCTTCACGCTACCATCATCTTCGGTGATCAAGGGATGGAATTGCAATTACAAGATCCTGCCTCACAACAAGGCACTGAAGATCGTTGTGTCCTTAAGGCTTTCCCTCTGATGATGACTCTGCAAACGACACCTTCCCCGGATTTGCCCAATCTACCTACCACTCTGTGGTCAACTGGACCTGAGGATGTGGGTCTGCTCAAAGTGCCTCCAGTAAAAGTCCACCTCAAACCTGGGCACCCATACCCCAGACTACCTCAGTATCAGCTTAAGGCTGCCCAAGAGCGGAGCCTTGGAGTTCAGATTACCTCCCTCTTACATTCTGGAGTGCTAATCAGATGTGTTTCACCCTGTAACACACCCCTGTTTCCAGTGAAGAAGAAGACAGCTCCTGGAGACCCTCCGAAGTACAGACTTGTACAGGACCTCAGAGCAGTCAATTCAGCCACCATCTTGGAAACTCCTGTGGTACCCAACCCAAACACCTTGCTTTCTCAAGTGCCTACTTCAGCAACACTCTTCACCGTTATTGACCTGGCTAATGCTTTCTTCAGTGTCCCGCTTCATGAAGACTCACAGTTTTTATTTGCCTTCACGTTTCAAGGATCTCAGCTGACCTGGACCAGGACACCACAGGGTGCCCAGAACTCCCCTAACCAGTTCACTCATGCTATGAAGATGACCCTGGATCCGTGGGTGTTACAGAATCTTCATGTCACGCTTCTCCAGTATGTTGATGACCTACTCCTCTGTGGAACTGAAGAGAATCTGTTTGCTGCTTCTGAGTCCTTGCTCCTTTTTCTTCATTCTGCCAACTGCAAAGTCTCAAAGGCCAAGGTCCAGTGGTGCAAAGAGAAAGTCGTCTTCCTCGGACACTGCATCTCTCAAGGCTCGAGACACCTCACCGAGGACAGAAAACATGCAATCGAGGATATCCCTTATCCAAAGACATACTCTGCTATGCAGTCTTTCTTAGGACTCATTACCTACTGCAGACAGTGGATTCCGGATGCTTCAAGACTCATGCAACCTTTGTATGATTGCCTCAAGACTGGAGGACCGGACTGGGATCATGCTGAAAATCCGTATATCTATGCTCAGCAAAAGGACTGTTTCCTGGCTCTCAAGGAAGCTGTTGTCAGCGCCCCTGCTCTGGGTCTCCCTGACTACACTCAGCCGTTTCATCTCTTTGTTTCAGAATCTGAAGGACATGCCTCTGGTGTGCTGGCACAGAAACATGCTGATCGTTTCCGTCCTCTGGCCTACTACTCAGCCAGGCTAGACCCTGTTGCCAGAACTGCTCCTTCCTGCCTCAAGGCTGTGCATGCAGCCCATGTTCTTCTGGATAAGTCTGCTGACATAGCACTTGGTCATGACTTGGTCATTCAAGCTGGACATGATCTCTCTGCTGTCCTCCAACAAACATCTCCTAAGCATCTAACGAGCCAAAGACATCTCAGACTTCAGTGCTCTCTACTTCTGCCCTCCAACATCACCTTCCAGAAATGTACTACCATCAACCCAGCCACTTTGCTTCCACATTCTAGGGGGGAGTTCCCTGACGGGTATAAGGACTTACCAGACGGGAGGTCACCTGATGACCCGCATGACTGTGTAAAAGCACTGGAACAAGAAGCCTCTGCACCACAAAATGTGGTAACTCAAGAACTTCTCAACCCTGATTTGCAACTATGGACTGATGGATCTCGATTTGCAGACTCTTATGGCAAGTTCCACACTGGATATGCGGTCACCACTGAAACAGAAGTCCTTCTGGCTGAAGCCTTGCCACCTCACCTTTCGGCTCAAGAAGCCGAACTTGTGGCCCTACAACAAGCATGTTATCTAGCAGAAGGGAAGACGGCCAATGTCTACACTGACTCAAGATACGGCTATGGAATCTGTCACGATTTTGGATTCCTGTGGAAGTCCCGAGGGTTCATTACGGCTACAGGAACCCCTGTTAAACATGCACTAAGGATTAAAGCCCTGATGAAGGCATTGGAGCTACCTGTACAAATTGCGGTGATCAAGGTCAAAGCTCACGGGAAAGTCAATTCGAAGGAGACTAGAGGAAACCATTTAGCAGATCAAGCTGCCAAAGCTGCTGCCATAAAGAATGTCTCAGCAAAGTGGGAAGAAGAAGAAACAGCACCAGAAAAACCCTGTTGGGAAGGCACTGATACACCTGTGATGCCTGTGCTTACCAGAGCACAAACAAGAGAACAGGCAACCAAAGAAGCTACCCAAGCCGAAGAAGAACGAGACTTTGAGAAGTCCGAAGCCCGAAGAAAGAAGAGGGAGTTGATAGAAGACATGGAAATGGAATACCCTGCCACCGGATCTGTCTGGAAGCCAGCCCGACCACCTGAAGAGAGATTGTGGGAAGAACAAAAGTTGACCTCTAAAGAAGAAAAGAAGCAGTGGGAAGCTGCAGGAGCCATTCATGGGAATCGTAGTTCTGCCGGACAATACCAATTTCCTAGACTCTATAAGGTGGATGGGAAACCCTGTCTACCCAAAAGAATGTATCCAGCCGTTGCAGCATGGGCTCATGGATCAACTCATCGAGGAAAGAACCAAGCTCTGGCCTGTATCAAGAAGCTCTACTGGGCCCCAGGAATCTCTACCACTGTCACAGCCTACTCAAGAGCCTGCCCAGTCTGTGCCATCTGTAACCCAACAGCCACCGCCAAGGTTCCACTTCAGCATCTTGCCAAACCAGACTACCCTTGGCAGAGAATCCAGGTTGATCATATTCAGATGCCCAAGTCAGGAAAGTATGAGTATGTCCTAGTGGCTGTGGATATGTTCTCAGGATGGCCCGAAGCCTACTCAGTGACCAACATGACTGCCAAAACTACAGCTAAGAAGCTCATCACTGAAATTTCGTGCAGATTTGGAATTCCCGAAGTTGTTGAATCAGATCAAGGCCCAGCCTTCACTGCCAATGTCTACGAGGAATTGTGGCACATGTTAGGGACAGATTTGGGTCTGCACACCCCCTATCACCCCTCCAGTTCAGCCAAAGTTGAGAGAATGAACTCCACAATTAAGACCCAGTTGCTTAAAATGAGCCAGGACCACCCACTCCCATGGCCAGATTTGCTCCCCGTGGTCCTATACCATATCAGACACACCCCACAGGGAAAACACGGCCTGACTCCCTTTGAGATTCTTTTTGGTGCTCCACCTAAAATAGGAGACATTAGGCCACAAGAGTTGTCTGAGACAAATGATAAAGTTGTACAATTTGTGATTGCATTGTCTAAGGAACTGTCTAACACCCACTCTACAGTTTCTGCTTCTCTTCCAGAATCCACAGGTGACGTGGTCCATGACTTTGTGCCAGGAGACCTGGTGTATGTGAAAAAGTTTGTGCGCAGAGATTGTCTCCAGCCGAGATTTGAAGGACCCCACACGGTGATCCTGGTCACCCCCACTGCAGTAAAACTTGAAGGAAAGAGCACCTGGATTCATGCTTCACACTGTAAAAGAGACCGAACCAGTGTTTAGTCACAGTAGTGACTGAAGGGAAATGTTGCTGTTGTTTTTGACCTTGGGACTGGGGGCCATCCTCGCCCCTACCTCTTCGGCCCCTATTGTAAATAAGAATTCTGGTCCCTTTATTCTCTGGGTAAACCTGACAGCCCCGGTGAATATCTGGCGATTTGATTTCTGTGATGTAGTCAAGTGCCTTGAGACTGAACGGGTGGTAGAGGGGATCATCCAGTTCTATATGTGTGTTACCAGACAAGACAACAATAATTGTCATTATTGGACAGATGCTGCCTGGAGTACGGGGAATGATTGGGGATATAAACCTAGCGAAGCCATGTTCCCCAAGGATGGGACGGGTAGGAGTCTTCGTGAGAGAATGCATCTAACAGCCCTTCTGCAACCATTTAGGGGCTGTAAATGGGGTAGAAGCTGTCACCCCCTTCTCCTAAATCTTGAAAGCCCTCAATCTGCTGATCTGCAGACGTTCGTACTAGGAAGGCATTATAATTATGTATTTAGTGCTGGACCTTATGCGTATTTAGGCCATATACGGCTTCAGGATATTAGCTTCAGACCAACCAAGGCCCCCGTTACCAGTACACCTAAAATAGGCCCAGGTGAGCGTTTGCAAAATGTAGTTAATGAAGTGATCCCCATTCCAGGTCTCAGTTGGCAAGAGGTTTTCTCCATAGAAACACAAACAGCCCCAAGGAAAAATTTGTGGTTAGAATGGGTGAGGTACAATGTAAAAGTCCAGAATATCTCTGTAGGATGTATTGCTTGTGCTGCTGCGAATACACACCTATACACACATGCATTGCTTTTCCCTGATGACAACACCACTGCCTGTGTCATGAATTTGTTGAAAGGTTTGAAGCCCACTGATTGCCCAGATTACGTCCCACTAATTCATAAGGAACCCAAACTAAAGGTCCCAGGAGAAGTAACTGTATTAGCTGACAATTACACCTGCTATAATTCCCACGACACCACAGGTACACCAGTAGGGATCTTCGAGACAGGTTTCTGCAAAGAGAATAGTTCTCTAGATACTGACTTGTTAATCAAACATACACAATATATGTATGACATTTATTGGTTATGTGGAGATGGTAAGCTCCGTCCTAGGTTGCCAAATGCCTGGACAGGCCAATGCACCCTTGTTAAACTAGCTATGCAGTTCAAGATTCTACCCTGGGATCCAAAGATACCTGATGAACCTACCAGGAAAAGGAGAAGCCTCGATCAGCTCCATATGAGTTATGAAGAAGATCCACTAGTATATATTGATGCTATTGGAGTGCCAAGGGGGGTGCCTGACCAATTTAAAGCCCAGAACCAGATCTATGCTGGCTTTGCTTCTATAATCCCACAGGTGCAGATTAATAAAAATGTTGAATGGATCAATTACATATATTACAGTGAACAAAGGTTTGTCAATTTCAGCCAAGATGCCTTCCAAGGTATAGTTGAAGAATTGGGCCCTAACACTAGAATGACACTCCAAAATCGACTAGCCCTTGATATGATATTAGCTGAGAAAGGAGGAGTTTGTGGGATGGTGGGAGAGGAGTGTTGTACCTATATCCCTCAGAACTCTGGAGTGAATGGAAAAACCATGATAGCCCTTAAAAAGATAACTGGGTTAGCAGCAGAATTGAAAACTAATGCTGGAGTAGACACATCTTTCTTTTCCGGCTGGTTGGGTGGACTCAAGGGATTCCTTCAACAAGCTTGTATAGTACTGATTGCCCTCCTTGTAATTGGATCGATAACTCTTTGTTGTGTTATTCCCTTGTATAAAAAGGTTATTGCCAAAGCAACTCCGACTGGCACCTTCCTCAATCAAGAAGTAGACCCACCAGAGTACGATGGTACTGATCTAGGGGAGATCCCTAAGTATATTCCCCTCAAGAGAGTAGACAAAACCCCCCATTCTCAGATGATGTTAAGAGACTTAGTTTAGGGACAGCGGGAGAACTCCATGTGAGGTTAGTGAAGGGTTCAGCTGCCTGGAGGCCTCTCGCTAGGGGAGAGCTTCTGAGGTGTCTGGATGAAGAAATCCACCTCCCCTTTTCCCATCGCATGGACAGTCTCGAAGGATCTTTCATTAAGGGAAAAACTTAGTGTTTAGGGGGGATTGTCAAGGTGAAAATATATTTTCTTATATAACTTTTATACTTTTATACTGTGAAACAATAAGTTTTTCCTAATTGCTTGCTAATGCAAATGTAACTGTATTAAAGATGGCTGCCAGTGTTCACTTTCACTTAAATTCAGTGTCTAAAGAGTTAAGTTAAGTTTCATTTCTCCTAAAAAAAGATAACTCAGGAATGTGAAGAAGAAGTAACCATCGGGAGACGTTTTGACGAATCAGAGAGAGACTGGACACTAGATGTATACTGCATAAACCCCGCCTAATGCACGCCTTCCCCTAACACTCAATATAGTATTGTGTATTTGTAAATAAAGCCAGTTGTTGTACTGCTCCTGACAGGTGTGGATGCGGGACATTAGCTAAGACTGAATCAGCTGCGTGTCTGAGTCATTCTTAATTGGTACCAGATGTTTTGCGCTCGCACAATGATTTGGAATGACTGGTGAATGAGGATTTATTGTCGTTTACGACCCCGACAGTACTGTACATGAGAAGGGGTTACATACAAATTACAGATATCACTTACAGTAAACAAACTAACAATGACAGACTGATAGAGAGGGGAGAGGACCCTGCCCTTTCGGGCTTACATGCTACAGGATGGTGGGGAATGAGACAGTAGGTTGGTGGGTTGCTGCAGTTCCGGTGTGATATTTCCAGTAGTGGTGAGGAGGTAGCGGGGTCATTGCAGGCTGTAGGTTTTCTTGAAGAGGTGGGTTTTCAGGTTCCCTCTGAAGGATCCAAATGTGGTTGATAGTAGGACATGTTGGGGCAAAGAATTCCAGAGGATAGGGGCAATTCGGGAGAAGTCTTGGAGGCGGTTGGGTGAGGAGCGAATAAGCGTGGAGGAGAGAAGGAGGTCTTGGGAGGACCAGAGATTACGTGGGGAAAGGTATCGGGTATCCCAACGCGTTTTGAAGTTTAAACACTTCTTCCTCAGGGGATGATATAATTGTTGTATTGTGTTTTAACTCAAATGTGAAACTACTTGTCAATTGTCATCTTTACTCTTTCTCCATTCCGTGTGCGGCTAACCACCTAACTGATGTTATTGAGTTTCTTTGGCAAGAAAATAAAAGCTACACCAATACCATATGCTTTTCCAATTAATTTATCATGCTGCTGAAGTAGAGGTGACAATAGGGACCTACATAACATCTGGGGACTGTAGACGACATGACACTGTGCCAACACCCTCTGGGGTATAGCTACCAATTTGACATAGTTTGTGCCCAGCTGAACAGAGTTGTCATAAAAAAAAACAATCCTTCAATAACATGTTTGATGGATTGTCTCTAGGAGACACCCATATAGTATTATTATTAGTATTATTATTTAGTTATTTATATAGCACCATTAATTTCATGGTGCTGTACATGACAAGGGGTTACATACAAAGGAATAAATATCGTTTAAACCAAAAAAATTACAATAACAGACTGTTACAGAGGGGAGAGGACCTTGTCCTAGTAGACTTTCATTCTGCGGGAGAATTGGAAAGAGACAGAAGGTGGGGGGTGCGGCAAATCGGGTGGTGGAGAGGCAGCAGCTCATGTGGTGGTGTAGAAGTTACATCTCCGACCACCACGCTCTCCGATTGACATCTCTTGAAATGCAGCCGAAATGTCAAAATCTCTATCTTCAGATCTAGACAATGCATGGGCTCATTTTAAACATCAGCAGCCAACCAGTTAAGCATTAGTAGGTGAGGGCTTGTCAGAATCCTGCCCAGGAATATCAGGCTTCAGTTGTTGCAAGTCCTGTCCCCGTGAACTTCCAGGTAATCTTGCTCTGGCTCTTCCAGACATGATTTCACCATGAAGATTTAGCCTTCGTAATACAGAGACAGAGTACAAGACAGACTACAACAGCGCCTAAATGTTCACCCTCTGCTACTCAGACTTTCTATCTGCACAGTAAGTGCCTCTAGGTGGAAGATGATGACGGTGGTATTAGTTGGAGCATTTAACAGAGTCATGAAGCTGCCCTAACTTTAAACCAAATTCTTGCTACCGACATCCCCCACTGTAAAATATGGCCTATTTTTAAAAAAAACAACAACAGAGTGCTGTATATAACTGGAGTAACAGACAGGAAAACACTGGAATACCGGCATAAAATCCCAAAATTTTAATCACACGGATGTATGAGGCATGTGACAGATATACCACACTGTAAAGTATATATTTTTTTTTATTGGATGCAAAAGAGTGCTGGATATAACGAGAGTGACAGACTGGCTAAAAAAGGGAATTTAGGCCAAAAATGCCTCAATTTTTGAGACACGGATGTATGAGATGTGTCACAGATATACCCCACTGTAAAATGTGGGCAATTTTTTTAAAATAATGCAACATAGTGCTGTATCTAAGTCCAGTGACACCCAGGGCCAAAAAAGAAAACAGCCGTAAACTGGCCAAACTTTGAGCACACACAGATATAAGCAGGAACGCAGATACCACTACTGAAAATGTATTTTTGTTTTTTAGAACTTTTTTTTGTGCTAAATACTGCTGTATGTAATTCCAGTGACACCCAGGACCAAAAAAGAAAACCAGCCTAAACTGGCCAAACTTTGAGCATGCACAGATATGAGCTGTCACGCAGATACCACTATGACAAACTTTTTTGTTTATTTTTAATTT
The DNA here is from genome assembly GCF_039654945.1 of Dendrobates tinctorius. NCBI lineage: Eukaryota > Metazoa > Chordata > Amphibia > Anura > Dendrobatidae > Dendrobates > Dendrobates tinctorius. The sequence goes on along the minus strand of NW_027361775.1, from coordinate 9,201,385 downwards.
TTGTTTTTTAGAACTTTTTTTGTGCTAAATACTGCTGTATACAAGTCCAGTGACAACCCAGACCAAAAAAGAAAACTGGCCAAACTTTGAGCACACACAGATATGAGCTGGCACGCATATACCACACAAAAAATGTGTGGCCTGTATTTTTTTAATTTTGGGGGTAAATACTGCTGTATATAAGTCCAGTGACACCTTGGACCAAAAAATAAAACAGCCGCAACCTTGCCAAAATTTGAGCACACACAGATATGAGCTGGCATGCAGATACCACACCGAAAAATGTGTGGCCTGTATTTTTTTTTAATTTTCGGGGTAAATACTACTGTATATAAGTCCAGTGACACCCCAGACCAAAAAGGAAAACAGCCGTGAACTGGCCAAACTTTGATCATACACAGATATGAGCTGCCACGCAGATACCACACCAAAAAATGTGTGGCCTGTATTTTTTTTAATTTTTGGGCCAAATACTGCTGTATATAAGTCCAGTGAAACCCTGGACCTAAAAAGAAAGCAGCTGTAAACTGGCCAAACTTTGAGCACACACAGATATAAGCTGCATGCAGATACCACATCGAAAAATATGTGGCCTGTATTGTTTTTAATTTGGGGGGTAAATACTGCTGTATATAAGTCCAGTGACACCCCAGACCAAAAAAGAAAGCAACCGTAAGCTGGCAAAATTTGAGCACATACAGATATGAGCTGACATGCAGATACCACATCGAAAAATGTGTGGCCTGTATTTTTTTAATTTTTGGGGTAAATACTGCTGTATATAAGTCCAGTGACACCCCAGACAAAAAAAGAAAACAGCCGTAAACTGGCCAAACTTTGAGCACACACAGATATGAGCAGGAACGCAGATACCACTACTGCAAATGTATTTTTGTTTTTTAGAACTTTTTTGTGCTAAATACTGCTGTATGTAATTCCAGTGACACCCAGGACCAAAAAAGAAAACCAGCCTAAACTGGCCAAACTTTGAGCACGCACAGATATGAGCTGTCACGCAGATACCACTATGACAAACTTTTTTGTTTATTTTTATTTTTTTGGGGGGTAAATACTGCTGTATACAAGTCCAGTGACACCCCAGACCAAAAAAGAAAACTGGCCAGACTTTGAGCACACACAGATATGAGCTGGCATGCAGATACCACACAAAAAAATGTGTGGCCTGTATTTTTTTAATTTTGGGGGTAAATACTGCTGTATATAAGTCCAGTGACACCTTGGACCAAAAAATAAAACAGCCGCAACCTTGCCAAAATTTGTGCACACACAGATATGAGCTGGCATGCAGATACCACACCGAAAAATGTGTGGCCTGTATTTTTTTTTTAATTTTCGGGGTAAATACTACTGTATATAAGTCCAGTGACACCCCAGACCAAAAAGGAAAACAGCCGTGAACTGGCCAAACTTTGATCATACACAGATATGAGCTGCCACGCAGAAACCACACCAAAAAATGTGTGGCCTGTATTTTTTTAATTTTTGGGCCAAATACTGCTGTATATAAGTCCAGTGAAACACTGGACCTAAAAAGAAAACAGCTGTAAACTGGCCAAACTTTGAGCACACACAGATATAAGCTGCATGCAGATACCACATCAAAAAATGTGTGGCCTGTATTTTTTTAATTTTTGGGGTAAATACTGCTGTATATAAGTCCAGTGACACCCCAGACAAAAAAAGAAAACAGCCGTAAACTGGCCAAAATTTGAGCACACACAGATATGAGCTGGCACGCAGATACCACACCGAAAAATGTGTGGCCTGTTTTTTTTAAATTTTTTGGCTAAATAGTGCTGTATATAAGTACAGTGCCAGACAGCCAAAAAAAATGAATTTAGGGCTAAAAAGACCAAAATTTTTAGCAGACGGATGGATGAGGCGTGTCACAGATATACCACACTGTGAAATATGTGGCCTGTATGTATTTTTTGGGGGGGTTCAGCAAAGTAGTGTCAAGAAATTGTGCAAGACACTCAAAAAAAAAACTACTCAACCGTACCACAAAAAAAATAAATATTTCTCTGCACACTCAAAAGGGATGTTTGGGTCCCCATTAAAATTGCTGGATTTTCACGCTGTGCTAAGAAAAGGATCTGGCTGTATTGTGCACTGTCAAAAAGCAAATGGAGGAAAAAAATATAAAAAGGGCTCTGGATTGCTTTGCAATAAAAAAAGCTCTATTAGCCATGGCCAAAAAATTTTCAAAGACAATTACACCTGGGGCTAGGTATATATGGCCAATATATCCCAAAGGTAGAAGCAGCAGCACCAGAACACAGGACCTTCTTGATATATGCAATGATATGAAAACACTGGAACCTATAAACCCCGGAATTAGAAGGACTGTTGGCTTAGCTGGATTTGAGTTGTTTAGGATGGTACACTCACTAATAAATCCCTAATTCTGACTCTATCAAGGCAGCAGCTCTCCCTACACTATTTCAATCCGGTGCAAAATGCGGCGAGCAGGGCAGCGTCCGGTCTCTTATACCCTGATGATGCTGTGCGGCCAGCCACTCACTGCACGACCACAACAAAGATGGCTGCGGCGTTTCATTGCCTGGCAGACAATCCCTGCATCGTGATTGGTTCTGTAGCGTCCACAAAAAAAAGCTGGCTGGAGACCCGAGTTCCCGCCGAGTAATCCCGGAAATGCTCGGTGCTCGCCGAGTACATCAAGTACAGTAATACTCGGGCGAGTACCGAGTAGTGGCGAACAGGTTCGCTCATCACTAAAGACGACCAAAGTCTTGGGAGTGAGTGACATACAGGACACACAGAGATTGGAGATGAGACCTACAATGACACACATGGATGGACTTTCTAATTTAATAATGTAATGTATGTAATGCTTGTTTTGATGCACATGTACTTAATGTTTATACTGTTTATTATTTAATCTTATCATTTATTAAGTAAATCAATTTAGTTTTACTCAATTCTTATGTGAGCATTTTCTTATTCATTACAATTAGAGTTGAGCGAAATGGGTCGGCCAAATTCAGAATCCGCCGACTTTGGCTAAAGTTGGGTTTCGACGATCAAAACCCGACCATAGCGTGAGGTCAGCCATGAGGTCGCCGACTTGAGCGCCAAAGTCGCGTTTCCCACAATCCTTCCAGCGCCTTTTCTCAGCCAATCATCAATGACGCACACTGTGGGCAACGCGATTACGTAGGCAGCGGCCCCCACCATGTTAGAGAAGGGCATTCAAGTGATTGGCTGGCTTTGTGCGGCATCACAGTGCCTATGAAAGGCCGTGACCGCCGACCGCCATCTTACTTCTGCCGATCTAAGCATAGGGAGAGGTTGCTGCTGCTCGTTCTCAATAGGGAGAGTGTTTAGGCAGGCAAAAACAAAAAAAATTGCTTCTGCTGATAGCGAATGTCACTGTAAAACACAACAGTATAGTGTGCAGTGACAGGGGAGGATATATTTGTGTGCAGCAGCTCTGTTGGTTATTAGGCTGCCTTATAAGGCTCTCTGATAGCTGCATTGCTGTTTGCATACTGCTGTGCAGAGTGCTTTTTTAAAAGCAAAAATATTTTTTTTCCTTTTCTCTGCACAGTTAGCAAGCGTTAATTTTTTCACACTTTTTTGTGCAGCAGCTCTGTTGGTGATTAGGCTGCCTTATAAGGCTCCCTGATAGCTGCATTGCTGTTTGCACACTGCTGTGCAGACTGCTTTTTTAAAAGCAAAAATGCTTTTATTCCTTTTTTTCTGCACAGTAGATACTGTGCTCGTACATCCGTCCCTCGCCCGTACACTCCAGTCGTACACAGAAGCTGCAGCGATCACTCCACCTCCCAAAGCACTGCCTAATCATAGACGTTGCTACTGTACAAGATGAAACTCCACCAT